>NC_133230.1:23592196-24192196 GCF_040436345.1 Pagrus major | reverse complement strand
GTATGATCCGTCCTATCAGAGATTAGGCCTACAGCAGAGCCTCTGCAGCTTCATCGTACCCTTTTTCTTACATTGCCCAAATCAAACTTGTCCTCTTGGTGTGTGCAAACACTTTCTGGAATCTCCAGAGCTGGGAAGCACCAGCATTTTTTGATCATCAATGCGGAGGTGGAAGCTAAGTCATGTGTGAGGCAGCAGGACTGGTACGAGTTTGGCTCGGAGCTGGCTGGCAGGGTTTCTGGTTTGCGGGTTAGTGATCCGGGCTGGCCCCAGACATGTGCTGGCAGACCTGGGGCTGTAATGAAACCACCCAGTGTTTTTTGGCTCTCACAGGCAGACTCTTGCACTCTGCGTGCCCGCAGTACAAGTGCCTCATCTTTGGGAATGCAGCATCATTGCAAGGTGCCACAGAGCTGCGAGGGCTCTATCAAAATCATTTTTTATATGTGATGTTTGTTTAATGTCTGTTTTATGGGTTATTATCAAAAGACTATCTACTGTACATGTGTTCCATTTTGTCTGTGGTTAATCTAATAAGGGTTTTAAATTGTTTTCTTTAATTAATAAGTACACAAGCACACCACATCATTACATCATTTAATCATGAGCATATGATACACTTTCAAAAACATCCTTTCACAATGCTCCAAGTACAAATCTATCAAGCATACTAGTTCATTTACTTGGGTGAGGCCTTTTGCATAGGCTGAATTTACAACCATTACTTTAATTAAGACCTACTACCAAATGACATATAAACAGTACAACTGGCCCTCACTCCCTACACTTGGTCACCACTAGTAAACAGCGAACAATATGGGAAAAGGGTCTGGTATAATCTCTGGAATGTAGTTCGATGTTCCCCTGATATTGGTGACCTGTCACCTATTGAAGGTAATCTGAAACCTTACGTCTGGGATACTCTCAAACTTTATTTACACTTGACAAAGGGCTGATTTAGCAGCCGTCAGTGTGTTGAATGTAGAGCGGTGAAGCAGAGTTTTTAAAAAAAAGTTGACCAAGTTCTTCATCACAATTCAGTCATCGTTTTAAAGGCTTATTTTAGGCATTTTACGATTCTGCAAACCACGGATTCATCCAAATTTGAAATCATATCAACATTTCAACGACGTGTCGTATCAAACGTATCACATTACGTTTATATTAGGTATGTGGAGGGACTACTGACAGCTGGGACATTTTCCAGCAATGTTTTGGTAACAAAACTTGATATTGTCTTATGAGACGTTGGAACAAAAAACATGTTTTCCTAACCCTAACCAAGTGGTTTATGTGCCTAAACCGAGGCAGACCAAAAGCAAAAGTGTTTTCAATACGTAAAATTCAAAATTTAACACAAAGAAATGTAAACTTTCAACATATCCGTGTTTTGCAGAATATTGCAGGTATTTTGGTACAGTCAACACTCCGATCACTCCGTCTCCTTGTGGAGGCACCACACCAGCGTCTGTCCCACCCCCGTCATCGTCAGCACGCGGAAGCCGATCTTCTCCAGCTTGTCCAACACCAGGCGAGGCGGGTCATCCACATGGTACTCAGAACTAAATGTGCATAAACACAAAGTAATTTCACTTTCCACAGATGTGGGATTTCTCTGTCTTTCAGTAAACTTTGCTGGGAAAGTAGAATGCTGTTAATTGTTCTGGTGCTTGTTCACTTCCTTCCACACCTTGCTTCATTTCCCAGCAGCATTTGAATCAGATTGCCAATGACAACACTTCCCTGATCTGTATTCCATCAGCTTGAATGGTTTATTCTAAAATCTGTAGAGCAGCAGAACCTCAACCATGTGACCTGATCTCAGCTCTGTCGTCAATATGTACACGTTTTTTGCCAGAAATGAAAGAAACACCAGCGTTAAGTGCCTAAATATGGAAATATGGCCCGGTGCAAGCACATTTACAGCACACCTGGGAGTTGATTCGGCATGTGTGTGAGGACAGTTTACACATAACAGTTTACTACTTGATCAAATCAGGATAGAAGTTCTTCATCCTGTGAGGGAACTTTAAAGGTACAGTACCCTGTGGAGTTTTTTGTTTACATTTGCTGTTTCTCAACAAAACACATTGTGCGTGTCTGTGAGACCTATTAAAAGGGTTAAATACATTCCCTTTCTCATAAAACATTTGAAGAGATAGTTTCTGGAATAATTTAAAATGAACATTGTTTACAAATGTGTTTGCTTGTTCCCAGTCTTCTTGTTTGCCTTTGTTTTAATTAGCTTTATTTGTAGGCGCTTCACACCAAATGTTGATCAGTGGAATAATGTAAAACCTTTGAAAGTAGAGTGTTGTGTGCGTGGAGGAGATGCTAACAAGATGCAGACCCCCCTTACAAACACTGCTCCACAGCTCTATGGTCAAAAACTTCACAGTTTGTACCTTTAAAGGGTAACACCTCCAATTGTACACACTAAAGTGTGTCAACAGGTCTTGGAGAGTTCTGCTGTATATGTGAAAAAAAGAAGTGTAAAGCCTTTTGTGGCTCCAGTGATGGTACTCAGTGGCTAAGATGCATCGTGGGTAATGTGGATTAAAGGGCCGTTATTTCTGGTTCTGCTGGATTTTAAACTATCCATAATGACTCCAACAGTGTTATAGGAGTGCAATACTCGACCAGTGGACTGCTTCTCAAAACCTGGTGCCTACATTACCCACAATGCAACATAGCCACGGAGTGATCACTGGAGGGAATGTTTTTAGATGAAATTCAGCTTCCTCTGGAGCCACAAAATACTTTATCTTACTTTTTCACATATACACATACACATTAGCACTCATCAAGACCTGCAAACACACTTTAAAGGACACCTTTTTCGTTTTTTTCCTTTCTTTCAATGTTTCATATTTGTTCTTGTGCATGTAAAAGATCTGAAAAAGGTCAAAGTCCACACCAACAGAAGCTCCTCTCTCCAACAGAAAGCCCTGCTCCTGAAATGCCTTGACCGTAGTCCCGCCTTTAACTCTGTTGACGTCACCATGTCACATATTTGCATAATTTATGCCTAGTGTCTAGTTTGGCACGCAAGAATTGATTCAGCACAGCTGCACTGTTTTTGAGGATGGGTCGGGCATGTGTGAGGTGACCAATTAGAGGAGACTGGGTATTCAGGAAGATGGGCCTTAAAGAGACAGGAGCTACAGTGCTGCAGCACTGGACAATATGAAAAGTGATGTGTTTTTTGAGCACTAAAGCATGTAAAGTTATTCTAGTAGTAACCCATGATAAAATTATGAACATGAAGATGAATATAATATGCCTCCTTTAATGTGTAAAATTGGTGGGGTTACCCTTTAAGTCTTGGTGTTTTTGTGGGTGATGCCTTTAGTCCAACTAAACTACCTACACTACACCTCTCACTTCACCTTCTTTCTTACGGTATTGCTCAGGCTTGACTAGTTACCTGCCACATTTACTAACAGAGCTGCTTTTCAATACTCACAAATTGTTTCCCAGCATGGTTGTTTTCCTTGCTCCCAGGTAATTCATCACAGCTGGATCAGAATATTCATCTCCCACATTTGTTGGACCGTTCTCCTGTAAGAAGTAATTATGTACATTAACTGAACGGCTGATGGTTTGCTTAAGATGAACTGAGAAGTGATTGCTTTGCCGCACAATATCTGTTATTTGTGCAGGAACTGGCTGCATATCAGCGGCTACACCTGCAGCCCTCTGGCAGGTGCGGATCATAATCTGTAATAACTGGCCAGCCTAAAAATAGATCATCCACTACCTCTGAGGCTGAGGAATTAGGCTGCTCGAGCCGTGCAGACAACAGAATGAACATGCGCAGGCCGACAACTGGGCAACATGTGTTTTTAATTTAGGGCACCATGGCAAAAAAAAGAAAAAGAAAAAGACAACAACACAAGCACAAGCACGCTGCTCCGCTCGTAGCCTGTTTGTTGTTTTCCATGCATGCACAATATTACAGGCCAATGCATAACTTTAACCTGCCACCGTTATTGATAAGTAACATGCGCTGTGTCGCTCTGCCAAATCAATAAATCCCCTGAATGTCCAACTCGAGCGCGCCTCCTCTGAACGCACCACACGAGTCATTCACACACGCAGGATACACACCAGCCGGATCTGCGTGCTGATGAACATGTAAGGCATCCCTGCTCCCTGGCGATAGACCGCTGTATTCCTCTGGGAATGACCGAGGAGGTTTGCGCACAGACGCGACCGTCCCCTCTCCAACTCGCGCCGCTGCTGACAGCTCTTTGCGGAATGCGGAAACACCCACCGCGACGGACCAATCACAGCTGCTGTCTCAGCATTTGCTCGGTGCATAAAGTCTTGCTCAACTGATGTGATCAGTAGTTTGTTGACATGACAAATGTTGACCAATGTGCAGAGGAAGAGGATTTTTTTTTTTTTTTTTCACAGAAATTCTGCTTAATTAAATTCTCAGTACAGAAGTCCCATGTAAATTCTCATCATTCTGTGGTGGATATTTGGTGTTTCACATGCATGAATGTTAAGTAATTTGTTAAGACTCATAAGGCTTGAGTTTACAAAATGACAAAACAGCTGTAGCATTTTTCTGCTTGGTGCAAAGAAACACTCATTTTTCAAGTGCTGCAGCTTTGTTCGCACGGATCCAGTTAATGCTAAAAACAAAAAGGGGATATCTGTGTGCATGCATGTATTACATTGAACCCACACTGTCTGGAACGCTAATTTCCTCCTCAGAGATTTATTAATTTCCTCCTGAGCACAAACAATAATAAATTTGGATCAGTCTGGTGACTCAGAGGGAAATGAAAGACACGGACCAGAGGCAAGCAACAATGGCAGGGCCATCTGATAAAATCAGCAATATGAATTTAATGTCCCACTGATGCAGGAGGAGCCCGGCGGATATTCAGTTAGGCCTTTGCATGTCGAGCTCAGCAGGGAGGATTGTTTAAAGCCTGATGGCAGCTTGATATTGTGGTGGTAGGCAGACATGAAACCGAGCAAAACAGAGCTCACAGTAAGTGTTGAACACAATCCTGGATAGTGCTTTATTTTCTCTTTGTTGAGATTTTATCATATATTGTTGCTACATGTCATACAGCTCTGCATTGTGAGGCTGCATGGATTGTTAGCTGTCATTAAGAGATCTGAAGCCTGTAGTATGCAGTATAACCCCTTCATTCAGAGGGACGCAGGTGCTTGGTGAGAATGGCTGAGTAGATTGCCACCTACTGGCTTCCAAGATCATTGTCATCCAGTTTGTGTTGCTTGTCTCTTTGATTTTTTCTTTCACATTGGTCAAAAACGTTAAACTACTGTTCAGTTAAATCAATAAAGGCCGTCACATTGCTTTCCCCTTTGGAAATCAGCCACTTGTTGAATGACAGTTTAGTGTTTTGGCTTTCAGTAGTCTGTGAGATGAATACGATTTCATAAATCATTCGTGGTGTGAATAAAAGGAAGGGGGTGTTCCTGAGAAATGTCTCTATTCTCATGTTTTATCTGTCCCCATTAACCTGAGACCTTCTTCAGGAAAGAAAACAGGAAAGCAGCAGGGCTGTCGCTGAGGCCCCCAAAATAAACCAGCGAACCACCCCTCTTGCCAAAAGAACACTCTCTCCAAACATGTTCCACTTCCTGGACTCCCGTGGCGTCTTCCTGCACTGGCTCATCTGCTGCTGGTTATTGGAGCGCGGGGTCACCTCTTCTGTGACCTGTGGTGACAGTGGAGCTCGTCCCTGGCGGCTCCACAGGAAGCAGTTTGAGCTTTTGATGAGGCCTTTGCATTCACCTTCACGGCTAAAGTGTGACGGCCTGTTGCGGGAACTCTCTCGTCAAACGAACTAGGCTACTAGTGTTGTGTGAAGAATCTCCTGCAACTGAAACGACCACAAGAGCTGCTACTTTGACTATAGCATGCAGAGCCTTTAAAGGTCCAGTGTGTAAGATTTAGGATGTAAATGTAATATTTATAATTATGTTTTGATAAGTGTGAAATAAGCTGAATTTAAGAACCATCATGTTTCCGTTACCTTAGAATTAGTCTTTTATATCCACTGAAGGAGGGAGCAGGTCCTCTTCCGCCATTGTGGACCGCCATGTTTCTACATTATCCCAAAACAGACAATCCAAACACTGTCTCTAAAGAGGGCCATTCATGTTTTTAGTGACCACCATAGAGGAGGGTGAGGCGAGGGGTATTTTGTTGGCTGCAATGCACAACCTCACCGCTAGATGTCGCTAAATCCAACAAACTAGACCTTTAAAACCTTTTTAAATAAAAAGCAGTATTTTCTGCAAATACTGCAGAATTCTTCATGTATTATCATTTAAATATTATAATGAAAGCACTAAGTAGAGCTGATCCTGCAACAGGTTTGGGTCTTACAACATAAAATATCCTTCCCCTTCCTCACATAGCCCATCATACATGGACATGCACATAAAGAAGTTATTCAGTTATTGAGCTTTACTCCATACAAGGCAACCTATTTAACATGTGGCATACAAAACTGAAACATTGAAACACAAATCACTCTTAAAGCAGAAATAGACAACTTTTCTGCTCTGCCACTGTTGCAAAGGCAGTGTTAGCATCATGGCTATGGTTAGCAGCCTGGCTACTGTTCAAAGCAAAAAAACATAGTAAGAATCCCAGTTTTACTTAGAAATCCTGATCTCAAGTACTATGAAAAGGCCAGGCTAAACACTTTGTTTTATTAATAAATAGGCAGGCTTTGCTATTTTCTGATCGGGAGCAGACTTTGTCACAACACTGATGCCCTCCATCGAGTCTATTCCCCACCTGTTCACTCTTGTTTTGCCTTTTTCTTCTACAGTGTTGCATTATGCCAGTTGTTGGGATAGCGACCAGGTAAAACAATGCCTCTTCCAGTTTTGGTTACACAATTGCAGATGTGCTTCCGTTGTGCTTTCATGCAACCTTCATTTTCCAGGAAAAATCAAGTCCGGTGGCAGACCAAGTAGCATCCTAACCGCAAGACTTATAGGGAACCAATCTATGCACGGTTGAGGCCATTTTTCTACAGCCATTACAATGTCCAATGAGTATATACTTCAAGATGATAATTAAAAGCAAATAATTGTCTATTGTAAATAAAAAAAACAACAACTTCATGACACACACATTGCGCGCACAAAATCAAGCTTTCTATGATAAATATGTCTGACGGATTTACTTGCTGTGAATGTGTGTGGGTGAAGACATGCGCCAGATTGCTGCACTGCTAAAGCAATCACTTTAAATCACTGAGTGGGGACTGAATAGGAATGAATTACACAGCAGCAGCCAGTGAGTGTGTGTATATGATGATTTACTGTAGGTGTATGTTGGAGTGATATTCAGATATTCAGCAGAGAGATTTAAACTGTGGGAGAGCAGAGACAACAGGCAGCTCTCTGATAGATTGGGTGTTAGGGTTACACTCTGTATAGGTTTACATCTGCCTAATTGTGATGAAGCACTGTATTGCTGAGCCATGTATTTCTCCTGGAGACGTTTATACTTGTGCACTTATACTTGTGTGTGTCTGCATGTGCCTGTGCAGCGTAGTTCCCCTCCGATGAGCTTCACAGTCCCTCCTCTGCAAGGAGATACATCACTGACCTCCTTTACTTTGCTGTTTTCCAGATTACACCCAGCAGCTTACATAAAGTGTCTCCAAGCTGCAGAGATATTACCCAGCAGCCTTTGTAAGGTTAAATTCCCTTCCTCCTCCATCTATTCTTCTCACCTTACCTCACCTCTCTTCCGACTACTCCACGCTGCGCTCACTGATAGATGATACCGCTGCCTTTAGGAATTACACAACCCATCATAGCTGTACGTACATCGCTGTGAAACATTTCAAGCGCTGTCACCAGGTCAACATTTTGTTGAGAAACACCAGGATGCGGTTTCCGTGGTTGCGCATACTTGAAGGGTTTGTTTAGTGAGACTTTCTCTCAGTGATTAAGAATAATGTCATCAGAAATTTGGAACGACACGTTCTTACACACTGCGTCTTTTCTCTCATCACCTCGATTCAGAGCCGGATTCTGTGCAAGGAGTATGTTCCCTATGGGTAACCACAAATGGGAGCGATTGGGCTATTAGTAACAGGAAACAACATGATGCGTAATAAACACAGAGGAACAGAGAAGTGATTTAAGAGGGCTTGAATGTAGCGGCTATATAGCCTTGTTTGTTGGTCTGCATTCCTCATCCTTGTCTGTGTTGCATCCCAGTGAGTTTGTCCAGAGTAATGTGCATTTAGTAAGATTGATTATTCCTACTTAGATACAGTAAAGCTGACTATGGATGCTCCTGTTAGACAGAGAAATAAAACAGTGTTGCTCTTTGCTAGATGTGAATTATCTGGGACAGCTAGTTCGACACAGCTGAGAAAATAGGCAAATGCCTCAGTTTAAGTGTAAAGTCATGCCATATATTGTGGTGACAAAATGGCAAAAACACTGCAATCACAGATGCTTTTTCATGCTTTTATCTGTCAGAAAACTGCTCTCATTTTCAACGCCATTATCCCTCGACACTGGAGATCAAGAGATGGCAGTCGTTTGATGGGCAGCTCATTTGAACTGATTGGAGCTTCTATGCCCGCCATGGAGCCTACAACAGCCAACAAGTGATCATGTAGACAAGTTCCCCTCTCTCTCCTCTTCCTCCTCTCTCCTGAGCCACTGACACACCAGCCTCCAGATGATTGATACATCATGTAGCCTTTGAGATTTAAAATCCAGTAATATATAGTTTATATCAGTTTTTAAAGCCCTAAACTTGGAAATTATGCTTTTATTGTGTTTATATGTTTATATAAATGTATGTTTATTATTATGTTTATGTAGTTTTATGCATTTATATGCATAAAGTTTGTGTAAATAAGGAAATAAAGAACTGTAGTGAGTTTTTGCTCCTGTCACTCTCAAGCAGGGGTATTTTGGGGTCACAATTTTTTCATTTTTTGCCAGGCGCCTGAATATTAGAGTTAAGTGTCAATTTTCAGTGATATTGCCATTACATTTGAACTTGGACCATGTAAGACCATATGATGTGGACCCATTGTGTTTTACAGCTAATAGGGGCAGTTACAGGTCATCTGCAGGCTTATTTTTGCATTAAAAATGTAGGCCAGAAAAATAAATAAATAAATGAGTGTGTTCAAACTAAATAGATTGAATGCCACAAGCACTTACATAGCTTCTGACAGCTTGGGGAAAAAAATCTGCTTATAACCCTTCAAGGGAGCGTTTTAGGATTATTTTACATACATTTCCTGGAATAAGAACAGGTTATCACGACCTGGGGGTCATTTCAGTTGATCAGAAAAAGCTTCAGGAACAGCATTTCACAATAGAAAGCCTTGAGGTTGTTTTTTTTTTTTTTTTTTTAGCAAATAAAGAATCAATACGATATTCATTTGTTCATTAAGTGTTCAAATCAACTTTGTTTTTTTCCCATAGCGGTACTTTTTTTTTCAGTGGACAGACTGAAAGGACTCTCAGTTCTTAGTTAGTTTGGGCTTTCTAAAAATCTAAACTATCCCTTTTTAAAGACTCCAGCCTGACCACCACTTTTCAGCTCTTTCATTAAGTTTTATTTCCTCTCATTACCAGATCATTAAAGTGTTTATTGCCATTTCCCAAGTCAGACGTTTGTTTGAATATCCCGAAATGACATGAAATTTACAGAAAATCGGGTGAATAATGATGATACTGGTAAACATCTATTGCTTTGAAGGTTTATAAACACAGTCAATTACAGATTACACTAACATTTTGCATCTTATTAAATATAGTAGAGCTTTTGTTTCAATACAGTTGATAGATTTGAGTAATTATTTACACTCCAATCAGTGCCCGATAGTAATGTGATTACTTTGCAGGTGCGTCAACATCCAAATAAATAATCCCAGTGCATTGCTAAATCGTAAGAACTGCCAGTTTATTAACCATCACATCACAGCATGTCAACATCTCTGCAAAGTAGCATCTAAGGACATGGAAAAGGATATAAAGTCTGAGAGAGGTAATTGGATGGCGAGAGAGAGAGAGAGAGGAATGACAACATGGATGCATACCGCTGGGACTGAGTCACATCATCATTCCCATCAGGCCTGTGGTTATTATCATGTTTTTTATTATATGTTGCAGCATGTGGTTGTTGTTTATGAACAAGTCCGGCAGAGGTAATCTGTTCTGTGTACTGACGCGGCCTCAATATACCAGGCATTGCTGCTCCTAGAAAAATAACTACGACAATGAACTTGGCAAGAGCAAAGGGACAGCTTGACTTTGTTTAATGCACGACAACAGCATGACTGCACAATAGCTGCCCTGGCAGTTACCCTTTATTGTACAGGGAAGTCTGAGGAGTGGCTTTACACTGAAGCTTAGCAGCTGTATAGTGCTGTGTGACGTGTTACGAGGACATTTTGAAAAGCAGCTGCTTAGCTTACCAGTCGCTATCAACATGCTCGGAGCCTCTCATTTAACTGTGTACACTTCCACTACACTATGTATTTACTCGCTTTGTGCATGAATTTCGGCAGTCCTTTGTGCACATACTGGTAAAAGATGATCGCAACATTTCACCAGTTCTTCTTCTTCTTCTTCTTCTTCTGCTTCTTCTTCTTCTTCTTCTTCTTCTTCTCTTTTTAATGGCGAATTGCAACCAGGCGGGGTATTATCCCCAACATTGGATCTGTCGGCTTGTTTGATCACTTGGATTCAAGTGAATTTGATTCAGAATTAATAAAAATGTCAGAATCTTTTCCGAGGATGGCGAAGGAATGACTTGCCCTACTCTGCCTCTGATTGGCTAGTACGTGTCATCTTTACCTGTTGGGTTGGTTAAATTTAGACATGAGGAGTGATGATTGGTTAGGGTTAGAGGCACAATAAAGGCAGATTGGGGCATCATGCCCTCGTCATCCTGGGAAAAAAAACATTGTTTTAACTGTTGAGATTGCAACTGCTGCAGCCTCCTCAGCCACCATTTTCACAAATTTGGCTTGGTGTTCCCTCCTCTGCCACTTTGTAGCCGCGATGGGACCATTGAGGGTGAGAAGTGTCCAGACCGTTGTGAGTACACCATCTGGGTACATTTTGAAGGCACTTGAGCACTCAAAATAGCAAGTGTAATTTCAGAGACACGGCGATGGATTCAGGTCATTTCCCTCACCCACACCAGTTCTGGTGATCACTTGTTACCATGGTTTCTTTGCCATCTAATGCTAAACTCAACCTAATGTAAGGGCTGAAGCGTTTGTGGTTTATTAGGACTGTTTAATCCTAAACGAGCATGCGTCAGCTACAGAAGCAGACTTTACATTGTCGTGTTCAAAGACCAACATGGTTTTTCCGTTAATAAATCAGGATATTCTTTTAAGCCCGACTGTCTGCTAAATATCCGGTTGGTAAAGGACTGTATGAACAGAATCTCCAGACCCAGTGGTCTGTAATATTGCAGCCCGCAGTCAAAAGTATCACGTGAAAGAGGAAAACTTCAATAGCTGCGGCCTCCACTTGCCCTGACAACAAAGAAGGAAAGAAAGCGACGAACGATGAGAGTCAATTATGTGACAATGATGTCATGGTAGTACTGGCTCTGATCAAGGCCATATGTCTTATGGGGTTCCCTCGCGATCCTCCATACACTGCATCCTTCACATCAGAAACTGGATTTTTCACACTAACAGTGATTGGAAGTACAGGTGACACATACAAATGATGTATCAGTAAAAACAAGTTATATTAAAAACAAGCTTTCACCAGGATCATTGCAAAACACCACTTCAACACGGGACAACAGTAGATTACCATCTGGCAGTGTGATTTTATTGTCTTGTTGTGACAGATAACAAGTAAATTACCATCTCGGGCCTGAATGCATCCTGAATCCAACCATTTAACACATATTCGAGGGTTTTGAGGTGCGTCCAGACTGGCGTGACTATCGTGAGTAACTCAGTGGAAAGCGGATATGTTATGGTTTTACAAGATGATAGATGAAGCTGAGGGCAGGGAGTCACATTCTTAAATGTAGTGTGGTCGGGATGGTTGCTGTGTTCCCAGACCAATAGCTCACTGACACTTATCTAATCCATAATATGCTGCTTTATTACAAGCTTCAACTGAAACACAAGTTCACAGGGGAGACATGGACACCCACACTGTTACACCCACACACGATTACAGTATATGCTGTGTGCTATTTATGTTTGCATTTTCACTCTATTTCTCCGTCTGTCTTTATGTCCCACTGTATTAAACTGAGTGGGAGGTTGAGTAATGAGGCTTAACATATAATCCAGACTCCCTTTCTTATCTCTCCTTGTTCTCCTCTTCGTTTTCACTCTTCCTCCTATCTGTAGGAGTCTGGGTTATCTTCAGCACTCCCCTTTTCAGCTTAGACCAAATGGCATTCCACATTAGCCCGATCCTTCTTATCTTCTATCAGCACTCATGTTTTCAGGTCACTTTAGGATGCTGGGAAGTCCCAGACAGAGCTTTGCATTCTGCTGTGTTGCTCTGTGAACTCATCTACAATCCTAGAGTTTGGAATTACGAGCGTTGAGCTTTGCAGACTTGTAGTTCAAGAATGTTAAACTTTGTTTCGTGTCAAGAGCAGTGAACTAGTTGATTGTCGGAGCATATTGAGTGATGACAGTTTCCTCGATTTGGCTTCCCAGAGCTATTAAATCACCCTGTGTTCCAGGCAACTCAGACAAATATCCCCCTCCGAAGAAAAGGGTGATGAAACACCAGTGAGATAAAAAAAAAAAAAAACCCCAAAAAAACCCCCAAAACAAACCACGATGTTCTTGATAGGCTGGTGTCTAACATCACACAGGCGATGAGACACATAGTTTACAGACTTCCATTATGAGGTAGTATATAAAAGTAAAGGTTTATTTTCTTTTTTAAAACACATTTTAATCCTCAAAAAAGCACATAAATCTTGATTTTTGTGAATCAGTTTACCCAGAATTTTTTTAATATTATGTTTAATATAAGCAAAATTATCCCCATTTTCAGGTTTTCTACTGGAATAGGTCTACATGATTTAATGCTCACACAAGGCATCAGTTTGCTCATACTGTCCAGTGCTGCATCACTGTATGAAACACTCTGTTTTAGCTCCTGTTTCTTTAAGGCCTCTCCTCCCAAATACCTAGTCTGCTCTGATTGGTCAGCTCACACATGCCTGAGCCAGCACTGCTCACTATGTCCCCAGTCTTTTGTTTTCAGCTTCCAGTTAGTTTTACTTCTACCGTGAATATAGGCTTAAATATTGCAATGTAACTTTGTGACATGGTGGTGTCAAGAAGTCATGGAATGAAAGGCGGGACTGCTGACAAGGTGTTTCACACACTTCAGGAGCAGTGTTTTCTGTGGGAGAGAGGAGCTCCAGTTGCCACTGTTTTTTGCTTTTACATGCACAAAAACTAATATAACACACTGAAGAAAAGGAAAAAAACAAATCAAGCATTATAGGTCTACTTTAAGGGGGAATTATTGTATATATTTGTATTATATATATCGGTGTATACACACAAATACTGTATATATGCCTTATCTTATGCCATATCTGCTCCATTGTACAGTGTTTAAGTGTTGTTGGAAGTTTTTCCCTTCGCTCCAGCTGTCTGTGTTGTTGGGCTTGCTTCTTTTTTTTTTTTTTTTTACATAATTATATACAGTATATATTTCAATAAAAAGTTGATCATTTATGCATACATGCAAAAAACCCAACAGACACAGTGATTTTAAGATACTGAAATGCATTGTTTAATTAAATTTGTGGCATAACAATGAAAACTATGTGTAATCATAAGAGGGTTATTCATCATAAACTTAGATATTAACTTAGTCGGGAACGCAGCTGTTCAACATCGCATGGGTGTTACTTCTACGCCCAGACGCTGGGGATCACAGAGGTAATAGGTCAGAAATTTCAACAAGGAACATCCGATGTCTGACTTAAGATGGAACGCAGTGTGGTATGTGAAAGATCTGATTAGAAACGTCAAGTCAACAAGCAATACTATGGATTTTTCCTGCATTTAGTTTCCAGGTATGTGGAATGCAACACAATCAGACAAGGGAGAAAACTGACAAGAAAAGCCTTGTCAAACTGTATAGCTATCGTCTTTTCTGATTTAATCCTAAATAAAGCCACAATATACTTATATGAAGTGTACTGTGTTGGCATAAGTTTCCCAAGTGCTGCAGTGCTGAGACAGGATACCAAAACAATTGACAAAATGTGTGCAAGATGACCTCAGAGAGATTAGTACACAGCATTATTCTCTTTCGTGCTGAGGGCTCCTGTGGTGTTCCAGGAAAGACGAGCTTGTCTGGGAGCCGTTCTACAATTGACTCAAAGCCACAGAGGCTTCTCCGCCTCTCCATCTCCTCCCCAATCTTCTTCATTCCAACCTTCCTCTCCTCCAGCTCTGCCTTTCCAGCCCTCTGCTGTTGTAACCTGTACCTATCGTCTCCTACACAGGCTGCTTCCCATCCTCCCCTTTGTCTCGGTGCGCAATCCAAACCCACCAGCCTGGGGTGAGTGGCTGCTTCTTATTCCATGTCAGAGCGATCCCAACTGGGCCGCAGCCTAATGAATCATTTCCCCATGAGATACGGTGAGAAAATCACTTTCAGAGTTCAGAGCGAGCAATCGATGCAGCATGAAGCTCACGTGCCCTCTCAGGCCCTCTCAGTTTGTATACACATGTGCATGCAACCGGTCACACACGCACACAAACCAACACAAAGAGATGGATGATATTGTGTGCCTCTTGTTTTATTCTTTACTTTACAGGCCACAGACTTGATTAAAATGGTTTTAGCCAATGAACATATGGATATCAGATGTTGTTGTGCCCTCTGTCTTTGTCTTTCCTAACCTTTCTCTTCCTCAAAAACAAACTCAGGCACGTAAGTAATCATTAAAACATGCTGCCACTCAACCTCTATTCTTTACCTTCATGCAAGAGCGCGCAGACTTTTTCGAGCGCGTTCACAAGCTCCTCCAACCTGACACACGTTCATACACAGCCTTCTCTCTGTCACGTACCATCTCCCTCCGGATTTCAGGACCTCCCTGCTGCTCAAGCTGTGTGACTTGGCAGTACATACCGTTGCGCAGAAAAAACACAACACCCAGGAGGTCATCGAGTGTGTGTGTGTGTATGTGAGAAATAGGGGAAAGGCAGCAGTAGAGATACTGCATGCCCTGTATGTTTTCGCGTGCGCAGCATGTTTGTGTTTGTGCATGTTAAGGCCCATTAAACAGGTGGCTCCGTATTGCTGTGCGACCAGACGCTGGTCTCCTCCTCAGAGGAAACACTCCGACAACTCTTCGCTTTTCATATTTTCATTTCTGCTCTGTAATGGCATTCGTCTCGCCTTGTCCTGTCCACCCTCCATATACTTTATTTGAACTCCCCCTTTTCCTGACTATGGCTTCCCCTTTGCCCCCTCAGGCTGTTTGCCTTGGCCGCTAGCCCAGATTAGTACACATTCTGTCCCCCCAGTCATCATGGTCATTTGGGAGGACTATTTTCCTTCATGCATGTTCAGTGTTCCCCCTGAAGTTCCTCCATTTACTCCCCCTCGTCCTCCTTGTACCACTACATTAAACAGAGGTCTCTGGCAGCCGGGCGCAGGAATGAGCCAGAAAGAGAACATGCCACATGGAAAGCTTTATCTGTTTCTTCCCAACGCTCATCTGACAGAGATGTCACAAGCTTATCCAGAAAATTGGGAAAGAGTTGCAGCTCCCTCTCCCACATCAGTGAGACTTAGATAAAGTAATTTTCAAAGATATGGTTCTGTTTTGTTATGCCTTAAAAATACCTCACAAAACACGCTAATGTCAGATAATCACACACATTATTTTGACCACATTGGATGGCATGTAGCGGCTAAGAGCGGTATCCAATGGATTTTGAATTTCAGCCCAAATGTTAAATGCAAAAGCCTTGCCAGATTCATGAAAACCATGCAAGTTCACCACTCTTATATTACCAAGGTGAGGACCTGCCAAAGTGGAATATGCCTCAAGGTTTTTTCTGTTCCTTTTCCCTTTAAAGTAAGTTATTTCCTCGTCTTGTTCCACAAACGCCTGCCTACTCAATCAGCAGTTTTGGCTGCACAGATTCTTGCACTGGCATCATGCGGCTCTTGTGTTCAGCTACTTCTATATCCAGTGATAAATGTACTTGGCCTTCATGGAATTCCATCAGTCCAGCTCAGTCATTTCCTCAGTGTGAGTGTACTGTTTTCACATGTGTGTTATAGTTGGCATGCTGGGCTAACAAGGTCTGCTTACATCTAATTAGCACTCTGACAAATTAACACTCCTCGTGCTAAACAAATGTCTGCCCTGTTTCCGATCACAGCATGAAGCAGCGCGATTGCCGGAAATGTGTTGAGCCAAGGATGGTGGTGGCTCTCCTTTTACTGTAGTCTGTTACTTTGATTCTTCTTCTCAGGCTTCTTCTCAACACTCAATTTTTGTTGGGCTTTATCCCTGTATACAGAAGTAGCTGGATATTGTCTATTGACCGCCACAGGTCTCCTGTCCAAGAGCACAAAGTCACCAGGTGTAGTTCAGAGAGTACTTTACCATCACCCACTCTGACCTGACTTACCCTGACTTTACTGCCCTCGTTACTGTCTCTTACATCACAGAGATGCTTTCTCTCTCTCTTTCTCTGTTCTATATTATTCCCTTTTAGCCAGTAATCCTCTTCTAAATAGACTAAATTGACACAGGTCTAAATATTGGACTGTCAGAAAAATAAACAGTCTGTGAAATCACTTCCTTGGGAAATTGAAGTCATATTTTTCAAGTTAATGAAATTCATTGTTAAGTCTACAGTATTTGGCATCGCTATATTGTCTACAATGTTTATAGTTACCGTTAAGTATTGTTTCATTCTTTTGTCAGGAGAGACCTTAAAGTAAGTGATTAAACTATGTTACTCATTACCCCGTACTTGAACTTGATGCGTGTGTGACAGAGAACATGATAGAGTGTTTCATAAAAGCTAAAAATCATCAAATCATGCCTGTTTTTTAATAAGACCACCGGATAATGGTTAACATCACTGTCATGCTATTAAAACCACTGTGTGACCACATGAGCTTTATGAGCAGGGACATGGTCATCCTCAAGTCACCACAGCCATTAGGGAAAAAGATGCATTATGGGATGAAAGCAAGAGACCACTGTTAGTAGTGATTAACATATGCAGCTCTTTTAGGGATGACTGCATGTGTTGATTCAGTCGCACGGTTTGTGTATAAGCTTCTGTACTAAGTTCTATGGTAAATTCCCTGAGAGTAAAGTGATAAACCGCATTTATTAGTTGCCGGGTGTGTAAATGTGATGCCATAGTTACAATAAAGTGACCTCATCCTCACCTAATGTAGTTGGTGTGCATTACCAAGAGCTAGATATATTTTTAAAACAAGCCTGGAGCTACGGTCATCAGAACTCATTTCAGGAAACATCCACCCTGATCACCCTATCATCTCTAGCAGGGTTTTCTCAAGCTTGCCTTGACATTTGACGTCCCCTGACTCCCTTTATTTCTGATAATATATGTCCACATTAATCATCTCTGTTCTCTGTATAAATCCAGTAATTAAAGGTTGGTTTTTTTTTGCACATGCTGTCTACACATTTCCGTTTCATAGCTTCTGCTAATACAGCATGCTAACTCACCGGGTCTAATGAGATGGCTATCCTATTCCATGAGCTCACCTCTCATGTCTGTCCTGGACTGACCTCTTTCATGTCATGCAAACAACAGCACATTAATCCAGCTAAGTCCTCGCTAAGGTAACCATATGTTTCAAAGCACACTGTTCCCCGGACTCCACTCCACTGACACTCACCATTGCAGTCCTTGTAGGGTTCGATCACATAACAGCTTTTGGCGATCCACAGAGATTGCTTCACACCTGAATTGGTCAAACAACCAGTCAAACTTTTTGCAAGCTTACCAAACTTCACACCGAGGCTGGCTTACATCGCAGCATATAGAGCTGTGCTGAATGCCAAGTTGCGTCAGCGTACATGAAGTTCAGTAAATAAGCAAACAATTTTTTAAACTCTTCTTTTAGCCCTGGTTTTGTCTCTACCGGCTCTTGAGCAGGCAGCGCACAGACGATTTTTCAGAGCTTTTTTGCTGAAACACTGCCCGCTGCGACAATAAATAAGGTAGATGAGAGTAAATTAAATTTGCAGGGTCGTGAAACCATAAAAAACTTTGATTATTCTCTGTGGAGTTATTACTAGTCATTCAAGTTTGCACTTCACAAGAGCTGGCTCAAAGTTTAGCTCGCACAGATAAAAATCAACTAGTTCATGTTTATAGTTTGCAATTTTGAGTTTCGAACCAATTTCCTAGTCCACAAAAATTAACTACTTCACATTAATTTGCTCCTACAGTGTAGTCTAGCACAAGTCTGTCATCTTGTTGGCAAATGAAGGTAACCAGTCCTTAATACAATGTTGCAAGTTTGACATGGGTGGAGGAAGTTTTCAACTGTTGGTTCATGGTCTGAACATTCAGTTGATGTGTTGTTCCAGATTGGTTGCAGATCTGGCTGATGTCCGGACTTCAGTATCAGAGACAGAGTAGTAGCTGTCTGATCAATTGCCGTAAAACACAGTGCTTGAGCGTATTAAGCTCACAAGTAGGTCATAATATGCTGATAGGCTATTGACAATAATCTTGATGTGTAAATAATCCAGCGCCCCTTCAATCATTTTCCTTTCTTTCCAATCTTGCATTGTCACAGCAGGTAGCTAAAATGCACCTTAATGCTGGTTGCCTCCCACCAAAAACAAGAAGACACAGTAGCTACATAGCTTGCTACCATGTGTGTCTACCATGGACGTATACGACTGCCACACAAAAGCATGTCGGAGGAGTTTACAGATGGGAGCAAGAGCATTGTGAATTCTTTTGAACACGATAATCGAGTAGTAGAATCTGATATCAGGACAAGACTGACATTTGCGATCATTAGTTGCAAACCAATCCGTTAAATTCTGTTTACTAAAAACATGAGCACGTTCGATGAATGTGCTCTTTTATTGTGACCGTGAATAACAATGCTGCTTTTACATTAGACATTGTCATTTGAGCTATTGTTCACATAGTGCAGCCTCAGTATTTACTCATTAGAAAATGTGAGCCTTTTGTATAACAGGGAATTTATTATTCATATGGGGCAGTAATAGATCCCTAAGTTTCTTCTGTCAAGTGTTGCTGAGTTTGTACTGTAGTACTCCACAGTGCACTTTCCCATGTCATCCACTTCACATGATGGAATTGGATGTGACTGAACTGTGGTGTTAAGTATACTTTTCCCTGTAAAACCACCTGAAGTCCTTCCTTTTCTCACTCAAATGCTGACATGCTGCACCAGAATCGATTCTACCTTTTATGACTCGTCATCAATCAGCCCGTGAGGTAGGTGCTGCATGTTAAACCCTTCCCGTGTTGTGAAATGAGGAGTAGGTGTGATGTCAGTTCAGGGCCAAACCAAATGAGTACCGTGGGATGTGAACGATGGAATTCAGATTTTTTTTTTTTATGTTGTTGTGAGTGTGCAGCGAGGACTGTTTTCTCAGCTGGTCCGCTCAGGAGGACGCAGGCAGCCGTCCCTTTGCACTCAAATGTCCACATGTTCACAGCGGACCTAAAATACAGATGTATCCATTACGTCAGTTAACATTCAAGCTTCAATACAGGCAAGTTGGTCAGCCCCAATATTGGTGACCTACCACAAGTACAAAGACAGATGTCAGACATGTCTGTTAGCTGGTTTTGATTTCTTTTTAGTTTGTCCTGGCTGCATGGAAGTTGATATATATATATAAGATATGTAAGTGCTTTTAGATCTTTTATTAGAAACTTACTCACTGGATGTAAAAGTCTGTAAAATTTGCAGACATTATAGGACATGACGCTGAACTAATTGTAGGTTAGAAGCGGTTGTTAAGACCATTTAAAGGCAAAAGCGATAAACCAATGAGGTTGTAGGATGTCCGGATTTCTCCTTACAACAATGTGCTCAGGACCATAATGTCATTTATGTGTTGTGTTGGATGATCACATTTCCCAAAAAGAATAGAACTAATATCCTCTAAAATTAGAAAGTCTTGTCATTATGTTGAAAAAGGGGCTGCTCAGGGATTAAGGGTTTGGCAACAGAGTTATAATTAGAGTTAGGGTAAGGAATACTCTAGAGCATGTCATTGTTGCGGTCACGGCCTGGGTTTACAGCATGAGCATGACTCAATACATGTCCCTTGAGTTTGTGTGTGTCCATCTCAAAGTGTATCTGCATGCCAATATTTGTTTTACCCACATCTTTGAACTGTACGTAGGACATTTGCTGGGTTTGTTTGTTAAGTCCAATATTGGTCAGGATTTATCTGTTTTTAAACAGGTCCTGATACTTTGCAGCCCATGTAATTCCCAATTTCCAACCTAACAACAATAAACGCAACAAGTGGTCCACTCCTGTGTACATAGCAACCTATCTCAGAGAACACACATTGCCTTTTAAAACTGGCAGGACCGTAACTACATAAATGTTCTTGGGCAAAGTAAATTTCTCTCAGAACCAGAGGGGGAAAAAAGAGAAAGCAGAGTGTAGCTGTTGGCTGCAGCTTCTGGCAGCTCTTTGGCTGCTGTGATGCGGAGGGACTTGTGTTGCTGAGACGGGGATGGGGAGGCGAGAGAGAGAGCAGAACGTCTTATTTTTGCTGGCAGTAGAGAGAAGTGCTACCTTGGAGGCGGCTCTCTGCAGAGGCCCATACATCTTAGTTCCTGGCACCCGAGCCGGCGGGGGGTGGGAGTGCGCGTGGGAGGAGTAAAATGGAGAGAGATGGGGGAGAGGTGGGGGTATGATGAGGGGCCTATGCTGCTGGGGAGTCAGCCAAAGTCCAGGACTCGCTTAATGGGTTCTCCTCCGCTATGTGATCCCAGTTTGGAGAATTGGAGCAGACACCCCGACTCCTGTCTCCCCGGCTCTGCCTACTGTGACGGGGCTTGGCATGCAGGGGTGAGATGATGGCTGCGGATGCCATTCTCACTTCTGGTATCTCCTAGTCACGGGACTGGAAGGCACTGGATGACAAAACCAAAGCCACCTGTGTGCGTGTGCAGCAATCTGACTCACTGGCTGTCATTCATACCAGAGCTAGCCCTTCCTCTGACTCATCAAATGGCATTTAGCTGATTTGATACACGTCCTGAGTGAAACTGCACTTGCAACCAGTTGAGATGACACTTCTTCTACATAGCTTGTCAAGTGCTGTTCCTGATCGGGATGCAGTGTTCGTCAAACCATACACATGGTGAAGCCAGTTAATTTGCTGTACATTGTGTGGGAATCACGTCAGGAATTCAGATGTGGGGCAATTTTCTTCACCTGAGTTGAGAAGGATTAGCTGACAGTCATTGTCTTGCAAAACATCAAAGGGTTATTGCCCCAGTGGAAGGCGTCATCAACACCTGTCATGAGGTCTGCATTTGTTATCCTGTTGTATATAAGTGAAGACAATCTGAAAGTCATGGAAAGAACATTCTGCTTTGGTCTTCTCTCATTGCCGCATTTATGAAAGAGATCTGATTCATCACACTTATTCAGAGAATTAGCAACTCTCAAACATCAGTAACGACAGTTTCCTTACAATTGTTTCCACTCTTGGTCAAGCAGCCTCTTGGACTAAATGTGCTTGGGTGTAAGGTTTCTCACCGTCTCAAGATGCCTTTCTTCATTTTCCATTTTCCAGTTCTCCCGCTGAGACCACCAGAATAACGAGAGGCGAATCCTAATTAATCTCGATCAGGTTTTTATGATTCTGATTCTGATGATTCAAGCCATTTATCTCCATCGAAATAAGTCAAGCTCAGACATTATTGAAGGGATTTTACTGGGTAAGAGTTTGGGCAAGTGGGTGCAATACGCACAAACATGTGATTGTATTTGAAAGCTGAGCTGAGAGGTCCCACAGCCACGATGGTTCAGACAGAGGTAGCTCGCTGCACATGTGTTAACTCCTTCTCTGCCTGAACTGTATTATGTAATCACCAGGAGCTACTGTACTGATGCCGGAGAGTTCAGTGATTTAAAATGTGTAAGTTTATGATTCCCTTTTATTGTAAACATGAAAGCTGTAATTATTTCAAACACATTTTAAGACCCTGCTTCTTTTAAAGGCTTGGCTTTGGATTGTTATTGGGGTAATCAAGTCGAGCAAGCTCAACCAACTATTTCCAAGTATGGCAGGCGCAGGGGAGAGCTGCGTGCACAGCGGCATGCACCTGAATGTCTCCCCAGCACTCTGTCTTAGGCTCTGGCACAGGCACTGCTGTCTTGCATAATGCTATGAGATCATCCAGCAAGGATTTAATGCTGTAATACATATTTGTTGTCATCATCACCTGCGTTGCTTCACACTCCAGTAAACTTAACAGCTTTCTTGTTCAAGTGTGAGCTGGAGGCGATGCAGAAAATCCAAATCTAAAATAGTGCCACACATGACTTTGACATTTCAGATTAATTTCTCAGTGCTAAATGGATACGATGCCACCGCATAAACAGTCAGAACACGATCGGCTTCTGTGTCCTCTTAGTTTTTCCCTCTGTGGGATCGAGAGGAGGAGAGGAACTGCCGGCCAAGTCCTCTAATGCTGGCAGGCTGAGTAAACGGTGTCTCCGGAACCTTGTGTTAGCCCCAGCATTTCCATAAGCACCCTTCATCCCCGCTCTGTTATTCTTTATGATCCGCACCTCCGCTCCAGCTCAAGCAGTCCTCCAGGACCTCTCTCGTTCTGTCCAGAGTGGCCCCCCTGCACCCACGCAGATGCATGTTTACAGCACGGAGTCCCACACGAGGGTCCACCGGATGTATTGTCCTGCAAAGACCAGCTGATAGCGAGTCGCGATTAAACTCGCACAGTCGAGGCATCTTGTGGACATCTGTTTTCTAGGAACTGCTGGATGCTTCTTTAGCTGAACATTAGCGGCGCCTGCGTGTTACCCTAACAAACGGGCTGTCGACTCCTGATGAAAGTGTTATGCTTAATTTCCAGTTTCAGCTATGTGTTGCAGTAACAAGTGTTTATGTAATATTTGGCTCGTCAACACTCACATACCCACATGATCAACGGATTCAGGGAGGCAGAACAGCTGAAACACACAGATAGGCAGAAAACTGTCAGAGGGGTGTTGACCTCTCCTGGTGCATGTGAACTGCTTATGCACTGCTGGTACCCTGTGTGCTGTCATGAAGCTAATGAGTGCTGAATAAAGCATAGGGTACACAGTGTCTTAGCATGTGTCTGTGTACGTGTGTGTCCACAGGAACTCCTACAGATCTGCCAGCTGCATCATTAAACTGTGGTTGCTGATTTTTTTTTAAAAAAATTAGCTTTGCAAAAGAATCCCAAACCAAAAATATAATTCCTAAAAATATTGAGATGAAATACACTTTCCATTGTTTGTGCAATCCATATTTTTTCCTTTTTTTTCAGTGACAGTGAACCCCTCCTCAAAATAGGCACAACCAAAGACCATGTGAAACTGTCGTTTAGGATAACAGGAACTGAAATATAACGTCTCACACTGTCAGCAGGCGGACATGTTCCAAGTGCAGACTACTCCAAGGTATTTTCAGTCGAGTGGTCTGCTCCAGCAAACCGTTATTCTCTCAGTGAGTGGGGAAATTCTGACAGGCAATCAGAGCCCACTACAAAAGGAGAATGTAAAAACAACTGAAAATGAATCCCTACGAAACGCAAATAGCTTATTGCTAAATTGTTTTGGTCTGGCGTAAAGCGTTGCCAAGAAGAGGGCTTGAAGTGGGATGGCGTGAAAGCGAGCGAGGGGAGGGAAGGAGAGGGGTTCTGCTGCAGTGGAGAACTGAATTATGGGTAGCTTGTTTGACATGGGAGCATGTCACTTTTTTTGTCAGGGAGTTTGGTTACAAGATATTTCATACCCCAGTACATGAGCTATAATTTCGTGTACAGACACTTAAAAACCGAGGCAGATTATGACAGATGGAGGGTCATTAGTCTTTCTTCACTCGCCATTGTTCCTCATGAATAATGATGATTACACAGAGACAGATCTGCTCGACTTCTGTCAAATAGTGTCCTGATTGGCCTTAATGTCAGCGATGGTAATATGTTGCTTGGTCATTCTTACCAACGATTATAAAATATCGCATATTCATTGTGGATTCAGATGATTACCCTAGCTATACTGTGCCAAGGCCACTGTTTCAGACCACAGACTGGCATGGACTCAGGGTGTTCAGACCAAGGTTAACCATTTATTGTCTGTGATGGACAAAAGTATACAGACACCATTTTCTCCTTTCTTTTGTCCGCTTTCCTTTTTGGGCTGTTTTTCGTGGTTTGGGCTAAGCTGTTTAGTTCATATTAATGTAAATCCTAATCATATAGCAAATATTTTTTTTAAATCGTGACTTATAACTTTGTGGGCACAGTCTGATGAAGGTCACTCCCTATTCAACATGACAATACAAAAAAAGTTAGTGTCTGGGCTGCTTTAAAATTTTAAGTTGACTGAATTTGAGAGAGTTAAGGTAATTTTGAAATTATTATTATTACTAAACTTGTCATATTAACTTGATATAAATATGTTTGTACTTAAATTTATTAATTTATGTTACTTCAACACAATCTTTCAATTTCTTTCAACTGGAGTTCCAAAGCTGGTCTATGAAAAGTATGTGGTTTGCTTAACTTTGTTGTGTCAACTTTACTACTGTAGTTAGTAACTATAGTTGGTCCTACTGAGTTATATTTCTCCAGCAAGTTAATCTACACAGTGTGAGGGGATACTGACTGAATTTAATACCAAACTTTATCATGGTTTGCAATGTTTTTATCATTGTGAAAACAAACAACCATCGTTCACCTTAAAACGTAATCAGACACACAGTTTCCATCTCATATGTTTTGTTCAAACTATAAAGAAGAAGGGAGTATTAACTTTCAAACAATGCATGCTGGGATGTCTGCTAATATGCTGATCACATCAATGAGTTGATTGAATTGTACATTCATACATCTCATCATTAAAAGTCAAAAGACTCAGAAGAAGAAGAAGAAGAAGAAGTTAGAAGAACTTGTGTTTATAAATTCTGAAATGGTCTGAAAAGTTGAATTAACTTTTATCATTAAAACTTCAACCTCTATATGTATGGTAAGTTGATGAGAAAATATTAGTTGTTTTTCACTAAATTCCTGTATTACTTTTTACCTACTTTTTGGTTTTCCAAAAATGAAACGGGAGCAGCTGAATTCAAGAAAAAAAGAGATTAATTTGAACTTTAATAGAATCAGATTTAATAGATTCATTCAAGTTTGACAATTTGGGAAATATGCTTATACACTTTCATACGCTTATCTTAGCATAAAGATTGGAAACAGGGGAAAACAGCCTGACTGTGTCCATAGGTAACAAAATCCGCCTTCCAAATATGGAATATTTGATGAAATATTAATATGTCAGATCTCATTTGTTTAATCTGTAAAATTCAAATAAAAGTGTGAAAATGAAAATGTACTGTTTTACGGGGGTCATTTCCTGGTCTATTTCTTGGTTGTGAGCTGCTGCCAGGCAACCAGCGGAGACACGGGTATTTTCCATCCACGAAATAATCCAACAAGCATTAGATGTCCATTATCCTGACACAGCCTGACAGTCTTTTAGAAAAGTGCACACACTGTAACTTTAAGAGTCTGATGGCTTTGTCCCTCAGCTGAAACATGATCCCCGACTGTTTATTTTGTTGTTATGTTTTTGCAGTCTGGTAATATGCCAGTTTGTCTGCTTGATCTAATTTGATGATGAGCTGCGATGCGTGTTGAGTATGGTTAGACTTTGTCTGACATGTGCCATTCCTTTTTTGCTTTCCGTCCACAGAGCACAGTACATGTAGATAGACTTTATAAAGTCTATCCACATTTTTAACAAAGGGAATAAGGATCAATATCAAATGTCAGGAATAACTTTTACCTTTCAGCTAAATATGTGAATGTTTTATGCCTTTTTTTTATGGTTGTGTGTGAGAAAGTTTTAGTTCCTTTTTCCAAATCATTCTCATCCATATCTCGTTCTTGTTCTGTGCTTTTTAAAATAGTTAAAAGCAGCACGTCTTCAAGTCTCTCTCCCACTCACGCTTGGGATATCACTCTGTTAAGCCTTTCCAACGTTCTCGTGTTACTTGAACAAATATACAGAGCAATGATCTGATTTATTTCCTCCCTTTTCAAAACAGATCAGATATGTCTGCTTTTCAGAGACACTTGTACGTGCCTCTGAGGTTCCAGCCTGGGTTACACAACAGTGGTGCCAGTGGTTCGTTATCGTCTGAGCCGACGCAGCTATCTCTGACGCTGCACAAGATTGATGGCCTCTTGAAGGTGCTGGACCTACAGGGAAGTACCAGATTCTCCCTCTGAAGGTCACCAGAAATCAGATAAATGAGATCACAAGCTATTTGTAGAAGACATACTATAGTAATCTAATTTGCTTTCTAGGTTTGGCAAATAAAGATGGAGTTTTCGTGTTTGCTTGGGTCGAACCTTGCCAAGTCTTGTTGTCCTTAATAAAAAGTAAGGCAATACAGCTGTTTAGAAACTGAAGAATGTGAATGGTGCAAACGCGGTCAGTCAGCCGCCTTACCACATCACCTCTCTGCAGTGCACGCAAGAAAAATTGGAAATCCTGACGCGACTTCAGCCTCCACATCAGCATGTCTCAGTGATGGAAGAAGGCAGACTGGAGGGAAAGAGGTGCAAACTTCTCCACTACCACTCACTCCACTCCTTGAACATCACACTACAGAGCTTCAAAAGTGAAAACCTAAATAACAGGAGACAGAGTCGCTCAGTTTCCATATCAAACACACTTAAACACGGTTAACATGAGTGACTGTTTCAGACCGTGCTGTGAGCTCGCGTTCGTGAACAAAAACCACATGCTAGCCATGTTCTCATACTTACCAACACGGATCACTTCATGCTGCACTTCCTGAAAATAATTGTTTGTTATATGGAAAGAAATGTGGCAAAGGGTAACTGCACATTGTGTTATTTTATATCAAAGGTCCTCTCCTTGCCACCGCTCCAAAACACAAACCCAACACGGACCAAACAACGAGCGCTAACCGCCCCGCCCTATAATAATGAGTTGGGTCATTGTTTATTGACAAGGGTCACTTCACGTCTTTATGATTGCGTGTGGTTGTATTCCAAAATATGAAGCGATGGGTCACTAATTTTTGGACTGTATGACAGTAATTTGTTAAAAGGCAGAGCCTATAGCGGGATACAGAACTTAAAGGTGGCACGACTTGATTATAATGTCAACTGGAACATTATTACGAGTCCTGCTCAATGTTTATGTCCATGACATAATTCCACAGGGGGCTTCAAAAGAGGGGAAACATTTCTTGTGCTAACAAATGGAACATCACAGGAAAAAACTCTGGAATATATTACACTGAAGCTGAATGCAAATCACGACCCAGTGAAGTTATTTGTTCTTTGCAACAAAGCGGCGATGACAGAATGACAGTCTTTTAAAACATGGAGCATCACTCAAGGGAGGAATTGGGATTATTTAAGCGTCAGTTCATTCCCCTTTTGAGTTTCTATTAACTGGGGCAAACTTTGTTATGGAAATCTTGTGGTATAAATATGCTACTGTAAAAAGAGAGAGGAGAGACTGAGTATTTGTTGACCTCTGGGTAACGTAACGTCACGCCATTTTGACTTGTTGGAAATGTCACCTTCCGTCCGTACAATGTGTTCTCTGGGAAAGAGTTGATTCATAGTTAGGTTGACTGAGCTTCTTATTTCCCCCTCGGGCTATTTGTTCTTATTATTCAAAGAATAATGTTTACTGGGATGCCTTCTTCCATTTTTTTTGGCAGCGGAATGATTAATGATCTGCTTTGATGCTTGACGCTTTGGGCCAGATTGAAGCGCACGCAAAATCAGAGACATATTATTTGTCTGCAACATTTTGGATTCGAAGTGGAACTGTGGTCAGTGTGTTGGTGTTTAGGGCGGCGTTATAGGAAAGACTGGCTGGACGAGAACATGAGGCCGTTTCCAGTTAATGCTCAGACACAATGTTCTCGCTGTGTTTCGGCACATGACGGCGGCAGCGGACAGGGGGAGTGATTTTCTGGAGAGCTGCGTTTGTCTGCCTCCAAGTAATTCTACCTCGCTGTGTGTCAACTAGCAAACACTGGCTGCAGTTCACATGTCTAACCTCCAACAGAGGAGAGGGGGTTTTGGATGGTGGTAGAGGAGAGAGAGCCTTGTGGGAGGTCACTCTGCGGCTCTGCGTACGTGCAGAATGTGAGCTGAAAAACTGTCCGCCTGTACACTTTTCTGTTTTCCTTTAAGGAGTGAAACCCGGCAGGTCGAGGTGCCGTGGGGTATGCAGAGTGGGTGACTCAGGGTGAAAGGGAGTCTTTCAGCTGGACGCATTTCATGGATGTTTTGGGAAGCGCTGATGGAAACGGGGGAGGTTAGGCGGCCCATTCCTCCCCCTAGGGTCCTGGCGGTGTCAGAGCAAAGAAAGAGAGAGAGGGAGAGCGAGCACAGAATGTGTTCAGCCTGCTCTGTATTAACCTCAGGGAAAACAAGCCTCCCTCACAGCTTAGCCACAGTGCTGCCCCTGCAAGTACGCAGGTAGACTCGGCAGCACTTTGAGGAAACGCTCCCATGTGGCAAGGAGATAAAAGCAAGAGGGGGGGATGAATATGATAAGCTGCTAAGCCACACTTAAACTAATATTTATGTACTAGATGTACAGCAAGGATAAATGTTGAGCATTGGGTGGTTTTGGTTTTCTCAAAATAGGGCAAGTCAGTCAGGAGGAAGAATTCTAGGAATAAATAGATCTCATACGTTTGTTTCGATACTGAATGTGATACACAGGTGCTGGGAAATAACGGACAGTTAAATCATCACGGCAGACAGTAAAACACGGCTGACTCATGTCAGGTTAAATGCCAGTAAGCAGCATTTGACGGCTATAAAAGATGTCTGGTCATCATCGCTTTGGTATGCAAGTTTTCAAACATGTGACAACGAACATTGGCGGAAGAAGCACTCAGATCTGTTACTGAAGTGAAAGTATCAACGCAACAATGTCCAAACTCCCCATTGCAAGTAAAAGTACACCATTCATTCTTCATATATGACGTTATTAGATTGTTAATACTGACACATCAATGTGTAAATCACAGTTTAGCTAAGTGTAACACGTTTTAACTACTTATTTAAAGTATGAGGGATCGTGAGATGTTTGATGGGGTAGAATCAAAGTACTGTCCGACATTTTTTCATTTCACTAATATTGTTTTTGGGGGGAATTAAATGTTGGATCATTTCTCCTCTATAGTGCTGCTTTTTCCAGTTTTTTCAACTCACTGACATTTGAAACATGAGAAGGATCCCCAGCAGCACTTTAACCAAAAAGATTGAGAACCTCTTGTGTAGATTGTAACTAGATGGGAAAAAAACAGGACCTTCCCCGTCTCTCTCAGTTGCCTATACAAGCCTGCTGAGGATTTGTTTGGGCTGTTTAGTGCTGCTGGACTGTGGAGTTCTTTGTGAAGGATTTTCCGCGACAATCCAAAGGATGTGACTTTATACACGTTCTCGAGTGCCTCGTCTCAGAGCCTCTCCCCGCTCTGCTAACAGAGAGCAACAGTAGCTAAGGTTAGTTTAGAAATGGAGTCATCTTACGTAAACAAGCAACCAGCTTCCAGCACATCACAGAAGTTCCACAGAGCCCCTTTAAAGTTTTTTTTTCCATGTATAAAAACTTAATCTGATGAGCACAGTATCAGTACAGTGCCTGTAACTGTCAGATAAATGTATTATAGTGTTACGTGTACGTGCATTTCATTTTGAATAGATATTTAAAGGGATGAGAAACTTCTCAGTGTATTGATAAATGAGAGCCAACACCGACTTGGCTGAAACTAAATGCGTTCCTTCAGAAACAAATGACACAGCAGTCAAGAGTACAGCGCGCTCCGTGTTAAATATTGACGAGTGAAGCTTGTGGCTGCTTACTGTTGCCTGAACTGATGTCCTGAGTCACAGCCTGCTTGTAAAGGGGGGAGAACAAGAACATGCAGGGGCTGTAGCCCGTATGAATCTTTCACAACAACACTGAGACCAGACATCAGGATCTATTATTATCTCTTTGACCTCTCTGGCCTCTGACATTCTCAACACTTCTGCTGCTCCGACTGATACACAAATTCAGATGGAGATCAATGCATTATGTTTATTATGAGTCCAAAGCTGTACATTACAGGCTGTATCACACTGGGTCATGGACATTATGAAATCATTATTCAGCTTATTATTCAGACAGTGCCCAATAAATCATGTTGCACAGTTATGTATTATGTTTACTAAAGGAATAAGACAGTATAACCATAGATATGAGGCTTTTAAGGAATGTTACACATGGCAGGAGTCACTATCAGAACAGCATTATGTACGATTTAAGAGTACATGGATGAAGATGAATTACACACTGCATTCATATTAAGCTCAAACATGAAGAAGTTTATTACACACAGAGATAAATGAGTGTCTAAGTGAATAATTGTACAGAGGACTCAGTTGAGACCACACAGCTGGCGCACGATTTCTCCCCATCAGCGAACAAAACAAAAAGCTTGAAGTCATCACCACGGGTTTATATTGCAATTTAGGGTGACTCTGCTAAATACCCTCATATAAATAACAATACATACTTAAAGTCTATTATGAATTGTGGGTTTGGGGAAACACATCAAAGCCTTCTCTCATTTTTTTTCGGTTTCTTGCATGATGCGGCAGAGCCAGTACTGATATATTTAGGCTTTCTCAGTTTTTAAACAGTTTTTAGGAGTAAAATTGCTGTTGAGTTCAGCTATAACTCACATGAGTGAAATAATTTTGGGCCCAATTAAAGCTGATGCATAAAAATCCTCTGTCTTGCGAGGTGTAGATTTTAATTTTTGGGCACATATCGCCGTTCTTTTATCATTGTCAAACCTTTTTTTACTGGCCTGTAAGTAACTCTCCCCTGAGTTTGGCAGTGATCTTGTAATCTAAAGGCTTCAGTGTTAGACCATAGGTGCAGTTTAAAGACAGTTCCTCATTGGCACATTTCTCAAAGGTGCACTGGTGCAGCAGAATTGCAAAGAACAAAAACACCTCCACCTTGGCGATCTGGTCGCCGATGCAGCGTCTCTTTCCCGATGAGAAGATCATCACGTTGTTGGCTATGTCCTTATCGAGGGCCCCGTTTTCATCTAGGAAGCGTGAGGGGTCAAAGATGTGTGGATCCTTCCACTTCAGAGGGTCGTGGTTGACAGACCACTGATTGATGAAGACCACTGTGTCTTTGGGGATGTGGAGACCTTCGATGGTGACGTCTGAGGTTGTGGAGTGTGGGATGGTGACAGGGACGAAGCTGGTGAAGCGCATGGTCTCGTAGATGAAAGCGTCCAGATACGCCAGGCTGCATCTGTCCTCGATAGATGGCAGCCTTTGTCGCCCCACCACCTTGTCAATGAGCTCATGGAGTTTGGTCTGTATCTCTGGGTGTTTAGCCAGCAGAAGAAGAATCCAGTGGAGAGCAGTGGAGATGGTGTCGAGACCTGCGCCAATCAGATCTGACACTGTGCCCTCTGTGTGGCTTTTGGTCAGTCCGTTGTCACCGGAAGCCTTCTCAATAACGCCGATAATGGCATCACTCATATCCCTTGTTACTTCTGGATCAAAAGTCTCTCGGTGCTCCTCCACCTTGTGCTTGACAAACCCAAAGAACTCTTGATTAAGGACTTCGAAGTTCTTGAACATACTGCGGACTGGATTAGGGAAAGACTGCAGCCATGGCATCACATCTACCAAGCTGCCAGCCCCGACTGTCTGTCCAAACATGTCTACCCTCTGCAGCAAGGTTCTGAACTCAACATCGTCATGTCCATAACGCTTTCCAAAGCACAGGGCACAAATCACATTGGCTGCAGCTACTGTCAGCTCATGAGCGGGGTTGAAGTGCTGGCCCTGAGCACTGAGTTTAAGGAAAATCTCAACTAGCTCTGTGGCTTCTGCCACAATTTGCTGCTCAAAGGCTTTTTTGGTCTGGCTGTTGGCAGATGAGAATGCTCTGATCGTTGATTGAGCAATTTTCCTGTGCATCTTCCACTGTTTGCTGTAATTGGTGAAAGTCATACTCCTGCCTCCAGAGACTATCTGAAAAGAGATAAAGTCTGGTCTGCCTGCAAACTCCGTGCTGTGCTGTATCAGAGCCTCACGTATCGCCCTGTCTCCATTCAGAACCACAATATCACTGCAGCCCAGTCGTATCTGGTACACGTTGCCATACTTTTTAGCCAGCCTGGCGAAGGTGATGTGAGGCATCTGGCCCAGCTGCATGGCGTTGCCCACCACAGGCCAGGCGAAGGGTCCCGGCAGTCTTCTCTTCAGTCGGAGGTTCCTGACCCACAGACAGGCTTCCAGGCAGAAGAGGAAAACGACGGAGGCAACCAGAGCAGGCTGGACCTGTCCGCTCCATTCCCTGATGATGCTGCTGCCCTTCACACCAAACTCTCCGTCCATTTGAGCCATTGTGTTATCCTGTAGTTTGTCTATTATCCACTGCGTCCAATAAAAATTTTGATTTTCATTAAAAATGGTAAACCATTTCAAGTGATCTCTATTTCCACAGTCTTACGTACATTAAAACACAAATTCTTTGCTTCCTCATCCTATACTATAGTAAGATTGACAAAATAGCCCAGAAATAGTCCAAGCAGCACTCACATGCCGTCTCACCCCTCCTCCACAGGAGCTAGTGTGGACGTCTCGATCAGGTTCAAGCCTTAACACTTCGCTTATATGTATCTCTTTTGTGGGAGGGGTCAGCAACTCAGGTTTTTTATTATCTCTCCCCTCCCATTTTGACCACAGCCTGCAGACCTCAGTCCTATTCCCACTCGGGCCTCCAGCCAGCAGCGTCCCTGGTAGGATGACAGAGACGGAGAGCAGCTTCTTAATGGTCCCTGTTGTCAAAAAATACAGATTTACAGTTTTTATAACCAAAGAATATAACAAATGACCATGAAACCTTTAAAAGACAAGTGACTTTACATACCATATGTGTCCTGAAAGGTATATAACATAAATGTGATGAAAAATGATGCACTTTAGCGTTGTGATGTGATGGATGGCAGGGAGTGATAAGAGTCGGGGTGTGTGGCAGCGTGTAGTGTAAATAATGGACAATAAGCTGGATCAAATTGCTTTTTCCGCCAAGGTTAGGTGACTTTGCCATTTCCTATGGACTTTCCGTGGCCATTTTAAACATGACTTGCTTTCTGTTATTTACAGCATGGCTGTTAATTATAACCATACAGGGGGAAAAAGGCTCTGGGATATCACCATGAAAGCTGCGGGTTTCACATCCAAACACTGAACTGCTACAAACAACACGATTTATTATGCTCTATAAAAAATATATACAATGTTATTGTTGGCATAATAGCCCTTTAAACAAAGGTCACAGAGATAATGTAGCTGTTTGGGTTGCGGCTGCATCAAAATAGTTTTTAATGCATACAGATGAGAGGAGTTTAGCTGCAAATCTGCTTATGTGGGTGCTTGTGCAACGAAAGGAAGAAGTTAAAAGAACATCAGCTTAAACGATATTCAGCCACAAATTAAGTATTCCAGAGGCTTCTATTTCTGTAATAATGAGATATCTAAATAATGTTGGTGCCTTATGTGACATATTTGGCACATATCTCACAGTGCCAACAGCTAAACACACACTTTGGGGCTGAGAAAGTAGTTTATTGACAAAGATTGTCAGGTTTAAAGGAGCTTTGTGAGGTTTTAACACTCTAAATGCAAAAGTGACAAACAAACTGGACACATAGACCACTGACAATTCACTTTATTCATTTCAGATATAGCTTATTTTTCCATCATGTAAAGCCAACACATTGATAACAAAATATCCTCCATGATGAATGCTTAAACATTCAAGGCCGACTCTGTTTTTTTTTTATATATACTTGTTGCTGTGACACAGACAGAGCAGAGAGACAGGTCCCTTGGGTGTTGTAACATCAATTCCTGAATGCAGAGGCTTAAAGAGAGTGCAGTGACATCCATGTAACTTTGAAGAGGTTGCTTTGTAAACATGTTTGTGACGATAATTCAGTGAGTGACAGAAATCTGCTGCACATGTGTTTTTATTTTTATTTTTCATATTGTTGTTGTTGCACTAGTGTGACATGTGTGTTTGGCTTTGGGTAGCTGCAGTGCCCGTACAGTAAAACCTGGACGCATAAAGTTTGTGAAGTCTTCATGGTTCATGGCAAAGTCTCTTCTTCATCCTCCAGACTGAGATGCACGCTCCTTGATGAAAGACTTCCTCCTTCACAAACATGCCAGCCTTTCCTTTTTTAAACACTTTGATCAGCTGTCTTTGTTTTAATGTGTTCATACGCTTTGAGTACAGTAGATAGTGAAATACATTAAATTTCATTACACTTATTGTCATACCTGAAATATGAAAGTATAAAAAAATATTTTGTAACTGCTTTTATGTGGCAAAGGTTAAATATATTCTTGCATATTACAGTCGAGAACAATGAGTCATCAAGTGACTTTTTATAACATTCACAAGCATTTCTTATACAGTTATATTAGTTTAAATTGACATTTAAAGAAAGGAGCTAATTCCTGCACACACAACATACATGTACATGCTCAATAGTGGATGTGAAACATGCACACAACTCAGAATCATGTACAAAATCTGATCAAGTATAGAGTATTTTGTGAAGCAGAAATGTAATACCTTTGCCCTGATCCCAACAACCTTGAATTCAACCTGTAGCTAACTTTACATCTTTGAAAACATATTCTCAGCCCTGCATTAACAATACTTAATATACAGTCTGTGTTAAGATATCCATTAAATATCATTATTAAATATGAAAAACAACAGTAGAATTTAGTGCAGGTACTGTACGTTGATACTCACTGTTACACATCATTGGTGGAAAAGTGTTTGCTGGCCTTGAGTCACAGTATTGGGACATGCTGTTCATGCTGGGGACACTAAGCCAAGCAGCTTCCCCCTGAGCTTGGCGCTGACACAGTATCGGAGGGGCTTCAGCGTGAGCCCGTAGGAGCAGTCCAGAGTGAGGGGCTTCGAGGGGTCGCTCTCAAAGCTGCACTGGTGCAGCAAGATGGCTGTGAATAAAAACACCTCCACCTTGGCGATCTGGTCGCCGATGCAGCGTCTCTTCCCCGATGAGAAGATCATCACGTTGTTGATTATGTCCTTATCGAGGGCCCCGTTTTCATCCAGGAAGCGTGAGGGGTCAAAGATGTGTGGATCCTTCCACTTCAGAGGGTCGTGGTTGACAGACCACTGATTGATGAAGACCACTGTGTCTTTGGGGATGTGGAGACCTTCGATGGTGACGTCTGAGGTTGTGGAGTGTGGGATGGTGACGGGGACGAAGCTGGTGAAGCGCATGGTCTCATAGATGAAGGCATCCAGGTGTGCCAGGCTGCTTCTGTCCTCAGTAGATGGGAGTCTGTCTTGGCCCACTACTTTGTCTATGAGCTCCTGCAGTTTGGCTTGCATGTCTGGGTGTTTGACCAGCAGCAGCACGATCCACTGCATGACAGTTGACACTGTGTCTTGACCTGCTCCGATTAGATCTGTGACTGTCGCTTCGACAAACTCTTTGGTCAGCCCACTGTCCTTCCCATGCTCGATGACATTGATGATGGCATCACTCATGTCCCGGGTCACCTCAGGGTTGAAGGACTCTCTGTGCTGCACCACTTTATCTTTCACGAAGGTGAAGAACTCCTCGTTGAGGTTTTTGAAGTTTTCATAGACGCTGCGGACTGGGTTAGGGAAGGACTGAAGCCAGGGCATGACATCAACCAAGCTACCTGCTCCTACTGTCTCTCCAAACTTTTCCACCTTTTTGAGCAGGGTCCTGAACTCCAGGTCGTCGTGTCCATATCGCCTCCCAAAGCACAGAGCGCACATGATGTTAGCAGCGGCTACTGTAAATTCATGAGCAGGGTCAAAATACCGTCCATCAGCGCTCTGGCGCAAAAATGACTGCACCAGCTCCATGGCCTCGTCTGTAATGTGTCGCTCAAAGGCTTTTTTGGTCTGACTGTTAGCAGAGGAAAAGGCTCTGAGGCTGGATTGGGCTATTTTCCTATGCATTTTCCACTGTTTGCCATAATTAGTAAATGTCATACTCCTGCCTCCAGAGACCATCTGGAAAGAGACAAAGTTTGGTCTGCCTGCAAACTCTGTGCTGTGCTGTATCAGAGCCTCACGTATTGCCCTGTCTCCATTCAGAACCACAATATCACTGCAGCCCAGTCGTATCTGGTACACATTGCCGTATTTTTTGGCCAGCCTGGCGAAGGTGATATGAGGCATCTGGCCCAGCTGCATGGCGTTGCCCACCACAGGCCAGGCGAAGGGTCCCGGCAGTCTCCTCTTGAGCCGGAGGTTCCTGACCCACAGACAGGCTTCCAGGCAGAAGAGGAAAACGAAGGAGGCAACCAGAGCAGGCTGGACCTGTCCGCTCCATTCCCTGATGATGCTGCTGCCCTTCACACCAAAATCAGTGTCCAGTGCCATTGTGACAGATTCTCTGCTCACTTGTTCCTAAAAAAAAAGAAATCTCTACTTTTTTTTTTAGTTGCTGTATTTTTTGGAGGAAAAAAACTCAATGAAGCTCTTGTACATCCATATCACATGCAAAAAATATTCAAAATCTGTCAATTAAATGTCAGTGAGGTCATAATGATGAAAAGTAAAGTAAGTGATAAAAGAAGTGAGTTAGGGTGAAGTCTTTTCATCAAGTCTTTAGTGCCTGCCTTTTGCGTACACTTCAGCTTCTTATATGTTTTGCAGTTGGTGGGCAGGGCTCAGGGTAACTTTCATACTCCTCCCATTGTGGTAGCCCTGCAGACCCTACTATATTATCTATCTCCCTGTTGTCGGTCGCTGTCGGAGGCGCGCACTTGTGAGCGTCGAGGGGACACCGTGAGCGTGCAGCGCGGACCAAGCGTCTGCTGCACAGAGAAAAAAAGAGACCGAGCAGCAACTGGTGACCGATTCAGAGGGAAACGTGTCGAGCCAATTTGTTTTACTAATTGGAGGACTGGCAGAGTTCGCACATTTCCAAAGTGTATCTTTCTGACATGATTTATTTTCTGGCCGCAGAGGACTCAGCGGGCGCACTTTGGCTAGAAAAAGTGCGTGCGTACGGTTTGTCCAACTTTAGACTGACTTTGCGCTTTAGTTACATTCGTGCAAAATCTATTTTAGCGTAATTATATTTTTCAGATGCGCGAATGTGACGTTATTTATCCTTCCAGTTAATGATCCTGTTTGTTGATTTGCTGAAAACTTAGTTTGCATGCTTAGTTTAAATGCATCCTCTGTGCGGAAACTTGGAGTCAGTGGATTTATACTGATGCCTGGCTTTTATTATTATTGTTATTTTATTGTGTTTCCCCTTGATTTCTAGTCCAGAAGTCGTGCGTGAGAGTAGAACATTTTCATATGTTAGTTAGTCATAAAAATGTAATTAGTGCCAAATGTAAAGTTGAGAGAAAGTTGCGCATCACAAAGCTCGTCTCCAAAAAGGTCCCAGCCGACCGTATTTTATACCAGACTTTTTGAAATGCTGGACTTCAGCATCTTTCTTTTTTCTTTTTCTTTTTTATTTGCACATCTTTATCACGATCTGTCATTCATTTCTAGAATTAACACAGAAGTCAACTGTTTTAAAGGACTGACTTACAAAGAGAAATCACACATCAGATATAATAGCGGATTTTAAAATATCACATAAAAACAGTGAGATCATAATCAGGTCAATGGTCCTTTCTTTCTTTCTTTCTTTCTTTCTTTCTTTCTTTCTCATCTCAGCATCTGTGACTCTCTGAAATCTCACCCAACAAACGCAGCACAGTAACTCAAATACTGTGCTGCCATGAAATATTGATACTTGAACACTGGTGCTGAACACATAAACTGCAGTTTTGCATGACACTACTGATTACATCATACCGCAACAAACTTCAGGTACTCCCCCGCTCCTCCACCACTCCCCCCTCCTTGACAGTGGTTCTCCTTTCAAGTCACAGTAATCACAGAAATGGGGGAAATTCAGGAAGGAAAAAAAAAGAAAAGAAAAAGAAAAAGCACACAAACAAAGTAAAACCTGTGGTTCTATTGAACTTTTTTTTTGGCTTAGATAATAAATCACAAGCTCTGTTTTTTGTAGTTGCAGATAATGTCATGCATGAGTCATATATATATATATATATATATATATATATATATATATATATATATATATATATATATATATATATATATATATATAGAGGGAGAGAGAGAGAGATAGATAGATAGATAGATAGATAGATAGATAGATAGATAGATAGATAGATAGATAGATAGATAGATAGATAGATGTGGCATTCATCATAAGTTGAACTTATAGTCAAAGTGATGTGATCTCCCAAGGCCAAACATTTTCCTTCCCTGTGCGAAAGACAAAATTTGTTTCTTGTTTTCCCACCAGCTGTGAAGTTTATTTTTGCAGGGAGGTAATGACCCTAATTGAAGGCACTAAAACATTTCCGAGGTCCAAGTCAGGGGGACAGAAACAGAAACACTGCCACACAAGCACAGTCAGTCATTATCAGCAGGAAAGGAGGAGGAGGAGGAGGGGTGAGGAATGGGGGAGGACGATGGCAAATGTAGCACATGATATCTAGTTGGATTTTTAAAAAAAATGTGTTTTATTAGATGTGCACATCATTTTCCATGACATGAGTCTATTATTATTTATAAAAAAACAAATTGCCAAGTTAAAATCATGCAGCACACATATCGTATTAACAAATAGAACATTAAAGGTGAACTACGTAGTTTGGGGGCAGAAATATTAATCAAGAGAAAGATCGTCATTGACTGATTATTTTTTTTATGCCTAAACAATTAATAAACAATCCTTTTATTTTCATGACTGAATAAACCTAATAAACAAACTGACAACACAATTTCATACTGTTTAACTTTGTTTATATTTGGCGGAACCTGCCACCTTTCTAGTTTCAAACAGTGTTCTGGGGATGTTAAAATTCTGAGTTTGACTTTCTTCTGCAAAACGACATAGTGTCCCTTCAACTATCCACTCTCTTTATTCCACCATAAAGTCGATGCTGCTTTTGTGACGGTGGATGTTTTTTAACCTTTACTATACTGTAGCTGGATACCCAAAGCAAATATTTTGAAATGATATAACTGAAAGCTTTTTTATTTAAGTTACATAATGCAACCATGCACTGAACTATAATGTATAACAAGGTCTGATTGAATAAACCGTTAAATAGCAGGTCTTACAGGCACAGCATGCTTAAACTGTGAAAACAAACAGAAAGGCAACAATAAAAGTAACCTAAGTGTAACTACATTGTGTGTTATGTATCATTCTTTCACAATAATGGTACTTAAGCAGTCTGTTACAGATGTCGAGAGTTTTGCTGGTTCAGAGCTCTGCCTGAGAGCTGTTTGTCTTGAGAAATGCGGTGTGGCTGAGCACCAAAGCCTCCAGAATGATTCCTCGGTTAACCAGAGACATAGCAATGTCTTCGAATACACTGCCTGCACTGGGGATGACTGTTTCTTCTCTCCTCTATTCCTATAGGGGGAATCCCCCCCTCTCCACCTCCACCTCCACCAACACCGCCACTACCCCCTCCTCCTCCTCCCTCTCCTCCTCGCCTGAGTCTGCTCCTCGTACACATGTGGCCACTTGCATCCCCATCACGCTAATCAGAGCCAGGTTTGTGGCTGAGGAAGGGGGTGGATGGGTGGCGGGAGGTAAGGGAGGGGAGGGTGTAGTTTGTGTGTATGTGTGCGGAGGCCCGGGTTGGAGGGGAGGGGGTGTCGTGTGTGCGTTTTGCGTGTGGCTGCTGTGTTTGCCTGTGATTACCCCTTGTAACCTGGCTGTGAAAGGTTGGCCCTGACCCTGCGTTGACTCTGGCTGCGGGGGGAGTAGTCAGAGGGGGTTTGGGGTAGAGGAGGGGATGGGGTCTATACGCCGCTGCATGTCATGTGCTGGCGGGTGGGCGCTCGCTGTGTGGAGACGGGACCAATGGTAGACCAGGCTGCCCCGGCTCTGGAGCTAATCATTGTTTACTAGTCTCATTTCCACTTCTCAGTGAGCTACTGTCACGCACAGCACCAACAGGGAGGAAGGAAGAGGGAAGGGGGGTAGGGGTTTGGGAGTGTGTGTGTGTGTGTGTGGTGTATGGGGGGGTGCAGCAGGGAGAGGAAAGCCAGGGGTCCAACAGGCAGTTGGGGATCTGGTGGGACTTGGGAAAGGGAAGAGCAGAGAGAATGCAGGAATTTGAGTTAAGTATTTTTTTTTTTCTTAAGAGAACAAAGGTGAGCCAAGACTGAAAAAGCTGCGGCCAAAAACAACCCGACAAACCAGTAAACAGACCAACAAAAACATCCTCTGGGCCAGCGCCATCTCAGGCAGCCAGGAGGTAACCACCGGACATCGCTAGTTAGAAATGGTTATGTTTGAAATAAGAGTGTTGTCGCTTGCCAGACCACAGTAGGAGGAAGAAGAGATAGAAGGGCTGTCACTGTCTGACCTGATTGCTGTTTGTGAGTAAAAAAGCCTGAGAAAGAGACAAGCAAAGACACATTTCACTTCAGATGGGAGATACCAAATTGACTTGTGGCTAATTTGGTATGAGTAAGCACTACTTTCAAATATGCACCCCAAACAGATACATTTTAACACTGCAGTTAAGTCTTAGAAATCCTCCTTTCACATCAAGGGCGTAGGTTTGGTCTCAGCTTTGGTAGTGACATTACCAGGGGTGGACTGGGACAAAAATTCAGCTCTGGCATTTTCTGTCCAGACCAGCCCACTATATTATCAGCGGACACCACGAAGAAGTCCACAAATCTCGTGGCGTCCTTTCTCACACATACTACAAAGGAGAGTCATATTCCTTGATAGCAGTTAACAAATAAAGCACGTAGCTATGAACTCAAGGACTAAAACTGACAGCTATAGCAATCAACCAATCAATCTTTGTTCATTATAGTGTCAAATCACAACAGAAGTTATGTTATGACCAGGGGTGGGACGAGACTAACGGGAAGAACCCAAAACCAGAGACGGGGTGGAGTTTTTCTCACATCATTACTTACATTTGCACAACAGTTGGTGCATTTCTCAAAACAATTAGTACAAACTGCAAAACCTTGTTGATAACCTGCAAAAGCATGTCACATGCTCAAAATAGAGGTCATTCCTCAAAACCAAGTATTCCTATCAATGAAAGTGTGTGTGTCATAAAAAAAAGTCCTGACACCATCATTTATGAACAAGGTAGTCAAATGGCTTTGTCGTGTTTTCATTAGGACACTTTACTAGTGTTTCCCAATGCAAAAAAGCCAGATCTTTGTGACCTGAAAATGCTCAAGACTATACACTAACACTATACACAGCCATTTGAAAACTACAGTAAAAGTAACACATTTACACACAAATTATACCTATTAGATAGTTATCACCTCAGTAAACAATAAATGAATTGAAAGATTACAATAAATTCAATGGTAAATATTGCAAATTAAATTTATTATTTGCTATAGGTTTACTTGTGTTTTGTATCTCTGTTTACAGCTCATCAGGCCACGTGAATGTTTACTGTTGCTATGGCAACAAGAGACCGCTGACGTTAGCATCTGTTAGCTAGCTTAGCTAAATCATCTGAACAATAATAACCCATAATATCACAATTCGGCGTACACCATGTGAAATTCACATGGTGTTCATTGTGTTTGAAAGGGAAAAAGAGACAAATTCAGTCTGTGTAAATATAACAAAGTAATAATATAACTTAAAGCTTCACCAATCAACTTTTTGTTTTATCAATGGATGGAATTTCTCTGTGGAATTTGAAAGGTATTGGTCGTGTTTTCAAACCCAACGAGAATTATCACCTGACTCCTACCCTCAGTTCTACGGAATCTTTCAGCATCTTTCAGCTCATTTTTTTGGTTCCCCGGCCCTCAAATTAGCTATTTATTCACTTGTGTCAGTATTGTTTCCAGCTGCGGCAGCAGGCTCTCTGATAAAACCACTGAACACTGTCTAGGTAGCTCAAACATAAGACAAAGTTAGCAACTAGCTGGTGTAATTTATAGAAATTCCTCTTAGGAGTTGGCACAGACCAGAAGTTGTTTCAGTATTAGAGTTACATTCATCATCTGGCCTCAAACGACTCCAAAAAAAGCTAATGTTGTTCATTATCTTGTGGATGTGTAAAAAGGCAATTGTTCTCTAATACATTGTCTATAGCAACGCTTTAATGTTATAATATGTCGATATTGTCTTCACAACTTGTTGCGCTGATCCCAAGTGATCAAAAACATCAATTATTGCAGGTTTACCCCTGATTATTTATTAAAAGCACTGCTGGTTTTTACATGTTTTAATGTGACAATAATCCCAACGAGCACTGATGATTTTATCTAGCATCAAAATGGTTAAAAGTGAAAATATTAGTCTAAAAGTCATACTTTTGGTAAACATATAAATGCCGAGACTTTGTTGTGGTCCAAATCCATATTTGATACTGTGAGAAAAGGAGGCTAAGGGTAAAAAATAAATAAATCACAAAACATTTTTAGACTGTGACCACTCTGCGTGTATTGTGTAACATATATTGTATATCACCACATACAGCGCAGTGAACCCCAGGCAAACAAACAAGATTGAATAATGAGAATTCTTTTCCTTGTTTGTGTACTTGTCAAAACGTCTATGGTTTCACAATGAAAAGAGGCCATAGCGAGTCCCAGACAACCTGATGTAAGATGGGGTGAATTACCTTGTCACAGCAGGTCCAGTGTTCTGTGTTGATTTAAATCTGGGGTGAAAGAAAGAAAATACCATACCAAGGAATCTGGTTATCTGTGATATCTCTGTTGTGTTATACCTGCTGAGCCCAAAGATGTGTCGCCGTAGGCAATATCAAACAGCCCACATAAAAGAGGGGAGCACTACTGTAAGAGAATGCTTTCCTGGAATGATTTAAGGTTTTTGGTTAAACCGTGAGAACATGGATTCAGACCCTCTCCAAAAGTATGATTTTTAACCTTAGAAAATATTTTCTCACACATGCTGCACTTTCATGTGGTCCTGTAGTTGAATATCGAAGGAACATAGTCAAGGTTAGTGGTTTGATTCAATTCACTGACCACCCGCACTTTTAATGCTGCATGGTATAGAGAAACTCATCATAGAGATATTAGATATTATTGGACATTAATATGTCCAATAATATCTAATCTCTAGATCTCTTTGTTAGCATGAAATGTTCTTTCAAGGTGGCACATGGTCATTCCTGATCCTGAGGAATGAGAGTTGTCCTTGCATGCACTTGAGCAACAGCCAATGTTTTATGCCTTCCAGTGTAGCCAGCGGATATCCAGTAACAGATGTCAAGGCTTCCTCTTCTTAGCACCCGTCATTGTTTTCAAATCTCTATTAACAGAAATATACATTTTTAAAAAAGCAGACTATAGATGACGGGTTCAGAGATTTCATTTCAGCCAATGCATTCAGGCTTTTTTTCTCTCCACACACACAGTTTACCTAAATGCAGCCAAAGCATGCTCAAACTCGATTGGTCAATACTACTCGGTGACAAATTGACAACAAACAGAAACCAGAACGCTTCTGTTTGTAGCTGTTTATATAGATTATTATAAGAAAAACTAGTAAGTGTTTAGTGTTTGCATCCAGAACCAAAGAATCAACTTTATTTTTCGGCATCCCGAACGAGGTTGTGAGTTAATTTTCATTTCATTCATTTTTTTGTGTGTGTGAGAGTCAAAGTGTGCACATGAGTTCTGATTGGACACACACACACACAAAAAACTTTTTTCATTTTGGCACTAAGATGTTGTGAGGTCAAAAAATCCAATAAAAAGCTTGTGTCACAGACAACTCGACCAAGTCACTTTATGGCACCGTCCCTATGTACTTTACAGTAAATAAACATCTAGACATATCCCCCTTTAAGATACTGCCCTTATCTAGAACAACTAATACTAATGTCTAGTACAAATAACAACAGTGCTCTCTTGTGGCCTAGGAGTTAATGATTATCAACCATCATGCATGTATCAATCAAATTTTAGTGTCTTACTTTTTGCAAAACAATCTAGGTTTTCCTCAAACATTCCCCTTTTTCCCTCTTTCTTCATAACTCAAGTCTCTGAACAGGTTTAGCGAACCTACCAGACCTGGTTCAGAGCAGTCTTTCAGTGTTCACCCTTGGGCTAGGTGAGCTATGTTTTGGGCTCATCTGATTGTCTGGTGAGTCATTTCTAGGGGTTTTTTGTCAGACATTGGGAACCCTGCAACGGGCACTGCTTGGAGATTGGAACAGTTCCGTCTCAGTGAGATACGACTAGCGCTCTCACCCATCACTTCTGTGGGTGGGTGCCATGCCTTCGTGCTCTTCATGTTGCTTTTGTGGGTGTTGTTTTAAACCATGATGCTTGTTGTAGTAGAAGGCCTCGTAACGTTTCTCCACGGCATCTTTTGCCCTTAAGTGCTGCCTGCTAGCCCACTTTGGTTGCAGGTCCCTTGCAAGGGTGGGAAGAGTCGACGTGATCTTTCTGCCCATTAAGAGTTCATGTGACTGTCTTGGCTGTGGTCAGTAGCTCTCTGCAGGCCAGTCTGCCATGATCAGGGTCTTTACTGGCACATACTCTGCTTCCTGTTTGAATTTCAATATCAACCATATGAGAAGGCTCTGGCAGAGGATTGGCACATCGTTGAGATCTTTACTTCTCAAACCTTGCACACTCCCATGCACTCCTTGTCTATCTGAGCGTACCTAATTTCAGCTTCTCTCAGTTGTCTGGAACGATATGCCACTGGTCTACGGTCCTCACTGTGGAGCTGCAACAGAATGAAGCATATCCCATAGCTGCTTGCACCTGCTGAGACAACCGTTGTCTTGTGCACATGCAAGTACACCAATGTTGGGTGATATTTACTCAGGTAACTAACCATGCTGACGGCTCTCTTTAGCTCTTTGGAAGATTTCAGGTGAACTGGTAATCCCCAAAGGAAGATGTTTAAAGCAGTACCTTCCAAACGGTGTGATGAAGGTGGTCAACTTCTGGCTCTTTGTTCAGTGGTATCTACCAAAGCCCTGAGGCTGATTCTAGTCATGAAAGGACTGTGGAACCACTTAACTTGGCTATCACCTCCACTGGTGTCTGTAGGATGAATCTCTCTTTCTTGAGTTTTGTTTATCTTCCGTAAGTAAATATAGATACGCACCTTTCTAGAGTTATCGGGAAATTGGGACTCACCACTCTGCTGGTTCCATCATGGTCTTGACGATGTTGGCTTCCATCTGGACCAAGTCCTCATTCACTGCACTCTAGATGGGTATTGGGACTCCTGGGCTGGGCAGTTTCCTGTATTACAATTTTGATCTGCGTAAGTCTCTCTTAGGCTTGAGTTTCTTGAACAAAATTTCGCTCATGACACATCAATCAGCCCCATGACAATTTTAAAATTAACATGACCTCCACACCACCTGTACCATCATCTCCAGAGTGGGGTTCAGGATTAGCTGTAGCCTCTATGACAGGTCCTTGTCCAGAATCACCACCACAGTTCCCTGATGTGTTCCTCATGTTTTTTGTTTCGGCATTTCAGCTCCAACAGCTCTGCAGTACACAAATGTCTCTACATGTGCTGTCCTTGCTGGTTGAGGCAAGCACATACATGAATAAAGTGGTGCATTGGAATGAAGTATGTGTCAAATTTCGGTACTAAAACATTATATCATCCGTCTTCCCCTTGTCCATAGGTAAAAGAGCTAAGAATGTTCTTTGCTTCTATTCCGAGCGCAGCATCAACATGCTGACTTAAAGAGTGACGTCCTCTTTGTCAAGTTCGGTAGCCGTCCGGTAACGAGTGAAAAGTTTTTTTTCCCGGTTGGGTTGCTTCACAGGTTTCGAGAAGCAAAAACGCTCTGGTGATTAAAACTTTGCCATCCTTGTTGAAAGTTTTCTTCACCCTGTAATAAAATTTAGTTTATATGGGAATATAGTTCAGTCTTTGGAAAAATGCTAACTTTTTCGAGTAACTCCAGACACGGGTTCATACAAGGTTGAGCTTGAACTCATTTTACGACGCCTCCCCTGCAAACTTTAGAAAAGTGACCGTGTAAAATAAACATCCTTGACAAACATAAGTTCTTCTATTATTAATATAGTAACATATTAGTATAATAGCCTACTTTTCCCAAACTCTTCCTGGACTGGACAGTTTCCCTCTTCACTTTGTGCAGGCTGCGTGATAGATCTTCACTTAATGTGGCACCCAGGACAGGAGCCATGTATTATGTACACTATAGGGATATTTGTTTCTAATCCCGTAGAGTTTTTGCGTGCTAGGGGAGCAGAGCGGGGATGAGCTTGCGTGCCATGCCGCCCTGGCGTGCGCGGAGCTCGGTCACTGAACTCCGGCTTCCCCAGGGAGCAGGGGCGGGGGGGAGGAGGTGTGGGGCTGCACTGAGAGATTAAAATGAGACGAGGGAGAAAGCACAAGTAGAAATGGCTTCCAGATGACCCCAACTCTGTGAGCTCATCTAAGACAGGCTGAGAAATTGGTAGGACACATTTCCCACCTCCTGCCCCATGAAAAAACTACATTACCTTATTTGTTCAGGACTTTTGAGAACACTGCCACCGTAGCAACATTATAAATTATGAGGCTGGCCTACATATAGATCTGAAAGAGCAGGAAAAGTGAGTAAAGCTAAATCTGGATATTATTCTGAAATTTTCTTCTGACATGCTACTCACATTCTTACTTAGAACTTTCTCTCCCTTCTGTGTTTTTCAGCTCAGTCATCCATGCAATTTTGGAAAATGATGCAGGCTGTTTATCATGACATTCTGTATTTTATGTTGTTTTTGTCCATATTTCTTTAGATTCTGGTTTTGGAAAATCATTTTGTTTGGAGCAAGAGAACTTTGGTGTTTCACCATGAAACCAGGAGATTATTACAGCATCTCCACATGAGTTAAGAGTGAATAAAAAGCTCTTCTATTATGCATTTAATAAAACTATTATCATTATGGATTCATGGACCCAAAATTTAGGATTTTAACTTTTTGTGAAATTGGTAATAAGATTCAGTGAATGTGGCTCCTTTTTGTCTGTCAACCATGAATTACAACTGTTAAAATGCTCCTGTTATGCCTCATAATCTTTGCAGTGGAGAGAGATAGGGAAAATGGACAGCCTGCCATTATTAATTTGACACATACTTTGCATTCTGAGTCGCCAGAATCCACCTTTTATTAACATTCTCCATAATGCATAGGGTTATGTAAGAAAGACTCACAGTAGAAGTCATTACTCTCTAAGTGACTCATCATCGCAAAGTGTTTAATATGCATATTTATCACATTTAAAATGCTGACATAAAGCGCCGATTTTAGTCTGAGACAGAACAGAGCTGCATTTGAGGGGAACTTGCATTTTTGCAATTAATCTTTCAAAGAAGTTTGATAGAAAGACCTGCTTCGATTCAATAATGCTATCATAAATAAACACACTCGTTCTGTGAATCATTAACTGTCAGAGTGATACTTACTGGCTTTGCAACACTTGGACGACTTTATAAAGAAAGTGTCTTTTGGGTCATTGAAAACAAAATTAAAGTGGAAATCCACCTTGAAAAAGAAATTACTTGCACATGGGACACATTTCTTACACAGCTGGAAACTAGAAAGACACCAGTTGTGGAATATGTTTTCTGAAGCTATTCCAGTGATTGTGACTAGAGTCGCACTTGAATTTTATTTCATAAATTAATTTGACAGAGTTTTAATAAATGTGGTCAATGTACCACAATGGCATGTGTTTTCATTTGTAGACCAAAATGAAACAAAACAAACAGAGAATAAACATAAAAGTAAATGGTAAAGCACAAGAATTTAAGCATATGTAGTATGTGTACAGTACTTTATGTGATCAGGATTTTCCAGACTACAAGGCCAAACCTACATATTCAGAAGCTACTGGGTTGATTGTTCCAGATTTTTGACAGTCTGGGATAACGTAGTACTCAAAGTGATTTAGCAGAGACATGGCTACCTGTCTGTCTTACTTACTTCTCTCTAGCTGTCATCGTTCATCGTCCACTTTTATTTAAACTCTACAATCTTGTAGCCCCTTTGCATGGACTATTATGTCTTAATACGTTGTTTATTGTGTGTCGGTATGTGAACCATTAAAACAAATACCAAATCAGTGAGTCACCTGTGTAAAATTGGGTAGAGTATGGGAGTGATAGCAGGACAAAGGGGGAAAGGGAATAAATCCTACATATTGTTTGTCACTTAAGAATAATGTAATGTATACTAGAATATTGTTGTGGTTTTATAATAAAGGGTTTATTTAAAAATGTAATATGTAACATTTCTGCATTAAAAGGTCTTAAAGTGAACAGACCATATATTTTGTTGAGTTGTGTATGTATACATTATCCCAAATGTTTCCAACAATGTTCAGACCCAGAGAAATTTGTAATTTTACTCAAGGTAACATTGTGTTTCATTTGCTCTCCTGTGGCTATTTCTGGGAAACATCTGATGGTATGTCAGATAATGAGGAAGGCGGGAGGCAAATGTGACTTAACATTTGAATAAAACTTTAATACTTACCTTGTCTGTGACCATTTTGGCCTGAGTAATGTCAGACAGACTTTCGTTGGCTCTGGTGGGTGTCCCATGATCCCTCGCTACTTCATGACATCATCAAACTAAGTCTTTTATTTTTTATTGTTTTGATTGAGAGGAGCACAAATTATACTACATTCACATGCTCCTCAGATGTTCCATTTGTCAAGTTGGGAAGTCATTCTTCCGACTTTCACGTGCATGTTCACGTGCGTCATGTCCGGATGTGGGAGCAACATGGATGCCAAAAGAAGTTGATTTGCATTTTATCGCTCAGAGCTCAAACTGTGATTATTCCAAGTAATTTAATTTAAGTACTGTTTGCACACAGGCATGCAAATCTTTCTCAGTGTACTCATACTTATTGACTCGTTCGTCATAGTTTGTAAATCATTGCACTCCTGGGCCTTGTTGAGCGAGAATGAGCGTTGTCGAGTGATGTCATACAAAATGTTAGTGTATTTACTTTCAATGCAATACATGCCATAACTCTGAATACGCTTTTTCTGAGAAATGGTTAGCCATGACAACATTTTGTCTCTTGATAGCCAAGAAATCACATCATCTGCAGAGCATCTGCTCAGTTTGCCGTGATACAGGATGTTCCTGTTTCTTCTCCATACTTTTTACCAACTCACATATTTATGAGCTGTTTTGTCTCCGTCTCTCTTTGTGACAGACTGTCCCAGACTGGGATCCCTGCATGTGGGGAGGCTGAGCTGGTCTGATTGGAGCTGAGGGGGCCAGCGGCTCAGCCACAGGCACACTGAACATTACGTGCAGTATAGATACTACCAGCGGGTTGCTCTTCTCATTGTGTAATTGGGCGGATAATGTTCCGTGATTCCCTCTCTTTTGCACCTCCGTATGTTCCGCTTGAGCAGCTCGCCGCATTTTAGTATCCTGAAAATGAAGCGGGGTCAGCAAGCGGTCGGGTTGCCCCCCTCCGCTGCTCTAATTCTGCAGATGAGCTGATGGTATCGCCACAGCAGCGGGACGGAGACATCAGAGGGCAGAGTTCATCCACTGTCCTGGGCCATGAGGAGCCCTGCTGTAGGCTCACTGGTGGAATAAAATTAGTTTTCTTTGTGATTTAAATCATCCATATAAAGTTATCAGCATACGGGAAAGAAAGGAAAGTCATCTTTACATTAAAAACAGATACATACACACAGAAACACTTTAAATCTCTAAAAAGTCATTATTTTATGAGCTAGGAACAAGCAGAGCTGTCTTAGAGAGTGTGGCCTTATATTGGGCCTGGGTGCCCAATTTGCACACCACAGCCCTGCGTATCTGGGATTGTAAATCGTGAAGCAATTACTGTGGAACAGTCATCACTAAGACCAGGGAATTAACACAAATTACTTTAAATCATGACGACTGTCATTTTTCTGCATTGTGACAGTATAGTTACAATGTAGTTAAGGCCCTCTTCCTGACGTTGCTCCACCGCCTTGTCCTTGATTGACATTCCAGTTGTCTCAAGCTTAAAACATTTTCTGTAACTAGCCTGCTTCTACTTATCCACGCTCCCTCATCGATGATTAGTATAGATTCAGCGAGGGGAACTGTTGTGTCTTTTCATAAAACTTTCAATGGTTGTCAACTCATTCATCAGCTATATTAGTTCAGCTTCAGTTCTCACTTACTGACTGAAATCTCTCATAAGATCTGTGGTCATTCAATACCCTCCTCGCTGCCTCTTGAGGAGCAGAGATTCCTCGAACAAGCTGCTGAAGTGTTTATACTTCTGTCCACAAATACAGAGAGAGTGATTACAGCTGACGTAAAATAACTGTGTGACCCTTGGGGATGACACAGCTTCGGCAGCCTCTTGCCCTCTAGTGCTCTTCAGAAGTGAGAGTTGTCATATTTACCTTTAGGTGACAGGTGATCACGACTGCTTTCTCTGCTTCAGAGAGCATTTTGTGCTGCAGAAAGGCAGAGGGCAGTTCTAAAATGATTTATCGGATGAATGTGTCTGCCCTGCGGATCCTTTGTTCTCCTCTGGTTTTGCCTGGATGATGATTTAAAACACAAATCATCATCTTCTGATTTACAAGTTACAAATGAATCCCAGATATTTCTTATTTACTGCTTCCTTTTTGTGGTGTTGTTGCTGTTTACTAGTTTGCTTGCTTGAGCAATACAGCTCAGAAAAATGATCAGGAAGTTATTTTTTGGCCCGTGTTTGTTGGTCGGTTTGTCAACAGGATAACATAAAAACTGCAGGAGGGATTTCAGTGAAACTGAGGATGGGTCTGGGACCGGATTAGACAAAAATACATTTTGGTGTGGATCCAGATAAAGGGATGTATCCAGGATTTTTGTTTTTTTCACTTTCTTTATCATTGTGAGACATTTTAGTTAATTTCTCAAGGAATAATGCATGGGTCTTGATGCCACCTCTCTGGCTTCAGACAGTGTCCTGGGGACCTTATTCTCCTCTGAGTTTATTCAGTTATGGAAAAAATAAATATTGTATTGTATTTATATTGTATTATAACCTCACTGATATTGTAAATATTACAATTCTGAGTTTGAATTTCTTTCACCAAAACTACACAGTGCCCCTTAAAGTGACATGAGGACTGACATCTGACAAAACAAAGTGGCAAAAATGCAGTTTCTGTAACACATGCTGTATCATTTAATAAAAATCACCACTCATTTCCAGGCTTTTGTTTCACTCTTGCATGTTCGTGAGTCCCAGCTGTACTGGAGTCCATCTCCTCCTCTCCTGTCGGACTGCAGCGCACCCTGTGGCCCGGCCCATGTGGAAACAACCTGGAGCCACTGACCTGTTCAGCTGTTTGGCTGAAATAATCATACTGCATACTAATGCCTTTGCATTTATGCAACGGAGACAGACATAAGGACTGTTTTACATAGACACATGCTGTTTGTGTAACAAGGTCTGTTAGCATGATTGAAGCTCTTATATCACTACACCTTCTCTTTCATGTGTAGTTAGAGAGTCAGAGACTCTCAGAGAGAAAAAGAAATACATTTACAGTGATTGTATCTCGGCCATCTCCTCTGTTTAGGAATGGGAGAAGTTCAAATGCTACACTCAATGGATTTTGTCTATATAAGGCGTGTTCTTCTCAGTGCTACGCTCATTTATGGGGGAATGTAAACACATGGCTGTCAGCGGACTAATAGCCATTAGCAGTCCTATTGTTCAAGGAGAGAATGTCTAAGCTGACAGTCTTGATTTTACACCTTTATCTGTAGGTTCCACGTGGATATACTCCTATATTGTACTTGTTCTTTTCTCTCTTGAGTGTAGTGGAAGCTGGTGGTAGTAAATTATCAGGGGGGAGCCTGAAAAGTTCTAATTCTCTGAAGAGTTTGTGTGATGTGTGTTAATTCACAGAACAGCCCCCGAAAAAGTTCAATCAGCAGGGAACAGTTGGGTTTTTTATGGTGTTTTGAACAAGTCCTGCAGGCACAAGTGGAGCGAGTGGTGCTCTGTCATTGTTTGGGAACAATTCGACAGGCAAGTGCAATGAAGACGGATGTTGGCCCCCTTATTTCACATAGGATGATATGCCTTTCCTCCCCATTTGATATGCTTTGGCAACCTACTGACATTAAAGGGACCTCGGGGAGGAGCTGCGTTCGAGTCAGATGTGAAGGCTGAAGCCCGCATTTTGAGATGGCCAAATAAAGAGGTCATTCTCCTGTGATAAACCTCTTTTAATTCTAAACAACATACATTTTGTTAAGTGTGTAGGCCCACAGATAACTTTATGAATGGTGTAACTTGAGACATCCCATCCACAGGCTTCCCTTGGAGGCAGACGCAGACACAAACAACCTTAAAGTTTGACCTCCTTACCCTGTCCCCCTACATCCTCTGCTGCCCCCTTTCCCCTGTTGCACCCTCTGCTGAAGGTGATACATTTCCAAACCCCACAGTCTCTGTCGGATAAAGCTAGGGCTGCCTCTCAACCCAAATAGCTTAAGAGAGAGCAGTCTCCGAGGAGTCCCCCCATGCTCAATGTATTCCATATGCTCACTCAGAGGCCGAGAGGCACCCTATACCTCACATCTGGCACAGACCACCTATGCTAGCTGACATATTCCTCCTCAGACGATCAGACTGGCTGCCTCTCAGTGGAAGGAAGCTGGCCTCGTCAATGATCTCCTCCTCTGATCTTTGTATTTGTTTCCAAACTAAAGACATCCAGGGGTAGTGGGTTTATCTGGCTATGATCAGAGGAAATTGATTACTTTTTTCTAACATTATCTCTTGTAAATGGCATTGTATCTATTATTAATGAAATACACAAAAGTAAGTAGGTAGAAGTTGGTAGGTATTGTCTTTGAATGAAGCCACCATGATGGCGACCATTGGTTTGTGAACTACTGTTTTGAAGTTAGCCGTCGCCATCTTGGTCGTTTGGACCAAATTTGGACGAGAGGGTGGAGTTAAGGAGGATATTCCTGATTGGCTCTGATGCAGTGGTAGCAACTTGTCAATCACAAGGTAGCCACACTCTCAAGCATGTCATGCATAGCTGCTATTTTAACTCTAAATCTGCATGCAAATAAGGCAACTTAAGTCCAGTTTCGCGTGCAATGCTGCAAAAGTCCAATTTTGCATGCAGGTGATACACCAATGTTCCCATTAAGTTCTGTGGCAAACGGCTGCATCCAAATACTTAAGGCTATTTTAGGTACTTATTTTAACTTATTATTTTAATCTATTCATGATCTGTGACCATTTCACAACCATGTGTTTATTTACCATCACCATGATGACGATAGTCATCTAACCATGGATCTGCCCTCCACAGAGGTAAATGGGATTGGTGTATCACCTGCATGCAAAACTAGACTTAGAAGTCTAAAGTCGTTTTATTTGTGCACAGATTGATAAGACCATCTTGATAAATCAAACCTTCAACATAACATCTACAGCTGGACATGCATCATAAATCTAGCTTGTACGGTCAGTGGATGTAAAGGCAGAGCAGCTGGCCCTAACATACAGATTGGAGTATCTTTGCCATAGTTTTCCATCGTGTTTTTTTATCCTTAAGTTTGCTTTTCTTCAAAGGTTAACTGAGGACATGGTGTGTATAAGTTAGACAGATCTGATTGCTGAGGCTTTACCATGCAGGCAGCCCGCTACTCCGAGGTGTGCTGAGGTCACCAGAGTGGTTTTGTAAGACTCCTCTAAAAGGTGAACAATATATCCTCCCTCTCACTTTTACACTCTCTGAGGAGAGGGAGGGGATTGCTCTTCTCCCCTCTTTCTCCTCTTTTGCTCCCTCGCTTTATTACCTCCGTCAGCCCTAATTTGGGTTGATGGGGTGGCTGTTGCATGACAAGACACATGTCTGGGCCCCTGCGTGAGAAGCCTGGCTCACTCTTGCTGGGCTTGTTTTCTTTGCGTGACCATGTCCCTCCCTCTGTCACTCCTGGCACCTCCCGGCGAGCCCCCCCTCTGACCCTGTTCATGCCCTCGTTAGCTGGCATGTGGCTGGTTTATTTGCTTTGGCCAGCCGCCCGTGTGAAAGGCACATTTTGACCACGCTCAGGGAGGGGTCATCTCAGAGTGGAGCTATGGCAGAGGTGTTGGTGGAGGTGGTGGTGTGTGCATGGAGGTGGAGACAATGAGTGGGGGTGGCAGGATGAGCAGCTGAAAGAGTTCTGTGCTTTGCATGTTCGTGATAATGTGCAGCTGGTATACTTGAGTGTGTGACATCCCTGCCTGGTCAAAGGGAAATATGCCCCACTGTAACTGCTTTTGAGGAATGGCATGCACGGGCAGGTCACTCAGAGTTTACCGTCCCGCTTGTCGTCCATTGAGAGTGCCGGAGAAAAGGGAGCAGGAGTATTGTGGCAGTGTATGGAGATTTCTGTTGTTCCCACTGATGTAATCCAACAAATGCTCACGTAAACATTCATGTCTCTGCACATTGGCTCATGTGCGAGACATACAAGTTCATCTATTGTATTCTGAGTGAGTATACAAATATAGATTGGAGCAGTACAGGACTGACACGAATCTGCAAAAGAGGGTTCGTGCAAGGATTTAAAGGCTTCTCCCACACTCACTGCTGAACCTGGGCAGATTCTGCGCACACTCTGATGATACAAGAGGGAGTAAAACTGATCGAAAACAACTTTGAAATTGCTTAATTACATTACAAAATCAAAAATTACAAACACTGAAAGTCAAAAGTCATTCAGCAACAGGCCATAGGACACTCCACTGAACAAGGACTTTTTAACTGTAAAACTGATTTTAATAAGCGCAAATTTGCAATAGCTGCGACTAGGTTTGCACGGGTATCCACACATTTATACATTCAGATGGACACAACCTCACCAATGTGTCAAAATGTTGCCACATTGGCACACCTCAAACCTACCGCCATACAAGAACATCATAGTTAAATCTTTGCACCGGCTTCCTGTGTGTCAAAAGATTAATTTTGAAATCTTGTTGATTGTCAATAAGCACTAAATGGTCTCAGGCCTAAATACATCTTTACTTATGCTTTACGAAGCATCCAGACCCCTCAGGTCAGCAGGGACAGCAAAAACGCAAAAAGGAAGGCAAAGCCACTTGAGCCTGTCGCTGTAGTGTCTATGATTTCCCCCATCTAGTTCAGTTTTGCCTTATTTTTCTCCTCTGCCTGTTCGCCAGTGCCATTTACTCAATTTTTATCAGACATATCCTTGATTAGAAGCGGCTATATTTGCGAGAGTGGTGTCAGAAAATGCTGCTTAATAATAACAACGAGGCATTTCCCTTCACACAGGTGCAGAAAGAACAAGCTTGGCCGTCGTTGCGGTGTCTTCAAGTGCAGCTTTGTTGGCCAAATCTCAGGAGACGTGAGGCGATGCAACAGTCGGCCTTCGTTGAAGCTAGTTCTTGTTTAAAGTTAAGGCAAGGTCATGGTTACAATTAATAATAGAGCAAACATGCAGGTCTTTGATGGGATGTGAACTCTTGCATGAGATCCAATTGCTCTCAACACCCATCAATCACTCCAACCTCTACATACTTACTTTCTGCCTCGCTAAGGTACGTAACAAGGCACACTTCAGACATGAATCGTGAGGTGTGAAATGGTCCAATAAGGACGTAATTCCTCTGTATACTGGCTCCAATATATCTATGCCCTTATCCTTGATTGATCACTTTCAGTTGCCTCTGATTGGCCACCAGTAGAAATCTAACAACTCCAGGAAGTGAAACCCTCAAATGGGCACAATAGCAGTCATCATGCACAGGCCTTAGGCTATTTTAAAATTTGAAAAAACTAAATAAATAAAGACACTGGGAGCAGGAGAAAACAGCACATGTGGTCCTAATTCTCTGGTTTCACTGGTTGTGTTGATTTTACTCTGCACAGTGTTTAGTGCACTATCATTAACACAACGGCATAACACAAGACTGTAAAAGAAGATAGTTGTACTGTTATACCACTTGGTACAAAGGCACACACACCTTGACGCGCAGACCGTTATGAAAATTATGAGCATCGACAGAGAAGTAGGGAACTTCAGCCGATGTCACTTCCCACTAATCCTTTAAGTCAGAGAAGAGACATGGTGAACAGCAGCAAGATGAGGCCCATAAATCAAGCAGGATGTCGAGACAGCAGGATAACACAGCCCGACATGGTCACAAGTATGTTCCAGATTAACCTCTGCCACCGCTTCAGTCAATACTTCTGCTGGGATGGAATCACTTGGAGCTGTCTGGCTCTGGAAGCTGGAAGTCACGCTTCGGCTGTAAACACAGACACTAGTCTCTAACGAGAATCTGAGGAGCAGAGTCACACCGCTCTTTGGTCTCTTGAGTCCGTAGATCGTATATTCCCGGCACAAAGTTATGAAATTTTCGCATGATGACTTTTAAACGTGTTATTACTGAACGATGAATGCGTCACATGGGTACGACTCATCTTTCATGTATTTTTAATGGACACGTTCGAGGAAGCATGTGAAGAAGATTTATTTTTTCCAAATGAACACTCATCAAACCTAAATTGTGTGGTCTGACAATACCATTTTGTGAAAGAGCTGGACCGCATATCGGGACAATGCACGAATAACTTAGAAGAGCCACATCCTTATGTTCCGAGGCTGCCATAAATGACAAACAAGAGACATTAAAAATGAGCCATGGAGACGATGAAAAAACAACCTTCCTCTGCTGCTCCAGGAAACAAACTTTTCTGGTGGTCCCTCGCATTAAACTGCCACTAACCCCAGTGCTAACACACAGATACAAACAAGATTTGATTAGGATTGGCACAAGAGTGGATGCTTTCCGTATTTGTCTCCTCATGTGATCTATGGTCGTTTATTTACACAGTGGAATACATTCTCACACTTGGATGTGTAGAGGGAAGCACTATGGAGTGATTAAGGGCTCCCTACAGAGTGAGACGGAGGAAACAGACAGAGTTTATCACGCTTGGGCAACAGAGTAGCTTAACTGAAATCAGATCCCTGTGGGCACATACATTGGACACACATGTACATGTGAACTATTGTGACACAAAAATACATACCCATACACACCCTCTTCCTTTGGGATTCGACAAAAGAAAGAAAAATGTTACAACTAACTTGATATTTGGCCACTTGGGGGCACTGGAAACAAGCTACAGACCTAACATTGACACATTTTCACATTATAAGGGCACGCTCACAAAATCAACAGTGGCAAATGATCACCTCCTGTTCACTTCCATTCTATATGAGCGAAGGGAAAAATAAAAGGAGTCATATTTCTGGGCCTGTGATAAATGTAAGTCAAACATTTACCTCCTTTTAGCTCTGTTTTGGTTTCTACCAGCATCGGAGAGAAATAACTAGGATTCTAAATGTTTTGCTGAAAACATCTGCTTGCTGCTGCTGGTGGAAACAGTTTTGTTGAGAGTGGTGAGTGAACCAAAACAGTAAAGTTGCAAGCCATAAAAATCAAAGCAGTGAACTGAGAGATGCTAAAAAGCCCCTTGGAGTAAGGGAGAACGGAAAAGATGCCGATTCGAATTGTTTTTGCTTTTTTTCTATTGTTAAACTTGCAATCAACAACTTTTTTCCTTTATCTTAACATTCTGACATAGATACTGATTCAACAGTGTAATGGCTGGAGAAAAATGATACCATCCGCATATGGATTGATTCCCTATATGTCTTGCAGGTACTATGCTATTCGGTCTGCCAACGGGCTGGCTTTTCCTGGAAAAATGAAGGTAAAAAAAAAAAAAAATCGAAGGAAGCACGTCTGCCATTGCGCAACCAAATGAAGATGAGGTACTGATTTACTAGGTAGCTATCCCCAGGTAACAGTGGACCAACTGGAATTACACTGCAAATAAAAAGAAGAGGCAAAGCAGGTGAAGATGGAGAGTGATAGAAACTGGGGAAAAACAACAGTGAATGCCGAGCATTTAATAAATGTAGAGGGCCGGTGTTGTGTCAGAGTCTGGTGCCCATGTTGATGTGTTTCCTCTTATCACTGGAACGCCAAAAGGTTCAAAACTGGCATTCTTACCACTGGATCAGTATGTAACAAAACCAGCCTTGTTATTAATACAACAGGTTGTTTTACTCTGGCTTTTAGGAGCGCTGAGATCAGGGTTTCTAGGTCAAATTGGGATTCTCACGGTTGTTTTTTGCTCTGGACAGTAGTCAGGCTGCTAATGATAGCCATGGTTCTAACACTATCTTTGCGACAGCTTTGCCTACAGCAATACCGAAGGGAAACGCTTAAGGGGTTGGAATTTAAAATTGTATATCTCAATGTAAAAATATTGAAAGCTTTGAAATGAGTGGACAAATGCATATTTTAAATAAAAAAATTTGCAAACATCACATTCAAAATGTCCCCGGTCCACACCAGATACTTAGGGAAAAAAAAGTTTTGCTCATACAACTTGTTAAATGGGAATAAAATCAACACAATTTGGTTTATTTCAGTTTTCCATGTTCTGGCACCACATCAGACTGGAGATATTACCAGCTTTAACCACAGCCTCTGTAGAATACTGTAGATGCTTTTTAGAACGCAGACCAAGTGCTCGTTTCCTACCTGTGAAGATTTTGTAGTTCTGCAGCATTAAACCAGCGGGTGAATCAGTCCCTGTGGTAAACTCTCTTAGCATTGTGGGAAAGCCTGCGCCATTGGTGTGAAGCGAATACCACAACTTCACCAAGTGTGAATTTTAAAGGCCAAACGACAGCCAAGTTAATAGCGAGCAAACTAGGCCCAGTATGAGTGAATCCAGACGGCTTAAGCTTCTTAACCAACAGCTTTCCAGCCTCTAAAGTGTGGGACCGAGCTGGTAGTTAAGATGTCTGTTTAAATCCTGGTCGGATGAGGAAATGTGTCGGAGTGAAATGCTGGCAGCAGTGTATTAAAAAGAATGAAGGATGATATCACGACATGTTTACCAGATAAAATTTCTGTGGAAATGTTAGAGATTAATCACATGTGTTATCAATACATTTTTATTTATTCAGCCTGCTCTTAAAGCTCTCAGCATCTGTGAAATACAACTTTTCTGACTGCCACTGAAGGTTACTTTGTTAGCAGTTTGTAAAGTAACAAACATCATAAATTCTCATCTTGTTTCTATTTGTCTGTTCTGACGGTTCAACAGAAATAACCACAACGTTCTTTACACTGTCGCATGCAAGAACGTGCAACACAAACCTCATACTCCAAAGTGTCAGCTGCACGATAGAGTGATTTTGATAAACCTGGTGACATATGATGGACAGATCTGAATGTGTGAGAGCTCTTTAACGTTCCCACCTTTGAGTGAGCGATGAGGAGCCACTGAGGTCGCGGGGGGACAAAGAGAACCCCCTTACGTGACACGAAGGCGAATGATCCTTCCTGCTGTTGCACATGACGTGAGAAGGGGAGACAAGCAACTGTAGGGAGGAGAAGCTTAAAATCCAGAGGTTACATTTTCAATCCGAATGTTTCAACAGGTCGTGCCCTCTGTCACCCCCCCTCCTCCTTCCTCGTCTCCCCTTTCGTGACCCCTACGTTCTCACCGCATCATCTTCCTACCTGATGAAAGATGTCGAGGACAGAGCTTGAGATGACTTCCAGGACTGTGTGCATGCATCTGGAACCATCTGGCCACCCCTCCCGAAAACACAAGGCGGTGTGTTGTTTCGAGACTTTTCCAAGTCACGGCCAGTAACCTGAAAGCACCTTGGATAGTTTTCCCCCCTTTTCTCTCCCTGCTTTCCTGTAGGAAGAGGCCTCATTTCGTGCTCCCTGCAAAAGTAACACAGTTTCTCTGACACGCCGCAACTGCCCGTCATAAATCCACACACTTAACTGTGGGCCCTCAAATCTATCAGCCTGAGTGCTTTGAGTCTGGGGGCCACATCATGACACGCAAGGAGGCGGGGGCACTCAGTCACGCAAGCGCTGCCCCACGCTTGGACCTCAGCCTGATTTTACTGCAGCCAGCGGGGAAACCAGACGCTACAAAGGCCCCGGGTCCACATCAATTTTCACGAGGAAAGTTACTAGGAAATAAATCATTTTGGGGATTTATGAAAAACGAGAAGGGAGGAGGGGGGATGTGAGGAAGTGTGCTGCCTTGACCCAGAGAAAACGGCAAGACAGGGCTGCATAAAAGTTAGCATACCTTGAGATTGCAAGAAGGGTCAAATTTATGGGAACTCCAGTCTAATAAAAAGCTGTTTGTACATTGCATATCATTAAGTTGAATGAAAGATACATCTAGCTGCATATTATGTTATGAGTAGTCATAATTCCTCCAGACACGCAAGGTTCCAGGAACAAGACCTCAGGCTTTATAGGTCATTTGAGATCAGCAATTTGGGTTTTACAAGGCAGGATTCAGTCCAGACTCCATTTAATAAAACACACGCAAGGCCGATTTTGCTTTTCCTGCACCTGAAATACGCCAATCATAAAACCAAACCTATTCACACTTCAGGAACAGTGTTATTATTATTGTTCCTGTTCTGCTAAACTCTAATGATCTCCAATGAAAAGAAGGTTAGAAAGGCTGCACGGTGGAAATTTTGCACTTTTCCAGGAATTAGTCCCCTTCTTACTTATTTTATCTGAGTATGCATCTGTCATAGGAGCATGCAGCGGCGAAATCCATCCCCTGATTCCTTCACCTTTATCTCAGTATTATATGGACAGTGTTTTGTGTCATCAAGCTTAGAAAATCTGAAGACACATGCCAATGTGTTGGTGCAGCTCCAAGCCACCACACTCCATGTGGTTAAAGACTGAGAGCAATTAAGTTGTTTCTCAGTTCCCCTCTACTAAAAGAAACACATCTAGACATGTTAAATTTTACCCTGGTGTCTACATTTTCACTTCGTTTAACAGTCAGTTTATGGGACAACATGAAAAGTGAACACTCTTCACACGCCAGCAACGCGAGGTCTTCTTCTTTTCATTAATTTCTAGTTTCATACATTTCATGCTGGTCTATCTATTTTCCTCTTTCCAGAAAGCAGTGAAACCACACTCACCACAGATCATAATCTCTGTGTGGGAAACGTTTCCTGACTTTTGATTTTGTACATGAATGAATGAAAAGCAGCGTTGTTGATCTTTGGCTCAAATAAGTCCACATGCTTGGCTGTGAAACCTCTAGTTCAAATTGGCTTTTTTTTTCTTTTTCTACAGCGTGTTTCACCATCATTTTCCACAGTGCTGTGATTTGTAATTGCAGCCTGCATGCTAATGTCATTTCTTAGATGAGGCCTCTGCTGTGGCTTCCTAACGTATGGACACACACAGGTACATCATAGAAGCCCGCTGTGCTCCGCATGAAAGGCCGTTTTTTGGGGCAACACAAATCAGATGTGTATGGCTGTAATTACCCTAGTTTTCAGTCGGCACGCTGCGGTCATTTAGAAGATTAATCAGTCATAGATAAATAAACAGGCTTTACTCTCTGAATGTCACTCCCCAGCTCTACACACAGAGTGCTGCATAAGTAAAGACTACAGAGATACCATAAACTTTGTTACACTTTATTTACACTTTAATAGTTTCATTCACAAAAGCAGTTACACATTAGACTGTGAGCTCTACATGAATCAAGGAGCCAGTCTTACCACATATTATCAAAATTAATCTTAAAGGATATGCCCGCCAAAAATGAAAATTCAGTCATTATTTACTCACCCCCATGATGATGGAAAACAGTTTTTAGCCGCGAAGCTCCAGAAATGTTTTGTGGACTTTCAATTCCTTCCATCTTGGGGGTGAGTAGATAATGATTGAATTTTCATTTTTGGTGAACTTTTCCTTTAAATAAACCACTATGATTACAAATGATTTCATAAAACATTACTGTGTTTCCTTTAAAAAAAACAAAAAACAACAACAAACAAATGAAGTTAAAACAGCAAAGAGTATACACATGGAATCAAACATTGTCTAAGATGGTTAAAGATTTAAACTTACATGAACGCTTGTGTTACTTTGAAAAGAATGTTGAATACATTAGATGTTAATCATCATGTGTAGAGAAAAAAAATATACAAATGAATAGGTAGCGACAATAAAAATCAGAAAATTCCCAATGACTCCTTATCATTACCACAATGCAGTTTGCCAAGACTTACTAAACTCATTAAATGATATAAATGCTACTTATTTACAATCATATTTCAGAGAAAGGTTTCAACATGATGCCCTGCCTTCAGGCCTCTGATCACTAGGTAGCCATGAGCTCATTTCTGGTTAGCCAGTTAAGGCTCCCCGCACAGTGGATACTGCTCTCTGTAGGCACGAGCTAATTATCTGCAGGCACGCAAAGCGCTAGCTGGCTTGCTCGGCCCCCCAACACTGTTAAGCCTGTGAGGGACAAGACGTCCCTTCAGCTTGAGAGGAGTTTCTTCGCTTTCCCATCTTCAGTCCACGTGACAATCAGTCATAAAAGGGTAATATTTTCCTCTTAAACATTTGCATTCCAGTGTATGACTAAAGCTTTAATTTAGGCGCTCTGTGATATATTCTGAATGAATCACAACCCTTACTGCAAAGTTTCTCAGTGAGTCAGACGGGGCTCATGCCTGACTAGATGAAATGAAATGCTGCCCTCTTGTGTCAACATAATCTCACATCAGTTTTTGTTAAAAGAATGGCCAGCACTGTAAGAACACTTCATTGATACGGGGATGTCATTCCTATGTTTGACGTAGCCGTGCTGCTACTGCTGACCGCGGCGTTTTTGTCCTCTTTAGCCATCTTGCTGGAGTTGTGATAGTAGATGAAGAGGAAGAAACCTGCAACAACAGGGCAGGTGGGTTACAAACATTGCATCATTCTTAGGCAGTGCGAGTGTAGTTCAAACTTTGGATACCTTGAAAGGAGTTGAGGATGGTGAAGATGTAGTAGGAGGGTATGAGCAGAGGTCCATGGCTGAAGAAGGCAAAAGCCCAGGTGATGCCGAGCAGGAGGATCAGGCCTATGATGGAGAGAGAGTTTGTCTTGATGGGGCTCATGTTCTGGGCCTTCTCTGCTTTGGGTTTTATGATAACAATCTGACGTAAAGTTATGACGAAAACTGTAAAGGTGAAGATGAACACGATGGCATAATAACCAATGTTCACCCCCTGGTGGATAGCAGCATCAGAGATCCAGCACCTGAGAAAATAATGATCCACTTAGTCAGCTGAATCTCTTCTCTGTGAATAAGAGATTAGTGAGTAAGAGTTGCTTACATTTTGGCTGAACTCCCATTATCAGTATTAATGACCAGGTAGTCATATTTTCCAGAGGCAAGAAGACCAATCACCACCACAGCTGGTGTGCCTGAAGAGAAAGACATTTACATGTTTTTTATGTAGTTTGAATTAAAGCACGTTTTGCTCAGTTTTAGTTTTCTTACCCCATCCTGTGACATAAATCTTCGTCATGTAGTGTTTCATTTCAGTAGAGAGCTTCCACAGATTAAAGTACAAGTGTAGAGCCTCCATGAAAAACCAGGTGAAAGTGGCCAACATGGTGTAGTGCATAGTTGCCGCCATCGCCACACATGCGCCGAAGTTCCCCATGTTGGCAATGCTCTCATTGATCAGGAAGGACAAGTTCAGGGTGAACATGGCGACGAAGAGGTTGATCAGGATCTTAGTCGCTTCGCTTGCTTTGCCTTTTCTGTGGAGTGAGTTCGTTTTGGGTAAGCAAAGGCTTTTAAAGGGACAGTTCACCCCAAAATCAAAAATATATATTTTTCCTCTTAACAAAGGCACCCATCTATGGCTTGTATCTGCCAAACTCGGCAACTCACACCAAAAAAATCTAGATGGATAAATAGCACTACAGGTAAAAGGAAAAATTTGTATTTTTGATTTTTGGCTGACAGTATAGTTAGTCAGAATTAAAATCTTCCTCGGTATTCCTTACCTGATAAGACAATGCATGAAGAGACCCACTGCCAAGAAAAACATTGACATGCCACAGCCAATTGATGTGATGTAGGTCAGAGCTGTAAAATCTGAAGAGCTTATGTTCTGAGGCACGGGTGACTGGTTAAGAAAAAAAGATGTGTTAGGTTATGTGTGAAACGATCGATCTGAAATGACGTAACGCCATCATCTTACCATCAGTATTGCAAAAAATGTCAGATGAGAGCACCGGCATGTGATGCTGTCATTTTTCTCATTTGTCTGACAGCCATCTGTGATCCAATTCGATTGTTTTCCTACAAAGACAGAAGACGCTACTGTACTCATAAAGAAATTACTTTTCACATTAATGGCTGAGGGAGGTGTGACAGCAGCTGAGTCGCTCGAGTAAAACGTTTGCATGTTACGTTACTGAAATTTCTACAGTATGAGTCATATGACATTCTTATACATGCTTATGTGCTGACTGTCATGGCAGGATGTGGAGAGGATGGTGTCAGCCTTACTAGGTGGCCAAGCCAGAGACAACTGTTCAAGACAGTGTTGTTAGCATGAAACCATTGAATGTTTTTAAAGCAACATTATGCAGAAATCGGTATCGACATCAGCTCGACATAAGAAATCCCAGGTTTCTGTAACAATATTATCAGATGAGCTAACTAGCTAACTGCAGCTACAGTTAGCAGCAGTTAGCAGTTATTTTAGCACCACTGTAAGTATTAAAATTTGGCTTTACTTTAAAAGATTGATAAAGTAAAATAGTACTAATAATATTCAGTTGTTTGAACTTTTTAGCTCGTTCAACTTAATTTCAATAGTCTACTTTACTTGGTAATTCTGAGGTAATCGATACAAGCAAACGGGCAGATACACCATTCACCTTAATACAGGTCAGTGTACAATCACAATTGTTTTGAAGCTGTTATTATAAGGTAATATAACTACATAATGTTGCTTTAATGAGACTTTAGGACATTTTCCATGCTTGTGGCAATAAAGCCAGATATTTTTGTTTGCTGATTCTGTCGCCTATACAGGTTTTTTCCTAATTCTAAGCAAGTGGTTTTTGTGCCTTAACCTAACCAGATCATAAGCACAGCATTTTCACAAGAAAGTAAAGTTGCTACATGCAGAAATTTTAAGTTTCAACATGTGCAACATAAACAAAGAAACGTAGATAGCCAGCATTTATTCTAACGAATGGGTTGCATGTGACAAAACAAGTCCTGCTATCACACATTGGGCATTTTTACTTTTACAGTACCTCTGCCATCCCACGACCTACAAGAGGCAATTGATCCATTCTGTATTAGAATGAAAAAGGAAAATCAGTATACTCATTCTTTCCATGACTGATTGATATTCATATATCCTCCAGGTTTCATCTCTTTCACCTTGATCACACCACTGTATTGAATGTCTATGGTTTGTGAGAGATTGGATATTACTGTCCCCATGTCAATTCCAATGACCTCATCGTTGAGAAAAGTGCTGCTGGGGTCATCCTGTTGAGAGGGGAGCACCGTTTACAGTTAATGACAGGAAATAGATGTAAAGGATGTAAATATATATTCATTATGACTATGTTAAAGGTGCAATGTGTAAGACTTTTAAGTTTAAAACATTAAAAATGAGCAAAAATGAGCAAAATGTGAAGAAATAACTGTTGTGATGCCATGTCAAAGACGTTTATATATTGTGTTGCAGAGATATCTACTGAAGTTAGCATGCTAACCAGCTAGCAGTATAAACACCAACAATTTCACTAATAAGACTGCTGCTAACTGAGCAAACTGCAGCTATTTAGCTAGTTAGCAGTTACCCTTGTGATATGCTGCCCCTTATTTGTATAGAGTATGAATTTGACATGTGGCCAGCTCTTACATATTGCACCTTCAAAGTTAGGGTTAGGGTTAGGTTAGGGTCAACTTTACTTGACTTTACCTGACGCATTCCTGGGAAAACTAGAACTGCAGCAAATGAACCATTCCTCTTTATTGCCATCTTGCTGGCCTCTTTGGGGATGTGCACCAACCGATAGTAACCTGTCTCCAAATTAGCGTTATTGTCAAGAATCTACAGAAAACAAACAAATAATGAAGATTAAGAAGATTTTCAGACGACTAAGGTGAATTTACCTTCCTTATTATTATGTTTTACTCTTGTGTCGCCGCATCAAATGCATACTTTGACATCTTTACTTGTTGTAACACCAATGTTGATGCTGCTTTGCTCTTTGCTGGGGAGTCTAGTGATGAGTCCTTTAATATCTCCGACTGTAAGGTCTGCTGTGGTGGAATCACCCATCCTTTCCAGCAGGACGGAGAGATTATTCATGATATTTCTGTCGTAGGAACAAAGAAATAATTTTTTATAGCAAGCTAAGGTCACAACACCACACCAAAATGAAGCAGCTGAGTCCATGTGTATGTGTGTGTGTGTGTGTGTGTGTGTGTGTGTGTGTGTGTGTGTGTTACCAGTAAGTTGGATACTTACGCTGCATTTTCGAGGCTGCTGCCATGATTGAGAGAGGGGGGGATAGCAATAGAAACAGGAGGAGAAGAAGGAGAAGGAGAAGGAGAAGGAGAAGAAGTAGAAGTAGAAGGAGTAGAAGCAGAAGAAGGAGAAGGAGAAGAAGTAGAAGTAGAAGAAGTAGAAGGAGTAGAAGCAGAAGAAGGAGAAGGAGAAGAAGTAGAAGTAGAAGAAGTAGAAGGAGAAGTAGAAGAAGTAGAGGTAGAAGAAGTAGAAGGAGAAGTAGAAGAAGTAGAAGTAGAAGAAGTAGAAGGAGAAGAAGTAGAATTGTTTCCTGGTGGCTTGCATGTCCACTCACAGTGTCTCTCTGTCTCCGGACCAATGGTGAGATTTAACTGTTTTTCTGCAGAACAAAACACACATGCAAACTCAACAGAAACATTTGCCTTTTATGACCACTATTTTGCATTTTGACAAAACGACTACTGAGATGTGTGTAACTTAATACAGTGTAATAAACAAATGACAATACCTTTGCAAGCTTCTCCAACAGATTGTGAACAGTTTACACCGATGTTGTTTTGGCTCAATCTAATATTGTGAACACCTTTAACACATTAAAACATAATATTATAAAGTGTTATATATGTGGTGATGTGTAAAGTAGCAAGAGCTGTGGTATATTTGTGATTTTACCCTTGTTCAAGCAGTGGTGAAGGTTTAAAAGGAAACCTGCAACAGAATAAAAGGTGTATGAGATGACTAGTTAAAAGAGGATGAATAAATTAATATTTTATTTCCTTTCTGGACATTTACCTGACCCATCTCGCATTGTATTGTTCAGACACATTAACTAACCACAAAAATCATCTAGTAGCACAATACATCAACATCTAAACAGAAACACCATCCAACTGTGAAGACCTCCCCCAAATAAGAACATTCAAGGAGATAAAAAAGAAGAGAAATAGAAAAAAAACACAAACTCACAGCCCTGTCGCCAGGATGTAATGTTAGCGGTTAATGTTTCTGCAAACCACAGATACGTGGCATTTGACGTGGCATAGGCTATGAACCATACTGACATTTGTACAAAACGTGTTATATTTAAGGCTATATATATAAGTCGGACCGTCTCCAGCTGTGTTTGTAGTGACAGAAGCAGGTGTTTTTAAGGAGACCTTGGGACATTTCCAGCAGTGTTTGTGGTGACTAAAAGAGGTATTTAAGCCAAACCATGATATCTTCCTAACCCCTAACCAAGTGGTTTTTGTGCCTAAACCTAACCAGGGCTTAAGCAGATCATTTTGACAAAAGAAAAGTCGAAAATGTAACCTAAACAAACTTAAAGTTGCATTGCAAAGAAAAGTAAAGCTTGGTCTTAACTGTGGTTGAACAGACGCGTACTTTGCTAACCTTTATCTGAGCGATTGGATGACAAACTCAGCTGCCTAAGCACAAGACACATTACACAAATCCAAACAAAAGAAGAAAGTAGATCTGCATCCATTAGTACCAAACACTGTACATTTGATCCAGTTCATAGCACAATGGCCTGCTGTCCCAAAGAGACTGAGGAATTCATCTACTTTTCTCCTCCCATCCCATGCTTCAGAGAGATATTCAAAAAAATGCAAAAACATCATCAAAGAATATTTATATATGTACTGAATTACTTGATACCCACCAAATCTAAATCAGGAAATACATTTACAATATTTGTTGTATATCATGACATAAAGGACAGTATGAAATTAAATGATTTTCATTCTCCAGCTGATTTAGCTCACAATACTCACAGATTCTGTCACCTTCAGTCACACCTATTTTTTAATTATTCCAAACATATTTTTCACATTTATTTGGGATTAAATAAATAATTATTTATCTAATAATGATTAAATAAAAGATAACTTCATATCAGGCTTTTTCCAGATTGTGAGCATTGAGCCCAGATAAAGCTCCTCCACCCCCACATTTGCTATTTGGAGGTGGTGTTACTGTACTGTCTACTGTTTTCTAATAAAAAAAAACACATTTTGACCAACAGGGGGCAATATCTCACTGCACTTGTGTCCAACAGCCTGTCTGCCTGTCTGTTTTTTTTTTTTTTTTTTTTGAGCGAGTATCTCTTCAATAAAGACAACATGAGTGGAGCTGTGACTTAATAAAGTAGCCTATATTTGACTATATCTAAACTATATGATTTATTTTTCAACAGTTCACATTACAGGGGCTTATCAGCATTACCTGAAGATTTTTTGTAGAACTTTGACGGCATACACTCATAGATGACCTCTGGTTGTTTCATCAGTACAATATCTTGCTTCAACAGAGTCTTGCTATCCAGAATTAGGCTGTAGTTGTTGTTTGGATGGTCCTTTACTTCAACGCTGCAGTCGAAATCTCCTTTGTGACAACAGCCTAAAAATACAAACCACAATACACTCAGATTCATCAAAACACCAAGAGAACAAATTGAATTGTATGTTTTTTTCCCGGTGGCTATTAATTAAGTAATTTTACCTGCTTGTATATTGTTTCTCCTGACATTGAAACAGAGTTTAAGTCCACCGTTGCTGCGATAGACAACCTCTGAAATATGATGCAAAACCACAGTTTACCCTGGATTTTCTTTTTAATTTCAGCTGCAGACAGTTATCTTTGGACAGTGTGGTCAAGCTTACCTGATGGAAATTTAAATCCAGCAACTAGCTGCTTGGCACTGACAAACAGCACATTTTTTTGTTTCTTATTTGTACCTGTAAAAAAAGATGTTAAAATGACAAATATAATATACATGTGAATGCATAGACCAGGCGCTAACTGTTTTAGCTTAGTTTCTGTTAAACCTACTCACCTGAGCTCTGACATATGCTGTTCTTGAGGAGTATTCCAAAGAACAGGATAACTGCAGACATCCAGCGACTCTTTCCCTTCAGTGGTAACATCGTCCTAAGGAGTAAGGACAATATGTAATAATTGTAGGAATAATTGATCCAACCATAACCTAAAGATATATCTATTTTTAAGTGCAGCTGTTTCCATTACCTGAGTGAGGTGATGTTCAGCGATGTGTTTTCAGTGGCTCAACTCAACCATACAGGCAAAACATGTCATGAATAAATATACCACTGATATCTGATGACACCTCCTGTCTGATTTACCTTGCAAATCACTTCTCATGTTTGCGTTCTGAATTTGGAGCTGGCTGACTGCCACGTCTATTTGTTCACCTGTGCTTCAACTCTCTGTCTCTGTTAGATGTTTTACTTTTAAGACAAATCTTGAGATGTGCTAATTATTTTAAGAAAAAGCTCCGGAGTTACAGAATTTTCCAGTTAGTAGGAGTAGATGGGGCTGGTGATGATGCCACATTTTAGAGTAAAAGAAAATCTTTTATCAACATTTATACATTGGTTCATTGGCTCACCTTTAACCACGCTGGTGGTGTGGCTCTATATCCAGACTGAATTATCTCAACAACTATTAGCACAAACATTCATGGTCCCCAAAGCATGAGTTCTACTGACTATGGTGTTCCCTGACTTTTCCTCTTGTGCCACCACAAGGTACACATTTGTGGTTTTGAGTGAAATCTCTTGACTACTATTGGATTGCGTACCATGAAATTTGCTTCACACAGTCAAGCACCCCTCAGGTGAAATTCTAATAACTTTCAACATTTCAATATGTCCAATACTTAGTTTTATGACAAAATACCAGCAAAACCAGGTCCCCAGCAGTCTCGGCTGTGTTAGAAAAGTTTTTGTTTATTGCTAATTAGCAAAATTTAGTACGCTAACATGCTAGACCAGTGGTTCCCAAAGTGGGGGGCGAGGTGAGGCCCAGAGTTATAACTGGTGGGAGCGCGGTAGGGCTAAATGAATGAGCAAAGCATGGAGACGTTTTCGAAAGGACTCCCAGGTAAGCTTAAGCAGACGAACACACTAAACATGACAACTACCAAAACAAAGACAATACTCACCAGTGCAGCGGTGGGTAATGAAGAGAGACCACAGTGTGTTGGGTGTCTCAAATGATTAGCTTTGACAGAATGAAGCTAAACAAGCTCATTTTCTTTTCTAAGGTAAAAATGTGATTTTTGTGCAGAGAGATGATTTTGAGAAAAGCTGTTAATAGCAATGAATACTGATTCACAGTAAAACAAATATATATTAATTTAAAAAAAAAATGTATTGTCACTTTAAATGCTTTAAATTTGCGGGTGTGGGGGCTTGAAAATCTTGTTATCTACCAAAGGCGGGGCCCTGCAGACGTTTGGGAACTACTGCACTCAACCAAGATGGGAGATATGGTATTACCATTATAACTGCTTAACACTAGAATCAGAATATTTGTACACATACAAGGAATCTGACACTGGTTCACACTGCACTCAGTGTATCACACATAAAAAGACATACATTTAGAAACGGGGAGAATGAAAACTGAACAAATAGATTAAAGTTAAAGAATAAAGTATGGTGAATAGTACAGGACAGAACTATACAGTAGCATGTGCGAAAAAGTAGGTGTATGTACAATATACTTGAAAAAAAACAAAACAATGGCCAGCACCATAAGAAGCTCACAGCAAAGAATCTGTATACAAGTCAACTGTTCTGTATGTTGTAAATACTACAAGTAGTGCAAAGAGCAAAAGAGGTAGTGCAAGACAAAAAATAATAAATATTGGATGAAAATGTGTACAAGGGGGAATGGGTTATGCACATGATACACTTGTATACATGTATATATACATTATGTACAGAGTGCTGGATGCATGTTGGCATTTTGTTATTGTGAGCATGTTACCCTGCTGACACTAGCATTTAGCTCAACGCGCAGCCTCACAGTGCCACTGACATGGCTGTAGACTCATAGTCTTGTTAGTATATGTGCTCAGAAGGAGCTGAAACTAACATTAGTCTATAATAACGAAGGCGACAAACAGACATTGCAGTCAACATAAAAGCACAAATTATGTTGCCCTAGGAGGAGTAATGCAAAACCGGTCCATCATTCACACAGGTTTGTATAATGTTGGCATATGCGATGCAAATAGAATAAACAAATTACTTTCAACCCTGTCACGCAAAGAGTGTGGACAGTAAGCTAAAACAGTTTTTTGCATTTTGTGCAGATATGAATGCATAGCAACAGTTTCTCCTTTGTGTTCTGAATATACAAGGCAAGCTCAGAGGACTGATAGAGGGGAGGGTGCGCTAAGGATGAATTTGATGTCTGAAAATGTGTTGATGCTGCCCCCTGGTGAAGAGCAGAGTGTTATCACTCCGGCGTCTCAGCATCATTTAACACAACTTTAAAGGGGCAATATGTAGTTTTAGAGATGACAATATGAATGAGGTAATAAAACAAAATCAGAAATATTTATTTTTTCCATAACTGAATAAACAAGCTGTTCTCAGAGGAAAATAAGGTCCCCAGAACACTGTTTGAAGCTAGAAAGGTGGCAGGGCCCGCCAAATATAAACAGTAAAACAGTATGAAATTGTGTTGTCCTTTAAGGTCAGTTTGTTTCTTCAGAGAAAGAGCTTCCTCTTCTGATAAAAAAATGTCTCCCCCCCAAACTACATCATGCAGGTTTAAATATAACAAGCCCTTTATTGATCATCTCTTTCTGAAAACATTTTGGCCTTAACACCTTTTTTATATCGTCTGGAATGTTGCCAACAGGCAAATGCAACCCTAAAACATGAGAGACCTGAACAGACAGCACTGTAGATAAACAACGCTGCGGCGGACTGTAAATTGACGGATGGCAGAGCCTTTAGAGGAACAACTCGAGCTCCTCTGTGGTTGTTAACAGGTTGAAAATGTCATTACAGCCAGCCTGCTAGCCTGCTAAGGCAATTACCGCCCCCACCAGCAGCACTAAACACATTTAAGACCTGATCGCAGTCTGGATAGGCCTGGTCGGATTCATTGATGGAGTTTTTATTGACAGCTTGGAGTTAACTCAGCGTATTGAGCCGTGCGGTCAGTCTGGTGATGTCATTGTTATCCTCATTAATGCCTGTGTGGCCATTAGCTTGTTGTTAGCGCTGCATAATGCGGGCAGGTGAGAAAGCAAACTTCTCCGTCCATTAGACTGTCACTTGCTTCATTTATCATGTGCAAATTGAACAGCTATTATGTTAGTGATGCTTGTAGTCCATGTATTAAGTGATTTGTAAATCGCTCTAGGTTCTGCCAGCGCTCATCAATAAATAAATCAGTGTTGCCTGGTGTGAGGTCAAAGATAATTAAAGCTGTTTCTCCTGTTTCTGCAGGCTTTTTGCCGTGTTGTTGTTGTTTTCAGGAGCAGATTTCTTGGTGGTTTGTTGCATGATGGAGCCAAGGGCTCGGTGCCGTATGGCAAATGAATATTTGATGGCCCTTAATGGAGCCTTCACCCTCACAGCTCTGTTGTTTCCCACCATGCGCAGCAGAGGACTGTGGTGGAGCTATGTGGTCGGCATCCATTTTGGCGCTTCCCCGGTGAATTTGGTTGCCTGTCTGGTCCTGCTACACAACAGCTGCCCGTTATTTCATCATACCGGTCGGGGGCCTAGCTATAAAGCTTAACAGGCAGACAGCTGCTGGTGATGCTGAAGCTCAGTGGTATAACACAATGCACCAGATCCACACCCCAGCCCTCGGCCTGTGCCCTGTGCGTGAACTTGTCCTCACCAAGGTCAGCAGATCACCTGCCATCTATGACAGAGCGACGGCCTCATGTTTCACATCATCCCATATACATCTGGATGCATGTGTCAATGTTTATGTCCAGTGGGTATAAAACATTGTCTGCATCAATCCTGTTGAGGAGATTAAGATCTTTACTCGGGGGCGATATGACGCAGCCTGTCATTCCAATTAGAAAAGTGACAGTGAGGCAGAGCAGCTATGCATTTCACTCGGTGACCTCATCCTCCATACAGCACAATCCATAACTCTCTGACAGAGACTAATGTTTCACTATCGGCCTGGTTGTGTAACCAGATCCTGCAATCAAAGTGTTTGGGAGTCTTGATGAAGATCAGATGAAGGGTGTGAGGAAAAGGAGGAGCGGGCTCAGCCTCGTGCTGGAATGTGGGATATCGGAGGTTGTGTGTCGTGTGTGTGTGTCCACGGCACCTGTTTATGCTGTCTTTGCATGTCCAAGCCTGTGTACACGCATGCACACACACAATCACAGCTGCCCCTCACATTACACAGCTATTTCTGACCTGCTCAGTCAGCCGGAGGTATGGGGGGACAGATGGGTCACTTTCTCTTTTGGTTAATAACACAAACACACGCTCACAGTGTGCAGCAACAACACATCAAAGCTAATCTTCTTGCGGTATCTTTAAATGTACAGTACAGTGACTCTTTGTTCACCTCACTGACTGTGTCTATCACCCTGCACAACCATGACTGATGTGGTGGAGGGTTGAGCTCACTGATTGCCTTACAGCCTCGGTGTAAAACCAGATCGGCATGCGGCTAAAATATTTCAGATATAAATCAGTTTAATGCAGCTGGGCTCGTTCTTGGGTTACCTAACTACAACCGCAGCCCCCGCCTTGGGTCTCCTCCATACAATAGTATCGTGTCAGATACAGTGTGAAGACAAAATGTGGAGAAAACATAGTTTATGAACTGTGGAGATTCTGAATAGCAATAGAAAAAAGAAAACAAGAGGTCGGATTTCTCACATTAATCTTTCATCACTTCTCCCTTACAAGGTCACAGGTGGCACCCTATACTGGCCACTGCTGTGCTTCCCCAGACCTCCAACCACACAACCAACCCAAGCAAACAAACAAACATAAACACGTACAGACGGACGCTGAAGTGGAACGTCTTTGTGGTTGACAGACACGCATTCGTCACCATCCTAGAATTACAGTAGGCCTGCTCAAGGTTACCTTGGTTGGAGCCAGGATGAACTTTTGTGATCTTTACTGCTTTTGGATGCCATCCCCGTAATGACAATAAGAAAAAACTGAGAAAAGGATTAACACAACATCAATCCTCAATTATTCCATTACTGTGTCACTGTGGCTCAGGAGGTAAACTGTGTTGACTCCTCAACAAAAGGCCGGTGGATTGATCCCTCAGCCCCTGCAGTCTTTTGTCCCAGTGTCACTGGGCAAGATATTGAACCCTAAATTGCTCCAGGTGGCTGTTCCCTTGGCAGTGATGAAATGTAATTAAGTACATCTACTCAAGTACAATTTTGAGGTACCTGTACTTATCATAAAGGGTAGCTTCACCCATTTTACACATTAAAATGTGTTTACAGGTCTTGAGGAGTACTACTGCATATGTGGAAAAAAGTAGTATAAAGTATTTTGTGGCTCCAGAGGAAGCTGCATGTAATCTGATATATTGCCTCCAGGTTTTGAAAAGTAGTCCACTGTTTGAGTATTGAATCAGTCGGCCCATAGTTTACAGTAGTACATACATATAAATATATGAATTAATTACTTTTACTTTTGATACTCAACTACTATTCGTACGGGTGATTTCACTTTTACTAAAGTATTGGTACCATACCAGTACCATATTTTTACACAATACGTTTACTTTTACTCAAGTATGACTTTTGGGTATAACACTGTCCCTCGGTGTGTGAGTGTGAGCAGGTGGCTCCTTGCATGGCCACCTCTGCCACCAGTGTGTGTGAGAATATGTGAACTTCTGTTGTAAAGTGCTTTGAGTGGTTGGTAAGGCTAGCAAAGTGCTATACAAACGCAACCTCTGCATTAACAGGAAACACACAATATGGGTGACACTATCTGGCCATCATCTGCCTAATTTTAAACACATTCATACCCCTGTCTCCCCCGTCACCCACCCACCAGATTTTCAAGCATACTATGACATCACCAGTCTACAGCTCGTCCCTGAGACGTCTCGCCATGACATCAGCGTCTGCACCCAGGCAGGGGGTGTCTCTCTCCTTCGCATGACCCAACAACTACACTCTTCTTACCGGCCAGCGACCCCAGTACAGTAACCTTATCTTGGACTTTAGAGGGGGGTAAAAGGTGGAGCAGCGAGGAGATGTGGCGACACTGGAGCAAGGTGAAGAGTGACAAGAAGTGAGGTCTAAAGTGGAGGGAGGAGGGGAGGTAATGGTCAGCTAATCTCCTTTCAGGTGTGGGGTGTGGAGGTCACACAGAGGTGTGAAGGGCTTGGGAGAGAGCCAGATTACAAACCTTGGACATGTGTCACAATAGAGGTGTGAACGAGGAGATGAGTCTCACAGGAGTGTGAAAAAGTGGGGAATAGAAGGAAGGATGATGATGATGGGTCATTGAGAGGTCTGCTTAGAGTGGTGAGGAGGCGAGAAAGACAAACATCTTGATTGAAAGACAGTTTATTTATGTATTTGAAAGGGTCATGAGGTTGAGTTTTTGTTATTTAACGTTTCACCTTTTTGTGAAAATGTCTAATTGCGATTTATGTGACAATAAGATGTCAAAAGAAAACACAGGGTGAACACTTACTCTATTTTCCAAAATTTCACTGCAGTTATTAATTTGTTGAAACACTGGTGACCACATCTCTTCATCCTGTCTATAAATACCCCCCTAGGTAAGTCAGAGGGGCAAATAAAAACAGGAATGATCTCACTGTGGGCAACGCCTGCAGATCCACTTTCCTTATGAATTGATGATTTCATCACTCTGTGGTAGAGTTACATATTTGGGGTGCGGTGCATCTTGACAAAGCCTTTATTATGAGCACTTTCAAATGGGCCAGTCTGTTCCGTTAATAGCAGTGGTATTGACTCACTGCAGCTTCATGCAGCATTTAAAATGTGCACTTTAAAATGACAGAGGTAGCTATGACTGCTGTAGCTTGATGGTGACATAAACTCAACAACAATGGCTGAGGTGAAAAAGTAGTTGGGCGACTTTGTGCATTTAGCAGCTTCTGGGTCAGTCGAGTGGTTAGAAACAACCACTGCACTGCATTATGTGCCTCTAAACCATAATATGGAAGTGTTGAATGTGGGCACAGAGAAGGAAATGACACAAAAATGGTCAGATTTAGGACAATGTGCTAGGTCAACAGTTTCAAAAGTTCATCTGCACACGTGTGAAGTCTCAAACTGATGTAGCTCTTGATTAAAAAAATGTCTGTCCATAAACACCAGATTTAGAGTCACCAACATTCATAAAAAATATGTTTAATGTGACATTCCTAAAAAGAGCTTTGATTTTAAATGCAAAGTTTAAAAAAAAAAATCTACATACAATACATCATCATGGATGTATAATGTATAACCTGGATATGGCGCAGCAGCTCAGCCCTGCTTCCATTTTTGCCCAGTGGTCATTCCTGGTATTGCAAATTCCCTGCAGCCCAAAAACACATCTGTAACAGTGTTGACATGACACCTCAGACTGCAAACAAGGTCAATTATGACTGCTTCTGTAATGATCCTTTGATCCAATGAGGTTTTATATTTGTAAAACTTTCCTCATGCGGAGGAAAACATTTTGAAAAATCTGTGACGTCATCACCATGTAAAGTCAACGGGCTGAGCCAGGCCAGCGGGGGGAACATTACTGTGACACCGTCTTTGGGGTCCAGTATTCTGTTCTAAATAATACATCCATCACCTCAACATTATAAAAAATCTACAGTTTTGTACATTGTGTTGCTGCTGCACAAGCTCAGTCTTGTCAAATGCCCTTATGTTCCCATTATTTAGATTTAATGGAGGCGATGATGGAAAGGAATCCTTGACCCCCTCCTGGGATCACTGTAAAGCGGCCGGCCCCTGCTGCTTCCCTGGTGTGTGGGACATAAATAGGCACCCAGCTTGACCCTAAAGAGGTCCCATTGTTTACGGCGACATGCTCATTCCTGGGCTGTCCTCAGCTGCAGGTGGTCAGGAGCTCCCTGCTGAGTGCTTGAGAATCCCGGAGTCAGCACATTAGCCTGTCAAAAGGAGCAGATAAGACAACCAGGGAGGGGGGCTGGAGGGAGAGACCCCTGCACCCCCACTGAGTTACCGGCCCCTCAATCACCACTGCTCGACGGCTGTAAACATTGCTTTATTAACCACTAATATAAACTTAAATACATTTACTGCATGAACCCCAAATTAAAGAGGCCTCTTTATTTACTTTGCTTGTTGTTACTTATGTTTTGTTAGCTTTAAATCAGAGCTATATTTACAGTAGATCCACATTACTGTATAGTTAACCCCAGGAAGTTCAAATTAATATTCAAAGGAGCAGGTCAGGGAGTTCAGTGAGCAATCTGCAGCAAAGTAATGAGGCAAACAAAGCAGTGGTGTATTTCGAGACTAATTTCCAGTTGGATGGAAATAAACAAACATGACCCTCCATCGAGCTCACACAGACTGCGCCAGCAGAGGTAGGGGGTACGAGCACTGAGGTGGGAGTGGAGAGAAAACTTCACAGCACATTTGTCTGGTCTGAGAAATCAATAAAACTGCTTTCATGTGAACTTCACAGGAAAGAACAACCTCGAAACACTCACAGAGGTTCATTAGCGATTAGCTTTTTTTCTCTCTTTACTACAGCAAGGAGAGGAGTGCAAGTAGTTGTTGCCTTTGGGCAAAGTGAAAAGGGCAAAAAGAGAAGAGGAGGAAGATGTTTTTATTGCAAAGCCTGTTGGCGCTATACAGTAAATATCTTCACCATATGGGACTGGCAACATAAAATATGCATGTTAATCCATATGTTGAGTCTTTTTCCATGAATATTTAACACTCCAGTCACATTTAGGAATATAAGACTAGGCTATAGGCTCTGCATTGTCTAATAACAGTGGAGGGGTCTTAAGTGCAGTGCCAGCCTCTCTCTTTTTCCTCGATTATCACAGCCGTTGTGATCAATAAATCATAGCGGTATCAAAAGACACGAATTTCAAAAGTCAGCTCGAATAAACTTTGCCAGCCACCTGACTCAAAAGAACAAAGCCACTGTATGGTGGGGGGGTATTGATCGAGAGCCATGGAGAGGTGTGGTGAGTTCAGGTGCAGGTGAGTATGGATCCGTGCATGCGTAGTTTGGAGGGACAGATGTCGGGGTTATGTGGAGGTGAAGGTTACAGGTTCAAACTCATGGCAGCTGTAAAGAGAAGTTGTCTGAGGGTTACTGAGATCTTTTATTGATGCAAGAATTCAACAGAGGCTTTTGTTTTACATGAGAAGCTGCTCTAAAAAAAAAAGTAAGAATTTTGAAATACCTTGAGGATGTTATTTGTGAGAGATGGATTTTGTTTGATTTTCATTATCTAAAATTCCCTCCCACTTGAAAGGGGACCCTTCCCCTCCATTAATAATTGACATCTTATTACTTATCCCCCCTCATTGCGGCAGGCTTTGATGTTAGGCGCGCTCTTTTATCAGCGCGGTGCTACGTATTGATCGTCTGGGCAGATAGGAGCACTATCAAAGAGATTCCTCGCGGGGCAGTCAACACCCGGTCACCTCATACTCCTGGAATGTGGTCAAGCTCACTCTCGCTGTCACATCTCTTCGCATCCCTCTACTTCTCATCTGGCTCATCCTGTCTGAGCGCAGCTTATCTGGGTTAAATATTCACAAAGAATAACAAAGCTGCTGAAATGACATCATCTGAAGTGGAAGGAGAGGATGTGTTCAGTGGGAGGGCATATGGCTAAAAGGGGGGGGGTTTTCACCAAATGAACCTGTTAGGTCTCATGTTCTGGCTGAACATTACAGCAGATGATGATCTCATTCATAAAGCTCATTATGGTTCACTGGAGATGCTTATCGTCAGCTGAGAAACAAACAACTGCAGACAGAATGTAAACACTGTCAAAGACATGGTTGTGGCGCGTTAGACAAATACTGTATGGTTGAAAACAAAGTGAATTTAATATTGGATGGGATTGGCTTGTTATCGTACCCAAACAACCTACCCAAACAATAACCAGGAAAAAAAGCCTATCAGTCACACGTGAGCGGCAGGAAAAGTGCTCAAGAGTGTTGTGAGCATGATAAGCGCCACGCCGCCACACGTGAGATGGATTATGATTTCAGGAGATTTATATAATCCATCCATATTGGCAAACATAGAACTTTCTTTGTTCACACTCTCCCATCTTAGTACATCGCATACATTTAAGTCCCATAGGCAGTCGCTGCTTTACAGCCCGGGCATTGATTGTCATTCGACACTCGGAGACCAATCGTCAGAAGCACTTACAACAAAACACAGAGCTCACTCATAATGAGCATATCCTATTTAACCGAACAGAAAATACATTTTCACTGGTGAACACTTAGAGACCATTAGCAGTAGTAGTGGAAGAGCCAGGCGTCTCTCCATCATCAATATCCCATAAGTGGGCCACTGTGAAAAATCTCCCAAGCTGCGGCTGCTGCTGTTGTTGTTGTTGACGACTTGTCCAGACTGACTGACAGCACTTTTGTTTTCCGCGGATTAGGCAATCTGACTTCATCACAGTCCACGAGGGAGGGGGTTCACGTAACACTGCCTGGAGGTCACTGCACCCACGTGACCCCGATGACGGGGCCGTCGGGCCTCTAGACTGAGACTAGACACTGGACGTGGTGACCCCACCCTTCTCAAACACACACAGGTGCACACACACACACACATATACTTCACACACACTCTCTGACCGGGGTGTAAATTTTTAATGGAATATACATTAAGGAGCATTCATGGGCTGATACATGATGTTTGCCCACAGCTAATATTTCAGCAGACAGTGTATCAGATCAGGATTGAATGATTGATTTTCTATCAGGCTGCTTTTCTTAAATGAATAATTCAGGGTCATAGCTTGTGACACCTCCTGCATATTCCGTTACATGCTTTTCATCACCAGGTACAGTTTGTTTTGAAAATGTTATTACAAATTGTCAGAAATTAATAGAAACAAGGCTTGGATCAAGCGAAAGAGGATTCTATCTCTAAGCACACCAAATGTATTTTTTGTCATATCCCTGTACTTGTGTGTTTGTGGGTCTGTTTTGTACATACATATTCTTCTTTGAGAATGCTTTGGAGAGTTTGAGGGCTACGTGCATGTATCTATTGATGACTTTTTCTGTTGGCCTCCTGTCTGTGATGAGAAATTAGAGACGGCTGTGTCTGAGGTCACACACTGATTACTTGTCTCCACACCGGGGTCAAATGACTCTTAAATACTTTGTTTACACTTCTACAACTACGACTCGGCTCTGAACCAAATATAGTGAAGCCTAAAGATGACACAAAAACTGTGGAGTCTCGACGTGGCCTCATGGTCAATGTGTCATACTACGGAAGAAGATTAGTGCCACTGTAAAAAAAAAAAAAAAGACTTCATTTTTCACAGTTCTGATTTTTTTTCCCTCAGAATTCTGACTTTAAACTCAAACTTCAGACTTTTCCCTCAGAATTCGGACATTAAAATCAGAGAAAAATGTCAGAATTCTGAGATTAAAGTTGGAATTCTGAGATGAGGCAGAATTGTAATAAAAAGTCAGGACTCAAAAATGTTATCTAGAGTGGCCCTAATCCTCTTAAATATCACAGGGACAGAAAACAGGAAACAACCATAACTGACATGCAAAAGACACATCTCTGAAGATCTGTGAAAAAAAAATAATTGTCACCAAAACACTCACAAAAATACTTAAAATACCTAAAATAACACAAATGACCAGATCAAATCAGTAAATTGCAGTTGTTGCCTCATAGTTCATCTGTTTACAGTCTATGGTTTCAATTGCTGACCCAATTGTGGCCCGCCGTCTGTGTGGGTTGACGATGAGTAGCTATCTTAATTTTCACTCCCAGATTCATAAGAGAGACACCAGTCATGAGTGACTGGATTTATGTGTTGATTCACCAGCTTGACGAAAAAACGATAGCGCACTGTTTTTTGTTTAATAGCTCCTGCATCTTTCAGGAGCGTCTCCTGTTTCAGCTGGCTGGAGTCCTAGAGCTGGACGAACAAGTGGCGGATAATTATCCACACCAGTGTTAAGTACAAATTGCACAGACCGGCTCCTGAAAGGACTTGCCGAAGCACATCACTTACAGTAACTTGGCTGCTAACCTCGCACTCACAACCTTTTACTTGTGCAAATAAAGCGCTCCTGAGAGACAGGTGAGCACACACACAAACATGCAGCCCAACCAAAAGAAACACTTGACGCTGATTGCTTATCGTGAAACTGTCTCCGTTGCATGATATGAGTGAAGAGCATGACTCAGTGTATTCAGTTACACCAAGAAGGGCAGGTGGCCCGAGCAGACCAAAGTCATATTTGATGTCCAACATCAGACTGCCTACACCTGAAGAGTGTGACATCACGATGACTCTAAGCTGATAACCCGGCAACAAGCCAGCAGTTGTTGTGAGGATAAAGGATTAGCCTCCGTTTGCTTTTGCTGCTCTTTGAACCAGAAAACACAGAGCAGAAAAGGATCTCACATGAAAGCACCAAGTTGCTGAGAAAGCACAGAATTGGGGGGCACTACCTCTCATCAAAGAGCCTGAGTCACTTCAAGAGCAGAAAACTCAAGCATGGGGGGCTTATGTGTTTCTGGTGTTTGTCTTTGCAGGTGACGGTGTGTTGTATGTGTGTGTGTGTGTGTGTGTGTGTGTGTGTGTGTGTATGTGTGTGTGTGCGTGAGATTTTTCTTTTCTGTCTGAATGTTGACCGTGTCTGTCTGGCATATCAGGTAAGGTCTCTGTCTCCTTCCTACATTGTTGGTGGATAATGAGGTGTGATTAAATATGAATGCTAAGTGTTTGGTGGCTGGAGCCCAAAAGCTGAAACCGGATCCAGTCGGCCCACAGGCAGCATAATTAGCAGCTGACGATAGATGCCATTAATGGTGCTTTTCCACACACTGTTTGCAGGCCTCTGAGCTGGACCTCCACGCAGCAGCATGCCGCCTTTCAGCCATCCACAGTTAATTAAGTCGCAGATAAATAAATCCTGATGTATCTGTGTTGGTGCTGCACTGTTTTGAAAGCAAGAGCTCCGATTGTTATCAGCTTTTTTAAATTGTTTAATGATCAACAGTGATTAAATATTAAGCCATTTGTCACATTTATTTGATCTCTTTTTATTATCGCCTCTGGGGATTTCATGTTGAAAGCATGATGAAAATCCTGTAGAAAACAATATCAGCATTTCAAAGCGTTGAAGGGCCAGTGTGACGCCTTTAATGGTGGAGAAAAGCCCTTTGTGCACGCTCGCAGGGCTGTGTTGGGTTTTGAGGGCTCTTTGGATTGTCATAACCCCAGTGTGAGATTGACTCATTCATGGTGAGCAGCCTCCAAGTCTTCATCCTCTGCCTCTCTGCCGCATGGCCCTGGACACCGCTGTGCTGCGTCACTTCAGAGAAGAGAGACGGAGACATGTCCACAGCTGTTAGCACATGCCTGCTTTGAGGTGCTGTGGCTTTAATGTGTGGAGCAGATTAAACAGGGGCCCTTTGTGAAGGCTGGATAACTGGTCAGCTCTCCCACACAGTTAGCCACTCTTATCTGTGTTAGTGCTGCTGCCACACATACACCCCCATATTCTCCAAAGAGTGAGCAGAACAGCTTGACACACCGGTCAGTCTCATTAAGCGAAGCCCAGAGTTTCCCAGATGAAGCCTGCCTACGAGTAGCCAACGGGCAAAATATTGGAGAAACTCGAAGACAGGCTTCTGCCTCCCAATTGATTCTTCTCGCTTGACATGAAAGCATCACCTGCAGTCTGCGAGTTGCTGGACTTCTGTGTGTCTCAGCTATAAGCTACAGTGCATCGCGCAGGGCTGTGCTGCGCTGCCTGCAGTGAAGATCAAATGGTGGTTGGTTCAGCAAAGGGTCAGCGTATGTGGAGCAGTGAAACATGCCAAAATAGTTTTCCTCTTTTCCCACAGACAACCTTCATGTGCTGGGATTAATGGAGGAGTGAAATGAACATGTCTACACAGCAGATCCGCATTGACATGGTGACAGTGGATCTGTGGTTCATCATCATAGGGATCAGCTGACATGGTTTTAAAGGTTTAACAGTCAATCAAACGAGAAGAAATTATTTATTAACAGGATATCTAAGTCATGCCCTCATTTGATACCAAAATCAAAAAGGATCAATGCCATTACTACCACAGTTAGTATGAAACACAAACTTATCACGTTATCATGTTATAAATGTGAAAAGTTTTGTTATGACAATAAATGATCACATTATAACATGAAACGTTTCACATCATATCAAGATATGTATATTGTCATAACAAGAATTGTTTCTTGTTATAAAGTGAAAATATCTTGTTATAACAATAATATAACTTTTTTACATTAGAACATAATACTCTTTCTTTTTCTGACATCTGGCAGCAATAGGCTTCCATATTTTCCTTTACAATATGAAAAATATAGAATATTCCCAGCCTTATCCTTTAATACAGCTGTTTTCATTGTACAAAAATCCTGCTAATTAATCATTTTTTTCTTGTTTGGAAAAGCATGGCAATATTCTATATTTTTAAATATACATAATATTGATGCCATGTCAGAAAAAGACAGAATATTACTTTATAACATGAAAGTGTTACAACGAGATGTTTTTCATGTTGTTACAAGATATTTTCACAGATACCATGAAATACAAACCTATCAAGTTACAACATGACCATTTTTATGTTATAACAATAAATAATCACATTATAATTAAACGTTTCACATTATAACAAGATAAATAATATATTTTTATAATAAAACATCTAAAACATCTGGGTATTGTAGTTTTTTTTATTTGTTGAGGACTATTTTCAGCCGTGTATTTGTTGCAGTCAGTGTGTGTGGGACTGAGGGAAAATAAACTACAGTACTCGCATTTATGGTAATGCAACAACTTGTCACCCAGTCTTAAGAGGATCTTAAATAGTCGTTGACAACAATGGAAGTCTATGGCACGGATGAATAAGCTATATCAAGCTTTGTTTACACAGACAACTCATTGTTGGTTTTGGTCTTGTCATGGGATTTGTTGACAAGAAGAAAAACAGCCAGAGTGATGGTGTCCTCAGTCATCATCTAGACTACTGGAAAGACAAAGAAGTGGGATGATCTTTACAGTAAAGCAGCTCTGATGTGATGACCTCATTCACTGTATGATCCCTATAGGGATATATAACACTGAACACATATGGCTACATCTATATGTGTCTATATTTCTCTTTAGAATGACTTTTGTTTAGTGTTACACACATACAAAGACATTTGTGAGTGAGTCAGTTAGTCAGTTTGGGAGTGCGAGGTTTGGCTGGTAGTCTAGAGCCAGACGGGGATGTATGATTACCAGACAGTGTTGAAAATGTGGGCCGTTTGTGTGTGTGTGCTCTCAGTTACGGCGGTCAGATCAGATGTCGTCGCTTCATAGCCGGCGTCACCTTCACATTATTCTAAAAGAGGCTGGGTTCAAGCACAAAATTAACCCACTCCACCTCTCTACACCTGCTACATTATTCAGTCTGTCTTCACCTGAGAGGGCCAGTTAGGGGTTGTAGACTGAGGAAAAATTCCCTTTCACCATTTGTCTAAAACGTATAAAACAACTGGTAGTGGGTACTGGGACTATTTTTCCTCATCTGGGTGGTAATAGTGTATATAATATACACTTTTTATTATTTGTAAGGCTGCAAAAATTAGTGGATTAGTTGTCAACTGTTAAATGAATCGCCAAATATTTTGAAAATCAATTATTGGTTTCAATATTTTTTACAGTAGTACACCAATTTTCCACATGTCACTCACTGGATAAGTTGCATTTTGGGTACTGTAGGCGTCAAGTTTTGAAAAGCAGTCCACTGGTCGAGCATTGCACTCCTATAACACTGTTGGACTCATTTTAGACAGTTAAATATAAGATACAACAGATATTGCCTTTCTAAATTCCACGCATCCCAGTTCCTTTTCAAAACCTGGTGCCCACAATGCAACTTAGCCACTAAGTGACATCACTGGGGGATATATGTCAGATTTCATGCAGCTTCCTCTGGAGCCACAAAAGGCTTTATACTACTTTTTTCACATATGCAGTAGTACTCCCCAAGACCTGTAAACACACTTTGATGTGTAAAATGGGAGGAGTTACCCTTTAAATGTGAATATTTCCTGGTTTCTTTATGCCTCTGTGACAGTAAACTGAATATCTTTGGGTTGTGGACACAACAAGACATTTGAGGACGTCAATTGGGTCTCAAAAGACACATAAATCGACATTTTTCATAATTTTATTGGCCAAACAATAAATCGATTATCTTAAAAAAGTATTTGACAGATGAATTGACAATGTAATAATCTTTAGTTGCCCTAATTGTTTGAAAGAGTGGAGCAAAAATCTGATATTACACACATTTCTCCAGATCACTTGACTTTGAAAAAACAACAGATGACTGATGATGATAACAAACCTAAGGCAAGAGGTTTGCACAGATGTCTTAGCATATGCGTGCTTGCATACCCAACCGCACAGCTTCAGAAGCTGTCTTATTCTTTATTCCTGATCTGCCTTGCTGATCCTGATCATGTCTAGATTAAATTTAAGAGTAAATCCATAAAAATATGTCCTGAATTACAGTGATGTCATTGATAGAAATACAAGATTATTCAGTGTCTTGGGGGATTCTTTAGCTGGAGTTGACATGAGGAGTGCCAGGAAGCGCAGGAAATCAAGCATCCTTCTGTTATCAGGTCACCGCTCCAGCATGATCTCTGCCATTGGGTCAGTGTGCCGCACATGTCTCATCTAACTGGCTCGCAGTCAGGATGCGGTTGCCATGGAACACGTCCAGTTGGAGCAAATGAAATCCCTGCTTTCTAGTTTCCAGGCAGGATTCACATGCTGAGAATGTTTTGGTGGCAGACAGGCAGCGTGTGTTTGTGGTGTGTGTGTGTGTGTGTGTGTGTGTGTGTGTGTGTGCATGTGCATATAGAGAATGAGATATCAACAGGGAGAATGGGCTTTTGAGGTTACAGAGGAAGTAGGGCATGTGATTGTTCAGCCACGTGTGTTTGTGCGCGCATGGGCATGTGCATGTGCATGTGCATGCACGCTTCTTCTGCAAGTGTGTGTGGGCGTGCGTGCATCGCTCTCCAGAAACAGCTTTCTGATGTAACACAAACTGATGCCTGCCTTCTCTTACTCTCTCAGGGCTCTCAGGCGTCTTTGGGAACTTATTTATGAGCACTTGCTCCCCACAAGGCAAAAACAAATCAATGATAATACTGTTTAGCGTTGAAGAGAGAGGATGAGACATTAGGCACTGAATTCTGTTAATGTATTCTCATTTTGGGTGAGAGAATTTGTGGGTGTGCACTTCAAAGACTTAGAGATATGCCTCTCAACAACACAAAGCCATAATCCACATACTGATAGACACGGCTCAATTAGTTAAGTCAACAATGTGTTGTATTCATAATTTATGTTCCTAGCTAGTGGTAAGAGCTGCAGTGGATTTATCCATATTCATTATTTATGTTATAGAGGCCTGCGTACGTGTCCCACTGAGAGCTGCCTTATGGCCTCAATGATTTCTGCAGCTCCTCTCAAACACTAATACATCACAGACTAATGCATGTTAATGAATAACTTAGGTTTGTTTTCTTAAGATATATGTTCTGGCAACAATACTGTATGCATAGGCTTTTCATTAATATTTCATTTTTGGGCTTTCAAAGAATAAACCAAAGGCTTAGTAATAAATTATCATGCAAAGGCACTGGAACATTTGAACTCTTTAGTCATTACAGGTGTTTTCTTGCAATCTCTTAAGTGGGGGTATCTCTTTTGTTTGTCCGAAACACAAAAGGAAACGGCAACTAACGCTACCACGTCTTTGCGCCTTTTGTTGTTTACAGTGCTCACTCATGCAAGGAGTGATCAAGTTTCCAATATCACAGCAAGCGTGGAAACCAATCCCCTCTTCCACGCTACATCCCTACCTCTTTTTTGGAGAGGCCACAGGTGCGCCAAACCTCGAGGTCCATCCAATTCAGGCAGGACAGAGGAGGCAGCGACCCATGACTTCTCACACAGCTCAGTGGTGATCACAGCTGAAGGACGGGGTGGGAGAAAGAGGAGTTGGGGGGCAGGGTGATGCTCTGTGAGAGAATGCAGAGGGTTGGCTACAGCTCCAGCTGTCCGTGGGTTTATTGATCTGTGATAGCCCTGAGGGGGAGGGGGCAGATCACTAGCACTGCCCTGCCCTTTAAAACAACAGGGCCACTAGTATCAGCTCAGCGTGGACTGTCAAGCTATGAGCTGATTGTAAATCACGTAGAAACTGAACAGAGAAGTCTGTGTGGTTATATTGGGAATCACCTGAGGTAACTCTGGATCGGTCTAGGTCTGGAACTTTCTATGCACCTGTGTTAGACAACATGATGTATATTTGTGATGACAGCAGTATGTTTCCAACATTCAGTAAGGTTTCCAGGGAAAACTAGGATGAAACAAACTTGAAAAATGTAATTTATGATGAACTGAATTTATTTCAATAAAATGTCCCCTGGTTCCTGATTGTCATTTACTGAAAAAAACTAATAAAGTTACTTTAATTGCTTTAGAACGGGGGCATGAAAAAAAGTTAAATAACCCCTGCTATTGAGTTACAATCACTTGTCTTTTTTTCGGCAAAATGGTCGATTCAAAGCCCCCAAACAACTAACTGATATAATGTCAAGGCAGATATATTTCAAATGCCTGCTTATTTCTTGTGACACAAACAACCTGTTGTTTTCATATTCTCTCTGCTACAGGTGCCTATATAGACTGATCATAATCTCGACCACTTCCAGTAGGATCTAGGTCATTTCTACTTTTAAAGAACAAAAAAGTCAAAACTGCCTCTCGGTGAACAGTTTGTTGATTTAACCAGAACGTATTTGGCTGTCAATAACTTTTAAAGTCAGGCAGCTACCTGTGAGAAATACAATGAAATGTGAACTTTGGCAATGTCATCATAACACCGGAACACCAATTGCTTATTTAGGCAACTTTATAATAACCATAATGAATAAATTGTACATTTTAGACTAGTTAATTAAGCTTTACTTAATAGTAACTCTGCTGTTTAGTAAGCAATTGTTTAATGCAAAGTGGCAACTGATGTTTATAGGCTAATACTTTGTAAACGGTTAATAAATACTGTGTAGTTCATCTATAAACATAATTTGGATGGCCATTATGAAGTTGCAAATGATGTTTATATACCTTCACAATTGTCCGATGAATGGTGTATGAAGCGTTTCATTGTCATCATAATTTCATAAAGGATGTTTGTACTCTTAAATTGCGCATACATGTGGAGGGTGATAGCAGATCACATGAGCATGTTGCAGCTTTCTGTGTTCCTATTTTCTCTTTCCTCTCATCAGGCATGTACACTGAAGCTTCCTGGTGACAGCGTTTCACAGATGAACACAGCAGCGGCGTGAAAGCGGTCTCGTGCTACGGGGGGAATTTCCCGTCCACGTGTCTGAATACGCGATGAGGAAGGCGGGATAAAAACAAAGGCGACGATTGGTTGGAGCGGCTGAGGCTGCACACGGTTGGCGGAGAGATGCTCTCGTCTTGAAAGGGGGAGGGGGGGCGTTTATTTACTAACTTTCAGCACCACGCCCGGACAGGAGGAGTCAGTTTGTAGCTGACGTCGGCGAAATGAAATCGGCTTGATGCAGTTTTCCTCGCAGAATGGAAGTAGTCGTGGAGGTGATACGGACTAAACTCGCCTGACTTTTTTCCAGGATATTGAACTCCTGTTTTTTTTTTTTTGTTTTTTTTTACCCCAGAGTGCAAGACGAGAGTTACAACGAAGCCCTCCTCCGTGGTAAGTCCGTTAAAGACACATTTTAATGTGGTTGTTCGGTGTACACTTCACGGACCTTAACGTTAAAGTGGCACCCGTGTCCTTAGGAAGGCGCAACAAAACAACGTGCCGCTGCTGTCGCGGGAACAACAGCTGTAACGCATTTATATTTAGACATTAAACGGAGGAATTACTGCGCTAAACTTCACAGCAGTCTAAATAAAATGGCATGAAATGTAACTCAGCCTGTCATTCATACAGCAGAGATTTGAATTATACCGGCTTTCCCGGTTTATGTGGCTCAGTCGGTGAATGGACTTCAGACCGCTTCACGGTTGTTTTTGCGGCATGTGTCTGTCGTTATTCAAGCGCAATGACATCCATTTTCTCCATAAATTAAAACAATTACCGCTCATAAACGTTTCATTACTTGTTTAAGACGTGTATGGACATTTCGTTTTTTCCAAAATGTGTGCGTTTTACGTTCCATTATGTCTCTGTACCATCCTTTTTGACACAATTCAAGTTTATGACATACATCTTCAGTAATCTTCAATAAAAGCTACGTTTCGGTTACAAATTGTCGCGAGACTCTTTGAGCTTGATGTGCATGATAGGCTATAATGTGGAAAATGGTGTGATGTGAGGCTTTTGATGCCATTGGATTGAAACTGTGTCAGATCTGCCTCCACCACCACCACCACCATCATCTCACCCCCCTTCCCTTTTGTTCGGGTTATTTAGCTTGCAGCAGGGGGAGCTACCGTCTGACACAAACGCACAGCTCACTACCAGGACAGTAGAGCAGTACAGAGAGCAGCAACCCTGGGTGTCTGGAAGTTGAGCCTTTTCTTTCTTTTTTCTTTTTTTTTTGTTTTTTGCCTTCCATGTTCTTACTCTTTGTTTGTCAAAACAAAGCATTAAGTGGTTTTACGCACAGGGTTTATTGTGAACGCACACAGTATATTGTGAGGTCGGGGCATGCTAGAGACAGGCCAATCTGCTTATGTTGGGTGAAGAAATGAAAACTGCTTCTCAGGGTGCTGGCAAGCTGACAAACCAGGGTAGGGAGAGTGGTTTAGGATTTTCCTCAAAGACTGTCATTACTCTTTTGCTGTGGACCCTAATTTGGAAGTGTGGTGGTAGTCTAACCCTGAATTACAACTCGATTGGTGACTTGGGGGTGAGCTGGTGAGGCAACTTGAATTTCACCCATATTTTGATAACTCTTTGACCCACCGTATGATTCAAGGTTGAGTGGAGAGCATCATTGACGCTGTGCTCCTTGAGATTCTTATTGATTCGTTATCACACATTTTTATTAGTCCTGTCGTCAAGCCTACATATTGTGTTAATTTTATTCATAGGTGCACTGATACCTGCAATTGTTTGTATTATTATAAGCTAGTAATTATGGGGCAGTTATTTAAGAAGCCAGGGTTGCTTAGCACAGACAAGAGAGGTTCTGCCTCTCGTTTAACCAAGTCAGCCAAACTCCCATTTATGTAAATGTGACTCTACACAGTCTCCTTACCGCAGTGAACTTTGTGGTTTCATCATTGAGATGAACAGAGCCATTTGTCTAAATAAGCACCGAGCTCTTTGCCACAAATGAAAGCAGAGCTTTTGCTCATTTTCTCTTCCCAACTTGTCCAGTGTGGTTTTATTGATTTGAGGGCACTCTTTATACACCAGACAGGTTGTCTATAAAGATAATGAACACTCTGGGAGAATAAATGTGTCTGAGATCATCTCATCAGCCCTAATGAATACTTGTCCAAGGTTTTCAATCATTAATGAAGTCAAATCTTGGCATGCTTTTGATTCATATGGAAGACAAATGTCCTACATTGAGATTTTTCTCTGTCCTTTCTTTTTCTTCAGGCTGCTCATCCATTAGTGCCCCCGCATGGACGATGAGGAGGATGATGTGTTCGAGCCAGACCCCCACTGCTGGCGCACCACATTCCGGGAGATAAAGTGTGAAGACCGGGGCACACAGACACCTGGCCCTGCCCTGGCACCGTACAACGGTATGCTGCCTTGTGGAGTCGCAGAGGAGCCCAGACCACTCTTCTACGGTGAGGCTGATGACGTACCATATTTCAAAAGAGAAACAGGAACGCTGTCTTGTGCGTGACAACCAGTGTTATAAAACTGAAGCGCGAAACTATGATGTGAGACTCTCTATGAGAAATGGGTAACAATGTTGCTGCACTGATCTCATCCTTGGCGCCTGGTAGTCGTGATCACAGTGGCTTTTATGGTCTGTATGGAGTGTACCCAGCTGCTTTGCTATTCAATGGCGCCAGACGGGCATTGTGACTGAAAGGACGTGACAGAAGTGCTCACCTGCATAAGCAATAACTGTACAGAGATTATCAGTGGCAGCAAAGTTACACTGGCGCCATACACAAGTAATCATTCCAGAGTAGCTCCATAACAACTGACTGGCATCTAATCTGTGTCATGTGAGTTTATTGTGGGTGAGTGACTTCTGAAACTCCTATTTCACTCACAGTGATTAAAAAGAAACACAACAAGTGGTTAAAGCCAAACACTCTGATTGGTTGAAGACATGTTCAACAGTGCTTGCCTGCTCTTTGTACCTGTTGCTTAATCAGTATAGATGTCATCACAGTTTAAAAAAACAAAACAAAATAACACCCAGTCAGGTGTCATTCCTGTACTTACAGTTTTTAGACTCAACACTTGTGGCGTTGACAAAATAACAAGTCTCGGCCTTGACACTCAACAGGCAACGCAGGTTTTCGATTGCACTTCCCGGCACACTTTGAGCTTGTCGGAGATCAGGAAACGAGGCGACAAGACAGCGGAGGGGAGCAAAACGGGATGGAGCGGCTTCCCCGGCCGCAACCTGTGGCACGCAGTGTGGAGGCCTGCATCGGCCAGAAACTCCAGCTGATAGGAGACCAGTTTCACCGGGAACACCTACAACTGGTGAGGAGGGAATGTGCATCATACACAGACACTTTGGCCTCTAGTTTGATGCTAGTAAACAAGTGCAAGTGGGCCAATAATACCCAAGCAGTGACAGAATCTCCCCTCAGTGCCCTTCATGAGGTGATGCATTAGGCTAATCCTGATGTAGAAGTTATAGACATAGTCCTCTAATAGTTTGCACATTTGTCTAATAGATTGTTCCCTGTGACAGATCTCTTTCCCATATTTTGGATAGCCTGTTGAAAGAACACTTAAGCTGAGCTGGCAAACTAAAATGCAGTAAAGACAGGAGGATACAGTGTTATACAAATCCAGTCCTTTAATATTATACTCATAAGGATAATGAGAAAAACATCAACACTTTTCACAGCTCTTATTTTTAATCAACCTTACCATTTTCTGTCAAGTTCCACTGGCTTCATAATATGCTGCCAATATGCCTGCCGATTTGTCTGTGTGTGTGTGTGTGTGTGTGTGTGTGTGTGTGTGTGTGTGTGTCAGGTTAGGCTGACATTTTTTAAAGCCAAAGCAGAGAAAAGTTCTGTCCACACATTAATAACACCACCCACACAGTTGTTTTTTCACACATATATACATACATACAGAGATCCCATGTTGGTATGACAAAGATTTATGTTGTGCAAAACGTTTGCTCTCTTTTATTGTGTTTGCCCCATATTTGTTTTGGAGAGAGTGTGCACATACACAACTTACAGAGCCCAGCGTTTCACCCCCCCTCTACCCTTAAGCCAAAGACATTGCTGAACCAGGACAGCCCTTCCCCCACCTTGCCAACCCTAGGCCCTCCCCCTGCCTCCTCTTCCTGTTTATTTCTCTCTCTCTCTCTCTTTTCTCCTGTTTCCTCAGTGTGCTGTAGAGGCAAGTGGTGTGGAGGATGCCTGGCCTCAAACAATACACTGTGGTCAGGGTGACACTGTCCATCGAGTCTGTGTGCTGCGTAATGTTGCTTGTGTTTTACAACCGTAACACACGGTTGTGTCATTGGCAGGAAAATCGAAAATATACATAAACCCTCAGGGGAGTGCAGGAGTCTCTTGTCGCACATTTTAACACACATATTTATTCATATGTGCACATTTAAACCCACATAGTGATACATCCAGGAGAAAGCAGAAGTGGAGGGAGAAGGTAAACATGTTGTAACCTGAAGCTCAGCGCGTGAGCCCCAAGGGGGACAGCTGTGGTTGTAGGGAGTCTCCAGTCAGCCCCTTCCCTTGGCCACAGGAGACAACCAAATAAGCGGTCTACGCAGCCATAGAAAGAGGGGGTGGGATCCATAATGATGGTATAACATTGTATATGAGTGGAGGAGGTTTGGAAATGAACCTCAAATGATCAAGTAACAACCATCTTAAATTGTCTTAAATAGGACCCTCCCTGCCTTGAATGCAATATAATTTATTTATTTTTTTGTGTACTTCATACTCTGAAGTGTGAGACGGTTCATGATTTTCTCATGCGCTTATCAAGTTATTTATACCTCTGCAGCTCAGCATGACTCATGTATTGTGACAGTGGGAAACGCGTTGCAGACAACCAGACAGTCAGACAGGAGGGTTGCTGCGATGTGTGTGCGGCTGGGATCTATTGACGCACAACTGAGGCAGGCCTGGGTCAGGGGATGAGGAAGTGGCTTGTGCTCTTTTTTGCTGGTTGAGTAAACAGCAGAGAGGACAGTCAGAGTGAGAGCGGCCCCGTGAAGTCATATCCTGATGTGACAGGAGACAGATACACTGACGTTGTGATAGTGAATGAGCAGTGAAGAGTTAAGACTTTTGCAAAATGAAGAGGCAGAGAATTTTTAATGCTTACTTGCATAGAGACCAGTATGCAGAGGTGGAAATAGTACTCACATCTTGTTCTTAATACTGTTCAATGTAAAATTCATGCGTTTTAATTTCTACTTGAGTAAAGGTACAGAAGTGCGTCAAAATATACTTAAAGTACCAAATGTAGGGTACTCATTGTGCAGAATGGCATGTTTCAGAATTATGTCTATGATATTAGAGGGGCAATATGTAAGATCTTTAGTTGAAAAAAAGTTAAAAATGATCCAAACAGTTCTGATGTTATGACTTCTATGTATTGTGTTGCAGATATCTCCTGAAGTTAGCATGCTTACTCGCTAGCCACAACCTTTCCAAGTCCAAAGATCCTGTGCTAGTGGTGTAAACACCAACACATCACTCCAGGTTCTCCCACTCTGGACTGCTAGCTGTACGGCTAACTGAGCTAACTAACTAATGTCAGCTATAGTTCGCAGTTACTCTAGCAATATGCTGCCCCCTATTTGTTTTGAATTCAACAGGTGGTTAATTCTTGCGTATTGCACATTCAGTGTTGATGGTTGAACTACTTTGCATAGTTTATCTGCTGGGTCGCTTGTGAATATTATTGCGTCATATTATTATATTAATTGCTGGTTATATTTTGTATTATCAAATTAAATCTGCAAAACTTGTATGTAAAGTTGTAAAATGAATGTTGTCGAGTATAAAATTACAATAATTGCCTCTGAATTGTAGTGGAGTAGAATTATTAAGTAGCAGAAAGTATTACACGTAAGTACAGTACTTAGTTACCTTCCACCACTGCCAGCATGACCACTGTTGACACTTGTCATTCAAGTGGAGCGTGTAAGTGGCTGGAGGGATGTTTTTACAACCCAAACACTGACATGCGGTTTTTGAATTCTTGATTGAAGCCTCTGTAATTGCTATTTCTAGCTCTGCTTCTGCAATTAATTGTATCGTGTGCGTGTGCTCATGCATGAATACACCCATACTTGTTTTTCTGCTTGTTGCTGCCTGTCACTATCACACGCTCTGACAGTCAGTACAAAAACTCTCACTCCGTAATAGCTGTGCTGTTTGTCAGGTCTAGTTCCTGTCAGTAGGTGATTGCAACCATTCAGTGCAGACACTTGTCTCTGAGCCATCCAAGTGCCTTTGACTGCCCTCTTCTTGATGGATTTGGGGAGCGACGTGTCTGCGAGTGCTCTCCATGGGAGCCCGTGGCCCCTCGTGAGAGGAGGGATTAGGTAGCGAAGGCGCGCTGGTGGATGCTGACAGATAAATTGCTCCTCAGTCAGAGAGGGCTGGAGGGGACGGCGAGGTCCCCAGAGAATGGCTGACATTAGCTGGCCTGCCATTCGAGACACGGCAATAATGACAGTCACAATGGCAGGAAGATGGTTCCAGCCTGCATAGTGCAAGGAGCGGAGTTAGGTTTCATCCCCATGTTTTTTTAAGAGAGACGACTCCTGGTGCTTTCGATAGGAGGTGTTGAAAGCAGGGTTGAATATCGCCTCTGTGAGTGTGTGTCTGCACGCACACACTGTTTGTGGCTTTATCTCTTGGCTGTTGCAGCGAGGGCACGGCACTCTCTCCTTTCAGCACTTGTGGAGGGGGGAGGAGTGGAGTTGCACTGGAAATAAAAACACATGAAGCTGGCTTTGGATATTTACTTTTCATTCATTGTTCTGTGATGACTGTTGTTCACGTCGATGTCCATTTGTGTTTTCCCTCGGTTTCTTGTCTCCTCCCTGATGTGACTAATCCAGAGGTTCTTGCTGTTGAGGCTGTCCTGTTTGCTCGAGCGATAAGGCAGAGCTTCGGAGCAGCTGGCTGGACAGACAGGCCGCATGGGACGCTGATAAAGCACATCAGGCTGGTGTCAGAGTGACGACACCAAGCATCTGGCTAGACTCTGCTGCTCTATCGCTGGCTAAATTTAGAGCCCGAGCCTCTTTTTGACAGTTGGTGGCATGACTCATGACTCAGTTGGGAAAGGCTTTGCACACCTCTTTTGCGACAGGCCTGTGCACACCTCTTTTTCTCATTCGCGCTTTCTCTTTCTCTCTGTTTGTCTCTCTCTCTCAGCTCGGGGGGCTAAAGGTCACCATCACAGGAACATTCTGTTTCTGTGTATAAAGATGAATTGCTTCTCACGTAGCTTGTAGTTAATACACAAGCTTTGTGTCGTGATAAATCCCTCAGTTGACTCATTTTACTCTTGCAGCTTTTATTATCTAATGTTGAGACTCAAACCACCGTTAAGTATTACACATATTGACACACAATATACATACTCTTAAATCGTCTTTCATCCCAGAGATGTTACTGACAGCCTCTCATATGATCTAGTTTTAAATTTAAAAGACTTGAAGCATGGCTGTGTTTACTAAGTTGAGCCATGTTGGCTGCCAGCTCACCACTCTGTGCTATACATAAATATTGCTTGTTGATATGAAGCAGATGTTCTGATATTATTATGTTCTTATCAAAATATCCCCAGGCAAAATTTAGATGTGTCATACAACACAGAACTAGTCTTATCAAGAGTCCTGTTGGCCTTTGATTTGATTTGATTTGATTTTTTTTCCACCTCTCCATTTTTCTTTTGAACAAAAAGTGAATTGTAAGTAAGATACATACACACTGGTTTGAACCTGGCAAAGCTTATGCAACACCCTGCAATGTTCACCGCAACCTGATAAGAGTACAGAAACCCAGAGGCTTATCACAATGGCAGTTCTTGGCTGCTAACTGGGTCAATGTTTGGACACCAACTTAACAGTCATGTAAATATGGCATATCTAATCTCTGCCTTTGGATATTTTACCTTTCGTAAACAATCGCGAAACATTTCTGAGAACAAGGTGCCACACTTTGGTGCATTGTCAAGAAAAAGTAATTGTAAGTTTCCCTCAGTTTACAAACCTCATGGGCTGAAAATAGCCACGCCGTTATCAGGCGTGGTGGAGTCTGCCTTTCGTCCGCAGAGGAGCTGCTGCACTACTGTACGTCTCTCTCGTGCAGATACGTGTTTTCCAGAGGCACCCTGCCTCTCATCAAGAGCTCCCTAATCCCATTTGGTGCAATTATCTTATCTTAGCTTCTCAATGGCAGAGATAGTATTATCCCCCCCTAATCGCACACAATCCAATTGGCTCACAAACCTGAGAGAGTCTCCTCCTGAGCCGGTAGCTGCTGGTCCCTGCCAGAAAGATTTAAAGAAAGTGAGACCGTATGATGAATGTGTTTATGACTGGGAATGTGTGTTGGGAAGGTACAGATTGTGTAGGTATCCACCGGCACACAAAGAGGCCTCACTAATAGGCAGTGTTGGGTGTAACGCGTTACTTTGTAACGCGTTACTGTAATCAGATTACTTTTTCAAGTAACTAGTAGTGTAAGGCATTACTCTACTGAAAATAGTAATAATATTACAATTTTCCGGGCTCGTTACTTGCGTTACATTTGCTAGTAGCTACCAGCTACTTCACCACACACGCATCACACAAAACAGCACGGAGGGAGGGGGGGGGGGCGTGAATGGATCAGTGATTGGTTGGGGTTTGACACGAGGTATCATTTACCATCACCGATTGGTCGCCAGCGGCACCCGCCAGGGCAGATGGGTAAAAAATGGAAGAGTCAACAAGTCCGGAGCATGTTGCTGCTGCTGCTTCTGCTAGCTCGTGTCCTGAAGAAGGCACCGCTCTGCAAAAAACCTCGTTCGACGGCTGGAAATTCAACCACTATTTTCAATATTAGTTAATATTTCTTTGTATTTGATTGCACAAGTACACTTGTTTGTATTTGCACTAGACAATGTTAATTGAGGAAGTTAAACAGCATGTAGGCCAGTCTGTTGTTGGGTTAATAAAGACCTTCAAGAAGACTCCTCCTTTGTCTGCTCTCTTTCCATCTTATGCATCTCAGGCAATTTTAGAGTAAGTAGAAAAAAAGTAACTAGTAATATAACTAGTAATATAACTAGTTACTTTCTCCAGGGAGTAATATAGTAGTGTAAGGCATTACTATTTTTGAGAGTAATATGTAATCTGTAATATATTACTTTTTAAAGTAACTAGCCCCAACACTGCTAATAGGTACTGTTGGGGACAGAAGCAGACTGTTGTGAAAACATCAGCGTTGTTCCGGTGTCTGGTTTTGTCTGACCCGCTTCTCAGCTGACCCTTTTGACCGTGCTCCCTGTCAATTAGCTTTAGGGCCCGGTGATATGGCCTTCAAAAAAGTGTTGCAATATTTCTAAGCTATATGGGGATAAACCATAGATCTCAATATTCTGATATCTCCTCCTTAACACAACAAGGTTTTAGTTTAACTGTAATGCAGCCTTTAAAACCAGGAAAAGACAACCATTGATTCAATTCATAGCCCAGCCCTTATCAGCATTCTGTACATCACAGCACAACACAAACTAAACTAAAGGTTACACTGAACTAAAGATAAAACTAAATTTTACACTGAAAATCCTAACTAATGACTATTTCACTACTTTCAGAAGAGTGCACTAACTTGTGTCTGTTTTGTCTTCATTGGTTCCAGTATCATCGAAACCAAAGGAACCAGGGGCTGCTGTGGTGGCGCCTGGGCGCAGCTCTGCTCAGCCTTCTGTTTGACAGGGGGTTCATCGCTGGAGGAGGTGGAGCGGGACGGAGGTGAGGGGGTCTTCACCTCACATCCCTTTTTCTTCATCTCTCTGAGGAACTGGACTCCTAATGGCACTGTCAAATCTAACACGGGTCTGTTTTTGGGGGGAAGAAGAAAGGAGACTAAAAGTCACCGCGGGACGGGGACAACCATCTTTTATACAAGGTCATGTGTGTTTTTTTCGTTCCAAGAAGATGCCATGATGCTCCGAGATTCCTCTACAGGACAATGTTCATATTTTGGTATACGTGTGGTGTAGCAGTTTTGTACAGTACATTGTTCTCTTTCAATTTTTTGCACTTCCAAACATGTATCCATCTTTAATGACCTCCCCAGACCCTGGGAATGCCTTATTCAATGTATTCTGCCAGAATGAGTATTGAGAAATTTTGACAGGCAAGATGAGATGGTTAGGAAATGAAAGGAAATGTGGTGTGAGGTTTTCTTTTCTGAAGTTTCCCAGGCGACCAGACGAGTTGATTTACTCATTTCCAAAGAGGCAACTTCTCAGAACAAAGCATTTTGCACCTCACCTCGAATGGAACATCTCTTCTTATTTTCTTTCATTTTGCTTTTCTATTTTTGTTTTCTTAGTCCTCTGTTTTCTTTGGTATGGTATTAAGTTTGAACATGATCCCTCGGTATCATTCAAAATATTGGGAACAAAGTAAAGTGCACCAGCGGTTTAAATAAGCCTTTCTTCAGTCACGTGCTACATGTCAAACAATTAGACCTTTTTGATGGGAACTGTTAGGGCGGAGTTTACACCAATACCAAACATCAATGACTGGTCAAACAAGCCAGGTGACTGTCGGATTATTGAAACTGAAACCTAATTAAAAAAAACAGTTAACTGTATTAAAAAGGTATTATGTTAATTGACAAAACCATAGAGTATTTGCAACAAACAATCTAACAGCTGGAAATGCACAACAACAGTGGAATAGGTAAACTGAATCAATATTTTAACACACTTTGAACACCTGGATGTGGCTGGATGTTGTCTGAGATGTAGCACACTGAAGAAGGGCTGGGAAAGAAACTTTAAAAGATGCATGAGAAGATATTAAGAGAGATGTTGTGCTAACTTTTGCATGGAGGTCTAGCACCTGGGCACTAAAGTCTAACATTACAGTAAAGCATCCTTTACCTCGAAAAAACTATTTGGCCAAGTCTGCTGTTTATAATTTCAGTGAGAACACCAGATTCTCCCTCTCCAGTTCAAATTTGTTCCCAAATTCATCCCCAAATTCCAGTCCTCCCTGTGTTTTAGATGTGTTTGTGTCATGTGATTGTTTTCAGACCTCCATGCCCTTGAAGTGGAACTGTGGATCCACTGTTTTTGCACTAGACGTACACCCTTCGAGAGTTCAGATTGTTACCAGGCTAACCTCTGTCTTGTATGAAGGTTTTCAGTTATGACTTGTTTTCTTGCCACAACATTTCACTCTTATGTCCGAGACAACTAATCAATGTTGAGACCTGACTGAACGCAGCCTGAAATCAGGATTGGATATGGTTTCTGCAAATTTCACATACCAGTGTTTCAGGCTACAATAGCGCCACGTGCCTCCATTGCAAGGTTTATGTGCTGGTTTGTTTTTCACAGCCCCCGTGTGTTCTGAACACCAAACAACACTGCATAATCAATCTGTGAAACAGATCTTCTCAGGCTACTTTTATGGGGTTTTACATCATTTTATATTCTATTGGGTGGTCTTGTGTTGTTTTTGGTGCTCAGTTCCAGATCTGGGACAATTTTAGTATACCACCACTGACTCAAACGACAAACAGACAAAAGTGGAAATGACTGTAATTATTGTTGAAATATGAATATGTTTAAAGACACTGTTGAAGATGCTGTTTGTTATATTCTCCATTGCTGAATTCAGGCCAACTTTTGGACCCAAGGAGCAGTACATATCAGGGGTCTGTAATTACTCGCTCCTTACAATGTGTCAAGTTTATCACTGCATAATTAGGGTTTCCTCTCATTTTCTTAAGGATGTCTCAGGGACGGACTGTGTGGGCTACTGGTAACCTTGAGAATCTGTTACATGGTTAGAAGGCGAGCAGTGTTTTTATGACGAAACCTCTCGAGGTGTTTTTCAAGTCTCTTATTTTCATTTCAGTTTCAAACAAAAAAAAACCCTCTTGGCCAATTTCTTAGCACACATAAAGGTACAGTTTGACTGAGGAGTGTGAGGCGGACTTGCTGACTGTGGTGTTGACGGGGGGCTGCCGAGCATGTAGTAGTAGGCGCGTGAGGTGCACTGAATGTGGTTGTGGTCATAGTTTCCTGCGGATCCTGAACGCTGAGCCAGTCCCCGTGGCGCCCCGTCTCACCATTGGCTCTTGGCTTCCCTCTTTGTGTCGCTCCTTTATTACATGGGTATTGTTCATCGGTTCATTTTTTTCTTTGTAATTTATTTTTTACCTTCTTATTTATTTTTGTACATTTGCCCATTTCTACTGTATACACTTGTGTGTGCAATTTTTTTCTTTTTTCCCCCCTTTTTTGTTTCGGTCTTTATTGTTTTACTTCTGTTGGTTTTCTTCATGTGATGCTCGACCCAAATTCTCCTTTTTTAGTGTCATTCATCTCCTGTAGGCTGTAAGAAGTTTGATGTTTGGACCTTTATGAAGAAAAACACCTGTGGTCAGTTTGAATTGATGTTGGTTACAATGGATTTCTATGGTGGCATGTTTGCATTGCGCAATTACATGTTCCACATGGTCATTGTTTCACCAGATTTCACTACTTATGTCAGATCTTCACAGCCTCAAGGAGATCTACTGTGTAGAGACAGTAGTGTATCCATCCATATATCCAAAATATAACTGTTCGGAGCATATTGAGCCCAAAGGTAGACAGCAGAAGAGTTGAGTCAAGCCTACATGTGTTTGATAGTCAAAAAATAGATCTTGGGTGGAGTAATACACTTTAAAAGGTTGTGATTTTCCAGGGATGGGCCTCACCAATTCAGACCTTTTTCATTATCTTTCACTCGTCACTGTGGGTAGTTTCACAATATGTGGTTGAGAAAAAGCAGCAGCTTTGATGAAGTTTAACCTTTTCAACAGGATATGACCTTTCCTTTCTAATTAATGAGTCATCATCCATCCCACCCATTACTAAAGATACCGTGACATCAGAAACGCTTCACGCAGTAGAAAAAAAGGTTGCCTTCGTATTCTTCTCAAGTCACAGGGCGTTAGTTTATGTGTTCAGTTCTTAAATCTTGATCATTGTGTTGTAATCAATATGCACTGGAAAGTACTTTGTTTCTGTAGATCCCATGGGTCCCTTATATGTTGTGTGTTAATGTATAGTATATACTCTGGATTGTTCTCTCGGGCTAATCTTGCCACGTGTCAGACATCCATCTGTGCATCGACCAAGTATGCATGGATCGATGGCCTGTTTGATTTATTGGAAAGGGAAACAAGCCACCATGGTGCCCTGTATAATTTTGTTAGAATGAGGTTCCCAAGCTGCACTCATCACATTATATGTGAGTGTGGAGAATCCCTAGTGTGGGACATGTATTTTATGGAAACCATCAGTGTCTTGAATTTTGTAGTCCACTTTATATAAATTTGAAGTTTTTTGAGGAAGGTTTTGATTTTGAATTTTTTTTTTTAACGATAACATTTCTTCTTCATGGTCTTTCTTAACTTTTTAAAATGTATTTTCTTAAGAAAAAGGGTCTGCTTTTATAAGGACAGTTCATGCTTGTAAAATAATTTTTAACACGAGTAGGATCCTGTTGAAGTCCATGAGATCAAGGGCATTTTTTTTTACATAAAAATGAACTTGCAACATTCCTTGCACATGTCATCACGGTGTATAAACAAAACCAAGCAAACCAAAAGAATTAACGGTTGTGGTTAATTTGGCCCATGAGCTTATGGCTAAGGAATATTTGCCCTTCTTTACAGAACAGATAAAGTGTACATGTATTTGTAAAACCCTGGAATATGCCTTTAACTGCTCAGTTTCAACAAAGTCTTGATTATCACACACTCTCTGTTGTACCAAGAAATGAGACCCAGCGAAAATGTAGCATTTTTGTAAACATTGACTGTGTGTTTTCGAGACTCTACTGTGCACTCATTTTTGTGTTTATATATATTTTTTGGTTGTTGATATAATATGGAAGTAAAGACAATTTGTTATGTAGTGCAATATGCTGTACATATGGAGCTTTGCTCTACAAATCTTTTTTTTGGATTTCTTGTTGTTTATTGGTACTTTTTTTCAATAAAATTTTATTGAAGGTGTCAAGTTGAGTCAAGTTTGTGTTTGGATGACAATATTACACCTCAGTGGGCTTTACAGGAACACACACTATCATGCTACCCAAACTTCCAACTTTCCTTAAACTCACTTCTATGAGTTTTGAAAGGTGAAAAATGTAAGAATTAGCCACATGTTCAATTTGTACTCAAAACAAATGGGGGGCAGCATATCACTAAAGTACCTGCTAACATTAGCGAGTGAGCTCCATTAGCTGTGCAGTTAGTGGTCGGGACTGGGAGCTCAGAGCACCAGGGGATTGTTGGTGTTTACACTGCGAGGACAGGAGCTTTGGACAGTGAAGGGCTGGGACTAGCTGGTTAGCATGCTAAACATTCTTTGCAACACTATAATAGACATCATCTATTATTATTCCTTCACATTCTGTTGATAATTGTAGTTTTAAATGTTTCCAACCCAAATTCTTACGCATTGCACCTATAACTTGTTATAAAACAGTCCCAATACTGACGCCTCTTTATGACCTACATAACCAAACCAGACCATCAGTGAGAAGATTGGTTATTTCTGCATTGTTATAGTTATTGAAGTTATTCTTAATGCATGTCACCGGGTCAGATTCCACCTTATCCAGGTTGGACAAGTCATGAAATAATTTGCTGAGTGTGCTGAGAACCAATTTAGGAGTCTCACAGCCCGAGGAAAGAAGCTGCCAGTACGGTACAGCACTGAGACGAAGTTTACTTTGTTTCACCAATGTCATATTACATTTATTGACCCTTACATAGCCACAAATAGATACATTACCTCATCGCCATGCATCCTGCAAACAACTGTGTTCAAACAGAGATGAACAGTATTAAAAACGTGTTACATCTTTGCTTTATCAAGATCTTTCCAACTGGACATCAACTGGAATCAACAAAAAATGAAAGTCCCTTGTAGCAGCTTTAATGTGTAAGAAAAAACAGGCAAAACAAGTTAAGAATTCAGAGAAAAGACACCTGAAAGTGACCTAAAAAATTTGCGGGAGAATGAACACCCGTCTTTGCTCTGTTCCTACTCATTGAGCCTGAGCTTTTATTTTAAGAAGTTCTATTGTGAAGGTAAGCCACTGATGGATTAGCCAAGCGTCTGAGGCTAGCCAGGCATTTAAAGTTGGCCAGGCGTTTGGCAGAGACTGTGCCCATCACATCCCTCCTGCTGGTAGGTCATTAATTTAGTGGGGGGCGACAGGGGCTTCCAACCTTCTCTAATAACTGTTGTCTGCACTCCACACACACGAGCAAGTGTTGCATGACACCTGAATGAGCCGCTGTATGGAGCATATGAGAAGAGTTACCTCACAGTGCATTACTGTCACTTTCTAAAAGGTTAAGGCCGATGCTGCCGAGCCTGTGGATTAGTTACAGTGCAGTGTGGATGCCCTGGAGACATGGCCATGATTGATCACTCCTGACACATATAAACATGAAAGTTAAGTGTGTACTGTAGTAGTGCAGTAGTGTATTATTCTCAGTGTCCCAAAAGTTTGTATTCACTTGTACGGAAGATGTTTCTTAATATCTATTGAGCATATTCTGTACTTTTCTTACAGTGTTTTTACAATCACACCCAGGATTTTGTTGCTCCTTTATTCAACAGGCCAGACAACTTACAGTCGCCTCCCTCGGGGCGGACGCGTGGCTCTTCTATTGTCAGGCATGCCAAGTACGGTTTCACGCTTCACAACACCTGACTCACCTGTTTGGCCACTTTCAGTAAAAAGAAAACTCCCTTGTCTGTGGCCCCTCGACACGAACGCACGAACACGATGACGTGTCAGAGGATGTGGTTGAAACAGAACAACAGCTTCCACCCTGTCACGGTGGGTGTTGCGACCACAACTGCTGAGCACTCGCCTCCTAATCCTGTCTGTTAGGTGTTTTAAGTGTAGGAATTTCAAGCGTTAGTAGGAGCTAATTAATAAAGTATTTATACAACTGTCAAAACATATAAAGACCATGTGACTTCAGATCTCAGTGTCATCTCTGCAGAGGCGAGTGCTTGCTTTTATGCAATGTTATCCTAAATCCTAAGGCAGCAGTGTGCTGAGGATGCCCCCTGCCTCCATAGCTGTTTACCTCGGCTTCATGGCTCCTATGGTCTTCTCCTCTAGGCTCAGCACTTTAATGGGGAGAGCATTGGCTTTCCCTGGCCCAAACAATGGCTCCTCTGTTCCTCTGGCCTGGCCGCCAGCTGAAAGAGACACCCATTAGAGAAGCGTCTATCTCTGGGGTCAGGCCCAGGGGTCACGCACAAGTACGGCTCTTGTTTATGTCTGCAAAGCCAATCAAAACACTGCAGCCTACGCCGTTAACTCCTACTTGCCTGTCTCTCCGGCAGACTGAAGAGGAGTTTCTGCTCGAGCCAAAGTTACGGAGTGCAACGAATTCAACCACAGCTTCAACTCGTCCCTCCTACTCTGAGCTAAAGTGGCGCGTCGTGCCACTAAGTGAATAAAGTAGCAGCTTGAGAGAGAATAGCAGCAAATTAGCGCTGACAGGCAACTCAGCACCTGCTCCACATCACCAGCCACAGATTCTCCCCCCAGCCCTGAGACCTCCTCAAGTGGCTCCTCTCTCTAGCACACACAGGCAATTACTAAATTATCACCTGTGTGCTCACCCTTTTGATTGAGCTATAATATAATGTAGGTATGGTGTGAGGAAGGAACTGTAGTTAGTTTTAATGAGTCTGAAATTACATTAATGACTTAATGTGCTCGCACCAAAATAGAAAGGACTGTTCAGAAAAAGCTCTGGGGGAGTCATGTACATATTAGGGGCTTCTGAAAACCAAAAGGGAAACAAGGAGCTTGACCAAACGCTGCAAAGCTGACAACATTCCCATCAGCCTCAGCTGTATGGTAATTTGTTTTGGCAAACATTAAAGGTGCAATGTGCAAGAATTTTAGTTGAAAATGCTCAAAAATCAACTAAGGTTATCAACAGAATAAGAATAAGTTGTGACGTTAAGACATCTGCATATTGTGTTGCAGAGATATCTCTTGAAGCTAGCATGCTAACCAGCTAGCCCCTGCATGTCTCCTGACATGCACCTGTGCTAGCGATGTAAACACCAACACTTCCCCGGTGCCAGTGCTGGTTCAAATATGTAAGTGGTTCTTTGTCCTAGACCAGCAAAGTGTTGGTGCCACTCTGGAACCAGATTACCTGGCCGGGAGCCAGTTCTTTGGCTGGCTCTGAACCATTACCTGAACCACCTTGGTCAACAAGGGGTAACAGAGCCACCAGTACGGCTCTAGACGGCACTTCCTGTTGGTATGATGATGGCTATGCTCCCCGCGCACGTGTTTGAGCTGCAGGGTCTATGACTAAGGTAAACAATGAAGATAATATCTGCCATGTCTGCACCACCAGCGCCACAGCCCCTCCCACCACCCCTACTTCCTCAACTGCCCCCACTCCAAAAAAACCCTAGCCCTCCTCTTTCAACTCTGATAACACCAAAACACTGCAGGCAAACAAGTGTACTTTGAATTAACTGGAATCGTAATGGTAAGTCTTTGAAAATGACTTTGCCAACACCAAATGGCATTCCCACTCGCCTATGCATTTGGGAAATGTTAGAAATCTCTAAATATAAGAGTAGAAAAAAAAAACATGTAATACCAAACTTAACTCCTGCTAGCCTCAGCCATCGAAATGGTTGAACACTTTCCATTCTTCTTCATCCCCCCTCTGCACACATCTGGTGCTCAGGCGGCCAGTTGTCATGGGAATAAGCAGCTAAGCCAACAGTGTTGCATGTCGCTGTGCAAGGGGGAGAAGGGCTGATCGGGGTTCAGCTGGGCATGCCGTAGGCGCAGCAACACAGCAACCACCCCCAACCGCCCCCACCCCTCTTTTCTGCTGTGACTGAACACAGCTGACCTCCTCCTGGCAATAACCCCAACCCTAACCCCCCCCACCCCACCCTCCTCCAGCCTGCTCTGCTCCGCCTCAGCCACCCTATCACAGCTGGGAGGAGAGTGTGCAGAAATTGATCTGGTAACACTTGGTGGCTGATAATGAAATAAACAGGCCCGGTTTCTGCTAGTGCAACTGGGTCATTCTCTCATTTAGTTTTTTAACTTTTCCTCTAATCTGCCGCGCTCGACCGGCTCTTTTCTCTACTTTCTCTGTTAGAGGAGAGGTTGGGCAATCACTACACAGCACTGTGAGTTCCCTTTGTTTACCAAGAGCAACCCAGCAGAGCGCAGAGCTTTGTTGAGCAGCAGTCACTCCCGGCTTCACAGCTGTGACACACACACACACACGCACACACGCACAGAACTAAAATCTCTGACTCACAAACACTAGCAGTATCCTGTGGTCAAGGGGAGGGATTTAAATCCTCCAAGCACAGCACATGAACCTGCTGAACTTGTCCTCTCCGTCTCCTGCTGGCTATTGTTCTCCCCCTCTCTTACATTTTCCAACTTTATCACAAAATCTTCATACTTATCCACCACCATTTGGACCCAATTAAAAGATACACCCTGTAAACCTGCACACGGCGGGGCAGCCGTCTCTCCCCACGTGCGAAAATCCATGCACTTGGCATGTTGCTAAGAAAGAGCCCAGCCTAATTATGATTGAGGGGGGGGGGTGTCACTCAATAGACAGTACATAAACAAGTCGGGTCATTGTTGGGAACTAATTGGCAGGAAAAAGGTTCCTGTAGCTAGATAAAAATAAGCAGTCACTGTGGTTTTCCTGAGGACACACGAGGAGCCCTCTGCGCTGGCACGGCCTGTGGTGCGCAGTAATGAGAGAAGAGCTCGCCTGATGCCCAGTTTCCAGGCGCACTGTCTTCACAAGGAGGCAGCACGCATAAAGCCTCCGAGCTACAGAACCGGGCCAGTTCAGTGGGTGCAGGTTTTCTTTTTTTTTTTTTTCACCCAGCAGGTTGGCAGGGCGCCAGAGACGACAGGCAGGCGGCCTGTCTTGTTAGCACACCTCACCTTGATAACAGGAGTGGATGAGGCCGAGGAAGAAAAACAACCAGCGCACCAGGGGTGGGGCTCTGGGACAATTGTGTGTGTGTGTGTGTGTGTGTGTGTGTGTGTGTGTGTGTGTGTGTGTGTGTGTGTGTGTGCAGAGGTGCGTGTGTGTGCCGGCTCACGCAATGGACCTCCTCCAAACAGTAACAACTGCAAAAACATTGGGTAGAGTGTTAAACTCAGAGCAGTTTTTCCGAGCTCATGTTTCACAACAGAGCACCAGGCACTCCCTCCCTTCCTCCCTCCCTCCCTTTCTCCTTTTCTTTCTGACTTTTCTTTTTTTTTTTCTTTTTCTCCTCTGGCCTCCCATCCCCCCACTCCCCTGCTTTTCCTTCACTTCTTTTTTTTCTCACTTATTGGCCCTGTTTTTCTGCTCTCCCTCACTATCTGTATGTCTATCACATGCACGAACACACAAAACTTCTCGACCCCAACCCCCCCTCACCACCACCACCACCACCACCACTATTCTTACATACATGCTCTCCTCCCCCTCCTCCACCCTGCCTCCCCCTCTTGCTGGCTGTTGTTGCTGACTGACAGTGCTGATTTACTCCAGGTCTGGCCGGCTGCCAGCTCATCTCAAACAATTGCATGAGCTACAGGGGCCGGCTGGTGGAGCCAAGTTTGGATGGCAATAAACAAAGTCGTAGATTAGCTCCTCTCCTCTCCTCTCCTGTCCTCTCGTCTCCTCTCCTCTATCTTTGTGATCACTACTAAACTCTTTAGACTTTATCGTTACCAAATGTTTGGGAGACCCCTCGCCGGGATTACATATAGCTGCATATAATTCATCCAAAAAGCCAATAGCTGTAGACTTTCTTCTCCTATTACATTACAGTTTCTTCCATTTTCCTCCATCTTTAAGTGTCCCTGTGAGAGGACAGTCCAGACGTTGATCACACACACCGCCGTCTCAGCGCTGGCCACCTCCAGCAAACTATACCCGCACAACGATTGGCTAATGCAAATGCCCAGAGGACTGTGGGTAAACTATTGAACCCATACTTTTCAAAGAGGGAACCACCTGGGACAGGAGCTGAGAGAGCGAAGCACACTCCAGTCGTCTCGTTCCTGGCTGCTCATCATTAACCTGCGGTCACCTCCATCCCACCATGGGAGGACATGAAAACCCTGCTTAAGACAAACAAAACAACAGATAGACACATTCCCGCTAATAACTTTGGGGAAATGGGACAGAGGATATTTTGTGCAGAGATTATTAAAAATTCTCTAATGTAGCTGTAATTATATTCCTGTTTTTTCAAAAACAGCTAACTTTTTCATATTTGGTGTTTTGGCACAATGGCTCCATTAAAAAGCGGTGGTTCTGACAGGCGGTCCCAGCAGAACTGCATCAGGGGAGCGCAGCGGAGCAAAAAACAAGACAAGCCATTCCAACGAACAGATTTGCTCATAAATAATTCTCTTCCAAGACAGCTGAATGAATTTGAAATGCAGACAGAGATGAGGGTGGGCTGGAAAACAAAGTAACAGCGTAATGTGTAGTCGTGTGCTACATTTGTCAGTTAAACAGATTTAAACTCCAGCGGTGACGCTAAAAAAAAAAAAGCCCGCTGCTTCTGTTCTAATGCTGTTTGTTGTACAATAGTTTACCTACAAATGCCATTATTGCCTGAAGGGTTGACCTTAATTCCTTGGTATTTCACTCTGTGCACCATGTAGAGCTGTGAACCACCGCATGCTAACGATATACGAAGTGGGTGAGTTGACCGTGTGAAGTTTATGTCCACTCATATTACAGATAACTGCCCTTTCCAGCAGTGACCCTCTAGTTCAGGGAAAATAGCTTTTGGTCTTAAAGGATAAGTTCACCCAAAAATGAGAAGTCAGTCATTATCTGCACACCTTCTTACCGATGTAAAGTCAGGTGGAGGCATTTTATGTTTCATTTCATTTTGAGTAGTCCCCATCTACTTTAATTGTTTAGGAGAATGCTGCAATGCTGTTTTGCTGTGAAGCTCCAGAAAAATGTTTTGTCGACTACGAAACTTCATCCAGCTTTCCATCAGCATGGGGGTGAGTAGATAATGACAGAACTTTTGGGTGAACTTGTATTTTAATTTACTCCCCAAACCTGACAGCAGCTGCACTATCATCCCCAGACAATGATGTGAAACTGATGTGAGACTAGCATGTGAAAGTATCACCGTGCTGGTGGTGTGCTTTTGTGGCGTACACAATGTGCGACACCATGCAGACAGAACAAGCTGCTCTGCAGACTTGACAGGGGCGTGAGGGTTTCATGTGACTTTGTGCTGTGTTGTGGTGTGGTGAGGTGTGGTGAGGATGGGCCCTGCCTACCGAACGGCTGTGACGCCGAAGAGAGACGGTGGTGAACCTTGTGGTCGCCGCAGACGGAGTGCGGCAGCTGAGACTCACCACACCGGGCAGAAGCAGGCAGGGGCCCTCAACTGTAGCCTGACCACTCTGAAAGCCACCGGCATACTATGTTATTACATCTTATTGAGCATTATAACATGGCTGATCATTTGGGTTTGACATGCATGGAGCTGCCAGCTTGTCACAATTGCAGTGTAGAGATGTCAGCGAACCGTGAGTCCCCTCCTATCTCGCTGGAAACTGTTTATGTAAACCCAGGTTGTTTTGCAGACGAGAATGCCTCCTGATACTGTTTTCAAGGTTTCCTGGGGAAAACAGCAAGCAAGCATGATCTGCCTCAAAGCAGATAACACAGATGTAAATAACTCCTCGTCCCCAGCTTCAGAGATAACAAGAGGCCTAACACCATTGTTTTGGCACACCCTGACCTATGACAGTTGTCTGCATTTGACAAGATCACAGTCTGGGTGATAAAACGCACAGAAGTTGGCTCTCACTTGAAAACAGTGAGAGTCCTCTATCATCTCCCCTGTCGTTATCTTACCCCCAGCATGTCCCCTAATGGGTTTACACCGAAAATCAAGCAGATTAACAGCATTAGGCTTAATAAATCCAGTCATGGGCGCGATAAAGACGGGGCTGGGGAATCTAAGCTGTAGCCAATCCCTCCCTGCTGGGCTCTAACATCGGAGCGCTGCTCTAATCTGGATACCGGTGGAGGGATTTCATGCTGTGAAAAAGTGACATCAGCTCTTACGCTCCACTGGTTAAGGTAAAAAACACATGCAATTATAGTGAATATTTATGTCAAGCATCAGAGAGTTTGTGATGAAATGCAAAGCTGGTGCAATGCAAAGTCAGAGGTCTACAAAGCCAGACCAAGAGTGCTTGAGCAAAGGTCTGGCTGTACCCAGTATCATTCTGCTATATGGGGAAAAATTGCTCTGGCTTGTTTGTATTTCTTTAAAGGAGACATATAATGCCCTATTTCAGGTTCATAATTTTATTTTGGGTTTCTACTAGAATAGGTTTACATGCCTTAATGCTCAAAGAACACATCATTTTTCTCATGCTGCCCAGTGCTGCAGCACTGTATTCCCCCCTATGTCTGAAATGATCTGTTTAACTCCTGTCTCTTTAAGGCCCCTGCTCCAAAATACCCTCTCCTCTGGTTGGTCAGTCCACACATGCTCGACCCAGCACTGCTAACAACAGAGCAGCTGTGCTAAATCAGTTCCTATGTGCTACAACTAGCTGCTGGACATAAATTATGCAAATGTGTGACTCAGTGACGTAGTGTGATGTCACAAAAGTCACAAAGGAAAGGCGAGACCACTGATGAGGCGTTTCAGAAGCAGTGTTTTCTGTGGGAGAGAGGAGCTTCTGTTGGTGTAGTTTTAGACCTTTTTTATTTGTTTTAGTGAAAGACTTGCATGTGGAGAAGCTAGCCCTGGGCATTACACTGGCTACATCCCTGCAAAAGAAAAGGTAACAACTGCTAGTTTCTTTGCACTAGTACCATAGCGTTAAGGTTACGGTAACTTTCAGGGTGTAGGTTGCTAGCTCGGAGGCTGTTGTTGTTTCCTGTAGACATTTTGAAAACGGTGACATGAAGCTAGCAGAAGGGAGGAGAAGTTTAAATGAAAAAGTCATCTTAGGCTCCTGATTTTTGGGCTGTCAGTGAGCGTCTGTGGCCCTATTTTGTAGCCAACTAGCTCTAGTCAGACCTTGTCGATGGTTTTTCGGCCAACTGAGCATGTTGAATAGACTGCAGAGCCTGTTGCTTTAGCATCCATGGCACCACCTATTTAGCACAATTTCTCCTTATTTTTAATCTCAGCCTTTTGCCAGTGCCATTTGCAACTTTTAATAATTCTGGATTAGAAGTGTATATTAGTGAGAGTGGTGTGAAAATGATAGGTAAGTTTATCATAACACCAGTTTGTTTTACAGTTTCCCTTTTTGACTGATAAAAACTACTGCCACCTTGTGGTATGGAGAGTTACTTCCTCTCACGCAGGCGCAGAACATACAAGCAAGTTGGCCATCGGCTATAGTCTTTACGCTGTGTTCAAGTGCAGCTTTTTGGCCCAGGTACAGGCGACGTAAGGTGGCGCAACAGTCGGCCTTGGTGGCAGTTTGGCGTGTCTGAGCCCTTGTACCTACAGTACAGTACAGTCTACATCCAATGAGTCAGACTAACATGGAACCAGCCCAGGGAATAAAAGAAACAATGACTCAGTATGACAGTATCAGTGCTAAACTGTGACTTTAGGAACTAATTTTTAAGTATGTAAGTAAGTATGTAGCTGTTGGACTACGATAATGTGGAGCCACAGTCGATCTTATTTAGGCTGGTTGCCTAATTCAATCCAGCGACACACTGTCACACTGTATCATTTAGCGGGCTGCTCTCAGACGTCTCATTCAAACACGTTGCTCCCTTCCAAAACAGATTTGTTGTAAAGGCCGTTCCACCTCAGTAAATAGAGGGCACCCAGGGATGAATGGCGACTGCTCTCACGGGCCCCCAGACAATACTGACTCCTACAATGCCTTTAGCTGGCACACAGATTTCAGTAATTAGACTGTGACTGTTGCTGGCAGGGGGCCAGGGTCAGAGCCAGAGGACGGGGGGGGGAAAGGCACTGTTCCCTTACACACAAACACACACATAAACACACACATGCACCGCATGCCCAAAGCTTGCCCCTCCTGCTGTCATGCCATGTTTGCCCCTGCAAGCTACAATCCTTCAACCCCCCTCCATCTCCATCTATTCTCTTGTGTCGTGTTTTTATGGGTCTGAGTCAGGGTCCCGGGGTTTGTTGGGTTTCTTTTACCACTGGGTAGTTTGGGCTTTTTAGGGGGGAGGGGTAATTACAATGGTGGGGAAAACAAACAGAGGATGGAGCGAAATGGGACTTGGCCCGTGGTCACATGGGAGCTATTTATTCATTATTGGGCCAATGGGAACCTTTGTTTTCTTTGCTTTAGGATGTTTAGATGGGGAGGTGCAGACAACAATTATATTGTGGAACGGTAAATCTGCTGATTCATTAGTGGGCAGTGAAAATAGTGGAGTCTTCTTGTCTCATGGAGTATTACCATACAGTTCTGGGCTTGTTATCTCAATTTCTAAAAACAGATCAGTGTGCAGCAGAGGTGGAGTTGAACAGGCGTCTGTAGAGTTTGGCTTAATTTCTCCTCTCCCCTCCTTTCTTTACTCTCTCTCTTTCACTCAGAGTACCTCCATGAACTCAAGCTGAACTGCCCTGTACTGCCGAGGTTTTATGATCTACGTATCATGGTCAGTCACCCCAAACCAGCGCTGGTTGGCAAAGTGGCGTCAAGTGGTTAGCAGCACAAGACAAACTATCCAGATACGATCTTGAACTCTTGAACTTATCACAAATATACAGCGAGAGAGCGGGCAATCAGTCTCACTCCGTCTCTTTAAATCTGTCTCCCTGTCTCTCTTTCTCTCTATCACTCTTTTTGCCTTCCAGGCTCGCGGCAATTAAACTTGGCAATGAATTTCATCATAGAGCCAGACAAAAAAGAACTCCAGGAACCTGTGTGTCTGTGTTGTAACAGTGATGTTTCGTTGCAAACAATCGCCTCTCATGACGGTTGTTTTTATGAGCTTGAGCGACGAGAGTCTGGACATCGTCTTTACCCACTCCAGCCTAGCGTAGCTCCAACTTTTCCCCAGGGGGAGTGCAGGGGGTGGGGGGGAAGGGAAGTTGGCAATCCCCTGCTCTCACGCACCCTCCAGATTAGAACATTAGAAATCACAAATAGGGAAGAGGACTAGAAATACCCTCAGTGCCTATACAGCCCCTCCTCCACCCTCTGTGACCCCGGGGTCATCTGCTTGGTAGTGACCTCTGCTGAAACTCCACTCTGAGGGATCAGCCTGTCCTGTCAGTGGAGTTGTTTACATATGGAGGTGATGAGTGAAGAGTACGAACAAGGAAAATGCAGCTATTAATCAGAAAGGAAATTAAGTTATCAAGGAACACTGCGAGCATTGTGCACTCTGGCTTTCTCTAAAAATACGACCTGATACAATAAAAAGACGTTTTTTTTCTCAAGAGCACCATTTGACATGTGAAATTCAGTTGATTTCCAGCAGTTTGTTGTATCTCGCTCAGTCTCTCATGTAAACAAATAACCATGTAGTAATTGCTGAGAGTGTATTTAATGTGCTAGGCTTATCAAATGTCATCACATTATCTCTTCCTCCAATCTCTCTTCCCTATTTCTCTCACAGCACATCGTTTAACTCGCTTGTTTGCCTTGGCAGCACCAGCCAAGTCGATGTTTGCGACACAGGCCCTCATGCGGCAGTGTTTACCAGTGGCTGTATTAATTCAGTGTCATGCTGCAGCATTTGAATAATGAAAGCTGCAGCAGCTGGGCCTCTGAGAGCAAGAAACAAGAGACCTTGTCTCCCTTTTTCCCTGACTCTCTCTTTCTGTTTTTGTCCTCTCAACAACTTCTCTCACGTGGTTCTCACACCCCGAAACCTCATGCTTTCAATCACGCCCATGAGGTTTGAGTGTGTTACAATGGCCTGCACCAATTCCCTGGAGTCTGCAGAGCCAAGTCATGCTCATGTTGCTGCGCTGGACAAGGAGGTTTGTGTCTGAATTAATGTGATAATCAGCCCAGAGAAGGCGCATTACTATTATTTTTATGTTGTACAGTATGCACCCTGTAACCTCGCCAATGTTTACAATCAAGGCTATGTATATATGGGCAGTAAAACTCATAATTTGCTTTAGTGCAACTAAACTTTTGATGTATGCTTCATGAACACCCTGATTTGTTTACATGTGACACATGGATGGCTTTATCCACAGTAGTAAGCCTGTTTATTGGGAGTGCATGACTGTTTGGCAAAGTGTTGATGCTGCAGGGCCGAACTTCTAAGAATCATCAATAAAGGGTTAATGACTTGACCTTTGGCAACTCAGTGGGTAAATCATGCTTGGAAATCCCCCTCAAAGGGTGGCGCGTCATCTGCACAGCTTATAATCGTCCCCCTCCCCTCATTAACTTTCAGTCAACCTCCAGCTAACATCCATCCGACACCCCCCGGTCAGCCTCTTTATCAGTCGTGGGGCTACAAACACCTTTATACTGGTTGGTCCATAAGTCGACCTCAATCCCTTAATGCCCAAAGGCCTGTGAAGACGTGTCAGACAGAGTTCAGTCGCATGCTTAAGCTGTAATGATCACAGCATAACACACAGCTACTGTGTGTTATGTTCATTACCTGGAGGAATGTATTCATCTTTGGAGCCCTGCTGCTTACGGTTCCCAAACTGCAGACAAATTTGCAACTCCGACAGAGCTTTTTCATTCTCATCCATCCATAGGTTGTGTCTGTTTTGATCACTGACACCTGTCGAGATTAACGTGAAAGGAAATGTTCTCATGCTACAAATCGCAGGCGGCGTGTCGCAAAGTAGGTGAAATGTGCCCCAGAACTCAAGAGAGCCAAGCAAGACTTTCTGGAGCAACTCGTCCAGCAGTTTGAAGCCCTTTTTTACAAAGAGATAACACAATACCACCGAACAAAGTTTGTTTTTTTACACTGAACAGAACAACAGTGTTATAATTCTGCCCCACTGTTTGAATTGGATAACATGCCAGCTTTCTGCAAGAAACGTAGGCACGATCGTGTAACACTTCAGCCTCTCACATACTGTAAATGTTGGGCAGCACTTTTGAAACAATGGCAAAGCATGGCAATATCAATCAGTAACTATCAGTGCTATATGGCGGTTCATCTCGTCATCTACACAGAGGGTGAAGAGCTTCCAGAACGACAATCTGAAGACATTTTCGGTTGCTGATCTTCTGCCGCTTTCAAAACATCTCAATCCTGCTGCCTTGCCAGCTCACTCTTTGCACACAGAGATACTGAGGCTGTGATTGCACTGACAGTATGGTCCAGAAGAGTATTATGATCCCTCTTCAGAAAGTGTGTCTCCTGTTCATTGTAATTACTGCAGTTTTGCCTGATAACATTGCAAAATCTTTAGGAGAGAGTGGAAAACAACGAGTATTGATTTCAGAATCAATTTTGAGGACTGAGCAAACAAAACAAGGAATTCTGCTCAAGGGTTTGTTTTCACTTTGTGGTGATCGCTGACAAACTTGAGCCAGAGGTGGATCAGCGTTATACGATGTTGTCGGTTTGGATCGAGTGCCACTGGATCTCTAAAGCACATTGTTTGTTTGTACTGGAGCCATGCCTGATGCTCATCTGATTACACAAATAAAGGATCAGCAGATTAGATTCACTTCTGATAACAGCTCCATATGAGAATTGACAGGCTTTTTTTTAACAAAGTACAGTGACCTTTAGCCTAAAACCTTTTCTTCATTGCCTCTATATTTAATCAGAGCAGTAGAATTACTGTAAACACATTATGTCTCTTGCTCTGTCTGCCTCTCATTGTTATCCTCTGGTGCGTCCGAGCCTGATCTGCAGAGTTAAACTAAACAAGCTGAAGTCTTCCTGGCCAGCTATTACTATTACTGGTAGAGGAAGCCAGCAGAGGCTCCGGTCTGAGGTAATCTCACCACCGGGGTAATTGCACTCTGTAAAACACTAACTGGATGTTTATGTCCAGGCCCAGAGGGAAGTCATTAATGCCATCTTAATTAAGGGTAATAAAGCTCTTTTCTGCCTTTTGGGGTGGAGCGACCTTGACTTGATCTCTGATATGCTGTATGGGTCAATCCAGAGACTCTATAGCTACACACAGCATTGTGTTTCACCCTCACCTCTGTGTCTTGATCCTTCGTATGGAGGAAATAAGATGATGGATTTTGTCCGCTCTGTGAGTGTAAGCATATGTGTTCTACCATAAATGCAGACTGTGTGTTATGCTGGTTAATCTTTTCTGTGCCAAGCCATAAACTCCTCTCACCCACCTACACACACACACACACACACACACAAAAACCCACACACACTCTTCTCTTGATATTTCACTGTGGCAACATCTATAAGAAACAAAGTGGTGAACAATTAATAATTCATCAACAGGTCCTCTGTAACTTTCCACCCTGCACAGTTTTATGATAAATAATTCTGGGCACAATGATAGTGGGAAATGATTAAGCTAGACAAGCATTTCAAATGAGATGCTTCAACCGCTGCGGCAGGAAAAACAGCCCGCCAGGGTTAGGCCAACACAGTCACACAGTGACTGTAGCTCCGGTGGCTTAGAAAGAATAACAGTGGGTCAGAGAGGGAGAGAAGGAGCACACACTGATATGAGTAATGGCAAACAGCTGTGCGGGCCGGCCGCTAAAAATACACGCACATGTGTGTGACAGGTGTGCGTGTGTGTGTGTGCATGTGTCTGTTGTAAACTACGGTGTGGTGCGTGCTTGATTTCGTAGATGGAAAGATAGGTTACATGAAATAGATGAGAAAATGTCCTGAGTTTACCGCAGGGTTAGCATGAAAGATTGTGTGAAGGAGTGAGACGCACTCTTTTACACTGTTGGATGAAGTATACAGATCTTTTATACACGTATAAAGAATCAGTACGATAATGTTTAAGTAGTCCATGTAAACATCTTGCATTTAAAATCTTAGTTGAATAAAAGCATGGCGGTATAATTAAAACCTCAGTAAAAGCACATGTATGAATGTTATATCATGTCATATCAATGTTAACATCATATCATGTAAAAATCATTATACTGATGTGTTTTAGAGCATTAAAGCATGTAAACCTACTCTAGGAACACAGTTACAGTTAAAGTGGGGTTTTCTAAAGGGATTTAATGTGCTGTTAGCAAGATGCTAATCTGATAGCTAGTAAACATGGATAGAAACAATGCAGGTTTCAAACCTGTAAGAAAAGTCAGCTTTGACAATGTTTTATGAGGAAGGAAATGCAATCAACATGTTTGTTACACCTCATGGACACACACGTTGCAGTGAGATGGGGAACACTGAATGTAAACAGAAAGTTTGTTTGTTTGCAAGAAAACTCCACGGGGCACCTTCAATCTATAAAATAACCGGAGCTGTCACATTAAATGTGGTGATGTGAAAGTGCAATATTTCCCCATGAACTGTGGTGGAGTAGAAATGGAAATACTCAAAAATAGCTGTACTTCTTTTGTAAAAGTACTTAGATATTTTCTACTGTTGCTATTTTCATCCACACAAGTGCTGCTGTTGCTACAAGCAAATAAACAGACAATCTATTTAAAATGAAGTAAACTCTTAGTGTTTGCAATGCAGTTTCGTCTCATTCCCTCTCTTTACGTCCAACTCTCGGCGGGAACCCTGTGGAAAGGTTCCACAGTTCCAGTAACAGGATCTGGAGAGGTAGGGTCTGGACCCCAGGCAGCAAAAACAATCATCTGGCTTCTACTGGGAGTTAGGAGCAGGCCCTCCGCCAATAATAACAACTCTCTCATCAACCGAGGGAGCGAGAGCAACGGAGAGCAGCGAGGGGGAGTAAAAGTGTTTATCTCTTGTTGTGTTGTGTAGGTGGATATGAGCGTTCTCGGCGATGCTTCACTTGTGGGATCGAACGTCGGAGGGACTCGTGCGACCACAAAAGTCAGCCTCATGACCTTTTGTTCTGTCACATGCACAAACACTCGCACACAAACTGTCAAACAATAAAAGAAGCAACAGGAGGTACCTCTCACTGCCACTGCCACCAGCCTCCATCACACACACACAACCAAATCCATGTGAAAACAACATGTGTTATCAAGGATGTAGCTTCTACTCCTCAGAATGGTGAGGCTGCTAAATTCGCAAAAGGGAGGATAAGGTCGGCACATCATGCAGGCTATATGAGTACACATTTAGAGCTGCCAAACGGCTGCTGTGATTGTGCATGTTTCTAGACAAAATCATGCTTCCACTTGTGTCCTTCTGAAATGTAAAATTGTTTCGGAAATTCTAAAGTGGAAATGTGACGGAAAGATAACAATACACACAGAGAAAAACAAACACAGATGCACGCAAGCAAACAAATTCAGTGATATCCTGTTTTCTTTTAAATCTCTTCCTCTAAATATAGTTTAGTGTGTGCGCGTGTGCATGTGCGCGTGCGTGTGTGTGTATGTGATTTCAGTCTAACTAAAGGGATTAGGGAGGCCTGTCTTAAATATTCTGTCTGGTTTCCCCTGAGGCCTTCTGGTGAGGACAGATCCCTGCTGGAGACCGACTCTGTCTGCATGAATCACAGCGTGGGCGTACATATGTGTATGTGTGTGTGTGTGTGTGATCTTGCATGTTTATATGTATCGGACTTTGTTTGTGCCTGCCCGTTTGCTTTGCTGTCCATCTTATCCCTGTTCCCCAGATTTCCCCCTCTCTCTTATCACTATTTTCTGCCTGACAACCATCCTCTGCCCAAAACACCGCCCATAGGCTCCCGGCTGAAAAGACCAAGCCAATGTCATTTACGCCAGTCAAAGCTGCTGTAAAACACCCCATTAATGCACACCTGTGACCACATAACAGCCACCCGCACTGGTGCTTATGTGTCATTCAGCGAACCAGTGTCTTAGCTACTGTACAAACATTCAAAGCACTTTGGCGCGACCGATGTTACTGGTGGCATGTGGTGATTAGATTTTTTACCAAAAAAAGACAACTCTGCCTTTTTTTTTAGAGGACTTAATTACCCAGAAATCAGTGAAGTCAACGGTCCGTGCTCTTAAATGTCTTTGAGCTGCTGATGAGAGTGGAAGTGGAAAGCAGTCTTTCAGCAGCATGCTGACATCCTGTTGAGTCAACCATTCTCTGGATGAAAAGCTGCTTTTCTCTCTCTTTTTGTTCAGACATTTTGAATTGTCGCTTCTAAGTGGAGGGATGTAACTAAGTACATTTACTCAAGTACCGGACTTAAGTACAAATTTGAGCTATCTGTACTTTGTAGGTTTGGACTGTTGGTTAATAGTGTTGGCATTTCTCACAGAACTTTTACAGTCAGTCGATCAATGGAGAAGATAATCAGCAGATTAATCCATAGTGAAGATAAAAAGTAGCTGGAGTCCTGTAGAAAATAGCTCAATCCTGCTCATACATTAAAGGGGAATTTCTGTATTTTTTTAACCCGGGCCTTATATTTACTTTTTCGGGTGTGAAAATGATTTATACTTACCAAAAGTTTTGGAATCAGTCCAGTAGATCGCCGAAGCGTGGACATAACGTTGCGGTCGGAGTTGCCCCAAAGGATTACATTGCACCCATTACAGCTGTACCGTGGGTACCAGCTGAGGCAATTGACTGGACTGATTCTTAAACTTTTGGTAAGTATGAATCATTCAAACACCAGAACATGTAGATATAGGGCCCATGTTTAAAAATACCAGAATTCCCTTTTTAATGCATGATTAATACTTATGGCAGGAGTTAATATTTAATAGAATAACAGTCGCAGGTAACATTTTTCTGTTTTGAGTACTTTCACTTTTAATATTTTATGTACATTTTCCTGATTATGCTCACATACTTTTATTTCTATCATTTATTTTTAAAGGAGGACTTTTCTTTGTAATGGAGTATTTATACAGTGTGGTATTAGTACATTGACTTGTGAAAAGGATCTGACTGTCCTCCACCACTGTCACTTTCCTGAGCATAAAGAAAAATAACAGTACTGTACTGTATATGCAATTAAGTCACACTTTCCCCAGTTGAACCCCCCCTTGGAGATTTACAGTAGTCTGAAATGAGGGCCGGATTTTTAAATAAACATCTTTATGTAGTGAACACTTAATTCTTCTTTTTTTTGATAAAGCAGCCTCAAGACTGCTATGTTAAAGCAATAAACCTCTCTCTCCTGTGAATCGCAGTGACATAGGAACAGCCAACAGAGGATTTTACTCCACTTTGTGTCATCCAGTGGCTCTTAGTTGTCTTCAAATCATTGTGAAATACAGCCTCTAATGGCTTTCTTCTTCAGGGTGGTTGAGTAAAGAAATCCTGACACTCCTCCTGTTGAGAGAAGAGAGAATTATTCTGTTTGAGACGAGCTGTGATGTTGGTGTACATGTCCGGGTTTAAAAGTTCAGCAGTCAGACAGACAGAGGTTGAACTGGGTGGTGCCTGGAACACCTCTGTGGCCAAGTAACCCAGTGTGTGTGTGTGCGTGCCAACATGTGCATGCCCTCTGCAGAAGCAAGTGCAAACCACTTAACTTGCATCCTCCTGCAACAGACACTTAGACTCCAATGTCCTGTGAGCATCTGCAGGTGGTGTGATGATGAGGGGGTAAAGTCTGCCGTTCTTTCTGCCTTTCATCGCATCGCAGACTTTACAGCACTGATCCACTGACCTGAAGTTGACTTACTAGCTGCAGTCTCGATGGTGAATATCACTGCAGATCTCGACTTGGGGTACACACTGTTGCTCTGCTCTCTTATCAGTGCGGTTTATCATGATTGACACTCAGTCACACTGTGTTTAACTCCCAAACGTAACCACAGAGACACTGTCATGTACAGCTGATGTATAGTGAGAGCGTATTCAGTCGATTTTTGTTGCACAGCTGGAAAACCAGAGGTTATAAAGGCATTTGTGGATCTTGCTCAGATTTGGACCCTTCCTGTACAACACCTGCCGTCTGTTTCTGGTTATTTTATGAGCACCAGGTCACAGTGTTCCAGCTCGAGTCCACAACTGCTGAGTGGATTTGTCACCACAGCAGGGACACATCCTGCTGACTGAGGACTCAGAGGAGAAGTGTAGTAGTTTAATTTTACTGCTTCTGTCAGTGAAGTCCAGTCTGCCATAGAGGTTTAATGGTGCAATATGAAAGAATTTGCTTTGCATGCATTTAACTGCAGCTACAGTTAGCTGCAGTTAGTGGCTATGTTAAGAGTTGTTTGGAGTGTGAATTTGGCAGGTGGCCAATTCTTACATATAGCACCTGGTGGTTTAATGAGTGTGTTTTTGGCATAAATCAACCCACAATTGTTTAGAAAAATAAGCACTTACAAGCACTTATTTGGTTCAAGTGTTGCACTGAGGTGACCAAATGTGATCATTTTTAGTTATGTTTCTTGCTACTTGCACTACTTCAGCTCTGTAGATTGAATTAAAAAGCTAGATGTCTGTATGCACTGTAAACTGTGCATCTGTTGCCAGTTGTTTTCTTCACTCCTCTCCTCTCTGTCTCCTCTACTCCTCTGGAGCCTGCAGGGTCTGCCCAGGCTGTTTTGATTTCGCGGCGGGTGAGTGGCAGCCTCGACCCCACCTGACCCCCAGCGCAGCTTCTGCTGATGTCAGCGTCTTGGAGCAGATTGGAGCGTGTAGTTTTTAAACAAAGCCCCAGCCTCGGCGCCCCGAGGGGGGCTCATCCACTCCGTTTCTTAAAGGGGCCGCGCGCTAATTCAACTAGTGGCTGTTTTTGACACACTTGGATCTCTGTTTTCTCACCCCATGTGCTTTTGCTTTTCATGTCTATATCACATGCTTGGTCCTGCACACTTAACAGTTGTAAGATTGGTCAGGTGTGTAATACTTGTTACATAGGCAAGAATGTTCTTACAAAATACAACAAGTGAGGACAATGACAGCGGAAGGCTGGATGCTGTGCCTGGTCAGGATATCCTGCCATGCCCTCTCTCTGGTCTGAATGAGCTCTCTGTGGAGGAGGAACAGACAGCATTATGAAACCTCCTCATATCTTGTCCTCTTATCACCACTGTCTGCCCGTACACTCACCATATTAATCAGATTTATTGGCCTTTTTAAAACTTGTTTTTTTTTCTAATCTTTTTTTTTTATCTTATCTTGGTCAGCACATTATCATAGAGGAGATTTTTTGATGTGAGTAGCCAAGTTTCTATCCAAATGTACTGCAAATGTTAAAGGTGCATTTTGTAAACACTCATAACTTCACTAAAATCATCAGTATGTGAAGGAATACCAGTTTTGACATTGTGATCTCTATGTATTGTTTTACAAAAGCATGTTTAGCATGCTAACCAGCTAGTCAGGGCCCATGTCAGTCCAAAGCTCCTGTGCTAGCAGCGTAAACACCAATACTTACCCGGTGATCTGAGCTCCCAGTCTGGACTGCTATCTGCACAGCTAACTGAGCTAACTAGTTAATGGCAGCTACAGTTGGCAGTAAGTAGCAGTTACTCCGGTGATACGCTGCCCACTAGTTTTTTGAATGCAACAAGTGGTCAGTTCTTACATAGTGCACCTTTAACTAAATTTTGAGCAATTCTGCAAAACAAAATGCTAATGAATGTTTGTTTCCAACCACTATCGTCAAGCTATTGACGATAGTGGTTGAGTTGGTTCATTGAGATAAGCAGTAGGTATAAACCATTGTAGCATGGCAGAAGAAAAGTCCACAACAAGCAGAGCAGAAACAGATGAACAGTCATTTGAGTTAAATGTTCTCTACATCACGACTCACTCAGAAAAGGTTTCCATCTCCCATTAAGCACATTAACTCTTCTTCTAAAAAAGGCAAATCCGCCTCAAGCAAGTGTAAAAACCTTTTCAAATTAAATTTAGCTGTGTTTTTTTAAGTTAAAATCCACTAATGGAAACAACTAGTAAGGCTTTTATGGTTAAAAAAGGTAAAACACTGCCCTTTTGAGTTTTAATCCATGATGTAAAACAGACAGCAGCCTCCACAGCAACAGGATAATGACCATGTCGTGACTCCATTGCAACAGTTTGATATGTCTCAATAGTGACCGCAATACAAACTTGCATGTTTGGGACTGTTTTCGTGTGCGTGAACATTTGTGGTTTTTGCATGCTGCACACTTTGTATCTGTGGTCAGCTTGCAGTTAGAAAACATAAAACAGATACACACACTGTCACGCTGATTCATAGCAGATATTAGTGCATCAGATTTTGCAATAAGGAGACAGTCTGTGCAGGAACATAACAGAGCAAGTGGCTGCACAAAAGGGAGATCAGCTTGGTTAGGTCAATGTAAACATCCCGTACAAAACACCCTCTACATTCACGCAGGACACACACTCACACGGACACACACTGAAGTCATGGTGCTGGCATGTCGTCTGCACCTGACCCAGCTTTATTGCCCCTGTGTGCCCTCTTTGGCTGAGTGTGTTGTGTGTGGAGGTTTTGTGTGAACAGCTGGGCTGAAGACTCCAGGCTCCAGAGCTCGGACATCTAATATCTCCTGGCTGGCCCTGAGGTCTCCAGTCATGGGGAAACACCATCCATAAAGGAGCTCTTATCTGAACTGGGCCCCTTTACATTGTGCTGCTAATAAAACACCACAGAGACTCTTTGACTGTATTCCAAAATCCCAGTCATATTTTAGATAACAGCGCTGGATCAAAAGAGTGAATCATCGAGGGGTTTTGCCATCTTAATCTTTCTGTCATTTGTTTGGTTCAGCAGCCATACTCTTATTCCTCCAAATGAAATTACACATGATAAATCAGTTGTGCTACAGACAACTGTCCTTCTCATTTACTCTGGCAACAAAACAAGGACTTAATTTTAGCCTGATAGCGTTGATAGCCTCGGAATGATTTCAGGCTTTCAGATGTAAAATGAATCAGTCAAATTAATTTTCACTCACTTTATGCCCTTTCAAATTCAACTAGTCACAGTGTCTGATTTAAGGAACCACTATTTAAGTGTAATGTTACAATTACACAGATCTCAGTAAATCAGATAAGAAGTCATTATCTAACACTGGTGCCTCTGTCTGTGAAGCCACACAACACTGCTGACCATCTCATCATGAGATTTCCATTAGTTTTTCATTAGAACAGGCTTAGTGCACGTGTATCGTAAAGGGGAAGAGGGTAAGGCAGCTTCACTGGCAAAGATTTAAAGGGACACATTAAATATAATACTTAACACTTCCATGATATCAAACCCCAATTTTGATACAATTTACTATATCTATTCAATGTATTTGCATTCTGTAATTTCCTCTCCATAGCACTGATCAATGTTACTGGCGGGGTCTGCCTTTCCTTCGATATCCTGAAGACCACAAAGTATTTCCTGTGTAATGTGTAATTTCTAAAGGTGAGACCTTTAATTATTAAAACACACCCTCAGTTACCACCAATAACCACAGATGCTGCCAAATCAACCCAAATTAAATCTTAAATGCTTTAATACGGCTTTAATTTTTTTTTTCTTTGCTAATAACAATGCAGATAATTACTACCTGACTCTGCAGTTCTAGTTTTAGCTTGTTTATATGCATAGTTTTGGTTTTTGTCCTGCAACTTTGCTATTCTAAATCACTTTTATCACTTTCATAGTGTAATTTTCAGCTGTGGCAGCAGCAGCAGCAGCAGCTGTGTTCAGGTAAAAAGTTCTACAAACTGGCTCCACACTCGCACCAAACAGAAGACAGACACAGTTGGCAACTAGATGGTGAACGGAGCCACATATTTCCCACAGGAGTTGGTGAAGACAAAGAAACAGAGCTAAAAAGAGAGTAAATATTGGACTTAGATATGCCAGGTGGGCGGGAACAAAGCTCCAAATGAATGCCAGAATTGCTCCGTATCTGCTCTGTGTTTAAATTGGCAACTTAAAGCTCACCCATTTGCCATATCAACATAAAAGGTGGTAATATTTCAGTGTTGTGTTAACAGCTCATTCCAGTTCCCAAAAAATCTGTTATTGCAGTATTAAAGAGGAGGATATCTGAGCTCAGTGCAGCCTCTGTAGTATTGAGTTCCTCTACTGGACAGTCTTGGGTAGACGTGCCTTCAATATAAGTAGTTATGGAGTTGGTGACACTTGACCTTGTGGTCTCAGACTTGTTTTCCTAGCCTGCAGGCCACCACTGCCTCATATACAAAACATAACTCTTCTTCTGTCTAGTCTGCCTTTCTTCCTCCTGGCATCTCTCCAGTGCCTTAAGACATCTGAGTAGTCACAGGAGATGAATCTCAGCAGAGGCTGGCCGATTGTTTGAGATCCTAATGAGCTGCTTATGAAAGCAGCACTTCCTGTCTTTCCTTCCCACAATTTATTTTTTACAACCGCACACAGTCCAAAACCAATTCCACCAGACAAAATTAAAGAAATATTAATAGATTCTTATAAAGTTAAGAATTCCTTCCCCTCTGAGAACTTTTTTTTTTCTTCAAGAATGTTTTTCCTTGAACCTCTGCCATGCTTTACCCTCTGCTGCTCTGCCAAAAAGCTTTAGGGGAACAGAGGGGTGAGGTAGTCAAGGGATATGAGGGCAGTTTGGTGGGGAAGAGTGCAGCCTAGAGAAATCTGATCCAAAATTATAAACATGCCCATGAAAATAATACTTATTCATTGTGTCAGCATAGGACAAAGGGGAATTAAAGGAGACATATTTTGCTTATTTTCAAGTTCATACTATTATTTTGGGTTACTACTACAATAAGTTTACAGGCCCCCCTCCAGAAAACCCATCCTCCTCTGATTGGTCAGCTCACACGCCTGAGTCCGCACCACTCACAGCAACACAGCAGCTGTGCTAAATCAATTCTTACGTGCAGAACTAGCTGCTAGGCATAAATTATGCAAATGTGTGACATGGTGACGTAGTGTGATGGTGGGATTACTGACGAGGCGTTTCAGGGGCAGTGTTTTCTGTGGGAGAGAGGAGCTTCTGTTGGTGCGGTCTTTGACCTCTTGACTTTTCAAGATCTTTTACATGCACAAGAATCTTTATAAAACACTGAAGGAAAGGGGAAACATTTAAAAAGCACAATAGGTCTCCTTTAAGTGTCTCAGTGCGCTGAAGCTACAGATGGTAGTTCTTATGAACAGTTAAGTGTAGTCTGAAAAAAGTTGAAGTTGAACATGACTTTAGAGGATGAATTTATTGTTTTTAGGCGGGGCTCAGAACCACTTTCTCATATGTTTTTTTCTCGTCCTCATCCTGCAGCTGTGGTCTTTTATTGAGCTGGGCTTAAAACAGCCTGTCACCGTCTGAACACAATTAACATAATAAGCATCTAATATTGAGGGTCATTACAAGGGGGGGTATTTAATGGCAGAGGTGGTAACCACAATGTGACTCAGCACACAGAACACACACACACACGCACAAACATATGCGCACAGCAGTAATTAAATCTCCCAGCCGAGTACAGTGAGCAGTCGTACTGCTAGATTCATGTCCTGACATGTACCCTGACCTCAGCAGAGAGGGAAGCAGCCTGAGGCGTGAATCCACACTTTAATAAGTCGTTACTCTGACATGCTGCACTGGCTACAATCCACTGCTCCCGGCAATAATTTGAGTCTGAATTTAGAAGAAATCAAGTAAAAACCCTCAATTTTTTCAAAATCATTCACCTTTAATAAAGTTATACACGTGCACCACTCTTCCAGAGCGATGTGTGATTGACATACGCTGCGTTTGAAAGAAGTTTGTCTTCTGCACTTGTGCTGCCCTCTCCTCCAGCTCCAGCACAATGTGCAACATAAAAGCCAGCCACTTCAGAGAGCTTGTTGAGCTTTCAACTTCAACATGCGCCTCCCGAGACCTCCACTCACTGTCAGAGCGCTCAGAACAAAGCAACACCATCCACACGGCAGCCGCTGGAAACATTAGGCTGCAGTGTGTGTGTGTGTGCATGTGTGTGTGTAAGATAGCGAGGAGGGCATACTGCATTAACACATGGAGATACTGTTTAATATGGTTACTGTTTATCCTCGTTTGGCTTCTAACTTGACTGACATTGATTTGGGTTGGTGGGTTAGTGCTCAAATGGTATTACACACACAGCGTGTCAGTCAGAGGGGCTGTATCAAACATGAGGCTTATCCATTTGGACTCGGTGCTTGTGGTATTGTGATGGTGCACAACTTAGAATAAACAAACCTGCACAGATGTGCAACCCTCATGATGCATCATTATTAGACTAAACATGTCATTGCATGAAGCGTTTGAATATGGATGATCTGAGTTTCTGGAGAGGGAAAAAATGTGCGTCTTGAAGAAGAATAATGTTTTGTTTCTCTCCATGTTGTACTCCAGAGGACGATGTTATGTCATTTGGCAGCCTCGTTGGCTTGAAATAACACCACCTCCTGATGTGAAGGTGGCTAGTAAGCATTTAATGTGTACGTGATATGCCACATTTCACACAAATGTCAACCTTGGACGTAGCTGTGATTTGAGGAAACATTAACTGCTAACGTTACATCCTGGCGACTGGGCTGTGTTTCTGAGTTGTTTGTTTCAGGGTGGCTGTTGTTTTAGTTCATAATATAGTGTCTATTTGTTTGTTTGTGTTACTAGTAGTATAAGTTAGTAGTAACATTTCCTTTTTCCTCTGTAACCATCATTGGTAGCCTCTGCCAATGGACTACAGATGAAAATTAGTTTTAGCAATATCTGGTACAATATGTGTATTGCGCATAGTCTCTTTAAATTAACAACCAGCAAACAATACATTGAAACTACAGACAGCTGGGGGGCCCAGAAATGACTATGGGAAAGCTTGAAAGCAAAACTGACTCATATGACTTTAAGCACACCTAACTAAACTGCAGTCCACGCTCATTCAGTCCAATTTGTCCTTTCTTTTATGTTGTCCTTGGCTCGGATGCAAACAAGTCTTCAAAGGGAGCAGTTGACCTGTGTTCTGCCTCCCTCCACCCAGCACACACACTCAGTACCCCTAGCCAACACACTCTGGTTTTTTAAATCTCCTTGAAGATGGACACATCAAAGACATCCGTTGGCAGGAGTGACCTGGTCTGACCACCATGACTGGAACCTGTTTCTTTAAACAAGCTGCTCCGCTCCAAGCTATGACTCTGCAGGTCACCTGCCTCACCACAGCCTGGGGGGAAGAGAGGGTGAGGAGAGTGAGAAGCGAGGCGAGAGCGGTCTATTTTTTCCCTCTCACACACCTGCAGTCGTGCAATTTCCTTCGCTCTCCTCAGGTTCCTGTACTCCTGTCTCTTTTAGACATGTAGCCCTGCTCTCACCTCTTCTCCCCCCTCCTCTCCTCATCCTTCTCTCCTCGCCTCATCTGGGCGGCATTAGCAGGACCGCTGACACGCATGGCTCTGATAGGCGAGGAGCAGTGTGGAGACATGCTAAGTGTGCCAGTGGAAAATTCTGCCCGCAACCTAAAACAGGCCAGACCCAAAGCAAGGCCACAACAATACTGCCACCTGGCTCAGCTGGGCGTTTAGGCCGGGGGGGCTGCTGTGGAGGAGCTGTCCCGGAGGAATTGTAAGAAAAGTTTGTGAGGAGGAGAGGAAAAGAGAGAGATACAAGACTCTCCTGATGGAGCAAGCTGACAGGAGGTGGGTCCTGACCTGTCACTCTGGCTGATGCATTAATCTGTTGACAAGCCCAGCTGCTCCCACAGCTCAAGCCTTCCCAGAGAGCCTCCGCTCAGAGCAAATTGGCCGTCCGCTCCAGTCAGAGCTGCCTGACTCAGATCTATGGGCTTAGCTGTTACCTGAGGCGAGTCAGGCCAAGAGGCCTCCTCCCTCCCAGCCTGCTCTCCTAAATTATAGCCCTGCTTGGTTCACAGCGCCTGAGGCCGTGTGTGTGTAGAAATGCAGTGGCTAGCTTGTCGTCGCTTTGCACATAAACACAAATACAGGCACCAACACACACAGAAAAACACAGAAAGAGAGACAGGGGCCCTATTTGGTCCACTTATCTTTGAACAGAGTGTTCCAGTTCAGCAGCTCCAGCGGCCTTGGACGATCTGCCCTCCAGACAGAGCTGTATGCTGTAATTATCCTGTAATAAGGCTGCTAGCAGTAAATGCTCTGTGCTATATTCCTTCAGTACCTTGAGGAAGTAGCCTTAGGCGTTCCCACAACCTGCACACACTCCTACGGTACAACTACAACAATGTGACAGTGTGTAAGGTGCATTTACCTTTAGAGTATAACTATATAGGCTTTGTCCACATACAGGACGTCTGGACTTCATGCTTTTCTGCATATGAATGCAGAATCTAAAGGCAAGGGTTTGATTTGAAGCGATCTGCTTTTTATTTGTAGTCCATTTGTAGTCTGAGTGGTATTGGTCAACCATGTTTGAGTGTCTGGAGAACGCATTGGCCAAAATGTAATCTCAGGACCCATTAACTATCATCGGACTATATTTTGCTTTTTATTAGGTTCGTTTACATTATGTAGATATTGTAAGAGCTGTCTTTCACAACTACCGCAGATTAAAATGTCCTCAATATAATACTTTTAGTGCAAATGAGGTACGGTCCTATAAATAATGTTGTTAACATACTGAATGTAACCCAGGATTTTACATAAACGTCAATCAGGAACTTATGTTTGTTGCAAACAGCTTCTTTTAATGTAAGATTCTTTCCTTTGAGTTTAGTAAATGCCTGTAGTCATCGTAAAGTGAATTTAACTGGACTGGACTTAATTTCACAGTCTTTTTTTAGCTAACTGCCCCATAAAAACATACATTCTCTCCCCTTTAATTAATGCTTGGGTGAAGCCAAAATATAACACATTTTCACTGTTCACATTCATATACTTGTGATTTTACACCTTTTCTTCTAAATTAGTTGCTGTCAGATATGTTTTTATCATCCAACATTATCTATAATGGTTAAGTGTAGCTTTTTTGTGTTTTAAAAGCTCTGTCTTACTGCAAACATTAGTTATCTTAATTGTGTTCTTCAGTGAATAAATATAGGAAGTTCATCTTCGGGACAGCACTTGTTACGGGACAGTTAAGCTTTTGACATGTTTATTTCCAGCTGGTAAGAGGCCAGTCATTAGGCTGTCACACTTATCATATCGTAGCATCGAGTCTTGTCGCCATCGATCAGCTATAGGGAACAATTTTATGTGTTTGAGTTGTCATAATGTTATTGCAGGTATGCAGATAATTTAATACACATTCATTATGCAAATCATCAACTCCCCAAGACCTATAAACACACTTTAATATGTAAAATTGGTGGCGTTATCCTTTAAGCCCAAACCCTATAGTGAACACTGACTGTTGCATGTTTTATACTTTGATTAGTGACAGTTACAACTTTCACAATGCCCATACAAAATCATGACAAGCAAACTGAAGGTCTTATGACAGTGGTGATGAGCCAAAAACATCTGTCCTTATAAACTAGGATGATACCGGTGTAAATGTTTGCACATGATAACATCTTTCCCAAAGTTACACAAATGATTCAATACACTCTGAGCTAACAACAGAGCCATAGTTACACAGTTTCATTCATCTTTAGGTCATACAAAGTACACCTGGGTTAAAATGGCAATAGTTAACTCACAAATGATGCTACTCTCTTTGGTACAGATTAGATAGCGCCAGATGTAGCAGTAACTATGGCATCTGTTGCAAATACAGTGGTAGCTATTCAATGGGCTTGCTAAAAGGTACATATGATTAAACTGTAAATCTACTATCACAACTCAAATTAAGGAAAATATAATATTGTTTGTAGCTAAAGACATATTAATCAAACAAATGAATACAGTATTTAGTTAGTGATGTGAGTTATTTGCTACACACAACAGTAACTGGTAACATTGCTCAGACAGTATGCACTGTTTGCTGGTTTTCCAAGCAACATGTTAAGCTCTCTTGATTGATGAAGTGACTGGCCTTGAGGACTCCTCATTCAAAAAACTGTATGTGTATATAATAAAAAAGGAACGCTTAAAGCAAAAAATCACCAGAATAAATGGAAAAGGAAGTGAAGCGTAAGTGAAAGATGTCTTGACTTGAAAGAGGAAACCAAAACTGAAAACTTTTTCTTTTAAATCATTTCCATTTCTTCAGAACTCATTTCACTTTCAAAATGTATTTCACTTTCAAAAATGTTCATTAATGTCCAAATGTGACTGTATATCCAGTGCTATATCCTGTAATTTAGCTCTACTGTAGATGTCAGCGAGAGACATCATAAGAGCGATTGGTCCAGAAAGAGACAGAGATGAAGAAAGATGTCACAGACAGAGACAGAAAGAGTGTGTGTACAGTCAGCGTTCTCGACGTCTGGCGTCTTTGATGTCGACCGAGTAGTGCCCACATGTCCAGCCCCTCTCTGCCAGGAAATTACAACTCCGTCCCCCTGGAGCCCCGCTGACTGCTGGGAGAAACGCTCTCTGTTTGATGTTCTAAAGAGGGATCTCCAATGCAATTTAGCCTTTCATCTCTTCCCTTCTCTTTTGTCTGTGATTCATCCAGACTCTGGCAAAGTTACCGACATTTTCACAGGTCAGAAGTAATATTGTTCTGCGATGTAAAGACAAAGAGAGGAAAGCAACAATAAAAAGAAGGATATAGAGTAGTCTGTAATGTCAGTGATGGTCATTTGTGTAATTATTTCAGATTTTCTGAGCACATTAAAGCTGCAATAAGACATTTTTAGTGTTAACTATGTATCAAATGGCTATGTGTTATGTGAAAGGGGCCATACCCAGTGATGATCCCACATTTAATCACATCACGCACTAAAGAGCATTTTAGCATCTATCAGGTAATTATTTTGGTTTATTCTCACGCATGTATGACTGTAAAAAAAAAAGGGTGTGTGTGTGTGTGTGTGTTATGAGAAAATTACCCTACTTCTCACGTGATTTACCACCTTAGTAAACAGTTTCCTATTTACTTCATGGTCTCAATCTATAGTTTCAAGTCTTCTTTAATACAGCATGATGTTCATGATGTCAATTATGGAAGTCGCTACCACAGCATTAGATCCAATCAGTATATCCTCCCCAGCTCCACCACCTTGTACGAATTGGGTCACTTCTGGCTCCATAAAACCATGATGGCTACAGGCCATGATGCCAAACTCAGGGCTTCAAAGTAGTAGTTCACAAACCAGTTAGTGACGTCACAGGGTTTTCACTTTGTCTCACTTTTCAAATTAGGATATTTTCTAGTCAAAACAGGAAGCCCTTTCAACAAAGAAGATCTATATTAGTCAATGTACACAGCCTACCCTGCACAAAGAGCATTCAGCCACTAAAGTGAGACCAGAGCAACAGGGCAAGTGTTTATTGGTTATTGCAACCAGACACACAACTCCAAATGAATGCTAATGTTGTTTGCTAGTCTGTTTGCCATGTCAACTTTATAATGGGAAAATATGCCAATGTTGTGCTAAAAGTTTGTTGTGCTGCCCCCCAGTGGCCATAAAGTACTTTCATATAATTTAAAGGGTAACTCCACAAATTCAAAAGGAAATACTAATTTGGTGGAGTTGTTTAATTTTTAACTGTGTATCCTATGGCTGCAACTGTTCTCTCAATGTTGACCTTGAGGTAGTTAAAAATGCAACACTCCCTTTCCCTTCCACCCCTCTGACAAGTGCAGCTCTTTTTTCCTCCAAGCCTCTGTTTGGACCATAACTCAGCAGACCTGCCAGTGTACAAACTCAGGATCCAACATCTGTCTTCTTTCTATTGTGGAAAGGGCTTGGCACTGCTTTGCTTTGGATCGGGTTCAGTTTCAGATTTTATGCCCAACCAAAAAAAGAAACTGGCTTCTCAGGATTCATAAGCTATCGCTGATGGGTTCAGGCAGTCGCAAACAGCTGTTTTACGTTGCCCTCCGTTTGCTCTGAGTTCTATTAATCAGCTCTCGGTTCACCCTGGTGATCTATGATACATTAACAGTCTTGCATTGGACCGAACATGTACACTGCAGACCCAGCTGGGGGTGTTTGTCTTCGCACTGAGTCGGATTAATGTTCAACATGCTGTTGTTTGGCTAAAGGGTAGATTGCTTTTCAAACTCCACTACGTATTACCACCGCATCCCTCTGCCCGCTAATGTTCACTACATTCATGAGGTTGAGTGGGAGTGCCAGGTGATAAAACCAACTGTGTAAGCCTCCTTTCTTGTTTGGTTTATTTTCTTCAACTGTGACTGGGGGACATCCTTTTTTTTTCCAGCGAGGCAAAATAAATAAATGTGACCACAGAAGATCATTTGATTGTTTTGAAGTAAAAAGAGACCTTTTATGACACGACCACGTCACCACCGTTGTTGACAATGTTTTATTCAGAGAGCAGTAGTTTTTCCTTTACCACTGGACCTCAGCCTGGACTCCTCAAGAGTTAAGTGAATAACAGCCTGGCTCTGGTTGACCTTGGTGAGCATTAGACCCATCCCCTTTGACTCTGGTTAAATAGCCTCTTTGTAACTTCACAACCCATGAAGCAGAATATATCAGATTAATAGCAATGAGGGTAAATTGCTTTCTTAGAAGTGACTTTGAATGCACTCAAAAGTGCAAATCATGTGCAACCATGCTTGTATGCACAGTCACAACAAACAATGTAATTAGCAGGTCGGTGAGAGTGCAAATGAATGATGATCACACTGACAGTATTTGACAGTTTGCAGGTAAATCATCATTACCTCAGCCAAAAAAACACCAGTCCATCTATAAGTGAGTTGTACTTCTCCTAATTGTATACGATGGACTCTGCAGTCAGGGGATTTGTTTTGAGTTAGCCTCAACCTGAAACATATGGAGCGCTATAATTTCTTGGCAGGCTTATATGCAAGTGCCTGACCTCTTCCTGTGGTTCTTTTGTTCTGTGAGGGGCCGGGTGGTATCATGGGATTGCTTATCACTCTGACACAGGATGCCAGCAGGGGTCATGGTGCAAGAGGGGAAGTGACAGTGTGGCACTTGCTTGTTTTCATAGGGAATGAGGCGATATTGTGACACACGGCCGTACACCTCAACGAAAACAGGAACAGCAATGACGTCCCCAAAGATTGTCAACTGCACTAGGTGGTATTATTTTCTGCTGCTTGTTCGTTAAACTCGTTTAAGGTGTTTGTCTTCACTTTTGTTTTCGTTTTTCATGATATATCTTAACAAGTGCATAAGAAAAACTGATGAGTGCAGCAATAGGGCAGACATGGTGTTTTATGGTTTGGGGTGTACGTGTCTGGTGGAGGGATGTGGTTCTAAGGTCAGGCTGAGACGACGGGGAGTGATAATCTCACTCTGTCACAGGTGCATTTCCCTGGAGTATCTGTGGTTTTACACACCAGTCACACAGCTGTGTGTGTTTGCATTTGCTCTGAAACAAAGACACCACAGCTGCCGCAGTTTCAGAAAGAAGAGCGCTATGATAGTGACCAAACTGATTGTTAAAGAGTATGAGGGGAAAAGCAGGAGGGAATTTTGCGCGGAGGCACTGCGATAAACTGTAACACGGCCGTACATGTTGCGAATGACTGTCATCTGTCTGCATGCTGGAGAGCAAAGCTGAAAACAGCTGATTCACAACACCTGGAAATGTTGTTTATACTCAGCTCACAAGAACTTGTGCATTTCTAGGTCAGTGCTGAAAGAAGTATCTTTTAGAAATACTAATACTTAAGTAGGTACAGAAGTATTATCAGCTAAATGTAGTTAAAATTGGGCATTATTAGACTGTTGATACTGATGCATCATTGTGGATGTAGCATTTTACTGTTGTGGCTGATTAAAGTGGAGCTAGTTTTAACTCCTTTGTGCAGTTCAGTAGTTGAGTCTGGCGGTTCCTGGGGGTTGTGCTCACTCAAAGGCTCAATGAAAAGATTAATGAAGCAGAAAAGAAGAAAGAAAACAAGGTTTGCCTCACATATTTGTAAGATTTTGTGAAAATTTGATAATTGTATCCTTGTAGGCCTCAAAACTATTGTTTAAATTAAAACCATCTGAGAAAATTGGAGCTCAAATATCTCTTTGGTGGAACTGCTAACATCTCATAGATATCTGAAACTTCACAAGGACAAAATGATTTGTTTAACAGTGCATTGTGTTTCACAGTTAGCAGCAGTTAGCTGCAACTGTGATGGTATCCTGCCTCCTAGTTATTTGGAGTATGAATTTGACAGGTGGCCAATTCTTACATATTGCACCTTTAACAACAGCTGGTCCTTGAGTAAATGTACTCAGTTACTTTCCACCACTGGTCCAGGTGACTGTTTCAATGCCGACTTCACAGCTTCAGTAAATAATGTAATAATGTTGACACTATATGGTCAGTCAGTGGCATACTCAGTGCACACCAGCGGCAACAAAATGAAAGATCCTCCTATAACACATCACAAAAGATTTGTTATCTTTTGCACAGTTAGAGACCTTAATTGATTAAGTGAAAAGAAAAGTGAAAAGTCATAAATGTAAAGCCAGATATAAAGCTGTCCAAAAACAAAAGTCACATCATGTGTATAAAAAAAGGTCCATTAACTCATAAATCATTGCTGAGCATGTTTGTCTTGTGACTGGTCTCCACAGAAAGGAGAACAGAGGTTAGAGCTGGTCAAACGTCTCCACCCCCGTGACCTTTTGACCCCTGATCCCTGGGTCCCCATCAGAGCTCAGACTTCGAGGTCAGAGGTTTGACCTCACCCGCTTTAGCTCAGCGGGCTAATGGCCTGCCACTGTCACTGCCTGCCACAGTCTGACAGCTCTATGAGTCCTCATCACACTGGGCAAACTTGAGAGCTGGGTTAAGGGGCAGCCGAAGGGGGTTGGTCTGTGGGCTTCAGATCTCTATATGCATTAGTGTGACACAACACTGATTTCTGTTATGCTTGAAACACACATGAACACAGAAGCTATAGTTGTAGACATGAACACAGAGGGATTGTGTGTTTATAGGCAGTGGAAGCATGTGGAAGCATGTAACCCACAGAATATTAAAACAAGGGCGACTCTGGTGGTCACACGAATGGCAGTGCAAAAGGAGAATTGTGTGTGTCTGTGTTAAGAGGTCCTGTGATGCCGAACAATGGTTCCTCTTCATCTGGTCATGTGGTGTGTGTGTGTGTGTGTGTGTGTGTGTGTGTGTGTGTGTGTGTGTGTGTGTGTGTGTGTGTGTGTGTGTGTGTGTGTGATTTTGTATGCAACCGTTTGAAAGTGTGTTAGTGTGTTCCTAGTAGTGCGGCTTGGTCACATGAAAATAGTGCTAATGAGGGACTACTGTTCACAGCTGGCACCAGTGGTCAGACCTCTGCCGCACACACACACACGCTGCAAAGAGATTAGAAAGTCTGGCAGGGAATAATGATAGCGAGCAAGATTTTCACCAGGCCTCCTGGAGAAGGTTCATGCTGTCATCGTGTGACAGAGGTCAGCGCCTCTCAGTGAGGTTTAGTGGTTCAACACACATCACAGATGAACTACCAACTGTACAGCTATTAGCTGTAAATGCTAGAGCTGATATAAACTGGCAATTCATTTTTCAGTGCTCATTATATCTGTAAATGTGTCCTGCTTTCCTGAGCTATGTAGGCAGAATTTTGCAAAAACGTTCTACACCTACTTCAAGCTAGCGTCACCTATCCGGCATCAAATAACAAAATTAGCTCTGGCAGGTTGGTGGAGACCAAACAAGAGCTCAAAGGAGAGTGAATTTTAGACTTCAGTTTATCAGGTGACCAATGCATTAATGCTGAGCTAACACTACCACTAACAAGCTAATCGGCTAGTATGCTTACTCTCGGCTGACCGCTATTAGCTGTGCAAGCGAGGTTATTAATGTGAAACTGTAGGTTTCTTCTTTTGTGAGTTTTTATTTTAAAAATACGTAATTATTGACACACTACTGTAGGAACTGATTATTAACAATTGTGTTTCCTTGCCTCTTTGTGACCTCTTCCTCTTTAATATTAGTCAGCAATATGTGGGGGCTGTGTATTTGCTAGCTTGTTTTGATGTTTATCTGCCCCCTCGTGGCCAAAAATATATAATTTAGACTTAACACGAACACAAGAATAATTGCATGATTGCAGTTACCATTATGTTTCAATTTAAACTGTTAAATGTAATTATTTAAAACCAGTTTCCAAAAAGAAAGTCCTTAACTACTGTTATGGAATATTAAGAAGAGGGTGCAGCAAGATGACATAATCAAAAGGATGTCAAGGCAGTTTCCCATTGGGATTAACTAAGATTAATCTCTATATATCTGTATTTCATCACTGTTACTACCTAATATGGCAATAATAACTTATGAATTGCTGTTATGAGTTATATTTTTTTCTTCTGTTCACACATACTTCTTTTTCTCGTCTATTGTCTGGTGCCATTTTGATTGTTTGACTGTTCGAGCGTAGGCTGCAGGAGCCTCACATAAGGAGTAACGGAACAGTCAAAAAGGGATTTTAGTTGTGGGTTAGCACACACATGCACACATGAGTATTCACTCATATTCACATGTGCTCACCAGAACCCATACATACGAACAGTCGAGGGCCTATTGTACCAGTCAGCAATCACTGTCCCATTAGAAGGCTTTTGGCCATAGGGGGTTGTTTTAAAAACCTTAATCCCTTGTCCCAGCGGGGTGCTTTTGCTGGCCACTGCCCAGCATCCAGGTGATACATTATAGGACGGCAGTGGATGCTATTCGCTGTGTATGTGTGTGTGCTTCTGGCTCACAGAGTTTCTCATTGGAAACCAGCCAGCTGACAGCATTTGGCAGTGCCTGTTGAGTCTTTGTGTGAAAACTTTCTTCAGCCAGAGAACCAAACACACTGTGTAATTGTTGTTCGTGTCAGACACTATCTACTACAATGTGCACTTATTGCAGCCAGATGAGGATGGATGGATGGATGGATCTCCATGCTCGAGTCATTTTGGAAAACAAAAGCTTTTTGGATTTTGTTTTTTCTTTTCTTTCTTCGTTTGCTCTTCTGGTGCCTAATTAGAGAGTTAGATTAAAGCAGCCAGCATGACTCAAGAGCAGCCATCTCATCCCCGGCTCCTTTTGATGGAGGAGATCCGCTGCTTTAATTACTGGTCTTCATTCATTCATGTTTCACTCAAATTGCTCCATGGTCACATGATGGGGATTATCCGCTACTCGTGGTCATGGTTGGTTGTTTGAAGATCACACAGCTTCTGAAGCGCTGATCACACAAACATACCAACTAACAAAACACTTTCCCTATCCAGCCTCGCCTCATCGACACATTAGGCTGCCTGACGCAACATTATATCTTTAAGAAATCAAGGCTATCAAAGAATTTTTTTTATCTTTTCTTTGTGCCATTTATCAAAGTGCATATTAATGAATCCCAGGCTGGTGAGTCAGTGTAGAGAGAATAGAAATAAATGAAAATATCCAACAAAATAATTCAGTTACTGTCTCCTCTGAACTTTAGATTGCATCTCTGGATCCAAGTTTATCTGCTGTAACTCTGCTCTTCTGCATGCAACCTTAGATCCTTCAGGGAAACACATGCAGTTAGTCCATACAGCACACTGGTCAATACTGAGGAAACCTAAGAGAATGATTGCTCCTTGGCAGTGTTTCTGCTAATGAAAACCATACACAATTCCTCTGGCCGAGGGGAAGATGTGCAGTGGAAACAGTAGATGAGCCCGAGGCCGTGAGTGATACATTACCGCCTAACCTTGAGGGACTGCTCGGCTGACAGTGGGATCAGAACAGTGCAATCAATGCCACATGCCACGAGGCGCGAACGCATGCAGAGTGAGAATCCATCACGTCCCCGTGACGAGACCGTCTTCAAGTTATGTTTCTGTTAAGAAATGTCCTGATATGGGGTTACTGCGTGTGAATGTACACATGTGTGCTGAAACAGAAATGCAAAACAAGTGAAGGAACTGCTATTAAAACCATGTGTTTGGGGCAGTGCCATGCAGCCGTGGGTGCCAGGAAGGAGAGATGGTGATTTTGCAAGCCTGCGCGTTGGCACGGGGTTTCAATCAAGGGGAGAAGTGACAAAGATTTAAGGCTCGAGGAGCAGGGATGCATGAGGGGGAAGGACGGGCTGGCGAGCTTTGGTCATGGGGATGTGGAAATAAAGTTTTACATCCCCAGCTGTTTTATAGTGCCATTTACTGGGGAGCAGGTGTGAGGCTATTCAAATCTCCTTTTGCTAGTAAAATCACATCAGAGTGAGTTGCACATCCAGTCTGTATGACGACAAATAGGGAGCTAAAGTAGCAAGGTGAAAAGAGGCATGGAGGAGTGATCTCTGAAGGTTGGAGGCTACTCCTGCAAGAGTTGAATCACCCTGAGTTCACGAACTTCTCTGTTGTTCAGCTAAAAGTTTGACTCTTTGTCTGACTTCTTCAATTAAATGTGCGCCCTGGACTTCACGTGTGTAACTCCTCACACACGGATCAGCGAGGCAGGGAGAGTAAAGGCAGTCCCTCTCACGCAAAGAGCCGTGATTGTGTCAGTGCATCGGGCGTCCTGCCAAAGGGAGGGGGAGTGAAAAAGTTTAGGCGGGGGAGGGGCCCACAGGTGCCGAGCCTTAAGCCTGGGGGAGGAGTGGAAGGGAGAAAAATCAGGGAGAGGCAAGTGGATGCATTAAGAGGGAGGGAGGGAGGGAGGGAGGGAGGCAGCGGCTCCCCTCTCTCCTGTGAGGATGGGCAAATGAGGGCCAGCACACATTTTTACGACTCCATAACAGCAAATGGCCTCAAACAGGACAAGGAGGCCAGCAGCACGCCAAGGCCTCTGACAGAAGAGGCTATGAGGGAATAGCGTGACATCCGAATGTGTCAACAAAAGGAACTGAAGCATTTCTCTAAAGATATCCGAGCCATGACAAACGCTTGCCCGCTGCATGATAAATGCTTTCCGTCAGCTTTTCCAAAATGTGTGTGTGAGAGAAGCCGGAGTAACCCTTCAACATTTTGAAATACGACGTGTGAAGATTCTTTTTATTTCAGCTATTGACTTTCCCGAACTGGTTTTCTCTCGCTTCTCAAACACACACACACACACACACGCACTCACATTAAATTAGCTCCTTTCAAAAAGAAAAGAGAGGAGAGGGAAAAAAACATGCTGCTAGATTGTATTTGCTCAGCAGAATTTAATATGAGCGAGCTGGAGGTGCTTTTCTTCTGAGGCCAATCCCCTGGAGACACATCCATCTCTGGGAGATGGTTGGGAGGACAAAGGAGGACTGCCCCTAAGGCTCAGCCCAGGCGTGCTTAAAACACACACACACACACACATACACACACACACACAGCACGGTCACGCACGCAGATATCAACAGTTGCAAGCGCACACATAGACGTGCACACAGATGCGCTTATTCACACAAGAGCAGCGCTCAGACAGAGACCGCCTTGTCTGACAACGACTACAGACTTGGTCAAACAGAGGAAGGAGGAGGGAACTGGGGAGAAAAAGAGTTGAAAGGGACACTGAGAGGTAGAGACATGTACCATAAAGTAAATAGATGGACTGAAGGAGAGGGCATTTAATGAGAGGCGACATGCTGGATGGAGGGAACTGAAGGCAAGGGGAGGGAACACAGAATGGAAGAAACAGAGAAAAAAGAAAGTAGGAGGAGGTCGTAGTAAGCAGTAATGCCCCGTGACAGCCCTGTCAGACTGAGGAAACAGCATGTTTATATGTAGGGTTGTGGCAGGCTTGCCAGGCAGCTTTTTGACCCAGCTCTTCACCTATTTACTGTCAATCACTTCAGGTGTTTGTCAGGTACACATTCTCTGAAATACAACAGAAAACTTTAGACCATAAGCTCCTAAACAAACTCACTTCAAATGCAGCCCACAAACCTACCTCAGCATATTAAAACCAACTGCAACCTATTATACAAATGTGATATGTAGTTTAGGGAATTGGGTAATTGTGTTTTGGTTAGTTGGTATAAAAAGTCGCATAATCACTCGAGTGCGAACCCCTTGGAGAATTCATGCCCTGGAACAGCCTCTAGCCTCGCTTAGTTCATTTCCTGTTCCTGGCGGAGGCAATGAGGGATAATAAGCTCTACGCTACGCTTACTGCTCTTGATGATGTGGTCACACAACCTCACTAATACGGCAATCAGAGGAGAGAGGGCAGGACAGAGAGCTGTCTCACTAAAATCCCCCCTCTTCTGTGATGGATGCGGAGTGTTCCTCCGGAGAAAAACTGTGTTGAAAACATGTCACCGAGACCACTAAATGCGATGCAGCTGAGAGGGGATGGCCCATCTTCTCGTCTGAAGTGACGGCTGGAGTGAACCACTCCTCTGGTGTGGTGTAGTGTGGCACAGACAAGCCAGTCAGATATAAAAGCAGCAGTCCCCTGAGGAATATTGGCAAGACGGGCTGTTCTCGACGGAAACTTGAAAAGATCGTATTTCTGGCCAAGGGGGCTCCACAGTGCTGTCAGACAACTGTGATGGGTTATGAAGAAGGATGTGTGTGCACTGTCCCGTAAAGTCACACTCTCTCATTTTTAGCTCTTCAAAACAATTACAACAAGCTATAACATGTGAAATACTGCTCCAACACTCCAACAAAGCGTGATTACACAGAAACCAATAAAACGGGGGATGTGAGTGATTCATATTAAAATCCTGCAGCTTGAACCAAACTTGAATGTGAGTGCTACCGCAGCCCCGCTCCCTCCCCCCCCCCCCCCCCCCCCCCCCACACACACACACACACACACACACACAGCACTCCCCAAATCATAAACAGATCTTCAGTTATTCCACAAACGTCGCTGCTGCCTGGGTCACATTTACCCCGGCCTGGTCGCAGATACCCATGACCAACCTTATTACACACTTACCCAATTACCTAGTGAGCCTTGGCAGGTGGGGGAAAGGGGCACGTACCACACACACACACACACACACACACGCATGCATACAGGGTGAGCTGGAGGCTGCAGGGGTCGTCAAGTGCGAACAGAGTGCGAGTTGATATTGACAAAGTGCATTGAGTTGCGTCCAGGCCTGGCCTCTTTCCAGCTGGCTCCGGACCACGATACAGGTGCCACACTGGATCACCACCCTCTCCTCCACCCTACTACACCTCCCCCCTTCCCTCCTCCCACATATAGCTCTCCAGCTAGTGTGAGCCTCCACAACAGGTGCAGTAGGTTAGGCTGCAGGCCCTGACATGCGAGGAAACAGACTGTTATTGTGGGCCTTCCTTCCATCATCTCCTCTTTTTTTCTTTTTTTTTTTTCCTCTCCACCTCTTCTCTTCCCGACAGCCCTGGGGAGCAATCGAGAGGTCCAACCTGAACGTCGTGTAACCCGAGTGCAGCTCGTCTGTATTGTGCAAGGATGTTGAAAAGAGGCGAGGGGGGAGTGGAGGATATGTTGCACATGCAGAGGATTGGACAGCTTGGCAGTGGATTTGTGTGGAGATGTGTGTGTGTGTGTGCTCTTGTGTGTATCTGGTGTATTTTGGAGGCAGTAATAAGACCGTGAAATGATAGATTCCCTACCCTATGGCTGGCAGTGGTGCAGGATTAGACACACTGCTTTCGGTTGCTGGCAGTTGGATGGTAATTCATCCATCTGTCAGCGTCTACCAATAGTATGACAATGACAGTACAAAAAATGCACAAGTGTGCACATACATAAATATGATCGAGTTAAAGCTCTCTGGCAAAATGGTCTAGCAAAACAAAACCTGACAATTCACAGCGACTGCTCTCTCTACTGTATATTTGCACAGGAAAAACTTTGCAGCCTACTGCATTTCATTATGAGAAATCCAGATGTGCTTCTTGGCTGCCAGTGAATGTCTTCAGCTGTGTATGACACTGTTGTTGGCCTCCCTGCACCGAGTGCAGACAGAGAAACGACGCCTCAGGGCAAGACTTTCTGCTCTCTCTCTCCCTCTCTCTCTCTCTTTGCCATCCCTCCCTTTTGCTGATCTCTCTCTCCTTTGTCTCCTTCCTTCACCCTCCTCCTCTTTTTTTACTCACGCCTTTTGCACCTTCTTGCCTCTCATCTTATTCACCCTCTATTGTCCGGTCTCTCTTTTCACCCTTTTCCTTGCTCTCTCCCTGCCGCTCTTATCGCATCATCTGCCTTCAGAGAGACAAGGTTGGTCTGACCAGTGACAGGTAGTCAGAGGGCATGTGGGAGACGGCTCCAGAGAGTCTGCCCCTATACCTACTTCCACACCGGCTCTCCCTCTCTTTTCTTTTTCCCGCTCACGCACACACACTCCCAGTCATTCGCAGCCTGCATGGTGGAGCTGTCATGTCAAATGCCACATTAGTCAAAGGAGTCTTGGAGGTTCAAAGAGAGCAAGTTGTTGCTGATATCGATCGAGCCACACGCTGCATGAAGTTAGTCACTGTTTTGCAGACGCTTGAAACACCTCAAGGCCTAAGCATTGACATTTACAGTTTCATGTTATCCTGATTCGGGATCAGTGCTTCTTGTTTTTCTGTTCCGAGGCGAATAATGTGGAAGCAAAGGTTAAGGTGCACCAAACAGCCAAAAGCATCGCAGAACCTTTTTCTGTTCCTGAATCTAGCTGCACTGATGAAGGTTGGAGTTGATAGATAATAGCTGGAAGGATGACAGGAGGAAGGTTTCTGCTGCGATTTTATTGATTTTCTAACTAATGAGGCACATCACAGTTGATTTCATTCACACCTCCGAGCCTTCACACCAGTAGAAAACCTGTGTTGCCCTGAGGGATCACTGCAGGAGAGACTCTGTCAGATGATTATGTATTCTTTCTTTACTCAGTTGATCAATAATCACCTCACTGTGCCATGAATTTAAATTTGTATTTACTTCTTTGCAATTAAGTGACCTTAAAGAAACCCTGATTATTGGATAGTTGTATCATTCTGCCCTCTATTGATAAAGTCACGCAATTGCAAGATAAACTGAGTCCAAAGTGATTATTTTCTTTTCAGTGCCTATTTTAAACATATTTAAACCTGTCATTAGTGTGTCTGACCATATAATTTGCACCTCTCACCTAAAGCAGTACAATGAATTATAAAAAAAATGACATAAAGAGAGCACACAAATCCATATGCTCCTCAACAGGTTGGATAATGCTGAGAAATTCATGGTAGAGCAGGTCGCATCAGAATTCTTGTTTCAGTAGTTTCGTTGACCTCGGCCAGACAGGTCAGTTGACATGGCTGTTGTCAAGCCGCACACTGAATCAGATCAGACACAGCTGACAGACCACCGTCTAGACAAAGAGCAGACCCCTTCCTAGAATTGTTTGTTGGTGGTTGGTGGCGTGAGAAAAACAGGAAGAGTGAGTGACTAAGTCGGTAAAAACCTTGGCCCTGGAGGAATAACGCCTTCCTGCCTTTAGATGTTTCTTCTCACACGTGAGGTGACTGGCAGTCAAGCAGAAATTGCCATCAAGTGTATGTTATGTTTGATAAAAATGAGCCTGAGCACTATAGGATGAGGTGCAACTCGGGTTACAATGCACTGCCTGCATGCCATCACACGGGGGCAGCACCACATAGAGGGAAAACCATGAGTTTTTCTCTCTGGCACTTAAAGGGGCAATTTGTAAGATATGGCCAGAATTTTGGTTGGAAACATCCAAATGATTTCATGATATCAGCAGAGTGTGAAGAACAAGAGTGTTGATGTCATGTCAAGGAAGTCTATGTACTGTCTTTTATGATGAAATAACGTAATACCCTCGAGATAAAGATATGGAATCACATGTAACAAAGGTTAGACATTTTGGGAAATATGTTTATTTGCTTTATTGATATGAGTTAGATAAGAAAAATCAATAAAACTCTAATGTCTGGACAAAGCCAGCATGCAGCCAGTTAGCATAGCTTAGCATAAAGACTGGAAACAGGGGGAAACAGCTAGCCTGGCTCTTTCCAAAGGAAAACTACCTTAGGAAAAGCTACTTTTGCGCAGGGACAGGCTAGCTGTTCCCCCCTGTTTACAGTCTTCATGCTAAGCTAAGCTCACTGGCTACTCGTTCATATTGAACAGACAGATATAAGACTTAGAACCATAAAATAACCATATTTACCAAAATGTGGAACTACACTTTTTAAAGTCTAGCCAGCCAGGCCACCTCTACTTCAGAATTTTAAATAAAAAAAAAAAACACTTCTCATCATCCTTTCCACTCTCAGCCTTACCTGGAAGTGGCAATTCAAACAATTTGCATCTCTTAAGTGTGTTTCGTGTGTCAGGTAAACATAAGGTTTATGGATTCACAGAAGTATTTATACAGCACATAACTTGCACTCTCCCCCTTCTTTGACCTGTATCTACTTTCCTTAGGCCCATGTGACTGCAAGCACGCACATGCCGGCGATGGTAATGATGTCAACTCGTTTGCTTCACCTTCATAAAGGTCAGAGAACTCGCACATTTCTCACATTCTTGCTCCTGCCTCCTGTCCTTCCCCCCACGAAGACAGGAGTAAATCTGTGTCCCAGACATAACATTAAGCAGTGATCATTTTCCCCTCGCAAGGTGGTTGTTTCACCTCGATGTTTGAGTTAGTGGCACTGTAATTATGCCAGAATTTACAGCTGAAACACAGGTTGTGACATTCCTCTGCCAGCTGGAGGTCTGCCTGTAAATCTAGCACCTTTACCTGAGGATCCTCCCCATGCAGCCTGCAGAAACCGCTAGAAACGTCTATGTATAGTCACAGGTGTATGTGTACGTTCAGAGTGAGAGCAGGATGTTGTGCGATTTAATTAAGAGGATGAACTGCAAGGAGATGGAGTTAATTATACTCCCTTAATTTTTAAGAAGCCTCATTAGCTTGATAAATTGTCACTTAATGAACACCACAGGTTATTTAAGACAATGAGTTGATATTTGATGAGTGGAAATGTAATGAGACGACTCACTTTTGTTTGCTCATTTCTTTTCTATTTTTAAGTTAGGAGAGTTTATAATTCAGTGGGGTAAAATGTTTAGAGAGTTTTGAGGTATTATGCATATGAAACATTTGATAGCTGATAGCATACAACTGGAAATGTATATGTAAAATGTGAGACACAGCCATGCTGCTGCTCAGGGTAGAAGGTGTTTCCTCAAACCCAGAATATTTTTTTAGTCAAAAAATATTAATACAAAATAGTTTTTTTCTTAAGTGTAGAAAAACAGGTCACAGGACTTTCAATCTGTTCCTCTCTTCCTCTTAATCATTTATTTAAACGCTCAGTAAAATGTGGGTTAAGGTCCAGAGAAGAAGAGAGCAGCTCTGCATAACAGAGACACAACTTCTGACAAGAGAAAAGTGACACAATCTCTAACAAGGACGACAGTCACTCCAAAAGGTTTATATATATGGTTAGAAGACATCAGTGACCCATTCATAGTGGTCAGAGTTATGCTATCGTTGGGCTTAATTTAATCTTGTCATGTTGTTTGCAGACCTAACACTTATTTAAAAAAAAAAAAAAAAACCCTTTCATAAACAAACTGTATGCTACCTGCCATTGATGACTAGCTGGTAAATGCAGACAAGCATTTAGGAGCTAATATGCCAAATATTTCCTTCTGCATCTACTACACACTAACTTTTGCCTAACTATGCTATGATGCTAACCAGGACTATAAACTAGACTGGCCCGGATGGAGAGTGAGTTATGCTTCTTGTCTGCTGGACCTGTAAATTAAAACAGGGACATAGTCTCCGTGATGTCACCCATAGGTTCCCAAAGAGCCAGTGCTCAGTGTGGTGGCTCTGGTGTCGCCGTCATGGCAGAGCTTGCCCCCCAGCAGTGGGCACAGAAAAGGAGCGCAGGTGGAGCTGAAGTAGGCTGAATGAAGCCTGGCTGTTCACAGCTAGCTAGACAGTTAGTGGCTAAGTGTTTTTCAAAATGGTCATGCCCTTAATTATGCCTAACTTGAACAACTTAAATGAGCAAGTTATATAAAAATGAATCCACGTACAGTTGTACAGTACAACTGCAGTTTTGGCACTTGGCTTCTTTTTTCAGCCCTGGATATTGCCGCTTGTTTAAAAATACATACTGGACAACAAGATGATTGGGCCCTTTACTTAGAAAATCATTTAAATTGTGTTACAATGACATCATGCAATATAATGCCTGTGAAACACAAATACATCATCTGCTTTAATAAGATTGTCGTGAAGAGGAGGTTTTGTTCATGTCTGACACCATCCATATTAAACTGTTCAATAGAGAGCCAAAAAAGACACATATGCTTACACATACTGTAAATGTACAAGACAGTTTCAGTTCATCTGCATGACAAATATCTCCAGCTACACCCACTCAAAGTGGTTTATGACCAGGTAGAAAATCTGGGTTACAGCCTCACCCTCTACTCATTTGTTGAAACCGAAGACTTTCCGAGGCTCACTTGTTCAGTAGTCTCAATGATCCCATGTATGAGAGGGAAGATTACACTGGCCAGGTGTTATGGGAATGGGACACAAGGGTTCTTTTAGGCTTCAATCCACTGAGGAATTCACCATCATCACCTAGATTTGTAGATTAAAACTTCTGAGAGGTCCACTTAAAGTTCCACTGGAGCAGGACAGGGGTGAGCAAGTATGCCACTTATAATTGTCAAACAAGCTGGTGGCCGTTCGCTCCCCGAGGTCACAGGATCTCATGGCAGAAAGGGATGGAGGGAGAGAGAGAGGCCCAGTGTTGGGCACAATCTGAGCCAGAGGATCTGAGCCATGACTGTAGGAAGGGTCCGGGGCTGAGTCATAACAACTCATGATGCCAATCGAACCCAAAAACCTTATGTGTCATTACACTTTTAGAAAGTGTTGATGTAGTTGGTTGGTTGAAAATGTTGTAAGTCGACACTGTGCGTGGTGTAGAGTGTAGGGTTATTCTATTAGCACCAAAAAGCTGGCTTGGATGTTGTAACTTTATCTTGTGGGTTATCCTGAAGACCTCACAAAGCAAGACTGAGGGTCTACATGCGAGCAGTTCTCTAAGGCACAGCAGACATTTGAATGCTATTTAAATGCTAATACTAGCATGCTAACATGCTTACAATGACAATGCTAACATTTGGATGTTTAGCGGATGTAGTATCTGTCTTGTGCACATCTTAGTTTAGCAGTCATTTGGTTATAAATTAACTTTGCATGATCATGTGATTTTGAGAATCCACCTTGCCAGGCTTCAAGCGTGATTGTGGCCAAACACACAGCGGTTCGGACCAATCAGCATTCAGTAAGGAACTACTGGCAGCTATGTGCATGGTTTAGGTGTGACGACCAGCGAGGGGAGCGTCGTGCATGCATGTCTATACCTAATTTGGCCGCAATACATCACAAATGTCAACCTCATGGTGGGAGGGGATCCTCTATGTCATTACAATACATCATCTAGGAACCATTAATGTTTGTGCAAAGGTTTGTGCCAATCCATCAAGCAGATGTTGAGATAATTTTCACAGGATAAGACAAACCTGTGACCTGATGGTAGATGAAATCACATCTGCATACCCTCCGATCGAAAACACCTCACACAGCAGTGATTTACAATATTCAGGATGTACCTCCCTCTAGGTGGCCGGCCATCTGCTCAGATTTCTGTACTCTCCCCATTACTTCACAGAAAGCAGCCAATTCACAGACTACAAAGCCAAAGTGGAGTACCTAACCCTCAGGGCTGGTTGAACCCACTGAACCCTAAGAACATTTACAGCTTGAAGCCAGAACAAGAAGGGCGGACTTGTAGTTTTGTATCACTGTGTCGGTACACTGCTGCTGTGATGACTCTGGGGGTGCTGCGAGAAGACTGCAGGAGACCTGACGGTGTCAAAACACATTATTATAGGCCCTGCATGGAAAACAGCAGCTGGACCAGACCTCACAGAGAGAAAGAAACAACACAGAGTTAGGGAGGCAGAAGAGAAAGAGACAAGGACGGCATGAATAAAGAAATGATGTTCGGTGTTTTTGTGACCTAGACCTGTGAATCAGCACTGACAGCCTGCATGATGAGTTACTCTTTCTGTTGGACTTCTCCGACTCTTTCCGAACTTTTTGCACAAACAAGTGAAGAGTGCAAAGTGAGAAACAAAAGCACTTGTGAGTCCCTCTGGATGGCGGTCACGGAAAAGGGAAGTAATCATCTCTGTCGATTATTACGTCAATATGCTGTAAATTTTCAAAAGAAAATCATTGTGCGTGAACTTTTTGGCTTATTTTCTTTATGCTTTGTTCACACCTCTTTGTCATGTATCAAATCTTTTATTTCTTGTTTTGGCTGCTTGTGTAAAAAACAGATGATCTCATCTGTTCTGGGTTTGAAACGAACCATTCATTAGTCTATGTGTTGCTTTGCCTCCGCACTAAATGCTCCATATTTCCGCTATTTAGTAGATGACTGGCTTTGAAACTCTTTCAACTGTGAGTATGCATTGCCATTAAACCCCCTTACCACCACGACCACCACCCCTTGACCTGGATCTGCGAAGTATGGCTCCATGCGTCCACAGATAAGCTAAGCAAGGGCGATAACCAGCACTGTACACTGGTCCTCAGGGAAAAATCCCGGAGCACATCCCGGGGACTTGTAATCAGGTGTGCCGCACGCTGTCCACTCAACGTGCACTCAACAGCCCATATCACACTCCACATTCAACCCAGTGCCACCTTCAGAGTTGTGTTGCTCCAACCATCATTCGCACCCTTCTACATCCCTGAAACACCTCCTCGCCACCAGTCTGACACCTCCACAGCAGTCGGGTGTAAATCGGCTGCCTGTGCAGTGGATAAATGAGAAGCAATAGGGGTGGATGACACAGAGAGGTCATCCAATCTCTGGAACAGATCCAACACTGCTACCCCTCCAGTGATGATTAAACCCACTGTCACAAATATTCGCACAAATAGGATATCAAGGGACTTCAGTGAAGGAGACGGAAAAGCTGGTCCCACGACTGCTGTATTTTCCCAGAGATCTGTGACTCAGAACATCATTAGCACACACACTCTACCGTTAGTCAAGCCCTGTGAAACACCCTTTACTGCCTCACCTTTTCCCCCTGTTTGCTCCATTCAAAGACTCACATGCAACACCCAGGCACATGGTGTAGCAGACTGTGCTCTGGTTTTTGCGAACATGGCACTCAACAAATCTAATTGTCTTTGTTCGCGCCTCATTCGGCACTTATTTGAAATTTAAAACAATTCAGAAATGATGGATAGTGTTACTACAGTGTTTGGCGCCAGGCGTAACAAAAGGGAAGTTTTCCAAATGCCAGATTCATGCAACATCTGAAACAGGGCACATGCTCAGTGAGTCTAATGAGGGTGTGTTCTAGTAGTATCGTTGATTACTGCCCTTCTCAAAGAAAAATGCCTCATTTATAATCCCCTTCAGTATTTATACTTTTAACAACTAGTAAGGATGGATAGAAAGAGAACCAGGAGGTGCTGTGGTGACCTTTAGGTTGGCCAAAAACAAACCCCAGGTCCTTGATAGCAGGATGAGAGGGCTCAGAGAGCAGCCAGCTGGCCCCGTTTGAAAGCCCATCACCCAGGCAAATAGGTCAGTGCCGCTGGGCCACAATCTCTGAAACCGAGGCTCTCCAAGGTGCTGGTCTGATCTGTCGTCAACCAGCAGTGGGTGTCCGGCCAGCGGTCAGCGGGTCGGCCCATTTGACAAGAGCTTTTAAGGAGGGGACGGAGCGGAGGGAGGGCGGAGGGAGAGCGGGAGGACAAGAGCCGAGTTGTGTTGCAAGGACTGATTATGCGTACTGCGAGACCGCTTTCCTGGATGTTGTGTTTGTGTTGGAGCCGGTGGCTCCAGGCAGATGTTGCAAATGAAGGAGGTGCTGTTGTGTGTTGACATTGTGGGGGAAATCGTCCCGGATGACATGTGATTGGCGTTTGAAGAAGAAATTTTTCCAATGACAATGAAAAAAAATCCCTAATCCATCCTCACACTTTTGATATGTGATATTTATTATGGCATCAATCCTTTCCATTTACTCTTATTAGTTCCTCAGAGCTGGCAGCCATCTTCTTACAAAGCAGACTTTTTACCATCACACTTGACTGGATCTTAAGATCTGTCACTGTGGGAAATAATGTGTTTTTATATGTATTTTCTTTTTGTTAAACAATATTGTTTCTCTGGGTCCTCTGCCTCTGTGGCACAATCACACTCCAGCTGTGCCCACTGCCCACACACATACACACACCATCCATCTGCCAGTGTAAGCACACACTGCCTCAACAAACATCAGATGACCTTTTACCTCTCCAAAGCCGCCTGCGCACACACAAACGGACACCTGCAAACACGAGTGAGCACACACTCATCCGCAAACAAAAGGTAAAGCTGTGGACTGATATATGGCCTGATATGTTTGATTACGGGGCTCTGACAGACTTTATGGCTGCATTGTTGAAAAGAGATAAGCTGCTGGTGACAAGAGGTCTAACAGATACTGTATACACTGTCATAAAAGATGATCTTAATGAGGGAGGGAGTGTATAGACTATATATTGTCCCGTAGTTCAGACGTTCTCAAAGTCCTTGAGTAGGTTCCAGTGGGGTCTGCAGGGAAAAGGGGAATCATTTACTTTCGCTTAAATTCCGTCCATAAGTAACACAATGACATAGGGGTTCACTTTCTGTAATAAACCCCTCTAAAAGCTACACTCTTATCAGATGGGGGACCCTGAGGCTAAATCTTTGAAATGGGCCTCCCTGGTCTAATTGTGTCAGTTAAATGAGACACATTATTCTTTTTTGTTTTTTTTCCGTCAGTGTTTTATATAGGCTCTTGTGCCTCTATAAGATCTTTAAAGTTAAAAAGGTCAAAGTCTAACAGAACACTAACAGAAGCTTCTCTCTCCCACAGAAAACACTGCTCCCGAAACGCTTCATCGGTAGTCCCCCCTTTAATTCTGTGACTTTGTGACATCACACTTTGTCACCATGTTACACAGGTGCATCATTTATGCCTAGAGGCTTAGAAGATGAAAACAGAATGAGAAAACTAATGTGTTTTTTGAGCACTAAAGCATGTAAACCTATTCTAGTAGTAATCCAAGATAAGATTATGAGCTTGAAATGAGCACAAGTCTCCTTTAAGGAAATGGTGACATTAAAAGATGGAGAAGCACTGCTGTAGTCTATATCTTTCTGATTTTATTGCCATGGTTTTATATACTTTAATCAGGTAAATTCGTCTTAGCACCTTTATTGGTGTGTGTACATGTTGTAGATTCACAATATATAACATTATGAACTAAAGGATGGACTGGTGATAGTCATTCATGCTTTTCTTTCTTTCTTCTTTTTTTTTCTTTTTGTATTTCTTTACAGTAAAATAGCCTACACAGCTGAATTTTGATTTTCACAATTTAAAGGGGGCCTATGTAGTTTTGGAGAAAAAATTAAAAATCAGAATTTGAATATTTACAATATTAATGAGGTAATAATACAAACTCAGAAATATATATATATATATATATATTCCTGTTCCTGTTTTCTGTTCTCAGAACACTGCTTGAAGCTAAAAAGGTGGCAGGGTCCAACACATATAAACAAAGTAAAACAGCGTGAAACTGTGTTGTCCTCTGAGGTCAGTTTGTTTATTCAGTCACGAAAACGAAGTCGGTTTGTTTATTTAGTTTGGGCATGAAGCTTTTTCTCTTCTGATAAAAATTTCTCCCCCAAAACTGCGCAGTGCACCTTTAAATATTTCACCACTGTATCTGTTTCTAAACTGTCAAATAGCTGTTAAACGACACAAAATGTTTGTGCGGTTTGTTTACAGAATATGAAGTAGAAACAAAAAAACAAAAAAAAAAGACAACTTGCACTCAGGGCATTCAAAGTTGCATCATTGCGCAACACAGCGCCGAGTTGCCGAGCGGGGATAAATCAGTTCAAACCCGCCCTCCTTTCGCTCCCTGTGACTGGTCCCCGCATGTGTCAGTCAGGGGGAGGGGTGCACCGCTAATTTCTATATGCCTGTATGTCAATTTAAGAGTCAGATTGCGCTCTCTCTCGTGTGTGTGGATGTCAGCTACCGAAAGCCCAAAAGGTAGTCAGCGATAAGCCTGCCTGAGCGGACCTCCACAGCCTCGGTGTGGGATTTCTTTGAAACCAGATGAGACTCTGGAGACGTGCGCCTACCTGCTCACATTGAACCCTCTGCCTCTGGATATTGCTGCCACTTAACACGCATCCGCACACTTGAGTCTCGTGGTATTTTCGCTCCTGCTGTGTCACAAACAGCACGCCTGGGAGAAGACTCATCAGAGAAACTTTAAAGGAGACTTTGCAACTTTGGAGTTACATCCAGTAGCGGTGAGTTCATGTGGTTTATCATCTGACAAGAAGAAGAAAGAAGAAGAAGAAGAGGAGCATTTCTCTGGGAACTTACAGAAGGCTTTGGGAACATGTTCAGCAAGTGCTCCGTGGTGTTATTGAATGTCCTCTTTCTGGTGCGGGCGCTCTCGGCTCATGAGTGCACGCCGTGTGATCTGCGGACTTGTCCCGGCAAGGCGACGCACGGCTGCGAGGGTGGCCGGAGCCTGGCCAGGGATCCGTGCGGATGCTGTGACCAGTGCGCCCGGCTGGAGTGGGAGCCGTGCGGCGGACAGGACTGGGCGCACGGCTACTGCGCCCTGGGGCTGACGTGCGCCTCTTTCAACACAACAGGAGCAGCCACGCTCCCTGACATTGGAGTGTGTAAAGGTGGGTAGCACTAACAGTCTGATTTTTTTTTTTTTTTTTTTTTAATGAAATCATAGAACTTGTGAGATTGAACGCGTTGAGTTATTTAACAGTGCAATAAAAGAGCTGTAGGTGTCAGTTCTTTTCAGCCACCCACCCTCCTCATTGAAGTGTCCTGAAGTCATGACTATTCAGACGTCAGTTAAGTCCTGACTGCAGGGACTGTGTCAGTGTTTACCTTGTCTTTGGCTGCCTGGAGCAGCTACCCAGATCTGAGGGGCTCTTGACTGGCAGAGAGGAGTCATGTTCAGCTGCTCTTTCTTCCCCCTCAAAGCTTCATTCACTCTCCGCTCAGGAGCATGACAATAAGATTGGCAGCAGTGATCTGGCACTAGGTTACACCTCAGCTTCAGTGGATTCTTTTTACTCTGCTTCACAACTCAAAGAATGGGGAGGGGGGGAGAAAAAAAACAGGCAGTGATTTGAGATAAGACAAAAATGACTGTTTGAGTCTGTGTGAGGGGCAAAATAGTGGATTACCCATGGCGTGACTGTGCTTTAAAAATTGGACTGCGCTGTAATTTAATAAATCAGCTGCCTGCTTCTTGTCTGTATTGTTTACACCAGGGGGTTCGGTGTGAGATGTCATGGTTTGACAGCACGATTGCAAAAGACCCCAGCAGAGTTTCATGCACAATCCTGTGAAGCCACAGTGCTGGGGCTGTTTTGTCGTGCATGTGCTCGTTTTACACACAATTTGAGCAACTTTCTGAACTTCAAAGAATAAGCTGGGTGTCAGGTTCCTAGCGGCGAATGAAGTAAGTAGCAATGGCCGTCCCCTGAGGACCCCCCCAGGCCTCTTCACCTGCACTGCGTCCGGCCTCTTTTGGAATGATTGAAAGGGACTGACAGAGAGTAAGCAGTTCTCAGTGGGTGTCTGGATCCCCCTGACCCTGCCCTCCCATCATCCCTCTGTGGGGTGGTCCACGAGAGTTTTCCAGGGGTCTCAAGCCCCCAGGCCGTCCCGGGAGACGCCGCTGCTGATTGTGCCTCACGCACAGGTTAGCCTGGCGTCTGGAGGACATCTCCTCTGCAAATTAACAGCTTTGGAGACCTAATGGCTCCTCTGATTGAGTCGTGCCTCTGGTCCTGTGGCTCCAGGGGCCTCGGAGCACGCTGCTGACCCCTAAATCAGACACACGTACGCACACAATCTCAATATCCCGGAGGGTCTTGGTGGGGGTAAATCAACACCTCCCAGTGTGTTTTCAGGGGCCACGGTAGGCAGGCTGCTGGAGGCTGATCCCAGATTTCCCTCCTCGAGCTGCAAGGGTCTTAAAGTGATTAGACTCGCAATCAGGAGTAGGGGGTAAATGTTTCCGCTTTCTGATCCCCTGCTTTTCTGCTCACAGTTTTGATTTTCTGGGTGGCCATAATCTAAGTAAGTGTGGAGTCACAACAACCTTAGAACACAGGTGATATATTACATGAGAGGTGGTGATGCATCATTGCTCATCTTGTAATCTGTTATTGTTGAAGTGTTTAAATCCAGGCTTTGATGCCGTAAGATCTCACTACTTTTGAAAGCATAATAACAACAACAAAAAAAAATACATATATATATATATATATATATATATATATATATATATATATATATATATATATATATATATATATATATATATATAAATATAAATATATATACACAATACGACGAAATACAAACAAAGCTAAGCAAATAATTATTCTCATAGAGGAATGAGGCTTTTGACACTGAAGCTGATCAAATGTTGCAGATACGTTGCAGGCTGCACTAGGCGATAATTTTCAAAAGGGGGGATGGACCCGGTTTGTTTCATTCACCCGCGACTAGTGAACAGACTCTTTCCGTTCTGCTGGTTTCAGAGCCATGGTCACAGCCTTCGATTCTAACTTGCACAAACCTCAGTCGGATAATCAATGAGTCAGATGGACTAAATTAACATGTCTGCTGTCCTCTCTGGTATGAGGGGATCACTATAACACTATGTCATCCCCCCTTGAATCACCGACCGGGTTGCAGGTTGAGTCTGTCAGATGTACATAGGCACCTGCTCTTGGGAAAAGTCATATTTGCGTCAGTGATCAGGTGAAATCATTCAGCCTTTGCTGCTAAACAACTTGTTTTGATGTTCTCATTGTATTCTCGTGTCTGCCCTCCCACGCCACGCTTCCCCGAGCTCCAGAGGCACTTAACATACCACGTAACAGAATGTCTGTTTTACAGGGACGCTATGTCCGCTGCACTCCTTCACATGCCTTCTACTTCTCCCTTCCTCTGGTATTATCTAATGTTTCAAAGACTTCCTTTTTAGCTCGCTATCAGCCAGAGGGCCTCTAGAGGTCAGCTTTCCCATCCTGGCCCTGGATGCCAAGACAAGCAGTCTCAGTGGCTGAGAGAGGAATCCCCCTGGGATGAAGCCATAGACCCTGGCTACAGTCATGCCAGGCCAGATAATAGATACCAAGGCCAGACCAGACCGGGGTCAGGCTAAATGGGGCTAGACTGAGGCAGACCAGCGTAGAACAAACTGGGCCGACTGGGGTCAAGCACAAAAATGAGTTAATGAGACAATGCCCCCAGTGTCCGGCCCAGCCATTCATTAATTGTTTTGACTTCCACCTCTTTTTCTACACGCCAGATTTAGCGCCCCACACAGACAGGCACCCCTGCCACCACCACCTCAAAAGAAAATACCCTCCCAGGCACAGGAAAGCCTCGGGATGGAAAAAATGTGGAGCTGAGGATCATTTTAAGGTGAAAGGAAATCACGGGGAAAGTTTCGGTGTGGTTTATTGAAAAGGCTGCTTGTGCTTTGCCAGCCTTGTTGGCCTGTCTGGGAGAGCTATTAACAGCACAGGCTGGCTCAGGTTAAAGGTAGTATTACCTTCACCTCGTCCATCGGCCCGTGTTTACTGCTGTGCTTGTGATCGTCGTCCATCACAGAGGAGTCATCCACACAACCAACCTTAACTTGAGGAAAGTGTTTGCTGGGATGCTTTCTTCTGCAGTCACACTGATTTACTTTGACAGTAAAATGTATTACCGTAAGACACTGGCTTTACCCCACAGTGGAATATCTGCTTTCAGTTAATAGGCATATGTGTTTTATTATGATTTACAGCATTTAAAAGCAAAGCTGTGGAATTCTGTTTCTTTCCAATCACTTTGAGTCATCACTTTATTAATCCTCTGACCCCTAACTGAGAATGAAAAGCATTTTAATTTGAAATGGCTTTTTTAAAAAATCTCCACCAAGGAGGGTTTTTTTTTCGTCATTTATGTCATTTGTTTGGTGGTTGGTTTGTTGGTTTGTAAGCAGGATTACATAAAAACTACTGAAAGGAATTCCATCAAACTTGGGTGGAGGATGGGTCTCAGCCCAGAATAGACCCCATTAACTTTTGTTGAGGATCTGAATAAAGGAAAGGATCCAGGAATTGTTTTTTCAGTTTCATTTAACATTGTGAGATTTCTCGGGGAATAATGCATGGATCTTGATGGAAAAAAATCTGGCGTATTTAGGTTGCTTGTATCTATGAGTGAGTACAAAAGGGGACTGTTTGATCGGTTATGATGTATTACTATAGATTAAAGCTGTTTGTAAATGATATATTTTCATTAAAATAAGTGTTAAATAGCTCAATTTTAGAGTACTTGGTTGGTAACCTATGTCTCTCCTGCCCTTGCTCATGAAGTAAAAGAGAAACTACATTTACTGGTATCCCTGCCCACTCTATCCAATCAGGACAGAGAATGCCGTAATATAGCGGTCCTGTCTGCTCGTGATCATGCAGAGAGTTTGTTGCTTGTGTTTATTTTGGATTAAACCTTTGCACCTTTTCCTCTGCTGCATTGTTCTGGTGTGTAGCTGTTTGGAGAAGAAAGCCAGAGTATTATGATAAGCTCCAATCACGCGTCCACACTGCTGGTTGAGGCCTGGGAGCTAAATGCTTGGGAAGGGGTTACTCAGTGTTACAGTTTGTCTCATCCTGTTTACTCTGCTGCCACTCTTAGCACGCTTGGACAACTGTGAAGGAGGGTAATTTGGGGGTATATATATGTGTGTGTATTCATGCATGCATGTGAAAGGAACACTACGGGTGATGTATACGTTGGGGCTGTTTAATCCCAGGGGTTTTGGTGGTTGTTCAGCCCACATGGCAGTAATGGGACACATTCCTTCCCATGGTAAAGTTTTCATCCAAGTTGGGCTAAGCGTCGAGGTGCCCTCTCAGGGGGCAAGGCTCACTGGGAACAATAAGTGGGTATGGTGCAAGTGGCCTGCGTACAGAAGAGGCGTTCCAGCAGCCAGCAGAGATGGAGACCCTGGGAGGGCCCCATGCTGTGGAACAAAAGCAAACAAATGGGCTCAATGGCTAAAGTAGCGTGGCACGACGAGGAGGGAGGAGGGAGGAGGGACAGCAGCCCAGAAATACACTGGTCACTTCAGGAATGACGGTGCCAGGGCAATGTGTTGCAACACAGGCTGTAAGCTGGCTAACCCTTCAGCACTTTTGGGAAACAAATCTCAGTTTCTGGCACATTTCACCTTGTGATTACACTCTGTCCAATGTCTTTTTATTCCCAATTAAAATAGACAAACTAGCCAGAGTGAGAAGTCCATGTTCTTTCCCTCTTGACCCCTGTTCTCCTTGTGTCCTCCGCAGTGCTCCCTGACCATCCGGAAGCAGGCCTGGAGGACGAGCGCTGTCCTCTGATGACTGGCTGCGACAGAGCAGGGGGTCAGTGTGTGTGCGATGCCCGTCACTCCTGCTTGGGCTCTTTCACCTACCCCGACCAAGAAACCTGCATGAAGGCCAGCAAGTCAGGTGAGCCCTCTCCTTCCATCACACACACATGTTTAAACACAGACACACAAGCACAGAAGTCAGAGAGAATAAAGCTGTCCATTGAGAGGAGCTAATCCATAACAGATGTGGCTCTGAGGTGACTAATGCTACTTACATATCATAGTGATGACACACACGCTAAAAGCTTTGTCTAGCGGTTCCCCTCTCACCCTGAGTGGTGCCATTGTCTGTGACTCATTGATGACAGTGGTCTGTGTGTGTGTGTGTGTGTGTGTGTGTGTGGGGCTGGATTTCAGAGGGTCGCAGGCACGAGCACCGGGACAGACACAGAGAGAAGTATGTGGGACCATCCAACCCGGCCTGCATGTTCTCAGGGTGTAACCTGACCGCCGAGGGCTGTGTGTGTGAGTCTCAGAGCTGCCATCACCACTTCGCCTACATCAACCGCAGCCAGTGCCAGGAAGCCGCAGGTAACCTTCAAATGACCTGCAACTGGAACTGACAACCACACGGCAGCCGAGAAGTGGCTTTACTCAGCTCGAGTTATTTAGTGTTAAGATGTGGGGATTTATACCTGAGTCTGAAATAGATTCTGCAACTACAAAGTTACAGCCCATACTTAAAGATCACCTCCATGCGTCTGTTGGGCATACAAAACTCTTCAACTCTCTTGTGTCTGACATGATTTTTGCAGAAAAAAAGGCGTAATTACAATGTTAAAATGGCACATTAGGGTTTAGTCAGCTAGCACAGGAACTTTGGACCGGAACGGGCTGGGGCTAGCTGGTTAGCATGCTATCTTCAGTAGATATCTCTGCAACACAATACATAATGTTCACAATCATAATGTTAAAACTGCTATTTATTCACATTCTGTTGATTTTTTTGATTGTTTTCAACTAAGCTTCTTACATATTGCCCCTTTTAATATAAACACCAATATAAGCTGCTTAGGTTTTTCCCTTCTCTTGTACAAACTACCTCTCAGTGGAACACAGAATTCCTTATGTCCAAGCTCATTATGTGTGTAAGGAAGCATATTGGCACAGACCAATTAAAAGCTTGTGACTCCAAATATGGTCACCTTTGATTTTAAGCAATTAATCTTTTGATTATTTTCTTGATTATTCAATCAGTTGTTTGGTCTATTAAATGTCAGAACATGGTGAGAGATGTCGACTAGTGTTTAACGAAGCCCAAGATGACATCCTCAAATGTCTTGTTTTGTCCAAAACCCAAAGATATTCAGTTTCAGTCCAAAAAATATGCACATTTAAGAAGCTGGAAATTACATAATTATGATTTTTTTCTTTAAGGAGACATAATATGCTCATTTTAATCAGTTTTCGCATAGTCTAGCACTCTTTTTTAGCTTTGTTCTCTGTAAGACCCTCTCCTAAATACCCAGTCTGACATACCCAAACTGACTGCTAGGCATATATCATGTAAATGTGTGGCATGGTGAAGTCACAAAGTCACAGAATTAAAGGCAGGACTACTGATGAGGCGTTTCAGGAGCAGTGTTTTCTGTGGGAGAGAGGAGCTTCTGTTGGTGCGGACTTTGACATTTTTAACTTTCACATGCACAAGAACATATATATATATATATATATATATATATATATATATATATATATATATATATATATATATATATATATATATATATATACACTGAAGGAAAGGGAACAAAAAGCACAATGATAAATTGATCATCAAAACAGTTGCAGATTAATTTAATAGTTGACAACTCATCGATTAATCGCTGCAGCTCTACTTCCCATGTTACAGTCAGAGACCGGGGAAGGTACAGGAGGAGGGAAAGAAGGAATGAACATTAAACAAGAGTGAAAGAGAGAAGGTGCGAACCCGACTGACAGAGAAGCAAAAACAGAAAAGGTCTCCAGTAGCTCCTGAGACTGATGATGGAAATATGGAGTGATTCAGATGTATAGAGAGTGTAAGATGAATGCTTGCCCTGTGTGGGAGGTAAAAAAAATATTCTTTGAATGATGTGGGAGAATCCAAGAATTTGTGTTTACCTCCAGTCTTAGCAGTCTGCCTGATTGACACTTGTAGGTGAAAAATTGTTATTGGCACAGAGAGTTTAGTTTCCTCAATTGGATTGTGAGGTGGCTGGTAGATAGACAGGCACTAAGTGGTGGCTGCCTCCTGAGTGACATTTGCAAAATTGGACAGGACTGCCAGTGAGTGATCCTGTGTGTGTGTTGGGTAAACCTCATTTTACTGAGTGAGCTTTTCAAAGGCAGAAAACTGGAAAAACCATGCTGTAAAGCTGAGGAAAACTGGTTCGGTGTTATGGTGAACAGATTAAGTCCAAAGCATGTGACTGTGACTGCTTTTGTTTTTATCCACATGTTGCTCTCCTTTGGGACTCAAGGTTCTCCCTTTCTTTGCGATTGGCTGACATTTCAGATGAAGAGCAGCCCACTAGCAACATTTTGAGGTTATTTAATGACATGGAGGTTATCGCAGAACAAGTCTCGAGCCATTTATTCAGTAAATCCCACAGGAAGCGTGTTCATCAAACATTATATTGTTTAGACGTATCATTGAAGTCTAGTGTCCCAATGAAAGATCTGCTCCTCTATGTTTTGTAACTCCCTCATTTCAAAGCCGGAGCCCAACGGATGACAGTTTAAACTCACACCAGTGAAAACTGTAAACAACATTTTTCAGCAGCTTATGAGTTCTCGCTGCGACACACACCCACCCTTCTGATGGCCCCTCATTAAGTAAGAGACCAGGATGTGTGCGTCTGTTATGTCTGCAAGTATGCATGTGCATGTGGAACGATGCACACGTGTCTGCGCGTGATAATTATCTTGTTTGTGTAGATGTCTCAGCAGAGATTTTCCTTTGTCTGTCATCAGGAGGAGCTTCCTGTGCGACCAGACCGGGACTCTGTGGTTAGGCTCTTATTCGCTCAGTCCTGTTGGACTCCAGAGCGACTGCGTCCGTCAACTCCTCGTTGTCCTGACACAGGCAGTTATTAAGATCTGTGTAAGCTTGCCCCGGTAATGTGTGATAGCAAATGCATCCCATAAATCTGCTCCCGAGGCATGAGCGCTCCACTTGTATTCACATGCATCGGGACATTAAAGGGGTGGGGGAAAAATTGCTTCTTAGATGCATCGTGATTCTCTCTTGAAAGACTTTCTCAATGTAGAAAATAAATAATCCTCAATTTAAAACCCAAATTTTGACATCATGCTCCCCTGTAACAATTTAGGAAGACTGGGCTCTACGTTCCTTACAGATGAACCAACTGGCTAGTGAAACGTAACAGACGTAAACATGTGCACTGTGTGTGTAAGAATTGGCCACCTGTTGAATTTATACTCAGACAAATAGGGGGCAGCATATTGATAGTGTAGCCGCTAATTGCTGCTTCAAGTAGCTGCTGTTAGCTCAGTTAGCCGTGCAGCTAGCAGTTCGGAGCACCGTGGGAGTGTGTGTGATTATACAACTAACAATGAGACAGGGTCCAGCCCTGGCAGGACAGGCCAGGGCTGTTTATAGTATAGTATATAGTATAGCTCAGGCCTCCGGAGATGGGCACTGACCCAACCTCCATCTCACTCCTCTCCCGCTACTGCCTCGCCTGAATCTGCTATGTCTTTGTCATCCCCGTAGTTGGCATTGCTGTAAATCACCTCTGTACTTTATTCCCTGTCGTCAAAATGGCTGTGTTTGTTCCCAGTCTGACCTGAAAACCTCCTCTGGTGTAAAAGACACCAACCTGCAGAATGAGCTAATAGGACAGTGGCTAACAGAACTAACTAGTTAACATCAGCTACAGTTAACAGTAGTTAGTGGTTATTCTGATGATATGCTGGGAGGAATTCAACAGGAGGCCAATACTTACATAATGCAACTTTCAAAGTCGACCTTGTGTTCCAACACTTTCACAGAAAGCCTTTTCAGACATCAGTCGGAACATACTGTAGATTCTCTTCTTCAGATCTCACACGTGGTAATGGTTTGGCCTCTCACTTTCTGTCTGACGCACTCAGCGGCTCATCCCTCTGCCGTGACTCACTGTGATCTGTTAAAACTCAACATCTTTTTCTGCCTCACCACAGTTGGTGCTCAATCACCTAATGCCGCCTCTTGTAGCTGCAGCGGGATCCTGTTCTCTCCCTGGCGCGCAAAACCACTGATGTAATTTGGCTGCAAACGTTCAATCGGAAGCAACATGGTGTGCTAGACATATTACCCACATGTCAGGGAAAGAGGATGTGATAAGTGTGTGTGTGTGGGGGGGGCGGGGGGGGACAGGAAGATAGGAAATCATAACATTTTGTTGAGGTATTTGTGTCAAGAAAAGGGCCCCGGGGTCTTTGGAGGGTGGTGTTTGGTAACACTCTAGGATGGTTTACATACTTCATTCATGATAACGCTCCTAACTGCTATTTCAGAGGAATTCCCCTGTTGCTGCTCACTGACAGGAACAAGTCGACAGAGTGTTTAGCTGATTCATACAACTGGCATCACTTAATACTAATATTTGCTCAGACATAGTCATTATTAATTGTTATTTGTCGCTTGGTTTGTCGACTTACTTGTTCTAGTGGACTGAGAATAGAGTAAAATCACGTGGAAGTTCACAAGCGGTTCATCTGACGATGAAATGGTGCCCACTATGATGCAATGGCACAAACTGACCTTGCGCCCACAAATTCACTTGCCCACCTATGCCACCTCCGTCCTGCCGTCTCTGCCCTTGTGAAAGGCCTGTTAGTTCTGCTTGGCTGCAGCCCCTTTGTGGCAGAGCTATTACTGGCCGAGCCAGACCGCCACTGGCTGGCAGGGGCGCGAGACGTCTGTTTGTGTGTGCATGGAAGCGACGGCCCCTGTTGCACACTGCAAGCTGCGCGTTTCCCAGCGTGTGAGTATTTGTATGTGTGCGGGTGGTGATTTCAAAGAGGAAACAAAACTCTTGTGAGACAAAGAACTTCCCTTAAAGGCATGTTGGGACTGCTCTCAGCCCACTCGCTACTCATGGTCAGCCGCTGACCAAACCAGCCAGGGTTAGGCCAGCAGGAAAACCCAAGAGACACACTCACATGAAGTCTTCCTACATTCCTACATGTGCAACTCTAACCCTGACCCCATACACTAGATCTGGACCTAAAGCCTCAGTCATTGACCCAACCATAACCATTAACAAATCAAAGACACCCTGACTGCAGCCTAAGCCAACTCTTGTTGTTCACAGGCACATTTCTTCTATCGTCAGCCAATCAGTTCCCAGAAAGGGAACAGATCCATATGGCCAAAATCCACACATAACTCAACCGGCTCTTCCACAATTTATTCAACATCTGTCTACACCTCAGCCCCCCCATAGAATTGTTTTCTATATTTACTACAGATGAGTGTCCCCCTGAGTGTGTGTACACGTGACAACTGTTCAGCTTTATGCTTAATGTACACTACCCTGAAGCACAGCATGCTCACCCTTCATATGCATTTTGCGGTAGATGTAACGATTGTTGATCTCCGTCTGAGGGACAGGCCCTTCAGCCAGATAGACGTCCCGCACGCCTAATCTTATTGGCCATCTGACGGCAAGGAAAGGGTGTGTTTCAATGGAATGCACACATTCTATGTACACTTACTATGCACACACACACACAAACACATACATGAAACATCTATGTGCAAATGTGCACCCACATGTGGCCACTCTCATTACCTCACCCAGACATGCTCACTCACAGCTGCAGCGGTGTTACTTCGGACACTGAGATCACGTTTTTCAAATACAAATATTTAGCCAAAGAGCGGGAGAGCAAGAGAGCGAGGCGTGCAGGCAGCAGACGCAGGCCTGCTGCATGCCTACGCCCGACTACCTCGGGCTTCTCACCGCGGTGTGAAGTTCCCACCGAGTGTTTCTTCCCGGTGACCCCGTCTGTGCCTTTTGGCCTGGACCCCCTCCCAGGCCTGCGCCGCGTTCCTCACACATATACTCACACACGCTGATACACACAGCGAACAATGCCGACTTTCTCAGCTGTAACTGCTGGTGGGCAACGGGCCAGGCCCCCACAGCTTTACGTGAGAGACGGCCCTGATGTGTCCCTTTGCAGAGCAACTTTATAAAACCTGAGGACAGACCAGAAACCCACGGAGGGCAGCTGGACTGAGACAGCTTTGTTCTCAGCTGACTTGCTTCCAAAGTCAGTCAGCGAACAGAACTCACATTGTGCGCTTTTTCCATGAGTAAACTCAGGCTGTCAACACAGCCTCCTCTGCCTGGCTGAGCCGCTCTGGTTCGGGGAAAGACTGCGCTCCTTGTACAGCGGGCTTGAAGAGAAGAAAAAAACCCATTTAGATAGGAGGTGTTTTTCTTTCTTCAATGAGCTGCTGAGATGCCAGAAATATGCATTGTTAAAAAAAGAGACTATTCTGTGGTAATGAAGCAATTTCCGTACCTCACCTCTTCCAGACCAGCGTCAGTTGTGTGTGTGTGTGTGTGTGTGTGAGTGTGTGTGTGTGTGTGTGTGTGTGTGGTTGTGTGTCCCTCTTGCAGGTCAAAGGTTTCCCATTCTTTGCTATCTTACAGTCGCACAAGTGCACATGTTGCCTAATCTGCACAGAGAACTTATCAAGCATACCAAATCAGGCTTTTTGTGTTTGTGCAAGCTGGAGTATGGCCACCATTGTGATACGAAGATTGGTTCAGTGGTTGCTGACTCACTAATTACAGCCATTTATGCTCAGAGATAGAACACAAACAGCACAGGATAAAATCCATTTGCTGCTGACTTTTTCCATCCTCTCTGTCTGCCTATTGTGTTTATAAATGCGGCAGCGAGAAAATTATATTAATTGGACCTGCAAGGGTTGGACCGTTTCCATGGATGGATACAATTCTATTCATTTGAATGACAATGGTATGTCTGCCAGCTGCTTTTCCCAGCGCACTCTAACCCCAGCCATTATCACAACTGAAAGAGTAATCAGCCTTCTCTGGGACTCATACAATACACAGAAAGTGTTTTTCAGTGTAGAACGTTGTGCAAGATCGTCCCAGGGTGTTTTCTATGGCTTTAAACAGTGTGAGGTTTTCATATGCAAAACCAGTCTTCAACTGAGCAGCAGCAGACTGCATTAGACTTTATTGGAAGTAAAACATTCGCCAATCAGCGTTTCCAACTGAAGTTTATTTAACTCCAGCGCAGGAATTAGGCCAAAAACCGTTAAAAGGCTCGTAGCCTCCCTTAATTCGGGGGTTTTCCCCTCATTTTCTATGACACTATTCAGCCACGAAGTTTATCAATGAGAGCTTTGTGGCGGCCCTCACTGTTCCCAGGTTGCTTGAGTAAACAGTACAGTACAGATACCTCACACTCCGGCTCTATTTATCTGGAGCCAGAAAAATTCAACGTTTCCCTTATCCTCAATTTCATCTGTCAGAAATGTTACCTCCACCCACCGAAATACAGCAGGCACAGTCTTACAGCCCCTCTCCTCCATGTTTATTTGAGGCAGGTAGACATCAAACAGCTCCTTAACTGCGAAGCCAGCAGAGCATCAGGTCAGAACAAAGAGTTCATCTTAAAGAGCTCCAATGACTAAAGGAGCACTATGTAGTTATGGGGAAGAAATTTAAATCAGAAGAGAAAGATCTTCATTGACTGATTTTTTTGCCTAAACATACTAAATAAACAACTTCTTCGTTTTCATGACTGAATAAACTAAATAAGCAAGCTGACCGTAATGGACACCACAATTTCATACTGTTATACTTAACTTGTTTATAGTTGGCGGACCCTGCCACCTTTCTAGCTTTATACAGTGTTTGGGAACCTTATTTTCCTCTGAGAACATCTTGTTTATTCAGTTATGGAAAAGATAAATGTTTCTGAGTTTGTATTAGTACCTCGCCAATATAGTAAAAATTAAAATTCTGAGTTTGAATTTCTCCTCCAAAACAACACAGTGCCCTTTTCAACAGTATACAGTGTAATTCAGAGGTCTGTCTGTTGAGACGAGGAACCATTATCAGAGGATCTGAAGTCTCGACCCTGAACCGCTCACTTCGGTTTCCCCCGTCTTTTGGCAAAACCCAGAGGGATCCACTTACAGGTCTTCAAATGTCAGGGATGAGGCACATCCTCTGAGAGACTCGTGTTGCGCCGTGGAGCCAGCACCAGTCTGGGAAGACCATCAACAAAACTCAGCTTCTGGAAACACTACCAAAACCCCAAGCGCAGTTACGCAACCTCAGCCCGTATCATTTCCTCCCCTCAAAAACCCTACGTATGCAAAGATCGTCAAGCATTCCCAATAACTAAATCATAATCCACTTAATTGAACTTTCCTATAAGGCAGTCATTTGTTGTCACGTTTCCTCCCTTAAATGCCAGCGATGATTTAAACTACATGTATAATTACCAGATTATCCTCATTCTCATCCATCATCTCTGTGCATGTTAATGTTTCCGCTCTTCCACTCAGCTGTCAGAGTGCTACAAAGTGTGTGTTTGCTGTGCTTTCTGCAGGGGATCTGGGAAACGACTTAGTGATTGACAATTATGGGACAGGACTTGAGTCTGCTCTCCGCAATCCTTCTCCTCTGCCCACACTGTATACATTACAGTGACACTGAGAACCAAAATAAACACGTCTTTGGTTTGGGTAATCCAATCTTTGTAGGTAGCTACTGTTCTCATACAATGTCTGCACAGAGGGGCGCTCCACTTTTCTTTTCCTGAACAGGCTCCAAAATACACCCCTGAGCCCCAATCCCAGATTTCCAGAACCCCTGCACCCCTTTCCTCGCTAACAAGGGGTATCAGAGCTATTATGTGAATGAATAGACAAACACAACCTGGTATGCTAAGCAAAGGGGAGATTCTAGACCGGCAGGAAGAAAAGCTCTGTTGAAGGTTGGCTGGTATTAATGACTGGTTTTAGAGCGTGAGGGTCTGTTTGGGTTGTGAGCCAGGCTGGGTGGGATCAGAGGCCCGTAGACAGGATACGCAGGGAGCCTTGTCGTGTCTACAGTGCCGCTCACACTTCTCTGACAGGATGCTGTGAAGCTGTCACGGACTGAAGTGGGGATCTGATGACTGCACAGAGTTTGTGTTGGGCGACTGTGTGAACTCGACTTTTAGACCGTAACACGAGTAGCGCTGCTCTAAAGTGGCTTAGCTGACACTAAGAGCAGGCAGCCCTCACACACATGCACAGAAAAACCTGTCATTACTCTAGGAGAACAGCGTTGGCACTGTCAGAGCGAAAGCAGATGATGTTTTATTAACATTAATGTGCGTCCCTGTCTTTGTTTCAGAAGAGCTGAGGTGTGCCGGGGTGACGTGCCCCACTCTGCAGGTGCCCTTCTGCCCCAAGGGCTCAGTCCTGACCAAGAGCTACACGCCCCCTGCTGGCTGCTGCCCCTCCATACCGCCCCAGTGCACTTGCGACCTCCATGACTGCCACAAGCCCCAGTGCCCGAGCGGACAGCGCGCCGTGCCGCTCAGCCAGGCCAGCGGTCAGCCAGGAGACTGCTGCGACGTCTTCGAGTGCCAGAAAGGTGATTACACAGAGCTGCACACTGCACTACAAACTGTTTCGATTGGTCTCCCGCTGGGGGTAGCAATGGCACAGTCGGTGTGAGATTCATCGCCTTCGAGGAAGCAATTATTTTCCTAAGAGTAAGGCTTTCCTCCCTGCTGACTAAATGTCCACAGATGAAAAGCAAAGCTGCTGATTGGATAATTACTGTTGGGCTGTTTTATCAGGCTGGGCCGATGCCTCTCAGGGTTAAGACCATGGTTCAAAGGCATTTTTTCAGGGGTGTATCCACAGATATATCTATTGCCTGAAGCGATATTAAATATAATGGATCTAAAGTACGCCTGTGCACCATTTTCTCACCTGGTAAAAAAGAGGAAATACAAGGAAAGAGAAGCAAGAGAGATCACATGCAGAGCATACCTGTCAACACTCCAGATTTTCAAGGACGTTGCCCATTTTCTAACCCTTTCTCCCACTTTGCTCCCAATCGGTATAATCTCCTGTTGCATGCACAAAAGACCCTCCTGATGTGCATCACTCATCACTGCGCTCGCTTAAGCCCTCCGCTGCGCTCGGAAGAAATACGCTTCTGAATCTTCCCCTTTTATAATGTAAATTTTAGATGTTGACTTTGAATCACTTTTTTGTACATTTTGTTTTTTTTTATTAACTTTACTGAATTTAAGACTTATTATATGTCGTTCTACTTCCACATCCTCGTATGTGTTCTATTAATCTGTGGTGTAGGGTTATATGCAGGTGGTCTCCATCTCTTCCGCAGCCTAATGTTGGCAGGTATGATATAGACGTGGCCCAGAGGCAGCCAGGAGAGTCAGGAAGGCAGGGAGGGGACCTGTGGTATTGGTCTGTTTACTCTGTGCTCCCAACAAATATTCGCTGTTTTACCAACAGAACAAATTCCCATTCTGGCCCCTCCACATGCATAAATGAGTGCCGTGTCCCGGAATTAATGGACTTAACGAGCCCAGTGACCAGAAAAGTGCTTAGGCTACGAATTTGCTCAACAGAAGTGCAGTGTCAAAGGGTTCCTGTCTGGTCACACGTCCAAAGGGAAAAGGTTCAACAGTTCATTGATGGGAATGCTTTTTATGTGCTCCAGTCTGCCAGTGGGGAGGGTAATCGAGTCCGGCAGGCCGGCGGGGGCTGAATGGCAGCCGTGGGGGCCATGGGATCAGTGTTTTGATAACAAGTGTCTGCTGCTCTTTGGGCCTGGGGCTTGATGCCTTTTGTGCTGCCCCTACCGTCCGTTAGGCCTGCATGACTGCGCGCCGTGTCAGAAAGCTCCACAGACAGGGACACGGACAAGGACACACACTGGGGCCTCCTAGTCACCTCTCCGGCCCCTAAAACACTGGCTACACATACTGTATTCATGTTAAGTCTAGGTTGCTTTCAAATACCGTACCTTTTCTCTAATGGAACACACTTTAGCACGGCCCCCTATTGTCTCAGAGTGTCGGGCTTGGACTGATTAACTTGTTTCCATTGCCCACTTGGCTGAGGGCTCATATTTAGTCAGGGTCAGTGTGTGCGGTGACAATAAATCCCACCTGTGTGTTTTGGCCTCCATCGCAGATGTACTCTTTCCACTGCTGGCTGGAGAACGGCTGTAACTGGGTGGCAAACTAAACCTGGCAGCTCAGTCCTGACCTGATGTCATCTGATGTTACAGATAATCCTGTTAGATCCTGTTTAGCTGTGCTCTGTTGTTTATCAACACGTTAGCTGGAACATATATTGCATATGTCCTCTGGATGCAGCCTAGGTTCAGGGCTGACATCATCATGCTAATGGTTCTCAGGGAGCTCAAAACACACAACAAACAAGTTCTCAGAAATTGATGTTAGGGACTTAATTAAAATTTATATTTCTACATTGTCATTTAATATTCTGAACTAATCAAAAGTCTGTAAAATTGATTTTAATAAATCCCATCATTATTCTTCCCTGGGGAAAGTCATGCTTCCCTCTGTGGTTTTGCCTTAATTCGCCTCTAAACCACAAGAAGCGCCAGTATGACAGTCCATTATGAATGATTTAGACCTGCCTGGGGTCAATGTTTTATGGCCCATCCATCTCTGCATCCAATCCTCACCTCAATTTAGAGAAGACTGAACATCACAAAGCATGACTGGAATTTAGACTCAGTGCCGCAAGTTGTTTTAGGGATTACGATTAACAAACACAGCGGAAATCACATGTGAGCGTCCCCTCATGTGACTTCCTATTGCTTCTGTGAGCGTTAAAAAACGTTGCCGTGCCTTTTGATTTCGGCCAGCTAAAGTACTTATTGCATTTTCTCTGCTTGGTTTTGCTGCACGCAAAGCGGGACGGCAGGAATACTGAGTGCGACACAGAGCGGAGAGGGGAACAAAAAGATGGCGAGGAAGAGAATAAAAGATCACCAATCCCCGCTCTACTTTCAACTAAGTTGGCCCACCTGCTTTGTATTAGAGCGCAGCGCTGCTTGTCGGGAGGCACGGGGTCATCGGCGCGGACGCTTTGAGTCTGTGCTCAAAGGTATGGCGTGCAGATGCCGCCGCAAACTCCACTCTCATTTATAGGAAAACCGCTGGCCCCACATCTGGTTGCATCTGTGCAATACATTTACTCGCCTAACTAGTGCAGCTACTCATCTGTGATTGTGGAGACTTTCTTACATAACCACATTGCCTCACCTCCCTCATGTTAGACTGTGTTTGATGAAAAGTTAGTGTGTGGTTACTTGAAATCTCAGAATGATGAGTCACCCAAACCACTGTGGTACATTTGAAGACGTAATCAAGCAGTACCATTGAGATGTCATGTTGTAATCTTCCTGTTCCCCGGCTATAAAACTACCACCATTAATTTTAAACGATTAATTATATTTGTGTCATTATGTGGACTGAGGATGTTATTATTGTTATGTCTTTTAGCTTTTTAAAAAACTTTACAAACACACATATTCATGCATTCGGGGTGTAACGATTCTCCAAATCCATGGTTCAATTCAGACCTTGATTTTTGTTATTTTGCTTATTTGTTTCTTTGTTTCTTTGTTTTGGGGGGGGGTTGTATAAGAATCTCAACAACACTGTAATGGAGCTTTGGTCCAGGATGGGACAGAGTTAGCTGGTCAGCATGCAAATTTTTCTGCAACACAATACACTGATGTCATTACGTCAAAGCCATCAATCACATTCATTACATATATTTACTATGTAAACACAAATAAATAGATAAGCAAATGAGTCACTAAAAAGCACTTCTCTTAAGACCAGTACGCCGAAAAGTGGGATGGGAGTGAAATACGACACATTTGTAGCTTACAAGCAGCCACTGAATGCACCATGTAGAGTGCAGTCATTTAACAATAGCAGGCAGCTGTTTACAGTCCAACAAAACAGTTTTGGAGATAAGAAGGGAGACAAATTTGAGGAGAAAGGTATTTTTTTTTGCAGTAATTGTTGTCCTTTTGGGTGCAGGATTGACAGTGAACTGTTGTCAGTTAATGTGAGTCAGGTAAAAAGTGAAAATAAGTGTTTTGACAGGCCCGTTTTCTATAAACAAGACCAGACTCAGGTTTTCCAGCAGAGCTGTAACTAAGCTCATTTATCTCATAGTAGAAGGAGCAGGTTCTAAGTGCTTGGATGCTTCTAGAAAAGGCAGTCCAGAGCATTGATTCACTCCACCTGCGACCAGCACACTGAGCCCAGATTCTGCCAAAGCCTCAGACCCACTACTGTTTTCTTTTACTCCACAGTGCAAGAGCCCAACGCCTTTTCAATACTTGATAGATCCCTGTGAAATTCCTCCCCACGGACTTGGCTTCATTGTCTGATGAATGCCATTCCACCCTACAGGCTTTAACCTCGGCACCATTTGGTTCAGATAAACATTTCCATCAATTGCAGAAAATGAATGGATGTTTACGGATTTGTAATTCACTGTATACAGTTGTGAAAGTCTCTCACCGATCAACCTTGACATTTGTGATTAAAATCTGCGTTTTGTCTGTCATACAGTCATGAAAACAAAATTCTTGTGTTAATCTTTGCCAAATGTGACGGACACCTGACTGCACTGTGCCCTACTCGTGTGTTAAGCATTATCATCCACACATGGTGTTCAGTTTGATCTGTCTGATCATTCTTTCCCTTGTTCTCCTCCGTAGTCTCTCCCAAGTGTGTCCACAATGGGAAGGAGTTTTCCGAGGGAGAGGTGTACCGCATGGACCCCTGCTGGCTGTGTCAGTGCCGGGGTGGAATCTCCTTCTGCTCCAAGGCAGAGTGCGCTGAGCTGGACTGTGAAAACTTTTACATTCCTGAGGGCGAGTGTTGCCCCGTCTGCATAGGTACACACATTTACCTTTATTATTATTATTATTATTATTATTATTATTATTATTATTATTATTATTATTATTATTATTATTATTATTATTTTGCCATTATTCTGTTAAGATATGGCAACCTAATTCTTAATCTGGCCAACTGTTACACTGTTAAAACAGGAAGATTCTGATTTACACTAGTGTTTTGGATTTTTAAAGGGACAGTTCACCCCAAAATCAAAAATACATATTTTTCCTTTTTCCTGTAATGCTATTTATCCATCAAGATTGTTTAAGTGGGAGTTGCAGAATTATGGAGATATGGGCCGTATAGATGTCTGCCTTCTCTCAAATGTAATGGAACTAGATGGCACTCAGCTTGTGGTGCTCAAAGCTGCATATATAAAATAAAAAAAACTCAACAGCAATGTATCTTTCCAGAAATCATGACCCGGTTACTCAAGATTATCCACAGATCTTGGTAAAACACAAATGAGCCCAAAGCCAGGTAGAGTGCTCTGATATTGTGGCCCATATGGCAACCACATTACGGTCTGCTAAAGCCAGGAGATTGAGTCAGTTGCCAGTTCTGGCCTCTGCCTGCTTGGCTACAGTTGATCAGACATATGAAAGAGAGTGAAGAAGACAAAGAGCAAGGCTGCATCGGAGATCATGTCAGGTCAGTGTTGGAAGAACACCTGGAATATGCAGGCGTTTAGATGGTATGGAATGCTTTCATCTTCTTCCTATGGAAAGCTGCTCTCATCTTACTGTACGGCTCACTGCGGAGAACATTGGCTGTAATACTCTTAATCTGGATCACCAAACGTATTTAAGGTTACCTGGTTGAGATTACACTTGAAGCTGCACTAATGAATATTTCTGTTTTAAAGGTATACTATGCAGGACTTTCTTAAAAACAAAAACAAAAAAACAATGTAAAGACTCATACGAAAGTAATCCCTCTCAGTCATCACTTATGATCCACTACAAGTGTGTGGTGCTTCTTATCTGCAAAGACTGCCCTCTGCCTGTATTTTCTTCATTTTTTGTCATGTTGGGGAGATTTCTGGGCACAGGTTTGGTCAGTGGTGTGTAGCTCGTAGCCAATGACAGACAAGAGCTGCAGGTCTGTGTGTCTGTTTGACCAAGGGTGAGATGAGCAACACACACAGGCACTATGTAACTTTTAAAGTAATGCTGGCGAAGGTTGTCGATTGTTGAGTCTCATTTCCAGATTGTCAAATACCAAGAGATTCAACAATCAACTATCTTTCTGCAGAAAGTTACATAGCGTTGCTTTAAAGTGAAATGTTAAAATCCCAGAATGACCCTTTTTAATGTTTTATTACAAGGGTCATGGTATACAGGAGGTGTCACAGTTAAAGAGAGAGAGAGAACAGGGTAGAGAAAAATAGATCTTGTTCGGGTTAATCACAGCCAGGTGGACGGAACCTCTACAGCCAAAACTCAGCCGGGGTCTGACAGGGCAAACAGGACTCCTGTGCACATTACAGTACAACCCCACACCCTCTGACACACATTCAGTAAGCCACACCAAACACACAGAAATATGAATGGACCTTTGTGTCACACAGAGAAAATGCTGAGACCACCTTCTAACCTGCCTCTGTTAGCAATAAACAGTGGAACAAAAACAATTAAGACTGTTTATAGTAAATGAAAAAAGGCTCTCAGAGCCGGGCCCAGGCACCGTACATCACCTCAAGCTGAGCGGAATGGCTTTATGGTTCCTTCTTAAGACTAATGGCTACACATCAAAACATTTTTTAAAGTGCCTCCTTTGCTTCGGAGTAAAATTTATTGTATCAAACTGTGACCTTAGGGCTCACAGGAAAAACTGAAACTTACATGGATGACTTCAAGCTTTGGGACCAGCAGTTGTGAATGTCATCACCCTTGCTGTGGTTCCGATGATCAAATCTCCCTCGGGACGACACAGCGATACCCCGAAACTCATCTGTCTCGTTTCAACTTAAATCCCTCTGTACGTTGCAGCCAGAGGCCTCTCCTCACTCATAAATGTAAATGAGTCATTTAAATTCAACAGTGTTCTCTCCACAGGTCTTGGTGATGAGCCAGTTTCCATATCTTGTTAGCTCACTCATGGGGCATCCTGCATCCTCTCAGTCTGTCTCCTGTTAATTCAATTACAGTAGAGGATGGACTGAAGCTTTGGCTTTAAATTCCACACATGGTAGCCAAACCAAACTGTACATGTGATTATGCTAAGAATCAGATCCAAGATTCTCCTCTCCTCTGATTTTCTTATTTAACCCTCGGTGTGTATCTCTTTCTTTCCTCCCAGATGTGGAGTTACTGTCGATGGACAGCACTAAGGCAAGTTGCTGGGTGAATAACAAGCTGCGAGGCCACGAGGAGCAGTGGAAAGAGGACGACTGCACCTTCTGCCAGTGCGTGGATGGAGAGCCGCACTGCACGGCCATGGCCTGCAAACAGAGCTGCCAGAACCCGGTCAAGATCCCTGGAGAGTGCTGTCCCTTCTGTGAAGGTATGGCCTTCGAACCACTTGTCTTTTATTATTTATCATATTTAATGTATAACTCAGACCTATGTGAGGTACACATTAGCCCACATACCACATGTAGGAGGCTCCTGTGTCCCCGCAGCTTTGCCACAGAGGCCATGTCAGCATGGGCTCATTAAAGGGGAGGCCACGGAGCATTCTTCAAGCTGCAGGGTTCTTTGTGTTCCTTTATTACTGTTGCCCGCCAAAATGAGACCCACCTGTGTGTGCGAGGCTGCGCCGGGCTTTTAAAGCAGGAGGCTGCATAATTGAAGTGGATCCTTTTTTTGTGAGCGTAATTAGTTACAGCTCGTTGGGCTGCTCCTCCCACCGAACGTGGCAAGAGACGTCTGACGGGAATCGCCATGGTGCATGTGTGTTGTTGTTGACTTCACAATGAAGCTGGCCCTGATTCAAGAGAGTCTGCGCAGTGCTGACTTCAGTCCAGGGGACACTCTGTTATCTTCACTTGTAGACTAACCAGAACTAAAACGTGCTCTTTAGATGCATTTGACTTATTAATAGGAGACAGTTCCACACAATAAGACAGAGAGGTATAATCCCCCTTACAGTGCGACCCACCCTGGTGTAATTGCTCTACATTTATCTGTAATTACTGTTTACACCAAAATAAGAGCACTGTAAATAGGTAGCTATTACAGTTGGCACAAAAAGCATAGAGGTGTTACACCTGAGGGGATCCTGGCACACGTATGAAAAACAGAAAGAAAATCATAAAAGAAATCTGTTCTTTGTCGTGTCTCATGCAAACTTTTTATCCTCCATCGTCTCTTTTGTTCTCTAGAGCCTTCTTATGAGACAGTTAGCCCCATGCTCTGTCCTCCGCTGGAAAACTGCTCCCTCTCAGGAAACGACTGCCCGTATGGCTTCCAACAAGACAAAAACGGATGTCTGCTCTGCCACTGTCTCAACAGTAAGTTCACTTTCCTCCAAAGGGTTCAAGTTTGACTTGCGGAAGCTTGAATGTGACACATTTCTTGACATGCTGCCTCTTGCTTTGCTTTAAAATGTGTGGACAAACAATGTTGTATTTACCTGTTTGCTCGTGCTGATGGTTTGGACAGCAGCAAAGACATGTTCTCATTCAGGTCAGCTTATTTGTGTCCATGGCTGCAGTCTTTACAAGAATGTTCCTGCCCCCATGCCCCGTAGCAACTCGTGCTCATGCCTTTGATGGATTGTTGTGCCCATGATCAGATGACCTCTCCCTCAACTCTTTCAGATGACTCTTGCCCCGACCTGGGAAAATACTGTTCCCTGAAATGCCCGATGGGATACGAGAGGGATGATTTTGGCTGTGAGGTGTGCGAGTGTAGCATCCCCATGCCCAAGTGCCGACCTTTGACCTGCACTAAGACCTGCCCTTATGGATATGTGTAAGTACACCCAGTGAACCTGTGGGTTTCTCTCTTCCCTCCCCCCTAAGTCAACTTTTGCTCATTTTTCATCTGTGTTTTCAGACTGTTTTACAAGCATCATGAAACTATACTCTTTGCTCTTACATGCTCAGAAAGAATAATCTTAGTGGATAGTTATCTTTGTTTTACTCCCGAGAAAATGGTTTTGGGGAAGAAATTCTAATCAGATTAATTAGATTAATTTTAATTGATTTGATCTGTTTCAATTGGTAGTTAAAAACGTATATTTCCAAGTGATAACCAGAGGCCAGGGCCTGTTTGGTCCTGATCAACAGGAAGTAGAAGTGGCTATGGCAACAGTACTGTAGTTTGGCATCCAAGATCAAACGGCCCACCTTGGTGGCCAGTCCGAGCCAGGTCTCTAAATCTGTGTGTCAGAGTGTGTGTGTGTGTGTGTGTGTGTGTGTGTGTGTTTGTGTGTGAGTAATTCACTGTGAGGTCCTGCAACTCCTTTCCTCCTAATCCCATTTAACCCAATCAAACATCTGGAAATGCTCTCTACCAGGACGCTCGGTCCCCAGGCACCGCTCTCATTTCATAAATCATTGTTCCGTCTCAAAACAACGATCAAAAACACATCAGGACAAAAGCTGCCTTTATGAAACGTATACAGTTGGGATTCTTCTGGTATCTCAACCATGCTATGTGGAGCCACGGCTCAAGATGGGCCCGATATGTCTGCGCAGAAGAGGAGAAGAGAGGAGAGGAGAGGATGGGAGAGGAGAGGAGAAGAGAGGATGAGGGGGAGCCCATGGGGAAAAGAAGAGCAGGAAGTCCTGGCTTTATCCTTCATAAGCAGCTGTTTAGGTCTACCCTCAGAAGTCAGAAATCCTCTGAGAGCTTGCCAGCCTTACAATGCAGATCTGTCCGCTCACACAGGATCTCAGCATGCAGCCACCACAAAGAAACAAAAGGCACAAAGGATCTCTGTGTTTATACTGTTGATGACATCCTGTGTGTACTGTAATGTACATATCCAAAACTGATGGCGCAGGATGAATGTAAACCTTGTAAACTATGCGTACCCATGTGTTGAACACTCCTCTCTTGTGTTAACAGTCCAGATGAGAGACTTTCTCAGGGTCGCTCTTATGACTGAAGTTGTGTTTTAAATCCTTCATAGCTCAAAATCATCACTGTGACCTCACAGGTCATGAATGGCATTCTTCTGGCCATCACAGTTGCGGCACACTGGAAATTGTGCCGAGCCAGCAGTCCCAGGGCCGGGGGCCCCCAGTGCCTCCCCGAGCCCCTCTATCCCCCTGGAGCCCAAAGCGCTGCTTGGCATTCCACACACCATCTTTAAACAAAGCCTTGCTCTAAGGTCGCAGCACTCTCTGTCTCTGTATTTGTACAGTGAGGCTCTGGCCAAACCCTCACAATGTTGTTTCAATAGCTGTTATTGCTGTTTCAGCATAGATAGGGCGCTCTGTTTGCTGAGGCTGACATGCTCTGTCCTCTTTATGGGACACAGCACCCATCCATGGGTTCGAGGGCTTATTTTATTTATGCTGGCTCGGCAGATGAAGATTAATCGAGCAATTACCCAGACCTAATGAGGCCACTGCTTCATAAAATGGGTATCATCACTTACCCTGAGAGAGAGAGAGAGAGGTGGAGAGGGAGGCTTGCTGGGTGAAAGAGGACTGAATGTAGACAGAGGGGGATAGAGAGCGAGTCTAGAAGTGTGGATACAGGTCATTGTTTCATCTGCGTTTTGACGATCTATCAACCTGCAGCTCATCCATGTTTTATTAGGTAGATAATTGGATCCGACTGGCCTATTTACAGCCTCTGCAGCTTCTGCACTTAATACTGCTCCGCTTTCTTTTTAGGTGAGGATATCCCTTTAATTGTGCTGGGTTTACTTCATAATAGCACCTTAAAGATATAATATTTAACATTTCTTCATTAAAATGACAAAAAACATCTAGACCTTTTGTATTTTCTTGAGTTGTGTAACAACGTTCTTACCCAGAGGAGTCATTTATGCAAGGTACCGGTGCATTTCATTTCGGCCGTGAGGAAGGAAGCGTGCGAACGTGGCCAAACATAGTGTGAATAAAACTTTTAAACATTACCTCGTCTGTGAACATTTCTGCGAGTCAGGTAGATAGATTTTCATGGGCAATGGTGGTTGTTTAGCAAGGATGACAACAGCTCCCATGATCCCACGCAACTTATATCTTTTACTTAGTTTTGATTGAGAGATCCCTAGTGACAAAAATTACATACTGCCCCTTTAAAACAAAAACCTGTTTATAAATTGTCACTCACACAGCTTGTGCCTGACCCTCAGAAGGCAATATCTCTCTTTCTCTAGTTTTCTGTACTCCTCAATCATGCCCACTTTAGTTCTTGTCTGGCCGCTGCTCTTTGGCTCTCTTATATGTCTGCCAAAGGCTTTTGGAGCAATAAGGATGGCATCAGGGTGAATTGAAAGCATCTGAATTGGCTTTAGATTGCTCCATCCACAGTCTTTGGGCTGGTATGATGTGCAAACCACAGGGAGCTCACGTGTTGGCCTTTTTATTTGGCTTTCTTTAAGGGCAGCTAATGCAGAGAGGGGGAAAGCAGGTCCAGATGTTGATTATACCAGACGTGAGCATCTGGTTCTCAATCACAACACCACGATGTACTCCTCTTTTATCCACATCATATTGAGGAGATATCCTCAATATGATGTGGTTTTATCTGAACAGCACAGGAGTGGCATTGTTTAAGTGACTGAGTTTTATACGTGTGTGCACTTCAATCCTGTCTGTGTTTGTCGTCCCTCAGGAGGAACAAGCACGGCTGTGAGATGTGTCGCTGCGTCAAGTGTCCTCCCTTCACCTGTGACAAGCACTGCAGCGACGGCTATCGACAGAACAGGAAGGGCTGCTCCATCTGCATGTGTAAAGGTAACCGAGCTCTGTTTAGACATCACCTGCTGCAAAGCGCAAGATAATCTGACTGAACAATACCTCAATAGCAATTATGTGACAATAGTTCAGGGGTGTCAAACTGGCACTTTCACACGATAATTGCCATGTACTTATGGGCATTTATTCTATCGATATAGAGTTATATATGAAAAGTAACCCCCGATACGTAACTTCAGTTCCACCACAGGGTCTTAACTGTAAACTGGACAAAAAACCACTAACATCTGGCTTTTGTCTTCAGTGGAAAAGGGTACTATTGTTATCCATTCCCAGATCAAATGACTCTTCTCTGATCAGCGGTGATGGAAACGTGACATCCGGAAGAACACCCTAATTTCACCCCTTTTCCAATGCAATGCTACAACACGTTAAGGATGTTGGCACGCAGAGCTGCCGACAGGGGAGAACACCAGATAAATTGTCCCAGGCTATTGGTCATGGAAGGCCAGAAAGGGCCTTAAAATAATCTGTTGGCGGGGCCTTTGGAGATCATCTTGTCCTGGGCCTGAGCAAGACCATTGGCAGCCTTGTTGACACGTGAATAATTTGACATCCGTCCCCATTTAAGCAGCACTCAGACTTCTTTCAGTCGTCGCTGAGTTTGAAAGAAAGACTGAAGTCAAAGATATCTAAAGAAAACATAAAAAAACAAACTGCCAAATCATTGCTACCTATCTAATCGGTATTGCGTATGTGCAACTCAACAGAGATGAGAAAGAATAGAGATGTCTCACTCCTTCTCTACTTCCATCATCAGCTCCAGAAAGACCCTGTGTAATTCAGAATGTTATAAAGACAAGTTTATGAGGTCAACAGTGACACAAAAACCTGCCATATACGCGCTAATTTGGGTGTAATTAATAAAGAAATCTCAATATCAAATGGGGAGACTTACTTGAAATTCCATCACTTTGTATCCCTGGAGGATTTTTAACCACTAACCCCATATATAAATGTTGAGTTATATATCAAGAGTTTCCCCCCTGATACCTAACCACAGTTCCACCACAGAGTCTTAACTGTAAGCTGCATAAAGGGTAGAGGTTGGAAGGAGATAGGAGCGCTCTGTTAGCAGAGTTGAATTTCTGCCACTAAGCTGCAGCTTAGGTTTCCTGTGACCTTCTGGTGCTCCACTGTGGAGACTTTTATGAATGCTTGTTTTGGTCCTTGTTGGTGTTTAGCTTTATCCAGGGGCTGTGTGTGCAACTCTAATTAGATTGCCTCAACCCCCTAAGTTTGAAGCAAGTGTACAGATGCCATATTTATGCGCCACCACACTTTATGCAATGTGTTTATTTTTGCCAGTTTAGCTGCATTATAAATATTTCGGCCTCAAATATACTTCTGGTTTTCCTGTATGGTGAGATGATCAGTCGGAGCAGCTGGCTCCTCGTCTCCACAAACAGAGGGATGCAAACAGAGCTGTGACCTACTGAAAATAAACGTGCTGTTTACCTGATTCTGAACCCTTGTATCGGTCTCTCTGTGGACTGTTAAAATATTTAGGGATAGGAAACTTTTTTTGGAAGTACATTTTTCTCTGTGCGTTGTTTTTAAGCCAAGGTTTCACATGAAAGAGAAGAGGCATCTAAACATCTGCCTGAACTCTGCAACGTAGCACTGTGTCCGGCTTTGTTCCAGATCCCAGCGGATCCCTACAAGCTTTAACAGCCATACTGTGTTTAACACATGCAGGGGCTTGGTTACTGGTAACATGGGCCCTTCATAAGATGTGATATGTCTGCCTTTTAGGTGTAATGTGATGATGTGATGATATTGTGGGGAATTCATTAAGCTTGATTCAAGGTTGGATTATGAATTGACCTGTGGTACGCACATATGCAATAAAGTAATTCCAGTAAACAAAACCACAACCACTTAGCTCTCACTTAGGCCTCCAATGAAATTGGTCCTAAGAGTATAATACTGGCCCTTTTTACTGTAAATCATAAATGCACTTAATGAAATTTCCACAGTGAATTTACAAGGTTCCTTGCTTGAATGTTTGCACAGTTCCTCCACAAGTCCTTCCTTGGCTAGCTACCCCTCTAATGTCTGTGCCTCTCATGTTTGTGTCTCTAGAAAGTGGCCATGTCCCGAGCACCACTGTCCCAGCACCGATGCCCAGCTACTGCCTCACCTCCAACGGGCACCGATACGAGGAAGGCGACGGCTGGCATGACGGCTGTCGTGACTGCTACTGCCACTCCGGACGGGAGATGTGCGTGCTCATTTCGTGCCCCGTGCCCAGCTGTTCTCATCCAGTTGTGAGGCCTGACCAGTGTTGCCCCACGTGTGAGGGTACGTCGCTGCAATTCAATTACTTTATTTTGTGTCCAGTTAATACCCTTAACCCTTTTTCTATGCAATTGAGGGATTATTACCGATAACAGATGATGGGCAGGCCAAAATTTCCAGATTATGGACACCTTGAAAGGCATTATCCTGCGTATACTATGTCCCTTGCCAAAGAGCAAAATTTAAGACAATTAATTCATATTTTTAGGTTATATGGTTTTTCACAAGCAATAACTCCTTCCTTGGCAAAACCTGAGGGTTTGACTAATACCTGGAACAATCAGGATATTCCCACAAGGTTCTCATGTAATATCAGGAATTAATGGACACTGGAATCGATCAGTATCGAGTATTCATCTAGATCATGGTGTGATAACCAATGATAAACTACAAAAAATTGGAATAATCCTTCAAAATCTTCTCATTAGATAAAGACAAACTCAGATGTGTCAGATCAGTTTGCAGTTTTACGTTTTGGAAATTCTTAATGAAGCAGCTGACAGTACACTGAAGGTGTATTGTCAGAAGGTCACTGCTTCACAGTTTTTAACACACAGACAAAAAAACGCTTTAGGACTCACTTTGACAGTTAATACACATGCTTCCTTGCACGCACTCACACACATCTGGCAAAGCACACTATACAGCCCCCTAACAGCTCATTCAAGCGAGAGCTTCGGATCATTAGCTAACTTTTGGGCCTTAGACTTGCCGGCCACTTAAACTCTCAAACACACAGTCTCTGTCTGTCCGTCTCTCTAAAAATGGAAGGCACACTGATCCACACCCACACGTTTTTTATCCACAACCCTCCGACTCATGCGGATATTTATGGAGGAGTGACTCAGTTGGCTGTTCAAATATTTAGGAGTGAAAGAATGTCTACAACTTTCAGAAGCTACGCACACTTTGCAGTCAGGGGACAACGGGCTAACTCTTTGCAGATGTCTGCTACTCTGCTGGACACAAAGATGTTTTTAACTAAACGAGTGTCAAAACACAAGTTGGACACCGCCCTACACTGCCCGAGGCTTCTCTTTAATGGATAGTGGTCTCCCATGCATCCTCATTCGTGTAACTTATGACCCTGTTTACTTTGTCACTCTGTCGTGTTGCAGTGGTTGTTATGAGCTGAATGAATGTTTGTTTGGCACAGACCAGAATGTGAATTTGATAGCAGAGCGCTAACATGACTGTTTCCTTTCTTTGCCTCCCTCCTCCTCCCCCACTGTAGATGAGTCAGGCAGCGGTCAGCCGGAGGGGATGGACATGGTGGTGTGCAGAGCGCCCGGGGGGGAGTTTTACGTGGAGGGGGAGACCTGGAACCTGGACGAGTGCACGCGCTGCACCTGCAGGAAGGGACGTGTCCTGTGCGACACTGAAGTGTGTCCCCCGGCTCTCTGCCAGACGCCAATCAGGAACAAGGACACCTGTTGCCACGTGTGCCCAGGTAATTACAAAAAGGGCAGGAAAAAGACCCGGGGGGGGGGGGGGGCATCAGAGGAAAAGTATATAGCTGTTTTGGATGTGCTATCAGCATGTGGTTTTGGAAGGTCTTGCATGTTGCACTCTGTCGGGCAGTTTTATGTCAGGCCCACAGACTCATAAAGAAACCAGCCAAGACCGGTTGGGTTTACATAGCAGGCAGCAGCACATGTGCACTGCTTTCACCCGGCAGTCCTCGCCGAAGGTTCATCGTAACTCTCTCATAGCTGGAAGCGCAAGAATGTAACTATGTAATTTGCGCTCAATCTGTGCTATTCCCCCGGTTATGGGAATAAACCCCGACAACAAATGTCTACGCAAATGCAAAACCACACGCATATTTTATTTACAAGTGCACCCAAACACTCGAGCCTCTCTCATACACTTAGAATCAACATATCCCAAGCACTCCCCCAGCATGAGGCCCACAAATCAGCAATGCATGACTGCGCCTGAGAGCTGCTCCTTGAGAATGCCGGCCCGCCTTATCGCTGCATCTCCCTTCACAAAAGCAGATTGTCAGAGGCCGGCCTTTGATATATGTATGGGTCTGGTCACCAGGAATGTGGGAATAATACACATCTCACTGACAGGCCCTATGATGTATGTGTACTGTAGAGCAGCGTGGTGTGTACATGCTAACTAAGTCCTGAGAAGGCCTCAGATCTCAGGCCTGCAGGGGTCTGATGAGACGGAGAGATAAGGCCGCAGAGCTGACATCTGACATATGGAGTCTCTTGTGTTTGTGTTTAACATACAGTAAAGCATCTTTCCCTTTGGCGTCACCTTAAAGGCCCCATAACTCCTGTGGATTGAGATGTTATACAGCAGGGATAAATGCAGGAGTCGTGTAGAGGCCGTAGCACTCAGACAGAATTAGGTTTTTCTTTGAAAATTCTCTTCGAGCTAAACTTTACATGCTCCAACCTTACATTACCAAGGCTTATTAAAGGTGCAATATGTAGGAATGCTCACCAGCTAGCCCCAGCGGTCCAAGGCTCTTCCCAGTCTGGGCGTACTCATGTCAGATAACAGGACTGCTAGTTACATGGCTAACTAATTAAACTCTTACATACTGCGCCTTTAAGTGAGGAAATAGGCTAGAACCTAACCCAGCACACAGCTCCATATCGTACCTTACCCTTTAACTATCTTCATTATTAACTTTATTTGTACCTCTGTGCAACCGCAGACGAGACCCAGAGCCCGCTGCTGCCAGTCAACAACAGCCAGCAGGAGTACTGCATAACCAACGATGGAGATGTGCTGCTGGCGGGAGACTCCTGGAAAGCCAACGCCTGTACCAGCTGCACCTGCAACAACGGCACCATTCAGTGTTTCTCTCAGCGCTGTCCGGCTGCCAACTGCAGGGTGCCCGTCTTACGCAAGGGCCAGTGCTGCCCACACTGTCTCGGTGAGTCTCAATCAAGAGAAGGCTGCCTTTAGACTCAACTTTGAGTATTTTTCTGGCACTGAAACTCAGCCCTGAGTTTAAATACATTCTGAATGTGGTTTATGTTACATACTAAATTGTTGTTTATGTAACACTTCCACAAAGTAAGAACAAGATGTCAAAGTTGTGGTACCCCTGGAACAAGGCCCAGCCTGTTGTTGTTGTTGTTGGGAAAGTTATAATTTATAGCGCTACATGTCAAAAAGAGGGCGTAACTGAGGGGTTTCCTACGCTGACTGTGTGCGTATGTGTTTGTTCGTTAGACACAGCCACTCTGGCGCTTCTTAGGCAAACACGACCGTTGGCAACACCATTCCATGTGACATGCACACACGGGCACCGCTCGGAGCAAAAACATTCCTCAAGCATCCGCACATTCACACGTGTTTCCTGTCCCCGACTGAATCGGCCCGCATCGCCCCCTCTCTGTGGCGGCACAGGAAGGCAAAGCTCCATGTCAGCTTTTCCTATAGAGGAAAACCTCAGCAGAGGCACCCATTGTTCACCCTGACATGGAGCCGTTTCACCAGGCCTTTGTTTTTGTTATTCGCCCGGTGGAAAACAGAGCTTTTCACGTAATGCCTTTTTTTAAAAAGCAGTACAGTGGAAGTTCCTATAAACACACCTTATCAATTTAGACACCAGGGAGTTGATACATTCCCTCACAGTTATGTCTGGAATGCTTTGTGTTACACCGCCGATATCAGTAATGGATCTTATTCTTGTCTGAACAGAAATAACAACGTCGGTGCCGGTGATGGTGTCTACCAACGCCCCCAAGACAACGACCTCTGTTACAGTGGAGAGTGCAGCGTGGATCACCACCGTCACTGTACCGCCCATCATCGCTGATACAGGTACCTGCTCATTAAATCATCCACATATTCCCCCTCACATATAGCCCCTAAGTTGTTCATGCTCTCCAATATAACAGATATTGTTGTTGGGCGCATTTAGCTGCCACCGCCCAGTGGCTTGTCTTGGTGACCATCATAACAGAGGAAGATTTGGTCTTACTCAAGGAGCTGGTTAACCAAGAAGTTTTGGCTAACCGCATGCAGTGATGCCAGTGCTTTATTTAGCTTCCCCTGCCTCCTTTTTCAAACATCCTCAACCCATCATGGATTCATCCCAGTTATTGGCATGGCTGTGTAGCCTACACCCCCTGCCAATGTTTAGAGTCTGTGAATGTTTATGCTGATGGAGGGTGTTTTGTGATTCATTGATAAATGAGTGAAAGGGAAATAAACTGATGATGCACTAAAACGATAATGATAAATGGACGCGGGCTAAACATGATCTCTCTTGAGACACCCAGCGTTTATTTTTCCATGTTTAATACCAAGCTGTGAAGCGAAGAAATAAACTGTTTTCAGATTAAATGGGGGGGGGGAAAAGCTTTCTGTGGGAAAGATATCCGATATCGATGCTGTCTGTGTCCCTCAGATGAGCCAGGTCTGGGTGAGAATTATCCCAGCCAAACAGAGATGGCCCTCATCTACCAATCAGCAGCTTGGATCCTGGCAGGTCTCCTGCTGGCCATCATCATCTTCCTCATCGTGGCGTTACTTATCAACAAGAAAAAGAAGTGGGTGCAGATGTCCTGCTACAGTGCACCAAAGAAGGTGAGAAGAGATCTGTAAATCACGTTAATCGGCTCATTATTTTCAAGCGCTGGCTTAAAAATGCTCCTTGATCTTCCTGCTTCTGCTACATGCAGCACTAAAGCCGTCATGACGTTAAGATTAACGCCGTTTCCCCTTTGCCCTGCACTTTTAACTGGAACAAGGTCATGTCCATCATGGGGATCTACAACTCAACCATGAAATGAGATTGTAGCCTCAGAAGATCCGAATTTGTCAGTATATTGTCAGAACAAACAAGTGCAAGGTGAAAAAAATTAGAAAGGATTCATCTGACCTGAGTTATGGCTTCAATCTGACAACAAGGGCAGTGGTGGAAGAAGTATTCAGATCCTTTACTTAAGTAAAAGTAACCACTACCAGCAAAATGTAGTTAAAGTAAAAGTACTTAGATATTATTATATATGACATCAATAGATTATTAATACTGAAGCATCAATGCATAATCAGCATTTTACCGTTGTCGCCGCTGGAGCTAGTTTGAACTACTTTATACACAGTTTTAAATACATTACTTTGCCTTTTTGCTGAGATATTGGATCATTTGAACATTTGTTGAAATGAAACCAACTGAGACTGAATCACTATTTACCTGACATGTGATCCCAACTACACGGCTGTTTGAAAGATGTCAGAGGCCAAAGCAGTTGGTTTAGTCATAAACAAGGCGTTGTATTTTAAAAGCTTGTCATATTATTTATTGTTTAAAATCTTTATTTTAAAGGATAAGTTCACCCAAACGAGAAAATCCAGTCATTATCTGCTCACCACCATGTTTCTAGAGCTTCACAGCAAAACAGTGTTGCAGCATTCTCCGAAACAGCTGAAGTAAAAACATCTCGTCTGGCATAATCCAAGTCTCCGTAAGCCCTGAGATCCCAAACTGATTTTGAATAGACGTTATTTACATGCTTGATGAGCAGTTGAGCACATGCACCCACCTCAGACGGGCAAAGGCTTATAGCTGAACAGCTTACACCCTTTTTTAAGCTGAAATCTTCACTGTGTCAGCATCTAGTTCAGTTGTTCAGGAGAATGCTGCATCGCTGTTCTACTGTGCAGCTCCAGAAATTTTTTCACAAACATTTTGGGATAAAAGTAACTAGTGACTAAAGCTGGAAAATGCCGTGGAGTAAAAAAAAGAAAAAAAAAAGAACCATCTTTCCCTCTGAAATCTAGCAAAAGTGTAAAGTAGCATACAATAGAAATAGTCAAGTTAAGAACAAGTAGCTCAATATGTACTACTTTCCACCACTGAACAAGGGGCTATGTTCTTTTTCCTGTCCTGCTCAGACTGTGATCCTGAAGAAGCATGTGAACAAGAACTCGGTGGTCTACATGGAGCCCTCCAAGGAGAACAAGTTCCAGAATGTGAAGAACGACTGCGGCATCATCCACTTCTCTCCGGAGATGAGCTCCCCCTGCGCGGACAAGATGACCATCCCCAGGGCCAAGCTGAGCATGGGCAACGACTGGACGCCGCGCTAAAACACACCGCTCGAGCCCCGCAGATCGGAGCTGTCCGGCACCTCCCACTCTCTCTCACTGCTGTATCCAAGGTGATTGGGTGACACACCTTGGGCGCCGCCTTGTTCCCACCCTTCTCTCTCTGAGGATGCTCGACAAGAGACAACACAAGCGGCCTCTGTTTCTTTTACTACGTGTCCATATTCTTCTTTGGGTGGAGTGAGATGCTGGGAGGTGGACGGACGCATGGACACATAAAAGGACTCTGCTTTAAAACAGAGAAGGAGGCAGCCAGAGAGGCTCCTCTGTCAGAATCAGACTTTGACTGTGAACATTGTAATATTATTGCCCATTATTGCCTCCTTTGAAACTGGAACTCTGAGGCAATAAGAGGAGCATAAAAAGCTTTAGGACAGGGGTTTGGGCTGTAGTTTAAAGGGGCTGTAGAGGATGAAGCCCCCCTGAGATCAGCAGTGCTTCATGGATGTAATCATTTTCATCAGCAGGGAGGCCAAAGGAACTGATAATCCAGTTGGATCACGTTGGGTTCAGCAGCCAAATCATAACAAAGTCAACAGGCTTTATATAGACCCCCAGATCCAAACCCCTGCCTTAGAATGTGTGGTTTCCATCTTAGTTTTTGTATATTTCTACAGTGTTTGTACTCGTTGTAGTGTTGTTCTTGGCCACCTCTCGTTTTTATTATGGGTGTCTCTGTGGGGCCAGCTTGAAACATTTTGAAAATGCCAGTCCAAACATTCCCCCCCGATCAAGTTCAGGAAGGACACGCTTCCCAAACAACAGCCTTGTTTCTACCTTCGACTGACCTGAGCCGTTCCATTCAGAAAACTCCGGACGACGAACCGCAATTCTACGCAATGAAATATGTGAATTTCCTCTTTAGTTTTCGCCTTTTTTCCAGGAGGATCAGCCCATCAGTCGTACTTCATCATCTCAAAGAATCGCAAAGCTGAGGTGGAGTGATGTTCATCCAGGAAGAGTCGTTTTAGCGGCGCCAGACACTTCATCTGGTCTTTGATACCTCGCCTCACTATTTCATTCAAAGCTGTGTGTTTGTGTTTGTGTGTGTGTGTGTGTGTGTGTGTGTGTGTGTGTGTGGACCTTCTGTTCACATCGAATGTTAGAGATAGTTATGAGTCATTTTAAAGCCTTAATTCTATAGCCTTAATGCATTTTCTTTGTTTTCCTTTAATAACTGAGTTATAGCCCATATCAAGGAGCCTAAAAACAGTAATATATTCAGATTTTGTTGTACAGCGTCACTGATGGTTCTCATCAACTCTTAAAGTGAATTATGTGATGTGGAGATGTTAAAGTGTAAGGGGAGCTTGTTTGGTACACATTACAAATTAAGAGCATGTTAAAGAGACGTAGCACTTTTCTTTGGAGCCAGTGTTTTTTTTTTTCGAACGCGCCCTGCAGGATTCCTGGAGGGATAAAGGCCCTAATCAGGGATTTGATAGGCATATTAAGCCCGCGGAGATGTTAAACCACTCAAGTGAACACGCTGTTGCAGCTAGAGGCTCTGTACCAATCTGATCAGCGCGGGGAAGGACAGAATCTGAGAAGCATTACGAAGCAAGGAAAAGGTCTTGGATCGGAGGTTTCGACCCACTGCCAATTTTCTCAATACAAAGACCATTCTGATGCCAAAATTGGTTGGAGACCAATTTATATTGAAGTGTTTTAGTAACTCGGTAGATTTGTGTCTGTTTGAATCATGACCATGTGCTTTAAAAAAAAAAATGAAGAGGCGACTGTAAAAGCTTACGCAGTTCTTTGTTCTTCTATGTGTAAAAAAAAAAAAAAGTAGTTTAAATTAGTAGGACAGAAGAGTACCTTATTTATTTTTTCACATAGCTTTATTTATTAATACTATAGTTTGAGATTTTTTTTTTTTTTTTTTTTTGGAAAAATGAACTTTTGGTAGCCAAAGCTGCTGTACATTGTAGACTATTTACCATTTCTATCTGCTATATTCTATACAACCTTATTTATTTCACTGTTGCAAACCCTGTAAATATGTTTCCTAGATGATGAACTGTAACATTTACACTTATTTTGAAAAATAAATGTGTGAACCAAAGTAGCCCTGCATCGATGATACTTAAACTCGGTCGGAGGAGCAATTCCCAAAAGTGCCGTGATGTCAGCCAAGATGGTATCTGTTAGTGGTTTGTACTTGCAGGCTCATTCACATCTGGTCCTGGAGTTCTGCTCCAAATGGGAATTTGTCCTCTCTTAGTTTCTTTAAATGCTTACCCAGGTTGTTCTCTTATCTCAGTAGCACTTGCAGATGTGTTTAGTGGTATTACTGTATGTTATTCCTGATGGGGGGAGGGGGTCCTCTGAGATTTAAGCACTAGTGAGGAGTACACCTCATCTATCCGGTGTGCTAATAAAACACTGGAAAACACAAAGACATGCAGGCCAGACCTGGAAGCCTGGATAATCCTCAATGCAGACTGGGCTGTTGTTTTGACTTGTCCGTCAAAGCTCTCTCATAAACTTCAAGGTGAGGAAGCTTCTCCGGAAGGATCAATAAAGCAAACATTAGGGTCAGTTTCCCAGGCCTTGAATACGTCAAACACTGCAATGTAAAACTTTCAGACTATCAAAAGCAGTAAATTTTAACTTAAGATATTTTCATAACTCCCTAAATGTTCTCAACCTGTGTCTCAACTGAGTAATTACTGGATTCATAAGGTATATGTTACAATAAGGGAAAACCCAGTATCCAGACTGTTAATCCTCATGGCTGTTATACTCATTAAACAGCTGGAAAAAACCACAGCTCCATGTGGGAAAATGTTTTTTATTTCCACTATTGATCTTGTTGCTAATTAGAAATGTAAAATTGTTTCCATGACACACAGTCTTCAGTAAAAAGTCCTCTATATTTCAACTTCTGTTGTTCTATTAAGGCAATTAAGTCCAGTGAACCACTTGTCCACAAAAGGGGTTTTGGAAAGTTATGGAGTTTGGGTCGCCATTCAGCATGGTAAAAATAAACCATTTGTGTCTGTTGGGCTCTCGCTTTCCAAATGGAAAAGGTATGAATCTGTCAGTCTTCAAACAGATTCTGTAGGTCCCAGGATGAAAACAGTCTCTGGGACCTGACTGAGCCTCGAGGGACGTCTCCACAGTCAGTGGAACCATGCAGGTTTTCACAGAAGGATCTTGTAGTAGTCGTCCTTGTAGCTGTATAAGACCACCACGGCCAGCCTGCGAGAGGACAACATCTGTCAGTTATGAGATTCAGAGCAATATTAAAAACATTATGGAGGACTTCCAAATGGGACATTGCAAAATCATCACAATGAAATTCAGCCGGGAGGTTTTTCAAGATCTTAGATTTCTCTGGCTTAAGAAGTCAATCCTGTGGAAATAACAGAGGATTCAAACCCGCCGCCGGGACAATACCCAGGGTAAGACAGTCCCATAACTCAGTGGAGAAATCTTAACTTTTCTTTTAGTGCCATCCTCAGGTCAAAATTTCAATTTGTCCAATATTTTGGTTTAAAGGTGCAATATGTAAGAACTGGACACCTGTTGAAACCGTACTCCAAACAAACAGGGGGCAGCATATCACCAGAGTTACCACATACTGCTACCAACTGTAGCTGCCATTAGGTAGTTACCTCAGTTAGCCATGCAGCTAAGAGGTCCAGACTGGGAGCTTGGAGCACCAGCTGATTGTTGTTGTTTACATCGCTAGCACAGGAGCTCTGGACTGTGACGGACCGAGTTAGCATGCTAAGTTTTGTAAATACCTCTGTAATGATACATGGACGTCATAACATCAAAACCGTTATTTCTTCACATTCTGCTGATAAATGTAGTTAATTTTTAAATGTTGTCAACTAAAATTCTTACATATTGCACCTTTAAATACATGCTAAACAAATGACATTAGCTTCAGCTGCACTTTTCAAATTTTAGCACGCTAACACACCAAACAATGACGGTAAACATGGCAATTTTGTACTTTGTATTAACGTGTTATCGCTGTCATTGTGAGCATGTTAGCATTTAGCTAAAAGCACCAAGTGCCTACTGTAAGTGCTCACAGAGCTGCTAGCATGGCTGTAAACTTGTCATCAAAAACAGGTATTGCCCAGAGTAGTTTTGGATCAGGGACAGCTCAGTGACTGTGACTTTGTGAATTATGGCTCTTTGAGGGGAGTTACGGCTCTCCGACAGCTGCTCAAAAGAACAGCTTATTGTTCTTTTATATTCTGTTTACTGGGGGGGGGGGGTTATTATATCTGCCAAATAATCACTAGGATAATGACAGGGTTGGATTTGGATTCAAACTAAGATACCCCACCTATAAAATGCAATTTTGCATGTGTGGACGAGGTGTAGCAGCACTGAATGACTCATACTGCCAGATCCAATCTGCATCGTAAACATTATACAAGGAGACAGTACATCCCTCTGTTTTGTCAGTGACTTTGCAACTTTGAATCTACCCTCTGTATGAAATGTGTTGTGAACAGAATGGCAAGACTCGGTTCCCTTCATTCCTACCGAACAGCCGTTGAAAAGAATGGGATTGTTCACAAATGTCACATCACTACTGCGACTGGAATAATTTTACTCTGTGGTTTTGCAGCAGCCAGGTGACTGCCTGTGCCCTTTACCCCACTCATCTGGCCTCAGTTGCCTGCACCACACATTCGCTGAAAACAACTAAACAAACACATAAAAACACATGCTGAATATATTCATTGTTGCCTCTGTGACGCTCATTTATCAGCACAGACTCCCCCCCCCCCTAAATAGCGAATCAAACACACAGCAGAGACAGGAAATTAAAACCAACTGCTCTGGAGAGGCGAACGGGAAGCCAGAAAGAGAAGCTTTGATTTTTTTTTTGTTACCATCTCATTCATGAAAGAGAAAATCCGCTGAATCCCTCACAGGGTTGCTCTCTATGGGCATTCACAAGCGTCACAACACTAAAAGCAAACACTGAGGGTTTAGCCTGGGCTTTGAAAAAACCTTCTGCTGGGAAAATTGGGAATAAACCGCTCCATTCGAAACCACAGTGATGGATGAAGCGAACCCGCCCCCCTGTGTGCTGCAATCTCAGTGTCAATCAACTTGGGTGTTAAGAGACAGACATCAGAAGACCAAACAAGGCTAATCCTTCTCCAGATTTCACCTCAGGAAATGGGATCAGCTGAGGATTTGATGTTCTTCAAGGCAGTAGTTATCCGTCTAACAGCTCCCTTTGAAGAACTGACTGTCACTGTTACACCTGGAGTGCGTGGGCTTGCTCGGAGCTTTAGAGTGGCAGCTGCCCGTAAAAGGAAGTCTGTCTTTTTTAAGTGGTCTTTAATATATTCCACTGTTTGCTTCAGGTTTCATTTTAATAAAAAATAACAGGTCACTAGTAGATGGAAACATGTGGGAGCAGGCAGAGTGGTGAGACCGTGGGGTCTCTGGTTCATCTTCCACAAGGACCCCTGCTGAGACAAGACGTCTACAACTGTTTGTATGGAAAATGTCCATATAGTATCAAGTTCCTGCTGTTTCTCTACTGTTGAGGGGGTAAAGTTTGGACACTAAGACAATTCTGTGCATGTGAAAACTATGTTTGACGTGGCAAGGATTTGTACTTTTGATTTTTTGCAGTTGGACCACATTTTTCCACATTCATTGAAAAAATAATTGCTTTCGTTAATTCAAAACACAGTATCCCTAGTAGGACAGCTGATTGACAGGATGACACATGAAAATGATGAAAATATTGCTGCATCACCACAACTAACACCGGTGTCCAGGGAACTCCAACTAAATCCAATAATGGCACTAGCTGGTTAAAAACATGAAGCTCATTTGGTGACAGATTTCTAACCATGCCTCTAGCATAGTTGAATGGATTGTATATGTCAGTTGACGAACAATTTGGCAAAGATGGAAATATCTTAACACTTATTGGATGATTTGCCGCAATTCCTGACTTTAGCGCCCCCCGCAGGGTAAGATTTTTGTTTTTTAGTGAAATGTCTCATTGGAAAGATAGGATGGCCAAGTAATTTGATACATTGGTGCCCAGAAGATTTTTCCTACAAAGATTGATGACATAGCTAGCTAAGCTTGGCAAGAAACATAGCTAGATCCACAAGAATCTGTTTTGCTTTGACAATAACAACACAAGAAAGTCAACAGTACAGGACAAACGTGCAAAAAAGCAACCAACATACTTTTTCTTGATTTTGAAATGGTGGATCTCTTCGCAGATGGACTTCAGGTAGCGCTGCTTGGGGAGACGAGACAGCAGAGTCTTCACGCTGCTGTTGAACTGGTCCTCGCTATCGAACTGGAAAGAAAGAGACAGAGCAGAGGTTAAAGAATGAAAGTTAGGTGACAAAATGTTGAGAAAAAGCTCATGGACATTAAACAGTGCCTGGTACAGATCAGTTTTGCTGTCAAATATTGTAGAGACTGTCCAACTCAGCGTCATTTTCTTCATGTTTGTTAACAGACTTCAGAATTTAAAAGAAGGGAATATGAAGTAAAAGGGGTTTTTCCATGTGCAGCCTTGAAGTATATTTGTGCATGTCAAGTGTAGCAGGGCAGTGGAGGCACAAAGCAACACTGGGTTTACTGAGTTCTCTGGTTCCTTGTGTGACTCGGGGTAATTTGCCATATTTAAAACAGGCCTTTCCTGCACGCCTGGCTATACACTGCACACTGTGTATTGTCATGCGCTTTATATACTGAATGTGTTTTCTTTGACACATGTGCTACAGGGGCCGACTGTATAGGTGGCCCATTCATTTATGGAGTGGAGGCTTTTGCTTATATAACAGTGGTGTAGGGAGCATTTTTCAGCTTTCTTTCTTTTAGTCTTTTTTTTTTTTAAACCTCTGCGTGCAGCTGTGGTCAGGAGTTTGGAATGTGAATATTAACACCTCTGAAGCATGCGTTTTGTTAACTGCAGTATGTGTTTGTGCCATATGTGAGTTCAAGTTAAGACTCTTTAGCGGAGCTGTAGGCAGGGGTGTTCCCTCACTCCACTCCTCAACAGACTGTAAGGAAGGAGACGGGATCCCCTCTTCCTGTCTAGGATATTGACCTCTACTGGCCATTCTTTCCACTTCCCCTGCCCTCTCTTCCTTCATTGGGGTGTAGCCTTTTATTAACTCTGCAATTGCTCTTGATGAAGCCAGTATGGAACAAACCTCCAAAGACAGGAAGTTGATCAGAGTTTCCTTCTGCAGGTCCACCTGCGGGATACAAAACAAGCAGGGTTACATAAAAACACAATGGAGCCTTATCTCAGGTTGCAACAATTCACCAAATGCAGAGAACAAAGTGCACGTTTTGCTTGGATGTGGCCACTTGTGCTGCCAAACATTGTTTTCATAATCGAGCTAAAAATACAAAGCGCTGGACCCGCTGCCCAATAAGTTGTGTAATTCTTTCAACACAACATAATCCAGTCCGGTCGAACATCAGTAAATTACTTATAATTCCACTTTCACAACACTCTCTGACAGCACTCCATGTCCTTTTTTTTACAGGAAGTGGCTAATAGCCTCTTGAGATTATCATTAGAAAATAAGTGGTGTGTTCCAGTGTGACTGACGGACATGCAGGCCGGTGCAACAGCTTACCGAATCCAAGGTGATTATGCTTGTTATGTTTCAATAACGCTGCCCGGGCGCTGATGCAATCCAGACCCCAACAGGGATGACAGATGTATTTGGAATATACGGCGACATGGTAAATAGGACAAGCAGGGTTGATTTACTTTAAGAATATCTGGCCATAAATCTACATCGCAACCACAAATAAATCTAATATGGCAGCCCCGAAATGACACGCTCGCTGCCTTCTGTTTAGTGTTCATTGTGTTGTAGCGGCTGGAGTGGCTTCACAGCCATGCTACCTCCAGCAGGGGATTTTAGCGCGAGGTAAATAACTATAAAAGGGCAGCTCCCAGTGATGTTTGCTGTTTTAGCTATCAAAAGCGCTTTTTGCTCACTCTGTGATTTCACACATGGTTTCCAGAGATAAGGTGGGAGAGCAGAAAAAAAGGGGGGAGCTGGGGATTTGGGGTAAACAAACAAAATGACTTACTGCCAGAACCTCAATGTCACTGCTCTTGTTCTGCAAATTGCTACCGAGATTCTGTAATCTGGTTTGGATCTGAAAGAGAGAGTTGGAGAGAAAGAAGGTGAGAAGAAAGAAAGGGAAAAGGGTGGAAGAAAAATAATAACTGTTCCAACGAACAAAATGAACCAGCAGGGAAAAATCTTGATATGCAATCATTTCATAAGCAAACCAGTGGCCTAGTAGGGACATGTTTACTGTTGGTGTGGGTGAGTGGCAACAACAACCTGCTCCAAACTAGGCGTTTTCATGGGTATGACTCTGAGCGTTGTGACCTGTGGGATGTCCTTATCATGATCCAAGTTGTGGAATTTTAATTATCTGCAAATATTCAGTATCGTTTTGCACATTGCACACTTTGTGAGCATTACTGTATATCCTGCATCACAGCTCTCATTTTGTGGTATCCAGGTATGGGGAACAACCTCTCTTCATGTCCAGAATAAATAAACCAAATACTAAAGTTTAAATTCAAAGTTTTAAATCAACAGCTGCACTTCAGAGGGTTATTTCCCTCCCTATGATCCTTGCAGTCAGCATTTAATTAAATATTATACTATCATTGTTATTATGAATGTAATAAGACCTGAGGAAAGAGGGGAGATATCAGCCACCGTCTATTCAATTACTGCCTCCGATGTCTCAACAGATTAGCACGCGAGTGTTTAGCATCTGCAAGCACTTGTCACAGCTCGTGCTGACCACAGCCAAGTGCTTGAAGAACTGCATTCGTGCAAACCTAGCAGAAATTCTCCCTCCCGATGACGCTTTTACACAAGCAGATACAGTTCTCTGCTCTCGTTATTACATTCACGTGCCTGTTTTTTTTCATGTGTGCAAATTTTGAGAGGAGCTCCATTTCTTGCTCTTTAGCAGTCTTTTGCCTGTTTTTTTGGTGCAGCCAATGATGCTTCTGCTTCCTGTTAAAAAAACCTTAAAACTTAAAAAACCTCCCCTTTTAACCAACTGTTGCTGTGTTTCCTTCTCCTGCTACGCTCACTGTCAATTTTCATGAGTTTTTGCCCACTTGATGAGCAGGTGCGACTAATTTTGGATGACCACATCAGAGTATCTGGCAGAACACATCATTAATTTCAGTAATGGAAAAAAGCCATTGAGAACAGGTGGGTCTGTGCAAGTGTGTGTGTGTGTGTGTGTGTGTGTGTGTGTGTGTGTGTGTGTGTGTGTGTGTGTGTGTGTGTGTGCACACACATCACAAACCTGAGTATCATAGCGTCGTCTGGCACTGGCAGAAACCTTTTCTGGGCTGATGACGTTCACATTAATGGTCACATTGCCACTGCTCCCATGCTGCTCTGAAGAGCCTGGAGAAAGAAAAAGGAGCATTTCCACATTTTATCAATAAAAACAAATCACTTTTTATCCAATTATGAAGGCTTTTTACATTTCTAATATCTCGTTCGTGTCACATTCCAATAAGATGTTTAACTGTTACTCAGATGAATTAAAACATGTTGTTGGCTACCTGTGTGCATCCCAAAAGCAATGTGAGATTTAACACTTATTCTTCTACTGCACTTATTGTCCGTCACTCTGGGTAACACATCAGTTAAATACTCCATTTCATAATTTAACACTTTTGCTGAACGCTGAACGTTGGAGGAATCAAAGCACAACTGTATGAAAACAGAGGAGTGACTGTTTCATGCTGCAGTGAAACTTGTGGGTCACAAATGTACAGTTAAGGCTGTATATAGAGGCTGTCTGTAAAGAGTAAGTGGAAATCAGACTGAACTGAGCACAGTACCTGTGGTGTTGAGCAGTGATCCTTTAGGGTTCTGGGACAGGCTTTCAGAGATTTCTCTGCAGGGGCACAAGGACAAACATTATATAAGAACAGCCTCATTCAGACATCCGAGCCACGCATAAAACCAAAATGTCTTTACCTGATGTTTCTCTCCTCAAAGAATTTGGTCCGACATTTCTGAATGATGTGGTCCACCAAGTCTGACTCGGGAATCCGCTTCTCAGACTGTCTGTCCTTCTCAAAGGATTTCACCTGAAGACAGAAAATGACTTTAACATGCGCTGCTGAAAACAACACTCTCATAATTCTCTCTTATCAAAACAGTTTGGACGGCTGTGTGACCTGCAATGCTACTCAAGGAAAAGCTGTTTTCTCAAAATGTATTGTAGTCTCAACTACTGTTAATTTCTGGACAGGATTGGAAAAAACATGCTACACAATACTTTGATGCACTGTAAAAGGTGCAATGATTGGTTGATTTATCAATTAGTTTATCGATAGAAAACTAGTTGCCAACTGTTTGGTAAACTGTTTCATTGCATTTTTCTTTTACAATATATGTACTAAATGATTGTGAAAATAATCTGTACATATTGATAATGAAAGTAATCGCTAGTTGCAGCCCTACTGCACTGCAAGGCTGGTTTACCTTCACATAGATCCCCTCCTTGTCTGAGACCAGGGCCATGTAGCTGATGCCGGCTAGCCTGCAGTGCTCCATCAACGTCTCCTGAGACTAATGACACGCACAATGAGAAAAGGCTGGATTACTCACACGCACATAATGTGAGTGGTGGTTTAAGGGTTCAGCTCAACTGAACAATACATTAAAAACATAACTGTCTTATCAAAGAGTATTAATTCATGCTGGAATTCTTCTCACATGGGTTTGAGGATGGCGGCCAGTTTAGAGGGAGGTGTTTACTGGAGCCGACTCTGGGCTTTATTTCTGAAAACTGCTGAAAGCCTGCTGTCCTCACACAAGCTCTGTTTCAGAGTTTTCTTCTATTAATTACTCAAAGAATTATGAGTCAAATTTAACAGTGTGACAGGAATTTCATAATAAAAGCATCAAAGCTGCCCATTTAACACTGAGGTTAATGTGGTTGCTGTGGGGCATTGTTGGGATACCAGTCGGCTAAAGCTTTAAGGTTGGAAACCAGTTCTGGAGGAACAGAGGGCTCATGGCCTCGAAAATATTTCTATAGCAGCAGCCAGTCGGTTTTGTTTGGAACAAGAAGAGTGTGCACTGAGCCGGGACTCACGACCAGAACCAATGTGTATTCAGGTAATGCATTCAACCCTGACAGTGTGTATGAATGTATATGTTTGCGTCAGCCCAATTTATTCTCCAACTTCAGCCAGAGAGTTATATCTGGCTTCTGTGTGATTTTGCCTCCTCATCAAATCAGCACTTTTCTCACAACTTTCTCATTGACAGAACAAATTAAGTCAAAGGTAAGCCTTGATTCTGATGGGCAGCTCTGGGCCATTTGCCTGAGCTGACCGCATGTGGAAGGGGTTTGCCATATTTGGCTAATAAAAGCTAAAAGAGTGGGACCGTCTCCTGAGGATGAATTAAAGCCGCACTTTCGGCCCGTTAAGAGGCCGGCATGTGAAAGGTGTTAACAAAAGTCTAGCGAGGGGGAGCGATGGGTGAGTAGGTCCGGACAAGGTGTTCTCACCATGTCGCCACCGGTCGAGGCGCCGCCTGCATACATAATCAACAAATACGCACACAGGCACTGTTGACAAATTGGACATAGTGCTGCTTGTTTTCAGCTAAACCCAACCTATCCTAATTGCTTCTAAGAACTCAGGGGAAATGAAGGTGGCCAGTCACTTATGTCCTGTGCCAGCACGAAAGACAATGAAAACCATTTAAGCAAACACTTGTAGACTGCAGGAGTGGAAAACAATAGGTTATAAAGAGCAAAGGAGGAAAAAACAGGAGGAGGATTTAAATGTGGGCACAGCGATGTGCCAGGGAGGGCGTCTACACCAACACAGGGCTGAGATCAGTTTGTCACATAAACATGAAGAATGTGACAAAGGCATGGCATCAGGAGTTTTGGACCAGAGGATAAATAACTTTGCTTTGAAGGGACTGATCTCAGCCTGGCTTGACGAGTTTCCCAAATAAGAGCTCATCAAAAAACTTTATTGGAAGCTGGTCTTGCAGATGAATGACACAATTATTGAAATGACTCCATGTCGTATTGTCCTAATAAGGCCTGTGAGCCTCTTTTAAGAACAACCACAAAGAGCAGCTCATTCTCTGGGATGTTTACTATTTCTGATGCTGTCACGATAAGCAGCCTGCTGCTGACAGATGGGGGGCTTTTTCCTCAAGAACGGAAGTCAGGCGTTGCCCTCTGTAGGAGGGATGAAGGTACTGCAGAATAGGAAGGCTAGGGAGGGGGAGCTCGGGAGATCACCCACATACACAATGGCTAATTTCCATTGTCTATTCAGGGATCTAGTACGTTAGAAATGTGGTTTAGTTTACACATACAAGAACCATGAGGGCTCAGTTACATAATTATAAGGGTATGAACACAAACTCAATGAAATCCTTCTACTTGAACTACTTCATGTACAGTGCAGCTGTTTGTAGTCCTCTCTGCAGGTTCCTGCAAAATTCTTCCTTCAGCATGTCAGGAAGCAACAATGAGGGAGTGACTTACTGAGAAGCTTCCTTTAGCTGAGATATATTAAGGCTTAGGGCATTAATTACTCTGGCTTGACTAGGTTTTGAATTTCTACTGAATTATTCCTTATAAACATGCTGTTTAGCTGCACTTAGTGATATTTTCAATTATCATCCTTCTTTCTACACCTCAAATGAAACACCTACCTTTGGCAAAACAAAATTCATTTTCTTGAAAACATGTTAAAAAAGAGAGGCCCACAAGCCTTTATGGGTAATCTGGGTCTCGTGTCATTTATAACTGCAGGCAAAGTGTATGTTTATAGTTGAAAAACATGGAGGCATGGATGTATAGCAAGACCTGCACAGGGAACTGATGCTCAGTCTTGCTTCCAAAGTGTTTCCCCCAGAGACCACAATTATAAAAGAGATCTGTAAAACTGCAGGAAACAGGAAACCTCAAACTGCAATCGAGGTCAATTATGACTCTTTCTAATATATTTTTTTAATCCATAGGAGGTTTTTGTAAAATTTTCTTTGAGGCAGGAAAATCGATTTTAAAATCTGTGACGTCATCACAACGTAGTGATGTAAATGATGATGTGATGTAGTGGAAATAAGCCCAGAAGTCAGTGCCAGTCAAGCAATTTTCATTGAACTGAATGGCCGCCATCTTTGGGTCCATTATCTAGTTCTTATAAAGACATCCATGATTTCAAAATGTTGGGATGATCAAGACTTCTGTTAAGACCTCAAGGATACGCACAACACATTTTGGATAAAAAAATAAATAAATTTTCGATAACAGAATGTAAACAAAACTTTGTTTAGTATGATAACTTCAAATCAAAACTGGTTTGATATCAGGCAGAGTGCTTACCTGTGAGACATCGTAGGCAATGTCTGCAGACACGCCGGAGCTCCACAGCTTCTGGACAACATTGATGGCTCTGGACATTGAAGAATGTCCCACTGGGACCACCAGGGCATCACATGAGCTCACTGATGGCTGATACAGAGAAAAAACAGAAGTTAAAAAGGGTCAAACAGTAAAAGATGTAGTGAGCTGCAGTATAATATATATTGGGGAGAAATGAGTCATTTCAGTGCTCTTCTCTGGCTTCAGGTTCTACAGAGCTTTCTGGGCACATCGTCTCACATTCTGAATGTGAAAAATAGAAAATGATGCACCTCCAAAAATATCTCCTCAGCGTCAAGAGTCACACTGATCATAGTTATTAACATGTTCCTAAAAGTGGCTGTGTGGCGGCCGCCTGCTGTAATAAGGCATCATTAAATATGTAGCTCTGTCTGCTGCTCCTTCATTACAATAATTAGGAATGTCAGATCCCAGTGTGTGTCTGTGTGTGTGTTTGTCTCTCTCACCGGCTCCTCCATGTTGGCCATAGCAGCACAGACTTTGTCCAGGGCCACACTGGCCCCCACAGCAGAGGGCACCGGCACTGTGTGGGCTGGCCCTCGAAACTCCGGGATCTAGCAGCCCAGAGAAGAAACCACATGAAGATACCACTTGGACTGCATCATATGGAATTAATGAAATGCAGGCAAAAGATCTATATCTCAGATGGAAAAAAATATGGTTTGCATACATTACGGCCACATTTTTACAATAATAGCTGCAGATTTGTGCCATGACTTGACTAAGCACTTGACTAAAATCACATGTGGAACGTGGATGAGTGTCAGTAAAACCCACCAGGTGGTCGTAGCGTCCTCCTGCGGCCACGATATCCGGTACAATTCGCTTGCGTTTCCTGATGAAAGCCACAAACTGGAAGAAGACCCCAGAGTGATGCTGTACCTTGTACACTAAGCCTAAGTTCACCACCACCTGTAGAGAGTACACATCTGTGTTAAAAGGGGAAGAAAACATACACATCACCACATCTTTTAACAGAAAATCACCCAAAATCACCTGCAGTTTAACTCCCAGTTTACACAGCAGTATTGTGAGCTCCTCCAGGTCCTTGAGGCCCTGCTTGGCCAGCTGGGTCACGGCGGTCTTCTGTTTGGTGAGTGATGTCAGCAGTGGCGCCAGGTCCAGCAGACTCCCCTTCTGTTCTATGTACTTGTACAGCGTCTGCAACTGGACGCAACAGAGAGGGGATCTCAGTGTTTATGAGAGAGAACACGACTGATTATTTTTTTACAGAAGGTTCGTGCACCCGGCGGGACACTCACACTGTTGGTTGACAGTGAAAAGTTGCAGAACTTTGCCTCCACCTCACGTTTGGTCAGCTTTTCGCTCTGGAGCAAATACAGAAATGTTAGCGCTGCTATATTTAGGAAGAATGCTATTATACGTGTTCATAACATTATATCAGCAACAGACACGCGATGTGGAGAACATCTGTGATGCACGTGCGACTTTCACTGACCATGGCGTCACACAGAATGTTGGCGGCCTGGCTTAGTTTGTCCTCAGGGACTCCGCTGTGGAGCAGGATGGCCTTCAACAAGCTGGTGTGGTTCAGGTAAATGTTATAGTTCCTCTCCTGCAGTCACAAACACACACCCGCACACACCTTTAACCCCCTTAGCTGCAATTACAGTCAAAAGCAAGAGCACTACTGTACAATGAGCACCTTGGTGAATAATGACTGTTGTGTCCGGCTGCCCTCTCATTCTGTCTGACTCACATATTCTTAAAAGCTTTCACACAAAGAGCAGGGTGGTGGAGAGGATCAGAAACAGGATCTATGAGGGATGAACCAGAGGCCAGACTCTGAGTTGACTGGGTTCATGAAACATGCACGAGGAGTGCTGCGACTGGAGACTGACGCAGCACTGGGATGTGTGGACAGGAAATGGACTGTACTGGGAGGCAGGGAAGGAAGTGGAGAGAGCCACGCATTTCGGATTTACTATGTAAATAATAAACCCAGCGTAAATCTGTCAGGCTTACACATACTTTGGTATGTTTGGAATGTGAGTGGGAAGTAAAAAGGGAAAAAACAAAGACAGGACAAGTTGCCATCAGGCGTCCGTAGGAAAATAAAGAACAATGATGCATCAATAAACTGCTCAGGGCGAGGCAGCGCAGCACAAACGGTCAGTTCACAGGATCATTCAAAATACACGCAGTTCATGTGCATGACCTGGAGGCCGGGGAATTCCTGGACTATTTCAGAGATGGTGTAAATGGTCTCTGCGTCAGGGAGCAGGCTGTTGGTGACGGGTGTGATGATGTCGAAGGCACACTCCATAAGCTCCCTTGGGTGAGCGCGATCCAGCTTCCTGGGGCGGAACACCCGTTCAATGCTGTACCTTGAGAAAGACGAAGAGAAAATCTGAATCACTCATGCTTATTCTCAACATGAATGTCAGTTTTCATGTGTCAGCGGCAGCAGGCCTACTGGTGATAAGGCTCGAACAATGAGCAAAACTGATCATGGTGATTTCAATTAATTTTATCTTTCATTGTATTTTTGTTAGATAATATTGGGTATATCCCCCTTCTAACAAAAACATCCCCACCTTAAGAAAGGGTAAGGGTTAATGTTAGTGTTAAGGGGTGTGTTTTAAAGGGCAACTCGACCAATTTTTGAGTGATGTCACACAGTGGCTAAGTTGCATTGTGGGTAGGCAGCAGTTTTGAAAAGCAGTCCACGGGTAGCATTGCACCTGTTAACCTTATTGGACTAATTGTGGACAGTTTAAAAACAAATGATCAAAATCGATGCAGCAGAACCAGAGATATCACCATTTTCATTCAGCACATTGTTCTTCTAATGCACCTTAGTCACTGAGTGACATCAGATTACATGCAGCTTCCTTTGGAGCAAAAGAAAGGCTTTAATCACTGTTTTCACATATACAGCAGTACTCCCCAAGACCTGCAAACCCACTGTAATGTGTAAAATTACCCTTTAAGTAGAAAGAAAAACATAGCATATGAGACAGGCTGTGTAATTTAAAAGTTTAATAAATTAGTAACATGTAAATCAACTTTATTGCTAAGGTAAGATTATTTTGAAAGGAGCTATTAGCCAACAAATGACCATTATCATTTCTATTATTAAAAAGTATTACTGACACAAATAAGCATAAGTTCATGTAACTTTACCTCTTCAGATGTGTTATATTGTTGCGACCGACGAATCTTGCAAACGCCATCTAAAGCAAACAGAGAGTTGAGACTTGGGGCACTTGTATAATGACAGTGAAGTCAGTGCATACCAGGCTGTAATCAATCACAGTGTGGAAACAACCATTTAGTCCTCAGGGTTTCCTGAGGTGGCAGGATCTTACGGCGGCTGCTGATTGCAGCCTCACACTCTGTGTGTGTTTGCATGTGCTGATGCAAACAGTTGTATAATTAGTGATGGTGTGCATGTGCGTGTGTTGGGCTCACGCGAAGGTCATATGGCAGTGTAACCAGCATTCCGCTGTGGTCCATGAAGCAGGCCAGCTCGCTGCCATCATACAACTTCCTGTTTCTGGGGAGGAACAGCGGTGTCTGCAGACGCACCGCACCTGAAAACAAACATCATGTATCACTGCAACATCTGCATAAGATAATATAACCTTCACCCTGAGAGAGGTGATGCATGTGAGCAGATACTAACTGAGCATAAACAAATAAGTACAGCTGGACACCATCAGCACTGTGCACAGAAATAACACAAGCACCTGCACAGAATCTGCGCTGCCCAACAGTGAACTTATTGTTTAAACCGCCACTCACTGGAGCAGATGTTGGGGTCCCTAAAACGGGCTTACAGCGGGTCAGGAGTCCAAGTGGTTTGCAGAGGAGAGTCAACAAAGCCTCACGTTCACACGCAAACAGGCGTAGTGTACTCACCGTGCTTCTTGAAGATCCTGGTGATTGTTTCATGCACATGCTGCTGCAATTTGGCACTGTTGAAGCTGAAGCTGCCCTGGAGGGAGACCAAACAAACAGACTCTGTTAGGGATCAGGAGACATCGATTAAGCACGAACAGGCCTTCTGCTGGCCACTTATACAGACCAGATGAGCGAGGTAGCACGGAGGGGTTGGTGCAGACATTCATGAGTCTGCAGTGACATCTTCAGGTAGCGGGGGGAACTACTTCTTACCATGGCTTTACACCTGATGTACTTTTATACTTTTCTAAGAATAAATGAACAAAAACACTCATCTATGTCAGACATGTGACCTTCCCTTTGGTCCCATGTGAAATATGTCTATCATACCTTGTGAAGGTCTATGTCGTAGGTGTAATCCATGACTGGAGAGGTGTTCTGGCCGAACAGCTGGCCCACCATGGTGCGGTAGGCCTTGCCGTTGATATTGGCCATGGTGTGCTGTAGCACCTCGTGTAGCTCCGACTCCTCCATCTGCGGTGGAGGCAGCAGTTCACTCTTCAGCAGCTCCTGGGCGGTGGGCCGCAGGGCCGGATCGTGCTTCAACAGCCACTCTATCACTTTCCTCTGACAGACACAACGAAGAAACACAGAGAGATGTTTTGTTGATGGACTGGGAAATACAGAGAAAAAAGGTCTGTACCAAATGCTGTGCTGCAGCATCCTCACCTGTGTTCCTTGCTGACCGGCAACAAAGTCCTCAGGGAAGCTGATGGGCTCCTGCAGCATGAAAAGAGATGAAATAAGTGACAGTTTCAAAGCCTCTACATAGATGGCTCCCAGTCTTGAACATGGACCTACCACACGTAGCTGGCTAAGCACGGAGATGCGTTCCGCTCCTGTGGTCATGGGCTTATAGGACATCTCAAACAGGATGATGCCCAGGCTAAACAGGTCAACTTTCTAAAGACAGAAGGAATGAATGAATACCAGACCCTCAGAAACTCTTAAATCATATTTATATTCCAATACAAACTTAAATCTTACTTGGTTGTAGGTGGCTTTGGTGTTCCCTTGAACCTCTGGACTGACGTATAGGGCAGTGCCAACCATGCCTGTCATGTTTCCTGTAGAATAATGATGCCAAAGCAAAACAAAGTATTAGGGAAGAAAATGTATTTTATTTTTATTTACATTAATTACAATGTGAATGTTTTCAAACTCTCTCCACCTGTTGGGTCTGGTTTGGTCATCACTACTGAGCCGCTCTCCTCCACTTCAAATACACCTGCAGCCTGAGAAAGATAAACAGTATCTTATCTCTACTGGTTCTCATCTTCATCACTGGAATTAGACATTTTACATTAGATGCATACCACATTAGCGGGATGGTCCGTGGCCAGGCCAAAGTCTCCGATCTTCACATGATCGTGCGAGTCAAGGAAGATGTTGACAGGCTTCAGGTCCCTGTGTATCATGCCCTAAAAGATAGATGGGTGGATTAAAAGATGGCTTCCATTTATGTTATTGTTATTGAAGTATGAAAGAATCCTGGCTAAAATTGAATCCTTCCCGTTTTGGGACACTATGGCAAATAGGCTTATAAACTTTAAAGGAGGGTGGGAGTCAAATACGTAAACACACCTGCTGGTGGATGTAAGCAAGGCCGTCCAGTATTTCCCTGAAGAGTCTCCATAAACGATTCTGGTCCCGGTGCAAGCCGTGATCTATCGTGTCCCTTAAAGTGCTTTTTTCACAGTATTCCATCTGTTAGAAGCGGAACACATGTATTAGATGCAAGGCAGAGAGACCTCTAGTGGTAAGAAAGGAGCATGGCGGTGAAGCTTACTTGTATGTACAGATAATGTGCTATGGGGGGAGGTCGTTCAGAGTCTGTGCTCTCTGTTGTGTCGATCACCAGCCTTTTGCTCTGCTCGACCTGGGTGAGGAAAAGCCGTCAGTTGGTTGCACTTGTGAAAACTGACAAAACAAGTGAATAAATGAGGGATAAATATATTTAAACCTGTGACATCTCGTCTGTGCTTTCATCGCCGTTGTCAAAGATGATGTCACTCTCACTATCTGACGGCCTGAAAGCAAAAAAGTGATGTATCAAGCGTTTTGATCTAGGAAAAGTCGTGTTGGTTAAAAAAAATAAATAAATAAACACTTACAAAAAAGAGGCACCAAAAACATCCTCCTCCTCATCATCCTCTTCATCACTCGACTGGTGTCCGCTACATTTGGCACTGGAGGATCTCTCGATGGAGGTGGACCATTCCACGGAGCTCGACAGGACCGGAGGCGGCGCATTGTCCTCCAAGTTGTCGGGGAGGCCGAGCTCGTTGAGGCGCTGCCGAGACTCTTTGCCATGAGGACGCTTGTCGGCGGCGCTCTGAGGCTCAGAGCTGTCACTGCTGGTAAGGACTCCCATCGAGGGCGTCTCATGTCGCTCGATCCAGGCGTTGTAGTAGCGGACAATGTTCTCATGGTTAAGGCGTGAGAGCAGCGTCACCTCGCCTTTGATCCGTCTGAACTGCTTACTGGCTGGGTTGACCTGGATGCGTTTCACGGCGTAGTAGCAGCCGTCTAGTTTGTTCTGAACCTGGAGGTGCAAGAGAAGGAAAGTGAAGGTGGAGACTAAGAAATCACTGCCAGCGTCTCTCCCGTTAAAGCCAAAGCTTACCTTTATTACTGCACCAAAGGCTCCCTTTCCAAGAAGCTGGAGTTCCTCGAACTCATTGAAGTAGCGAGAAAGCTGCCTCTGCACCCCGGAGATGAACGGAGCGTAGAGGATGTGACTCTGTGGGATGACGGATGATGCCAAGTCAACGGCGAGATCTGAAAGGATAGAAAAAAAACATGACCAACTATTGGACTATTGGTCTTAGATTAATCCTTTGTGTTAGTGTTTTTTTATTTTTTTTTATTATGTGCACAATAGTATGGCATCACTAATTTAGGGGTGTGTTTCACCTTCTGGGCTGGCATCCTGAGACTGTGGCAGGTTTTTAGGCGATGGAGGCTTGAGGAAGGCGTGGTCCAATAGCTGCTGGGTCGTCCAGCGTTCAGCATCATTCAGGCACAGACACCTGTGACAAACACACGGACAGTATAATAGACTGTGCAGTAATCTGTACAGGCCATGAGCTGGAACAATCTAGTCTACTGTGCTAAACCACACTGTGCTGGAGGTCTGCTGACAACACAAAGCCGGTGGATCAAACACAAGGAAAATATCTGAATAGTGTCATCATTAAAACAATTTGCTTTGGTAGGATGACATCTCTATTACACTGGAATCTATGGAGTAACTACTTTTAACAACAGCAATAAAGTTAGACAGATGGTCTATTAAACATCATAAAGGAACAAAGTGGTGTTTTTGCCTATTGCACTATGTCTGCTTGTCATTCAAAGTATGCTGAGAATTTTAAAATGAACCTGCATGCACGCACATTTGCATTATCACATTATGATAACATGACTGACAACATTCAAATCAGCAGAAATGTTTGCAGCGTAGTGATATGAATGGAAATGGTTGCTAGGGAAGCCAAACCAAACACAAATCTGAAACACTGCAGCCTCACGATACGCTAAAGATTTGGAAAATGGTCGGCACTAGGGCTGCACGATAAATCGAATTTTCATCGTCATCGCGATATGAACATGTGCGATAAACACATCGCAAAAGACTGCCTGACACGCGATGAATAAGAAAAATCATTTTGTTTACATGCGCCATGAGCATGCTAACATTTAGCCTATCAGACGGAGCCCTGTTTACAAAGGCCAATCAGATGAAGCCCCAGCTAGCCGTTAGCTACCCGGACAAAATTAATCGGCATCAGTTTGGTGGTGATTGCCAGGTTATGATGGCTGAGGGAGGAGAAAAAAGCGATGACAATGGTCGACGAAGGCCTTGTGGTGAAAAGAAACAGCACTTCTGCTATATGACCTTATTTTGGATTCAGGAGAGACGACGTTGTAACGTGGGCTGGTGAAGGGGAAGGTGATGGTCCACTTTAGTGCGGTTGCTCTGGTTACTCAAGAGACGGCAGGCAACATGTGGGGGTTTTTATTCATAACACTGACAGCACCATGCCAGGTCTCTACGGCACTAACGTTACAGGCATGCATGCAAATGAACACAGGCCGAGGTTCTTCTACCAACACTGCACAAAATAAAAAGGGAAGTCTTCGCTCTGTTAGCGGTATCCTTTCTCATGAGGAGCGGAAGTACACCTGCTCTTCTTCATCGTTCAGGTTACATTACCCACTAAACAAAAGAGGCGCCACCTAGTGCCACTACATTAAATAACTGACTGTTACAACGTGTTACAATGACAGGTACTGTGTGAGCACATCAGCACATCTGGGAATGTGGTAACAACCTAACAAAGTTAACATGCTGGTTTTCTTGGCCAAGAACTTGTGTTAAGGGAATAACTAAGGTTGTAACTTGCCCTAACGGGTAGATATTTTTTCCTGATTTTATTTTCTCTTGATTTAGTGGGCTGGCCCTACTCTATTTCAGTTTTGTCCCTCATACTATAGATCTCTGCACCTTGTTAGGCAGAGTCAAGGGCCTTGATGATTGTGATGAGAGACATTACAGTTAATTTAAAGTGCCATGTTTAATTTATATTTATTTAATTATTTAAGTTGTTTCCCCCTGGATGTTATATTTATTTCAACTCTGCATGGTAAGAGATGTTTTGGTTGAGTTTACAAGAAAATAGTTTAAAGGGAGCAGGGGAAATTAAACTTTTATTTCATATAGTTATAATGTCTTATTTAAATTAATGTTCTGCTTAATTGGTTGGGTATTCATGTGCAGTTTGTTCAATAAAAGCATGTTCGAAATAATTTATTTCATTCTTTATTCAGTGGACATTGGCTATTCAATGTTTGGGGTCTATGTTAGCAGTGTACCTATTAATGCGGAAACACTATTATTAACTGTATAGTTAATAATATGCAAACTTCAATAATTGTTTATTTATCGCAAGTTATATCGTCATCGCAATATTGAACAGTGTTATCGCACATCGCAGATTTTCCTCATATCGTGCAGGCCTAGTCGGCACTAATGTTTAGTATACAGTACACTATTTACAGTAAATGGGCTGATATATCCCTCCAAACATACTTGTGGAGGAAATCCTGGAAGTCAGCAGGCAGGCTGGCTGGTACAGTCACTGGATACTCCTTCAACTCCTTCCCCTGACTCAGAGCCAGCAGCATCAGGCCCAAGTTCCACACATCCCCTTTCTTGCCTGTTCTCGTTGGCATCACTGTATCCTCTGAGAAACGCACATGGGCCTGCTCAAAAATGTCCTCCTTGCAGATATCAGCAAATCTCTTTGATAAGCTGTAATCAGTCAATCGAACGTGACCCGCCGAGTCCACCAGCACGCTGGAGGCCCCCAGGTGTTTGTGGACCACAGAGTTGGAGTGAAGGTAGTCGAGAGCTGCCAACAGCTCGGACGTGTAATGGCAAAGTTTATCCAGAGAGATCGGGCTGTGGGAGGTTAGGCTTTGGTTTAGGTTGATGCCGGCCACATACTCCACCAGCATGTTTACCACGAGGCAGTCCTCCTTCTCAGTGGAGCTCAGCGCCGTGTAGTGCACCAAGTTTGGGTGATCGAGCCTCAGGAGGGAGTTGAACTCATTTTCTGCCCCATGGATCTGCACAAGAATTCAGTTTTAACCAAGCATATTGGGTTTGGCTTTGAGAGGTATTTTGTCAGATTTTCATACTTCATTCTTTTCATACTAAAAGTGAAGATCGACCGATTATCAGCCTGGCCAATTTTCGGATCAGATATCCAGCATTTTTCCGATTATAGCAATCTATGTGTTTTTTCTCTGATCGCTGATAAAAATCAGTTAAAAATCTGCATCTGCAAAGTAAGTTAAGTTATCAAATAAATCTAGACTAAAAAGCACAATCCCTCTCTACTTGCCTGCTTTTTGCAGTTCTCAATCCTTCCTTTCTCCTGGCTGGTGAAGAACTTGCCCATCTTCTTGTTCCAGCGCAGCGACCACTCGTAGATCACAGCAAAGTCTCCTGAGATCACCTCAAACCCGTAATAAACGCTTCGGCTGAGCCTCTCGCTTACACCTGTCGCAATCACAAACACGGACGCAAATATACAAATGAACAGGTTATATAGTAAGATTAACTGTTTTTTGCACCTGACTTTAACACTGCATCAAAACAGCTCTCACCTAAGCTTTTCCCTCTGTGGACGAGAAGTTCACCACAAGTGTTGCTGTGGAAGTGAAGAAGCTCCTGCGAATGGTGGTTGTCTTCATTGAGCGTGTCGCGCCTTGGAAAACAAAAACAACTCAGAGCATTATGACAGTATTTCTCTTAACAGGAGAAGCATTTATTGTCTTTGTGATGCTGGTCTGCTACACACTTGTGGCGGCAACTTGAGGTAGTCCGTCGGCGGTTACCAACTGCTTTCTTGGCTTCAGTCCATTCAGGAGGAAATCTACACGGGCTGGGTGGGCTCTTCCCTAGCAGGGTGGAGTCGGCAGGGACCGACTGCTCCATACTCTCAAGTCGTTCCTGTGGATAGAACACCACATTGAAGGTCATCATACTTGTTCCTGTGATATTTCCAATAAACTGTGCTGTTCTATGGAGATCAAAATTAACAGTGCACCTGTTTGGCTATCTCCTTCCTTCTCTTTTCCTCTCGTTTCTCCTCCTCTCTTCTTTGGATTTCAGCCATGATCTCTTTTTCCTGCAAGAAAGAAAAATACTTCAGTTGACATCCTGTTCAACTAGAGCTTCTGTCTGTCATTTTCCAAACTTTCAAAACACAGATGTTTAACCAGTAACAGAAATTATTGTAGACTGTGTTGCATAAGTATGTTATCTGCATTTATATGCGTACTACTAGTGTAGAATTCCTGGTGACTTAGTGTGACGGCCCCAGGCCTGGGTTCTGTGTACAGCGTGCTGGTCTTGTCTTTCTTTGCGTTGCCTTATTTTGCACTAACAACATGCACCACACATTGATCATAACACCCACACACTCACCTACACTCCTGATACTGACTTCCACACCCATATGGTTAAGTAATTTACTTTAATAAATTGTGGTTTGTTTGCAACTGCTTTGTGCACATCTCCTCCTTTGTTGCGGCCTACGAGCTGGTCGTAACACTTAGCTATAAATTATTCATTAGCTATTTTTTTTTTTTGCTAGTGGTAAGAGTTTAGTTTAAATTGCACAGATTGCAATTCAAGATTCTTTGTGACAAAACCCTCAGATAAAACTAATCCATCTCACCATCTCCTCCTCCTGCTTGCGCCGCTGGTCCATTCTCTGCTGCTCCTCCTGGGCTCGCTTCTCCTGCTGTCTCTGCTGGTTCTTCAGCATCTCCTCGTGGAAGGAGCGCGACGGAGGTTTGTTGTGCTTGCTCAGGAAGCCCTGGATATGGTCTGCTAGCTCGTAAATCATCACCTAGGAGGACGGGGAAGAAGGTTAAAGGTAGTCTGTGTGTACTATTCCTTTATCTGTGTGTGTATGTGTGTGTGTGTGTGTGTGTGAGTGTGTGAGTCCTCACCTCTCCACATCGTACTGCTGCCAGCTTGGTGAGCTCACTCTGAAGGTTCTGGAGGTTTTCGTTTGACAGACCTTTGGTGTTCTTCAGCTCCAGCTCCGGAGGCCTGGTGGTGCCCAAAGACTCAAGTTACAGTGATCACTAGTGAACACTTAGATGACATTTACAACTGCACAATGGATCTTTGTACTGATTGTGCCTGGATTAACATCAGGCATGACGGGCTACTGTCCTAGAATGGTAAAAGCCATGGTGGCGGGTGGACAAACATGCAGCATCTATTCAATTTGTTACCAATCATGTGAGCGCATGTGAGGGAAATCGAATAGTTTTCAGGCTGTGAGCAGATAGAAATCTCAGTAGTTGTTCAGTTGTGACTGTGCTTGTGGGTCTTGTTTCTAATTCCATTCTAGTATAAAATATGTTCATGCGTCACAGAATTGTGCTTATTCCTATTGGAGATATTAGGTGCACAATTTGTGAAAACAATTATGAGTCTTATCTCCAGAAATCCTACACAGAGAAGCTGCTTTTCTATCTTAGATTTGTAACTTGTATGATATGAGACACACTGTACGTGGTGGCACTGAAAGGAAAAAGTGTGAAATTATTAACAAAATACTCCAAAAAAATCATTTAAATCTGGATCAGAGCAGAGAAAAGATAAACAAGATTATCTTCAGTCAGTCAGTGCCAGCTTTTGGTGAATTTTTCTTTCCTTTCTCAGCCTTTTGTTTTTATGTTTTTCATTTCTTTTCTGGTTATAACCTAACGTAGGATTTACTGATCAGACAACACTTCCTCTGAAGGTTTTCTTGTGTCACAAGGCAGCTCTTTTTCAAAAGAGAAAACTAGGCTCTAAGGCAGAGTGGTATTTTATTTCCTGTGCTCAACCATGTGAGTGTGAAACTATTTTGAGGCTATAACTGTGGTAGAATAAAAACAAGTAAACTTAACGATGGAACTAACATCCACTGTGCCCTCGTACTGCCTCCGAGCTGCTCTCTTTATCCTTTATCCTCCTTTATCTTTGCTGCAAGGAACAAAACAGTGCAGTGCAAAATTCAAATATAATAGTATTACCTACATCTAGAGACAGTATTTAACAGTGTAATATAAAGGTAAAAAAGAAAGAAAAAATAAGTACGTTGACTTAGTAAAAAAGAAAAATACAAGGAAACAAAAAAGGCTGTCAGAGGTATTTTCTTCCAGTACATCTAAAAACTAAATATCCTGCGGTGCCACAAAGTTATAATCCTAGATAACAAATTTATTTCTATTACTGTTCCATCTTTTACTGCAGCATCCTATTTTATGAATAAAGAATTTGCCCAGAATAATATGGTTTAAAATAAAATGAAGTTTGAAGTTGTTCAGAAAGCATTAGATTTAATATAAGTGCGCAAACTAGGTTTCCAAGGGTTTTGAGATTTTCACAGTACGATACCACACGTACGAAAATATCATGGTCAAAAAATTATTATTATTATAATTTTTATTATTATTATAATTATTGTTGTTGTAAGGAATGAAAACACTTTATTATATTTTCACAAAATATCAAGTCCTGACAGGAAGCGTGATATATACCTGGAAAATATATATTCTTTCATCGCACTAATATGATAGAATTCAGAACCATTGACAAACAAATATTATAACTGTCAATTTCCAGACCATGAAACCTGCATATTGCTGCCACAGCTAGTAAATAAGTGTACTATATAACCCATTCAGTCTCTACATAACAAAAGGTGCCCTGTCACATTAGTATTTGGAGACAGCCAGTCTATCTGTTCATTGTGTGTCTGGATACCTGGCAGTGCAGTGGTAACAATGGCCTCAGTGAATACATGGCAGAGGTCAGGGGTCAGTAGTACTCACACGTCTGGGTATGTGGGTGGGCATTTGACCTGCAGGTCCACCGTCACGTAGCATTCCTCCCCAGTGCTCAGCCCGTTGGGCCGCAGGCAGAGGTACACCTCTGGAGGCCTTTTAACCTGGAAATACACAGTGCTCTTTAGTGGGGCTCATCACTCCATTACTACAGCTAATAGCAGTCAACTTTAACCCATCAGCTCTGTTCAGGAAATGCGCTCTGCTTAGCACGTCTAGCTACCTTCCACGGATCCTTGTTCCGTAGATCCTGGAAGTCATCTCCGAAGATAGACGCGAGGGCTTCTAGTTCATTTTCCTGCTGGACCGTTGGGTCGTCTGTCCCATCTGTTGGAGTGTGCTGACCGCTCATTCTTCTGCCTCAGCTACATGGCAGTGCTCGTGTCCTGTCACACTCACAGCCGTCAGACGAGAAGGAGGAAGAGGGCTCCCCGCTCAGCACAGCGCTGCTCCGCCGCGGCTCTCACCGCCGTCCTCCGCTCCTCGGACACTTTGGAAACTCGAATTTGGCGGAGAGACGCCTCTCTGTCACTAACTACTCCGCAACAGCTAACTTATCACAGCGCCGACCATAACAACGCTGCAGCTGGCGCATGGCTGTTCCCAGCTCGGTCGCAAGTGATACGTCATCACAATGCGTTCTCCAAAGTGGCCGCTAGAGGGCGGTAATTATCCTGAAGTGAAGTGATGCTGGGAAAAGGCGTCTGCTGATGTCAGAGAATGACTCAGAGGTGGAGGATGATCAAAATACAGAAATTATTCAACATAGGAAAAAAAACATTGCATATGTTACGAGTATGTAAGTGTTATTGCAAAATTGACCTATCAAATGTAAAAGACCCCTTTGAGTGACACTATACAGTGGTGGGAAGCAACTAATTACATTTACTGAAGTACATCTTTAAGTTACTTTTACTTTAATTAAGTATTTCATTCTCTGCTAAACTATAACTATAATAATCAACAAATAAATGATGATGTATCTATCTATGTACCTGTCTATCTATCCCTCTCTCTCTCTATCTATCACCTCATCATTATATGAAATACAACAAATGCATTAATGTGTAAGTTGCATTTTACTGTTAATGTACTGTAATTTCAAGTATTTTAAATCCTGTTGTGAAATTGAATGTATAAAAAGACACTTATAAGTGTATCATATGTTTTGTATGAGAAATCTTCATTTGTAAAGTAGAACTAAATGTTGATAAATGTTGGACAATGTTTCCATTGGAACTAAGTAGGGGTATAAAGAGGCAGCGAATGGAAATACTATAAGTGAAGCAAATTCCTTACTTCAGTAATTACTCATTTTCTACCACTGAAACTTTTAAAGATAAGAAGAGCAGTGGTGGAGCAGAGAGAGTGAGTCAGAGGTCTCATGGTTACTTTATGGGGTACTGCAGTGATTTAGTATAGTAAGAATGATGTAACACAGGCTGACATATCCTGACCTTTGTCTTAAAACACTGGATCCTACACTTCCCACAGTTCAATCAATGGCATTTTTGTGACACGTCTTCATAAACCCCACCCCTCCAGTTTGGAATGCAGTCACTCTGTTACGAATTAATAGTTTTCGATCCAGAGCCAAGACCAGAGGTTGTGTTCTCGGACTTGACAAAGCTCCTCCAGAGCCACAGAAGACATTAACAACAGACTTTGTAGTGCACCTCATGGCTAATAAACCGTCCTTGATGGAGTTTCCCCATAATATTTTATGTATTGTTTGCAAAACAACCTCTATATATTACATTTTCATTTCCAAAGCTTCAGGATTTATCAGTGAACACTGCCTCTCACTGTTGCTGGGAAGAAAAGCCTGATCATGAATCACACCTCTTCTAATCATGTATCAAAACAATATTAATCCAATCTATGAAAGTCTTAAGCGAATAACTATGAGATGCTTCAGCTGCATCCAGCTCCTATCTGTCCAGATAGAGAGGAAACAGCTATAAATAGGAGGCTCTGGTATCTGGTGGAGCAGGGGAATGTTCTCACATACCTCCAGCTATGATAAAAAACTCACATATTATATACTGCTCTTTAACACCGGAGTCATTCTTAACCATAACTGAAGCTTCAAATCAAAACATTTCTTTAATAATTACAAACACATGAATGAGATTCTGTGAGCTCTAACCATTTTTTTTTCTTGACATGATGTTGCATCAACAAATAATCTGTCAAATGTTTGTATAATCCCTGCACAGATGAGAGTTTGTCCTCATAAGGTGTAACGTACATGCAGGAAATATATGGAAAAGTGGGTGGCACAAATATGGAACTCCTCTCTGCAAGCTCACGTCTCGGGAGCCTCAGTGGCCGCTCAGCAGTGACTCTCCTGCTCAGCATAACCCTACAAGGAGACGGCTAGGCCAATCAGCTCTGAGCTCTGACACCAGCAGGCCACTCAGACAGCCAGATGAGATACAGAGCCCGGCTGGCGTTACCATCAGCTGTTCCACACGCTGAGGAGGCTCAGCGCGCATACCAGCAGCGTGGTTCACAGACATATACAATGTTTTCATCTCCTTAACAAGACGCCGGTGACGCTGGACTGACTGGGTCATCAGAGTGGGTCTTCTTGGTGGTTATGAGCCTAGTTACACCTCGTAAGACGTGATAAGAGGCACATTACAAATGAATGAAGTTCAAATTGTATATAGGCATTCCCATTCATTATGCAACAGAGTGACAAAAAATACAGTACTTTAAAGTGCTGATTGCATGATATTCACACTGTCTTGATTTGTATATGTAATTTCAGGGCTAAAGAGGAATGCAAGTATGCATTGTTAGAAAGCACAAGGTACCATATATGTTCATGAGATAAACTTTCATTTTAAAAAATACTGATTAATCTTTGTGTTCCTTTCAAAAATGAAACTGCATTAATGAGAATTTAAGAGGAATCTTAATCTGTTGCATTAAATAATATAATAAATAAACCAAATGGAGGCAGATGCCTGTATGATAAGCCCCCATGCACTGCCTTTTATTTGACAACTACCAATAATATTCCACATTAACTTCTCTGTTATCAGCATTTCATTCAACTGTGTCAGCCAAGCAGTCTTCCATCCATGTATGTAAAAAACACTTTCCTGGGGCTTGATGATTTTTGCTGGCAGCTCTTATTTGGACTTGTATGAACCCTCAGCCCCGCCCCTGGTCCCTAGACCCGGTCTGGGTCTTATTTAAGGGGCTCCTCTCACCCTCAGCCTTTGTCCCAGTGGAAGCATCCGCCTACCAGTGCAACTTGGTGAGTCCATTTCCCGGCTTGTTTCTCTGAGTCACTGAGCGTGTCTGTGTCACTTGTGTGATTACTGTCAGAGTCTATTAATTGTGCTTTGAGCTGATGATACATAGATGAATGAATGGATGAGTGCTGAGCAGGGTTACAACTGGAGTAACTGGTTATCCTACATTGATTGCCATTGGATTTTAAAGTTAACATTATAAGATTAGATTTTCTGTGGAAGCATAGACAGAACTTTACATATTGTATCTCAAGCATATTATATGGTTTTCCTTGGATCAGTGCTCAAAAAGCTGAGGAGAAGCTGACCAAATCCACCTATGCTTGAATGAATGAAGTTAAGAGGCAGCTGAGGCATGGAGCCATGTAGTAAAACGGTGTCCCGACAGATGGGTGCTGGCCTGGCTCTCAGTCAACCTCTCGCAGACCTGAAATAGCAGGAGATGCATGTGTCACTTGTTTCACTCCGTTAAGCAAACTGGGGGTGCTGAGCTTAAAATAGCTCACAGGTTGGCTCTGTTATGCCCCTTTTTGGTGCTACCTCAGCAGCTCTGAGATGTCCCAGGAACAATCGTGACTGTGAAGATATGTTATCAGTAGTGGTCCAACAAGGTTAGCACCAAAATAGCACCCAGAGGCATGTTTTAATTAGCTGCCTATACATAGCACCCATTGAGGTGTGTTAGTGTTTGAAGGTGATAATAAGTCCAGAGCAGTTGAGATAGTGTTGGCAGGTCTTTAAATACCATCTAGATCCCTGCTAATGCATGTATTAAAGGTGCACTATGTAGTTTTGGGGATGAAAGAGAAAGATCTTCATTGACTGTTTTTTTATGTTTAAACAAACTTTCTTCATTTTCATGACTGAATAAACAAACTACCTTTAAAGGACAACACAATTTCATACTGTTTATGTGGCGGACCCTGCCACCTTTCTAGCTTCAAAAAGTGTTATTATTATTAATTATAATAACTATTCTCAGTTATAAGAAACAGGGGGCAGAATATGAAGGGGTGCTATGTATAGACAGCTAATTAAACATGCCTCTGGGTGCTAATACAATATTAATTTTATTAGTACCTTATTAATATTGTACATATCAAAATTCTGAGTTCGAATTCCTTCTCTAAAATGACAGCCTGCCCCTTTAATCATGTGCATGATTTATTGATTATGTCACTGACTCCTCCAGATATAGCAGGTCTAGTCATCACATCATCAGCCACTCCAGCGATAAAGTGTCTGTGATTGTTCAATTATAACAGGCCTTTGTGCTTCGTATTCCATGAGAGGCAGTTTAGACAGCTGTTCCTTCCTAACACCCAGCCTAAACCTTCTCACCCCTCCCTCAAAATTTCAGACCAGCCCAGTAAAGCCTAATCATGTGTGACGACGATGAGACTACCGCCCTTGTGTGCGACAATGGCTCTGGCTTGGTCAAGGCTGGATTTGCCGGAGATGACGCTCCCCGTGCTGTCTTCCCTTCCATTGTTGGAAGGCCCCGCCATCAGGTAGGCTTCAATCTGTCCCTGCCAAATCAAAAGCAAGAGCAGCTTCGACTTCCGATATCTTATGCTCCTCTTATGTTTCTTCCCTCAGGGTGTGATGGTGGGTATGGGTCAGAAGGACAGCTACGTAGGTGATGAGGCTCAGAGCAAGAGGGGTATCCTGACCCTGAAGTACCCCATCGAGCACGGCATCATCACCAACTGGGATGACATGGAGAAGGTCCGTGTTGACAGTCAGACTCATTTACAACATTCGTGGCAGCTGACCCTTCCGCATCCCTGAGAATTCACAGCCATCGTGAAGGCTGCTTGTTGTTTCAGGCCAGACATCAACAGCTGTTCTTTTCCTTCCTCTGATAGATCTGGCACCACACCTTTTACAATGAGCTGCGTGTGGCCCCTGAGGAGCACCCCACCCTGCTCACTGAGGCCCCCCTCAACCCCAAAGCCAACAGGGAGAAGATGACCCAGGTACTTTATAGTCACTACTCTCCGCTGAGTTATCATATACTTGCTCTTGAGTGGAGATGAATCTTTCATATTCTGCTCCCTTTTTTTGCAGATCATGTTTGAGACCTTCAACGTTCCTGCCATGTACGTGGCCATCCAGGCTGTGCTGTCCCTGTACGCCTCCGGTCGTACCACCGGTCAGTACACTGCAGCTTTTTCACATAAAGCAATGAGCTAACATAAGAGGGGACACTGTTGAACCATCTGGTCAGATACTTGTCTCATTGTCAACTGGAGGTGTTAATCTCTCTCCAGCCGACTGTGTGCCATGTGAATTCAGCAGCATTGTAAAGTTTATGATGTGAGACATACTTGAAGAGCACAAACTTAACTGCCAATCCTCAACCTCACAGGCATGCATAGCTGAATAACTATGGTTCCTTTCTGCTTGCTAAAGGTATCGTGCTGGACTCTGGTGATGGTGTGACCCACAACGTCCCCATCTATGAGGGTTACGCTCTGCCCCACGCCATCATGCGTCTGGATCTGGCCGGTCGCGACCTGACTGACTACCTGATGAAGATCTTGACTGAGCGTGGCTACTCCTTTGTCACAACCGGTAGGTTGTATCATGATTAATTTGTTTAATGTGCATGCAAGAGGTGTGCAAGTGTTGTTTCTCAACATGTGAACTTTCTGTCCCTTAGCCGAGCGTGAGATCGTGCGCGACATCAAGGAGAAGCTGTGCTACGTGGCTCTTGACTTTGAGAATGAGATGGCCACCGCTGCCTCCTCCTCCTCCCTGGAGAAGAGCTACGAGCTGCCCGACGGTCAGGTCATCACCATTGGAAATGAGCGTTTCCGTTGCCCAGAGACCCTCTTCCAGCCTTCTTTCATTGGTGAGGAACTGATTGAATTTGTTTTTTGATAGACAGAAGACATGCAGCATTCTGTCTCAGACAAATCTCATCTTTTGTGCTTGTCCTCTACCAGGTATGGAGTCTGCTGGTATCCATGAGACCGCCTACAACAGCATCATGAAGTGTGACATTGACATCCGTAAGGACCTGTATGCCAACAATGTGCTGTCCGGTGGTACCACCATGTACCCTGGTATTGCTGACCGTATGCAGAAGGAGATCACAGCCCTGGCCCCAAGCACCATGAAGATTAAGGTGAGATAACAGCAAAGGTTTTATGTTATCAAATCAAGACAAAGTGAATTAGCATTCATTAAAACTCAAATGTTGTTTATTTGTTATCTAGATCATTGCTCCACCTGAGAGGAAGTACTCCGTCTGGATCGGTGGCTCCATCCTGGCTTCCCTGTCCACCTTCCAGCAGATGTGGATCAGCAAGCAGGAGTACGATGAGGCAGGCCCCTCCATTGTCCACAGGAAGTGCTTCTAAACACACAACCAACCGCCTTTCGTCCATGCATTTGTACGTTGTTGTCTCCTGTATATATATGTGTATGTTCTGTAATAAAGATAAGCCCTTGTGAGAGTATCTCCTGTACTGTTTTTGACCGGCAGAAAACAAGCAGCATGAGCAGATAAATGCAGGGATTTGGATAACTTTGTGGAGTTAAACAATGCATACATATATACATATATACATATATGTATATATATATATATCATTTCAAATTATTTTTGGACCCCTGTCTACCATTTTAAAAACATGCAGCCTACTGTTCTTATACCCAAATAGCAGTCACATCAGCATCAACATGTTAGCATCTTTTTAACTTCAGATCATCATCATAAACCAGACAATACAGCGGATAAACATTGACAAAGAACTGTTACTTCAAGCAAATAGAAAGTTAAAGTTCAGGGAGATAGAGGTTGTGATCTAAAGACACTCTTCTGCTTTGTCTTTTAGATATTGCCAATTTTCAGAATTTACCTTGAGATTTACCTTTTCCACTGGTTTTCTCAATTTGTATTCACTCCTTGTCCATTCAACCATGGTCTGTCATGCTCACCGCTCTGCTAGTACACAAAATAATGAGTGACTGTCATTATGTAGTGTGACACCTGTGTACACCACCTCCCTGTGTGATCCTGTGTCATGCCACTCCACCCACACTGGTATGCTCAAGAGTTTGCTGAAACATGGATGGTGATGCTTCCACCTAGTGGTTGAAGACAGTAGTGAACATTTACTTTTACTTGAGAAACATTTACTGGTGTACTTACCTTTTTGGGAGTTACATTTATTAGTTATGAAGATGACTGTGTATAAAAATATAAAGATTATGTTAATAGGCTGCAGTGTCTAGCAGAATGGGATGTGAAGAAAGGAGGGACAGCTGTCATCGAGGAGTGATATTGACCAAATTCACTGTACACGCACCTGGTTTCCTCTACTATTAATGCTGAAAAGACAGAGAATGTAACCCCTCCCAATCCAGAGTTACAGGGTGCAGTCACTTTTCGGCAGGCCCTGCCAAAAAGTGACTGCACCCTGTAACTCTGGATTGCAAGGAGTGATATTGACCAAATTCACTGTACATGCACCTGGTTTCCTCTACTATTAATGCTGAAAAGACAGAGAATGTAACCTCTCCCAATCCAGAGTTACAGGGTGCAGTCACTTTTCGGCAGGGCCTGCCAAAAAGTGACTGCACCCTGTAACTCTGGATTGCAAGGAGTGATATTGACCAAATTCACTGTACATGCACCTGGTTTCCTCTACTATTAATGCTGAAAAGACAGAGAATGTAACCCCTCCCAATCCACTTTTCGGCAGAGCCTGCCAAAAAGTGACTGCACCCTGTAACTCTGGATTGCAAGGAGTGATATTGACCAAATTCACTGTACATGCACCTGGTTTCTTCTACTATTAATGCTGAAAAGACAGAGAATGTAACCCCTCCCAATCCAGAGTTACAGGGTGCAGTCACTTTTCGGCAGGCCCTGCCGAAAAGTGACTGCACCCTGTAAGTCCTTATTGCAAGGAGTGATATTGACCAAATTCACTGTACATGCACCTGGTTTCCTCTACTATTAATGCTGAAAAGACAGAGAATGTAACCCCTCCCAATCCAGAGTTACAGGGTGCAGTCACTTTTTGGCAGGCCCTGCCGAAAAGTGACTGCACCCTGTAAGTCCTTATTGCAAGGAGTGATATTGACCAAATTCACTGTCCATGCACCTGGTTTCCTCTACTATTAATGCTGAAAAGACAGAGAATGTAACCCCTCCCAATCCAGAGTTACAGGGTGCAGTCACTTTTCGGCAGAGCCTGTAAGTCCTTATTGCAAGGAGTGATATTGACCAAATTCACTGTACATGCACCTGGTTTCCTCTACTATTAATGCTGAAAAGACAGAGAATGTAACCCCTCCCAATCCAGAGTTACAGGGTGCAGTCACTTTTTGGCAGGCCCTGCCGAAAAGTGACTGCACCCTGTAAGTCCTTATTGCAAGGAGTGATATTGACCAAATTCACTGTCCATGCACCTGGTTTCCTCTACTATTAATGCTGAAAAGACAGAGAATGTAACCCCTCCCAATCCAGAGTTACAGGGTGCAGTCACTTTTCGGCAGGCCCTGCCGAAAAGTGACTGCACCCTGTAAGTCCTTATTGCAAGGAGTGATATTGACCAAATTCACTGTACATGCACCTGGTTTCCTCTACTACTAATGCCGAAAAGACAGAGAATGTAACCCCTCCCAATCCAGAGTTACAGGGTGCAGTCACTTTTCGGCAGGCCCTGCCAAAAAGTGACTGCACCCTGTAACTCTGGATTGCAAGGAGTGATATTGACCAAATTCACTGTACATGCACCTGGTTTCCTCTACTATTAATGCTGAAAAGACAGAGAATGTAACCCCTCCCAATCCAGAGTTACAGGGTGCAGTCACTTTTCGGCAGGCCCTGCCGAAAAGTGACTGCACCCTGTAAGTCCTTATTGCAAGGAGTGATATTGACCAAATTCACTGTACATGCACCTGGTTTCCTCTACTATTAATGCTGAAAAGACAGAGAATGTAACCCCTCCCAATCCAGAGTTACAGGGTGCAGTCACTTTTTGGCAGGCCCTGCCGAAAAGTGACTGCACCCTGTAAGTCCTTATTGCAAGGAGTGATATTGACCAAATTCACTGTCCATGCACCTGGTTTCCTCTACTATTAATGCTGAAAAGACAGAGAATGTAACCCCTCCCAATCCAGAGTTACAGGGTGCAGTCACTTTTCGGCAGGCCCTGCCGAAAAGTGACTGCACCCTGTAAGTCCTTATTGCAAGGAGTGATATTGACCAAATTCACTGTACATGCACCTGGTTTCCTCTACTACTAATGCTGAAAAGACAGAGAATGTAACCCCTCCCAATCCAGAGTTACAGGGTGCAGTCACTTTTCGGCAGGCCCTGCCGAAAAGTGACTGCACCCTGTAAGTCCTTATTGCAAGGAGTGATATTGACCAAATTCACTGTACATGCACCTGGTTTCCTCTACTATTAATGCTGAAAAGACAGAGAATGTAACCCCTCCCAATCCAGAGTTACAGGGTGCAGTCAAAAGTGACTGCACCCTGTAACTCTGGATTGCAAGGAGTGATATTGACCAAATTCACTGTACACGCACCTGGTTTCCTCTACTATTAATGCTGAAAAGACAGAGAATGTAACCCCTCCCAATCCAGAGTTACAGGGTGCAGTCACTTTTCGGCAGGCCCTGCCAAAAAGTGACTGCACCCTGTAACTCTGGATTGCAAGGAGTGATATTGACCAAATTCACTGTACACGCACCTGGTTTCCTCTACTATTAATGCTGAAAAGACAGAGAATGTAACCCCTCCCAATCCAGAGTTACAGGGTGCAGTCACTTTTCGGCAGGCCCTGCCGAAAAGTGACTGCACCCTGTAAGTCCTTATTGCAAGGAGTGATATTGACCAAATTCACTGTACATGCACCTGGTTTCCTCTACTATTAATGCTGAAAAGACAGAGAATGTAACCCTCCCAATCCAGAGTTACAGGGTGCAGTCACTTTTTGGCAGGCCCTGCCGAAAAGTGACTGCACCCTGTAACTCTGGATTGCAAGGAGTGATATTGACCAAATTCACTGTACACGCACCTGGTTTCCTCTACTATTAATGCTGAAAAGACAGAGAATGTAACCCCTCCCAATCCAGAGTTACAGGGTGCAGTCACTTTTCGGCAGGCCCTGCCAAAAAGTGACTGCACCCTGTAAGTCCTTATTGCAAGGAGTGATATTGACCAAATTCACTGTACATGCACCTGGTTTCCTCTACTATTAATGCTGAAAAGACAGAGAATGTAACCCCTCCCAATCCAGAGTTACAGGGTGCAGTCACTTTTCGGCAGGCCCTGCCAAAAAGTGACTGCACCCTGTAAGTCCTTATTGCAAGGAGTGATATTGACCAAATTCACTGTACATGCACCTGGTTTCCTCTACTATTAATGCTGAAAAGATAGAGAATGTAACCCCTCCCAATCCAGAGTTACAGGGTGCAGTCACTTTTCGGCAGGGCCTGCCGGAAAGTGACTGCACAGTGACACAGTGATATTAACCAAATTCACTGTACGTGCACCTGGCAAACACAGAGAATGTTATGCAGAATGTAAAGGCAATCCGTTAGTTAGCCTACAGTTCTATATATACTGCATTATTGTATTCATAATTATGCTCTTAAAAGTACAAGTTATCCAAAAAGTTACTTAAGTAAATGTAATGAAGTAAATGTAAATCGTTATTACCCACCTCTGATAGCACTTACTAATTTCTTAGTATGTGTTATATGATTGCTATCTAATGTGACGTGGAAACACTCCTGCATTCTTTTCTGCATTGATTTCCTAATCCTCGTTATAAAATCACTGAAACAGGGATATTGAATTATGACTTTATTTATAGATCCAAGCGGTGTAAAATCACATTGCAACAACGATAACAACAACAACAACAACAATAAAAGTGGCAAGGTAAAGCATCTACCCTCATCAATTGTTGACAACTAGCCTACATTATGGAAACATCAGGTTACTTTTTTTATCTGCGCCGTTCTTTTTCCGTAGCCTCTTCACTTGGGCTACAGGACTGCACAGTAAAAAAAACATTTCTCTCGGTGCTGCGTCTGCCAGCTGACCCGTAGTAGACCTACGCCCACTTCCTCTGAACTGATGCGCGTTCCCGTCGGGGGCAGTCGTTTTTCGGCAAGCAGTCTCTTTTCGGCACTACACCGGTCTGTGTCAGCAGCTGTCAAAGGGATGCAGATTTTGGCAGAATATATTGGAAACTACCACAAAAAAACAACGATGCAGCTACAACAGAGACTAGGAGACTCTTTACGATTCTCACCGAGTTATTTCCCAATTTCACACGACCTGAAGCGACACAGTACCTGCGAGTCTCATAAGAAACGTGTGGCTCAAAAAGATACGAGCCAATCTATGAAAACATTCCTCCTGAAACCCAAAGATGACTGCCAGACAGATAAGATAACAGCAGCTGAAATCACCAGCATTTACCACGGTGTGCAGCACTCCCAGCCATACAGGTCAGCAGACTGAGGTTGTAAGCTAGCACCCGTCATTTTCCCAGACTCGGAGATGGCAAAAAAAAAAAAAGCCATGTGGTCGAACAAAATCAGCAGCTGTAGTTCCAGATGTGCTCGCACCTGCCTCCGTGGAGAGATGTTTGAGAGAATTAAAAACACTAATGGGTCCCCCACGAAGTGAAAGAAACACACACGATGCTTCTAAAATATAAACAAGGCTGCTTAAACTGTAATAATTAAGTCCTTCACATGGTAAATAAAGGTCTTACCTGTAACCTGTATAGTCCTATTGTGTGCTACTAAATCAACCAGAAGGTAAAGCGTAGATGTTATGAGCTACCAGACAGAATAGAAATGTTTATTTTTTAAAGTTAGATAGACAATATATCAACATTTTAGACTACGTCCATAAATTGGTGACGTGTCCCACATTGTCCCACACAAACATACCCTATGTCCCACATTTGGCTTATTTGGATCTGGTCACCCTATTTTTCTATACAGTCCTCTCACTCTGTGTGATCTCAAAAAACATGAATATTGTTTTCATTTCCAAAGCATCATCAGATAGTTTACACAGTGACTATACATCATGTGCCAGAAGCATAAAAACAGGTTGAAAGATATTACATCCGATAATAGTTACAACTTAATCAAAAATGGGCGTTTGTTTGTTACAATGTGTACAACATGATCCTGTAAGTCCAACGTTGCTTCCCATTTTAAAGGTGCGACTAGTTTCTATCACAGAGTCAACCGGTTGAAAAGAGGCGTCCACTTTAGCGTTGATCTGGTGCAACGGAAACCGCCCCGCCCAGCGGGGCTGCTCTGGGCAATAAAACACGCGCTCTAGAGAATGCTATTCGAGCGGTTTCAGCCAATCAGAGCGCATAACGTAGGGAGCGCCTCTGTTTGAATACTCTGCGGAAACAGCAGCCTTGCAAACGATTTGACGAGCGAAACATAGCACAATGCGGTTAGCTAGCTAAGTAATTAAGAAGTAAGAAGTACGTTTGAGACCAGGTAGACAGTCATTTCAAGTCGTGTGACACCGAGAAGCTCTTTCGTGTTTTCCGCGTGAGGGTTTTTAATGAGCGAATGCGAGTCGTTAACCTAGCTGGCTAACGTTAGCTAGCTAACTGCATTGCAGCTAAAGCCAGCACTGTCACGTTTATCGAGTCGTTTACATCTCTATGGGACTGAGCACCTTTGTAGTTTTTACTATTGAGGGGACGGTCGGCTGTTGTTTGTGAAGATCGGGCGTCTCGTGAGCAGTTAACGTGAGGATGACTTAGCAGAAGTTTGGAGAAAGTGAAGTTGGAAAGGTTCGTGTCAGGACAGAACTTGCATAACTGCGGATGTCAAGTTTGCGTTGGTCCTGACAGAAGAGAGTGGACGAAGTGTGTTTTTAAGGTCTTTTGGAAGTACAAGATAGAAGTGTAAAATGAAAGTCATGGAGAAGAATGTGATGCGTTTAGTGGCTGTGCAGCATCTCCGCACAGCGTACGGGATAAAGACAAAGAACTGGAACAAAAACAAAGCAGCCAGCTGCAAGTCTGCAGCCAGCAGCTCGGTAAGTAAAGGAAAACTTTAACCAGTGTAACTTAGCATAATTTACTTATTTTATTTGTGACTTGATAACAGTCTGTTATGGCAGATTCAGCAAGTTCACACAGTATCAGCCTTGGACATACTATTGTTAATCTGTTGAATCAGATTAGCATATTACTGAAAGCATGCCCCCACTGATGAAACCCATTTGTTCACAGGCTGTTGTCACCCCATGTCAGTCAGTGCAGATGCTTTGTTTGGCTGTTCTCGTGATTATTCACACCATAAACTTCTTTACCAGCAACAAAAAGCCAAGTCTAACAAAACACAAAAAGGGCAATGTTTTCTCATAAATCTTTGTGGCACTTTCTTGTGGACTTTTGGACATTTTGGCAAGCAAAGCCCATACTTTAGCAAGACCATAACTGAATTTAATGTCGGTTGATTTTCAAATGAACTCTGAAAGCCTTGTTTCTTCCTGTGCACGTCACTCATGGCTAACAGGAGTCACAAGATTTGTTGGAAGAGACTTTGTGACGTTTTCAAATGAATGCTGAACTTCTGCATTTGTAGGGAATGCCCTAAGATGTGGTAAGAGACAGCACACTTGAACTCAGACTTGGTGAAGAAATGTTGAACCGAAATTAAGTAATTCTTCTTCTCTAAAAAACACACTGAACAGATTAAGATCTTTGAGGTTAAAAGCCAACATTAAGTGGCTGTTGTAGCTTTTATCGTTGTTCTCAGAAACAATAGGAATGTTTGGCTGCCAGCCATCAAACTGACCCATAAGCATTTTTAATATAGCAGTAAAAAAAAAAAAAAAACATGACTGAGGCAAATACCTCAGGTCCGTGATGCTGCTGGCACGCGATTTTAGAATGAATTACCAGCCGACAGGACATTTTTCCTCCTCCTTATCGTGTAGCCTGTTTAAATGTGATCAATATTGGATTTTAATGTCCTATTTTTCATTGTTTGATTGTTCCCTCAGACAAAGGTTTTCGGGGTGTCCCTGGAGAACTTACCGTACTATAATATGGAATGTGGGAGCGTGCCAAGGCAAGTCGAAATGCTTATTTACTTGAGCTTACATTTGGCAAGTCATTTCATGTCCTACCTTGTACATTTTGTGCTAATGAGATTTCCCTACCCTCTTAGCTTTCTGGTCGACGCATGCATGAAACTGCTGGCGCACGTCGACACCGAGGGCCTGTTCAGAAAATCTGGCTCTGTCATTCGCCTGAAAGCGCTCAGGGTGAGTGATGGCTGAAGTCGACCTTGTATTCACTGAGGGCCCTTGACTCTGAGAAAGGTCTAACACAACAGAGCTGTTTTGTTTGTTCAGGCAAAATTGGACGCTGGTGAGGAGTGCTTGTCCACTGCACTCCCCTGTGATGTGGCCGGTCTGGTGAAGCAGTTCTTCAGGGAGCTGCCGGAGCCGGTGCTGACCACAGAGCTGCAGGAGGCCTTTCTCAAGGCCCAGCAGCTCCCCACAGTGGAGGACAGGACGTCTGCCACCATTCTGCTGTCCTGTGTGCTGCCAGACAGAAACCTAACCGCCCTGCGTCACTTTTTTGACTTCCTCAACAACGTGTCTAAGAGGTGCCAGAGTTTAATTTAGTTGGATTCTTCTCTCTGGATTATTATGAAGCATCCATCCCTTGTTTAAGATGTTTTTTTTCTTCATCTTTTTATCTTGGTCTTCATAAAAACATTACTGTTTTTTCTTTGTTTAATCACAGGAGTGCAGAGAATAAGATGGACAGCAGTAATTTGTCTGTAATCTTGGCCCCAAACCTCCTTCACTTTGGAGACGGTACAGAGAAGATGAACGCCAACACCGAGAGACGCCTCAAGCTGCAGGCAGCCATAGTACACTGCTTCATAGAGAATGCCCACAGCTTTGGTATGACCTGACTTGAGGCATTTTACCTGCAAGTCATAGTGTTATTCCGTACTGTAGCTTTTTAGCTAATATTTGACTGTCTGTGTGTCCCAGGTGTGTTGCCACAGTGTCTTCAAGAGAAAATTCCAGCCATGATGGGCTGTGAGGCGGGAGTTCTGTCCCCTACTCATGATGAACTTGAGGAGCTGGACTTGAACTCGGGGATGAAGAAGAGACACAGACGCAGCTTTGGAGGTAAGACTATTATTTGTTTGGTGAAAACTGTAACTCATCTGGTGCAACCACTCTGGAAATATTTTGTGACAGTAGACAGACATATCCATGTAAAATAGAGCCCTGTATCGCATTACCAATGAATGAATAATGTTTTGCAGCAGCTTTAGTCAGTAAATACTGTTTCTATGGTCCGGTTTGTCTCATATTTCAGATATGGTCAATGGTGCTCTGAATAAGATAAAAACTAATAGAACACCAACAAAAGCCCCCCAGTCAGACAGTTTTGGTAGGTACTGTGGTCGGATGAGATGATGTTGCCTGTCATATAGCATGATGATACTGAAGTAATCCATCTGCTGTGCACATAAAACAATGAGCTTTCTGTCTTCTGGAGCGCTTCAAATAAAATAGATTCACATTGGCCTTGATCATGAATAAGAAGTCATATGAATGATGTGAAATTATGCCTGGTTTCAAATGTCTTGTCTTTGCTTTTCTGCCTTCCATTTGCATGGATCATCCTTTACAATGAATGCTAATTCTCAGTGCCTTGGCTCAGAATCATCTTTGCAATGCTTTTAAATACAAAAACGGCAAATCCTGCGCATTCAAAGACATTAATTCTCTTCTGATTTTTGCCAGTCTTTTCCTCCGCAACTCCTGTGATTGCAACGCCTTCCTCAAAACGAAAGCTTCCTCTGGAATCTGGTCACTCTTTTGGATTCTCGAACAAGAAACGTAGATCTGTCAAAAAGAACCTTGGGATTGATTTACTTCCAAATTCTTTGTTCAGCGGCACTTCCACTCCTGGATCAGGTATTGATGAGTGTTTAATCAAATGGGCATCAACTGTTGTGCTATCTTGAAAGCTTGTGGGTAAGTTAACATATTTTTTCCCCCTTCTATATATTGTAGCTTACAGTGCTTCAGGGGTGTTGGAGTCTTCCCAGAATATCCTGTCGCCGGCAGGCAGGTCTAGAAGGCAATCGGCTACGTCTGTAAGGAGGAAGAGCCGGCGACTCAGCAACAGACATGCTGTCAACAGGTACACATTTATTTCTTCCTCCTGCTATCCTTAAATTTCTTGTTATTTGTCTCTTATGGAGAGATGCATTTTGCCACACAGCCATGCATTTCCCACTATGCTTCACTATACAGTGAGATAAGAGTTCTGAAATATTATCCTCAGAGTTGCATGGTACTGACTCATCTCATGTTGATAATTGTTTTAATATCTGTTTCAGAGTTGAATCTGGGAAGGCTGGCTGTTTTTCTCCCAAAGCCGGCAAAAAAGAAGCACCACGCAAATCTCTGCGCTTGCGTTTTAGCCTGGGGAAGAGCAGCAAAGACGCTGTAAGTGTGGTTGCGTCTCAGACTTCACATTCCTCTGGTTCACAGATAAAATGGCGTTAATCAAGCGCATCCAGGCATTCAAATGCTGTAATTAACTGTATTAAAATCGAGTAACACATTTGCACATAGGATGTTTTATGTTGGGGTAAATTGTTGCACACTAGCACTTTTTTCATTGTGTAACATTCTAAGTTTACTTTCAGTAGCTAACACATTTAAGCTAATGCATGCATGGCTTATAAAGGACCTGTACTTCTCATGTTACTGAATAAATTGTTGTATGGTACAAAGCCATAGGATACTCCCTGTGCCCAATTTTCAGTGATTTACAATGTTAAACACTCAGGTGAAAGAATGTGATTATATATCAGTAAATACATCAAATATATTGTAAGCTGTTGGGGTACACAAGATGAGCTGTTTAACTTTCTAATGCTCTTTAGTCAATGTATATTCTTCACTTAATAAAAGGTTGCTGACCAACGAATCTGATATCTTGTTTCTTCTGAGTGATTTTTGTCATCCTCTGAAGAACTAACCTCAACAGTTAACAATATTAACATATTAATGGTGCATTTTGGGTAACATCTATGGGGTCCTCTTTAACCAAATAATACCCTCAAGCTTAATCCTCCTACTTTCTTTCATCTTCCATTTCTCATTCCATGCTGGTGATAAAGGGATCTGAGTCCATCGGCTGGCGACTTGCCACTCAGGAGAGCACCACCAGTTTTCGTTTCACCAAAGAGACTGAGTTCAGTCCGTCAGTTCAGCCTAGAAAGGCTGAATCCAAAAGTGAGTAACAAATAAAGAAATCAAGCGAAGAAACTTAAAAAAAAAAAAAAAGAAGTATTTTTAGTTGTAATATCTGCTAATATTCCACTTTGTTTTCCAGGCTCCAAGTACATCAGTAAGTCAGAAGACAACTTGCTGACCCCCCAGTGTGACTCAAGTGTCCACCATACCTCGTGGAGTGGGGAGACTCCTGTCGGAGCCCAGGCTTTCGGCGGAGGATCTTTCACGGACACGCCTATGAACATGTGCCTAAAGAGCGGCTACAAGTCTGAACCAGCCATCGTCGTATCAAAGCCCCCAGCGGTAGCCAGCCTTCCTAAGAAGCTGTGTTGTGCTTCCAGTGCCGAGAGCCTGGAGAGCGAGAGCTCCATCACTGAGGCCCAGAGCCTGACTGGTCCCACCCTGCTGAAAATAAAGACCCTCACAGAGTTGGGCAGTGATCTCCAGGCTGCCATCCAGGAGCCCTGCAGCTCCACGGGGACAGACCAAACCAAACTATCAGACAGCATCCTGCTCCCTCCACCTAAGACTCCTACCGTCCTCCAGGCCTCAAGGTTCCCAGCTCAGCAGAGCCTTCTGGCTGACGATCAGAACATTACCTTTGGCCAGATTGAAATTGCGGCTTTGTCACCTCTGCATATTGATAGTGTAATTTTTGAGTCTGGTGTTTACTGTAGTCCAGTAGCAAAGGCTGATAAAGGTTTTCCATGTGCTGCTCCCACCAGTAGCCACAGCAGCTTTACTGTGGAAGAGAGTGACCGGGAGGTGGGGCAGGTGAACTGCAGCAGGTTGATTGAAGCTCTGGACATCCAGAGTCCTGCTCTCTTCAGAGTGGGCGTCACCTCCGGCCTGCAGTCCACTCCATACAAGCTGGACCTAGAACTCGGAGATGAGATCGGTACTATAGCCAGTTCGGTACATGAAAGCGATGAATCGTCCCAAGAGATTGGTACCAAAATCCAAAACCAGCAACCCCTCTCGCCACGCAGCCTGGAGACCGAGAAGCGTAGGGTGGCAGAACACATCGAACACTTCAACAAGCTCACCCTTCATTCTCCCAGAGGCCCCAAGGCCTCACACATCCGATCGCCGCTCAAGTTCCAGCGCACCCCGGTACGTCAGACTGTCCGCAGGATGAACTCTCTCCTAGGAGACAACAGGAGACCCACCAGAAATGCAAAACTCCTCACCAGTCAGAGCAGTCCAGTGGTGAAGGCAGTGAGCATGGAAAGCGGCCTCTCCCCTCACCCACAGCTTCAGCCCTACCAGGAAGATGCACAGGTGGGACCGTCCCTCAGCGTTCAGTCCATAAAGAGACCACCACCAGTCCCACCCAAAAAGCCAAGCACTTTGGCCCGTAAAGCAAAGGTCTGTGCTCTGGGCGACGTCACAAACAAGGTCCAACCAAAGACCAAAATGGCCTCTTCTGAACCAGCAGGAGCTCAGAAGCCTCTTGTGCAGCAGGTAGTGGAGAAGGACATGACCCATTACAGAGGTTCACCTAGAAACCCTCTGAACCAAGGACGACTGCTGTCTGCTACCAAGCCTGTAGATTTATAGTCCCAAATCTTTTTTGCCTTTTAAATTTCCTCGTCGCTATGCAGGTCTGTCTGCTAGGACAACATGACAAACATTCCCTCTTATGTCATCCACATTTTCAGGGGTCTTAATTTATTTCTAAATTAGGTAGGTGCTGTTTGTGTTGAGTTAGGGCCTTAATGGGAGCTGTTCATATGCCTTATGTTTAGAAGTGAAGTCTCGACACACATCAGCCTATAAGATTATGTCGCATAGTGTTTAGACTGTAGTGTGCAGGCCAGATTTTGAGTGTGATTGATGGTATGACTGGAAATGTTTAGATCAAGTCTTTTATTTATGCTTTTTTTATATCTAATCCTTAGTTAGATGTTTTTACAAAAATGTTTACTGAAGTTGCAGCTTTGTCTTCATTAAAGAATATTTTCTTACTGTATCGTCATGAACAGAAGGTAAGAAGTGCGCCTTTTGTTGGATTTAAAAAAAAAAAAGAAAGCCGAGCAGTATTGATCATGTCTATCTCAGACTATTAATTTCAAACCGCCAGTAAAATAACTTTGCCATGTGAACCGCTTCAGACAAATAAAATCAAAGGGCATGTGCTGTATGTTTGTCTTCACTTGAATTCTTCTGGTTTGGATAATTAGCACTTGTTGGAGCCACAAGGGGGAGTCGTACAACCACTGCTGCAACCACATCACACTGAGGAATGATTTCAAAAACCAGAGGTTGCAATAACTGTTTAGGCTGACCTGTTGCAACTACACTCCGGATGAAATTCTTAACTGTTTGCGGGATTTTTTTTTTTTTTTAAGTTTAAATTTGCTCTTATACATTTAAAAAAAAAATGATAATCAGGTGATTCTTTGATTAAAATAAACTTTTCTTTTGCTTTATGTAAAATCTGATCATAACTATCACTTAAAATGCTCAGCACACCAGCTCAAAACATGTTGCCTTGAAAGAAGTGAATGTGTGCTTCTTTTTTTATTTCCCTTGTAAATAATCTGAAGAGTAGACAGTGAAAGGCTGAAGGTCAAAATCATTCTGTGTGATTTATGCTTTTCATGTGCAGTCAGGTTGTGTTCAAATCCTCCATTTGTGCAGCAGCTTAATGTCATTATAGCGCAGTGTGTAGGCTGTTATTTCTATTTCTATTATTGGTTTGATTCTCCACATTCATGCGCTGCGTTATGATACATATTTATAACAGATTGGATGTTTGGGGTCGAGGCCATGTGTTCAGCAGATGAGTTCACGGGTAGAGAGGACGGTGCGATGTTAGGAAGCTGAATACTCACCTGTCCGAAAAATTAAATACACCATTTTTTAAAAGAGAGAAATAAGGGAAATCCACTAACAGACAAATTACTATGTCATAAATGTTAAGCGTGAATATTCTGATCATAAAATCATTTAAAAAGTTAGATTTTTTAGAATATCATCAGGGCTGAATGTGATTTTCCCCAACACAATAAATAGCTCCATGGTTTGATTGTTTATAACCATATTTTGATATTTCTAAAGTTGTAACACATGCCTTTAAACATAGTTATTACCTTATTTACCGCTGTTTCATACACATGTCATCAGGCATTAATCTATGGGTTGCCAGGTTGTGAAAAATGCCATCAGCAGGACGCTTGATTATCTTTTTCGACACAGTATTTAGTCAAATGGACACTTTAATTAGGACTCTACCCTCTGGTAGAGTGTCTGGACCAAAATCAATGAATCAACAATTTATTGACGTTTTAACTCGAGACTTGCAGCTTATTAGAAAGTGCAAACACTTAATTAAAAAAAAAAGATTAGACTGCCAACATCTAACAGTATTTTACCAATCACGGAAGGACAAGACAAATAGAGGGATATTGCACAATCTGGCAACCCGGAATTACTCTTAATAACAGCTTAAATCGATTTATAAACCATTTACAAAGGGACCTTATTAGGTAAAGTAAACTGACATTTTTCTTAATTTAATTTTACACAATGGTCTACTTTGGCCATGCATAAATAAACTCTACATTCAAAATTCAGTCTTCTGTTTCCATTTTTTTTTAATCATGCAGAAAAAAGCTCTCGTTATGTTGAGGATTCACATGTGTGCTGATGTGTGTTAACTTTTCTGAGTTCACTCTTAAATTGCATGCTTGTTCGCAGTTTGCGGGAGGACCGTGAACGCCTCCTTCCAGTTTTAAAATGAGGATTAATGGCACAGATTCATCATCACGCTCCTTTCGATTCAAAATATCAACTGCTTTACTTTTTCCATGTGCGCACAAACCTCAGGCCTGTCCGCTCTCCGCTAGTCTCCCCCTCTTCCTCCTCCTCCTCCTCCTCCTCCTCCTCCTCCTCCTCCTCTCTCCCTGCCCTTGCTGTTCCTCGGTTGTCTGCTGTCTTGAAGTGGGTTCAGGGAAGTGTTGAGGGGGCGGACAGTTTTGATTTTCTCTACATTGTGCTTAGCCAATAATGTAGAGGGAACTGTTGTGCACATCTCAGCTGGCAGACATTTAAAAGGGAGACAGTCCGGCGCTGCAGCAATTTGTATTAAACCCCCTGGCCCCTGTCTATGGAGCGGTTGGTCTCCCACCCATCCACAGTCCCGCCAGCGTACAGTCGACAGCAGTAGGTGCCTATCACCTCGGGAAGGTGCCGTCGAGGACTGACAGGATCAGATCATCGCACTTGTAGCAGTGGAGGCTCGCGCAGGTGAGGGAATTTGGACTGTTTCTCCCCGCGCACCGTCTTCCGCCACTTTCATTTAAAGTTTATTTAGTTCAATGCTGATAGAAATGGCAAAACTGAATGCTTGTCATCCAATGGTGAGCATGTGTGGATACGTAGGTAGTTATTTAAGACATTTAAGAAAGTTTACTTGCTTTCGGCTAAACCTGGAGCGCCCCTGCGCCAATTGATTGTTGTATAAAGTTTTGTGCATAATACACGAAACATTGTAGTTTTCACTCAAATGTCTAGATTAAGGTTTTTCAAATATACAGTCGATTGTTTTTGCACTTCAGTCTCGCTTTGCATGCAGCGTTACAAAAAGGCAAGCTGTTTCTGTGCGCTTTTACGCAGCGTAAAAGCTTTGACAGCTGTGCGTAACCCGTCCAGCGTTGAAACGGTGAAGGTGATGAATTATTTTCTTCTTCTCCCCAAGGATGGCCAACTCGACGCGTATCTTCTGCAGTATGGTTTTCATCATTGGGCTGCTATCCTCTCCCGTGGATTCCAAGAGAAACCGAGGTTCACAAGGCGCCATTCCTCATCCTGACAAAAACAACCCAAACGAATCGGAGCAGCAACCGCAGCCTCCGCAGGCGGGCTCCGGGTCCCGGCAGAGGCAGGGCGCATCCTCACCAGCCGACGAGGTGCTGGAGTCCAGCCAGGAAGCTTTACATGTGACGGAGCGCCAGTATTTGAAACGGGACTGGTGCAAGACGCAGCCCCTCAAGCAGACCATCCACGAGGAGGGCTGCGTCAGCCGCACCATCATCAACCGCTTTTGTTACGGACAGTGCAACTCCTTTTACATCCCCAGGCACATCCGCAGGGAGGAGGGTGCCTTCCAGTCCTGCTCGTTTTGCAAGCCGAAGCGTTTCACCACCATGACGTTTACTTTGAACTGTCCGGACCAGCAGCCACCCACCAAGAAGAAGCGCATCCAGCGCGTCAAACAGTGCCGCTGTATATCCATAGACCTGGACTGAAGAAATGTGGCGCACAGAAATGTGTTGTATGTGTGTGTGTGTGTGTGTGTGTGTGTGTGTGTGTGTGTGTTTCATATTCTTATTCTTCGCTGTCAGGATTGTCGTTAGAAAAAGAAAAAGAAAAAAGGCTGTCACACAGCCAATAACACTTCTCCATCGAGGAGGACGCATCCATGGAGGCTTCCTACGTGCGGCGTCTCCTCCTGCACAACGTGTGAATAAAAGTGGACATGCAACTTATAAACCAGAGCTGAACTGCATTGACCATTTTACCCCTCACCAGTTTGAAAACAAGCATCACTGCACGGGAACGCTGACTTGGAATGGGCACGTTTTACGCACGGCTTCCTCTCACCTGAAGAGGACTGCACCACCCCGGTTTATTTACTCACTGCTCAAAACGGGAAAACATTCCTGCCCGATTTTGTATTTTTGTGTGCACATGTGATTGTCTAACTGGATGTTTCCACTGTGTGGAATTCGATGGATACGAGGAGGTTATTTGTAAATGAGAAAAATGTGATTTTATTTCGATATTTCAAGAATCTTTCAAGGTTAATTGATTTCTGTAAAGTTTTTCTTTCTTTCTTTAAGTTGAGTCAGTTGTAGAGACCGTAGTGTTTATTGTTAGTGAAAACAGACGGTGTACAGTGGTGGTTTCTACATTATCGAGGTTAAATAGTTGTAAAATGTAAAGCCATCTTTGATGTAAGCGGTTGGTTTATCTCTTTGATTAAATTATCCATGAAAACATCAAATAAACGGATGTTGGAATATTGTGCATATCATCTGTTACTTTGCACCTGATGTGAAGGAGGAAGGTGTTTTGTCTCCTCAGACATTTGCACTCTCAGACCCCGGGACAGATTTCATCGTAAAACTAGTCAGTTTTACGAGAAAAGAGGTTACCGGCTCCAACTATCTCTTGAAATGATGCCATTTAACTTCAATAAATTTTGTTACATGGCTCACAAATCTGTCGGACGACTGAGGAGAGGGAACACGGTGCTTAGATTCAAATGATGAGGGGGTTTTCAGCCTGAAACCGCAGCAATTTCACTTTTTTTTATTAAAAAGAGGTTGAAATTTTGCAATTTTTTCTTGATTTAAAATGGCAATAAAAATCACCCTTATATTTTATGATCTAAGCCTCAATCTGTGGGAGTATTTTGGAATGAGCCTCAAGAGTCAAAAGTGTAAATCTACAGTCAAAAATATTTGACTTTTTTATTGACTATAACCACCTAAATTTCAATTTTAAGTTACAAAGTGGAATGTTGGTATTTCAGTGATTTTTTGCATATACAAACTAAATTAACAAACTCTTTGTTTTCATGACTTGATAAACTGAATTAACAAACTGACCTTAAAAGGACAACACAACTTCATACTATTTTACTTTGTTTACATTTGGCGGACCCTGCCACCTTTCTAGCTTCAAACAGTGTTCTGTGGGACCTTATTTTCGGCTTTTTATTCAATTATGGAAACAATAAATATTTCTGAGTACTTCTGTTTTATTACCTCATCAATACTGTAAATATTAAAACTGAGTTTTAATTTCTTCTCCTGCCCTTTTAAATATCACATTCCTAAAATCTTTTTAAAAAACCAACCTCTTGACATGACACATTTCTCATGTTAGTGATGATAATCACTTTATTTTAGGGGTCTTCCAGGAACAAGTTTAATTGTCTTGGCTTTAAAACTTGACTCGCAGTTTATTGAACGGCCTCGCTGAAAAATGAATCATCAAATCCTTTTTGATGAGTCAGATTTCTTACATAAATATCACATTTGCTCAGTGCAAATTCTGGCCTTCTGAAAGCCTTTCCTAATGGACGTGTTGACAGAGGAATATTTAGAGAAATCGCTCAAGTTTGTTCGGCATCCAGTTGTTTATTCTTGAAATTTAAAACAATTCCATAAAATTACAGAGCACCTACATGAGAGCTACTGAAGGTTACATGAACCGATATACATACATACATACATACATATTAGGTAGAGGCTACAGCAGTTCCTTGAGCTCATTTCGTCTGGTTTTCAAACCCTCTGAAGTAAAACAAAGCAGTTTAAAGTTATGAAATATCTATTTCTTTATACAAAATAAATGGCACAAGACTTTGGAGGGTATAAAAGTAATTCAAGGTGCAGATTTATGGATAGTCTGATAATGGAAGTTTGTCTGAGGTATAACGACTCACATGGCTTTAGATGCTATGCTCAAATGTTCAACCCTCATCTCTCCAAAATAAACACAAAAGTCTTCATTCAATGCAAATTCCTCCATTTTCTGTAAATCGGTGAGCACAACATACATGTAATATCTGTGTGAAAATATATCTTTCATTAATCAGGCAGCTTCAATTACAACTCATAAAAATACAGCCTCAAGGGGAACAAAGCTGATGTTTCTTTTGGCATAAAATACATTTTTCCTTACATAAATAGACGATTCTTGAATCTTACAGGAGCGCGTTTGAATCTTACCATTTGCAAAAGAAAAAAACGAGCGTAATTCACCTTTTTAGAAATTAAAAAAAAAAAGCCCCTAATAGCATTTCATCACGTCGCAATACAATTCGTAAATCTTATTAACAAGGAAACCATAGGCTTGCATAGGAAAAGAGGTGCAAAAAAGTGCAAGACATCCGAAATAATGCACGCAGTTAGCATAACAGGGGAGTGCGACTTATAGCGACATACAGCTAAAGTGCTTAAACGTGTGCCGGACATAATGTGATGCACAGCGCTCGATGGAAGATTATGTTTTCATGATGTATGTTTAATATCTTGGGTTTAAAACTTGTTTTTACGTACGTGGGTGTGTGTGTGTGTGTGTGTGAGGGGGCCCTAGGCTCGCTGCCAGCTTCTGCTCTTCACTGGCCGTCACCCAGGAGAGGTCAGTCTGGTGCAGTGCTACACAATACAGTGAAAACCTCCGTACACATTTAGACCCAACACGTCTTCATCTGCACATATCACCAACGCAAGCTCCCTGCCGATTCTACAACATGACATATTTACAAGACTCTTAAAGAGCCGTGGTGAATGAAAAGCTACTCGCTACAGCAAAAAGACTCTGGGAACTGCTTTTTTTTTTTTTTTTTTTACCGCTTCCAGAGAGAGAGAGGGAGGCATTTTCCCCTCAGGCAGCCCTATCTGATACATCTTAACACTTAGGATATGTAGGAGCTTTATCATTCTGCTGTCCGATGTAACATCTACAGTCCAGAAAGAAATGGTTCCTCACACAAGGAACCTGGTGGATGTGTCAGCTGGCGCTCCCGCTGACCCTTAGAGACCTTTCACAAGCCGGGCGCTCAGAGGTCACGCCGCGCTGGATGAATGAGAACAACCTTTGGCCTTTAAGACTCTCATCACTTGGGCTGTGTCAGCCATGCATCCTCGCTGCAGGCCCGGCTTCTTATCTGTTCAGCAGACAGAAAGAACTCGACGCGAGGGTGGTGGAGCGTAGAGGTGGGGGTGGGAGATGAGGACGAGGGGTGTCCAGTACTGTTGGTAGGACAGATATACGGCAGTAGGGGTAGTAAGAGGTTTCATTGTGAGTCCATACGGGGCGAAGGGAGGTTTGTTGTTGTTGAGGCAGGTGGAAAACGCAGGAGAGATGAGGCCTGCGCACGTTCTGATCTCCACCACTCGTTTCTTCTTCTGCCGCGTCATTTCACTCAGCTGGACGGCACGCCGGCTTCCTTCTGCCGCAGCCTCTCTTTCTGTTGGTGAGAAACCACAAAGAGACTCAGTGCATCAAGCTTCCAGGATATTCCATTTCTCTGCTGTATGGAGATCAGCTCTTACCAGACTGTTGGCGTTGATCTTCTTGGTTTCGACTCTCTTCTCCGCTGTGATCTTCTTGATGTTTTCTTGAGCTTCCTTCAACCTATGGACCAAAGAAAAACCCCACATGGACTTGATATTTGCAGACCTTTTAAAAAAACTAGACGCTGAAAGCTTCGGAGCTAAATCATGAAAATATAAAGTCAGAAGCCTCTCATCACTGTGACCTTGTGAAGTTGTTTGTAAGAGCAAGACGTTTAAGTATCTCCCTGGGGCGCCCTGTGTCACGGTGCCATGTACACACAGACACACACAGACACACACACACACACACAGACACAGACACAGACACACACAGACACACACAGACACACACACACACACACACAGATCCTATCCTCTCAGGAGTTTGCGGTCAGTGAAAGCCCTCTAAGTGAGAAGCAGTAGAGAATGACAGTGGGTTGATGAGATAATGAGGCGGCCTTTAAAAAAACACTTGGCTTTTATGAGTGTGCAAACAGTATTTAAAATAAAGTTAATTGTACATAAGCACAATCAGCTGTGAGTACTGTGGGACACGATCATGTAGTAAACAATTAGGAGAGAGCACATGGATGCACGGCAGGACTGGGGAATCTTTAACTCCTCCATCTCACAGAGCGAGAGAAGAAGGCTCAGCTCAGAGTGTGGCTTTGAGTTAAAGATATAGCATGTCGCTTTACTGCATTAAAATCCCTCGAAATAACCAGACCCCTGTTGAATTGTATTGTGTTATTCCAGGTAACAGTGCGCTTCATTTTGGCGGCCGCCACTATAACTTTTGGGGAATCAGATGATGAGATCGAGGGAGAAAGACAGCAAATGTGATTAAACGTAATGTGCATAAAACTTTAAAACATCCAGGAACATTTTGGTCTACATCACTAAGATAGATTTTCATTGGTGGTTGTTTAGCAATGAAGACAACAACTCCCATGATCCCACGCTACTTATGTCTTTTCTTTTGATTGGGAGACCACTAGCGGCAGGAATTACAGACTGTGTGTTTAGTAGTATGGAACTGTGCTAAATGTAGTTTTCTGAGTGTGAACAGCCATGAAGACACCACATGAGACTTAAAACTACAACCCAAAAAACGACAATCTCGCTCACTGAGCAAGAACATATCCAGAAGACATCAATTCAGCGAACCGGGATAAAAGTTTTTTTTAGACATCTTTTTTAGACATCTTTTGTAACGGTCACTATTCAGTTACAGATGTCTTAAGAACTTCTTGCGGTTCACAAAAATGTCACAAAAATGTCATTCTGGCTTTCCACTGGACGTCAATCTTTAGTCTTTGACGACGTTGAATTGTCGTCTTTTGGATATATTTTTGCTCGGTGGGTCACCAACAGCTTCTCTCTTCTCCTCTAATTGCAGTCTTGTTGTTGACCCTGCATGTGCAGTGCTCCTGCCCTTTGGGCTGCATGTCCAGCATCATTACAGTGTTTATCAGTTCTCCCATAACGCGCTGCCCTTAATGGCCACAGGCCCCCGTCCGCTTGCTAGTAAAGCCAGGCGGCCGCCAGGAGGGTCTGCTGTCCCCTCAGTGGAATGCCACCCCCAACATGACGCCTCAGGTCAGAGGAAACATCATAAATTCAGGCCCCGGTCCTTCAGACGCAGGGCCGAGGCCTCGGCTACTCCCGTTTGCCTCCTCTTTGATGGCCTCCCTCTACGCTTTGATTCCAACCCAGCATCTGAGCGTCACTGCTGTACAGTTATTGCCAATAAGACGTGATGTCTAGAGGTCGTTAAGCACCTATCAGAAGGTGATGGAGACAAGAAGTCTAACCCGTGGATCAGATGGTTAAGCCTCAGTTTAGCCTCACACAAAACGTCAGGCTTTACAGAGGATATCAGTCAGGTTTTTTTAAAGCCCATCACATAAAGGGGCATTCCAGCAATTTCACATTGTTCTTTCATTATGTTGGGGGACTAACAAAAGGCAGATGAGGGAAAGAATGGTCAAATTCTACGCAGCAGACAGAGATATACCATTTTTAGCCCCCATTATGGGTCAAGCTTTGAAAATACTGTATCCTACCTTTCCCAGAATGCAACTCAGTAGCATCTTTCATAAGACCCTTTCGTCTTTCAAAACTCAATACGTATATATTAAATTTGTGGGGGTTTTGTTAAAGAAAAGTCTCAAGAATCTGAAAGAGAGACTTTGTAAGAGCTACAGAGGACATCTTACAGTCGTACTCCTCCTGTCACAAGTCTGAAAAAGAGCAACCTCACAAGACTCACCTCTCCTTGGAGATGTTCTTGCTCTGTTTTATCCAGGTGTTCTTGAAGTCGTTGCAGAATTCGTACCAGAGCATAAAAACTTGACTCGGCGCTACTTCTTTCTCCCCGGACTTTGGCTTCACCCCAAAGTAACTCACCGTGTCCTGGAAACTGCGGGGGAAAACAGAGCGGAGGCACAAATAGTATTGTCTTATCACACATAAACACTTATAAATAACCTCAGACATAAATAATCGTGTGTTGCAGGAAGCTACTCTAAATTTACAAGACAGAGTTATGCATAGGAAAAGTGAAGAAGTACAGAGAAGTTAAGGCGTGTGTGTGCCCGAGAAACAAAAAGACAAGAGACAGCGCACACAGAGAAATGATGGATGTAGTCGGACGGAGAGGCGAGAAACAGAGCTGGAAGGAGAGTGTCCACCCTGCTGGGCCACGGGGGAGAGCTAGTAGCGGCGGCTCCATTATCACATTGACCTCCACAGCCTGCAGGGGAACGACTGCCAGAGGAGATGGAGACAGCCAAGAACAGGCGGCTGCTCCTCCACACACACGCACACACACACACACATCAACCAACACACACACACACACATCAACCAACACACACACACACACACACATCAACCAACACACATCAACCAACACACACACACACACACACACACACACACACACACACACACACACACACACACACACACACACACACACACACACACACACACACACACACACACACAACTGTGAAACTCCTACAGCTCCAGGAACGTATTTACTGCCAGACAATCTCAGATGCGAATATGATCTGATACATGCACATGTGAGCCCACTCAGACTCACATCAGATCTACGTGAATAAACAGATTCTGGAGTTCTCTCTCCAATTGTAACCAAATCTGAACTCTTTGCGAGGCTCTCAGCAGCACGCACAAGGCATGAAAAGCAGCCTGCTGCTTCAGATTCCCTCCCCAACCCGAACATGAAAGACATTTTCTAGCCCCTGCCTGTCAGAGAGTTGACAAAATGGGGCTATGATTCAAGGGATGCTCCCTGTCCCATTGACACACAGATAGGCTCTGACCTCCAGATGCTAGGTGGCTTTTTGCGACGCTAATCTAAGACATGTTCGTGCAGAGTGAAACGGTGCAATATGCTGCCCAGACGGCCTGCGAAAAAAATCTGGAATCAAAAAAAGCCTTCTGCCTGAGCCTGCTTCCCATTTCCCAGTGATGCGTCATTTTGCTCACAAAGAGGAGAGCGCTGTAGATCATCCTACAAAAGAAATCAGAGGCTCCGGGATGTTTAGATTCACCAAACAGACCTTCCGCCCAGGTATCTCTGCTGCGGCCGGCCTGGTCTGGCATGATGAACAGGGTCTCTCCTCCATCAGCTCCTCTCCTGACCCTGGGTCATCATGTCAAAGCATGCACAAATCAAGCACCAGCGCTTCCCCCCCTCCTTACTCCTCCTGAGCACATGCAACAAGCAGATACACAACGCTTCACTCAAAACAGATGCAAACACTCTCACACATGCCAGTATACCTACGAGACATAAACAAAATCAAGCAGACCTTTGTTCGAGCGCAGAACAATTACACTCACATGCGCACACTTCTGCAATCCACGCTATGATGCCATTGCCGTGAGAGGGTTTACTGCGGCACCCACAGCCGGCATTCCTCACTGACAGCTATAAAAAAAGACCCATTACAAAACCATGAGGATCAGGAAATATTTAGCCAGGCAACTCCGCATTCCTTTGTTTCCCCAGTCAAAAAGATTACAGGAGTAAACTTCATGTTGTTGTCTGATTCAGCAGAGGCACTAAGTCGTTTTGTGCCGTCATACAACACCCGAAGAATAACACGCCGACTGGCATCTATGAAACCATAACTGTGTGGTGACTGTAGCGGAGGCAGTTGGGCCAAATGAAATTGAGCATGATGTGGGAGAAGGGAACTTAATGAGCCGGAACTGAGGACAGAACCAGAAAACCTCAGTGGAACCCAAACATGAAGCAGACAAATTAGGACTGCATGTTGAGGAAAAGGCACCGGCGGCTGCCATGGATGGGCCGCTCTGCAGAACTCCAAATAACACGGTTACAGAATGTGATAAAGCAATCAGAATGAGCTGGATAGAGATGTTATTCTCGTGAAAATGATGCAGGTGTTTTAAAAGCTGACACATATTTGATACCAGTGCAGAAATAACACCGGAGCTTTAAATCAAATACCATTCTCATGCTTCTTTTCAACACCTTACTGAGGAATGTAAAAGAGTTTTGAAAACAGAATCCAAACTTCTAAAATATTAAAATGGTGTCTGAACACGGCAACGGTTTAATCTATTAGACACTGTCGGATCAAATAGTGAAGCCTCATCAATTATACTTACAAAGCCCAAAATCACAAATATCAATAACCTACAAAGAACTTTCAGGGCTTTCCAGCAGCTGAAACAACTAGTTATTTAATCTATTCATCAATTGTCAGAAAATACATTGGCAGCTATGTCATAATTAATTGTTCACTTAAATATTTTTTCATTCTTTTGTGGTTTAAATGTATTATATTTAAGGTTTAGTTGGTTGGAGTGCCTCTGGAGATTGTCATGGACATTTTTCAATATGTTTTCACATTTTATATAACAAACCCTCAACCAAGATAATAATATGCACATTGATCAATCAATAATGAAAATGATCTTTAATTATCTGACAGTTTTTGATACTCTGTGGATACATTTTGGTTGAAGCCAGCCCTAATTCCTGTCAATATATCCAGATGCTGATTCAGATCCAGTCCTACACACTGGCTGACTTCGACTCGCAGGCGTCTAAACTCACTGACTCCTCATGAGGCCGAGGCCGAGGCCGAGGTATTAGGTAGCATAAGGATGTGTTGTCTGTTTCATTTATTAGCGCTGAGCAGTTATGTTGCTTCCACTGCTGCCGTTGTGTGTGTGTCTGTGCGAGGATCCCTCGTCCAGCGCAGATGTGAGAGCCCACCCAGGGCCCGGTGAGTCCGCTGACGCCCCTATATTCATCAACAGCGTGTCACTTTTACGAGGTGGCTCTGTGGGAACCTGAGAAAGAGCCCCCCTCCTCCTCCTCCCTCCCTCCCTCCTGCTCTACCTAGCGCCAGTCAGCCAGCCCCCCTCTTTAGATGAAATTAAAGGAAAACTTCATTAAAGGCAAAAGGTGCTGTCAGCTGTGGGGCCCTTTTGATCAATATTCCCCTCCAAGTTCAACGCCTTCATTACAGTGGTGTCACTCATGCACACACACACACGCGCACACACACACACGTGTCAGTACCGTTCAGCGGATAGAGATATCACTTTATGTTTAGGGCGGGGGTGAGGGGCCAGGACAGAGAGCGAGAGGTGCAGTAGTCCCTCAGCGGTTCTCTTGGCGTAAGAACAGGAACATGAAACAGAACAGTTTGTAACCGTTCCCTGAGTTATAGTTTTGTCCAAAGCAATCAACTTCCTAATTGTTTACAGTCTCCATTTTCCTGCGTCCGGCCTCTTTCACTTTCTCCTTTATGTGCTTTTCGTGATTTATTCTGGAAGTGGGAGCGTTACGGTATAAAGCAAACAATCCTGCTCTCTATCCAAACAAGGCAAAAATAATCTATTTGCTTTGTTTGTCTGCTCAGCCATCTTTTTCCAATATGAAATGTTCCAGATATGATTTGCGCTCGGACGGCGAGCTCGGCGGCTGCCAGTGTGTCTTGAGCCTATAAATCAGATGCCTCTAAGACAACTCTCAGGAGTCTCCTGCACAAAACATGGCAGATAAGAATGATGGAAAACTGCAGGGGAGGAAACAGGCTTAAAATACTGTATGCTTTAGGTTATGGGTGTGCAGAAATCCACTGCCGTTTCTGGTGAGCATGGTCATTTTGTTTATTTGTCTTTAAATGAGACATATTATGCACATTTTAAGGTTCATACTTTTATTTTGGGTTACTACTAGAATATGTTTAAATGCTTTAATGCACAAAAAACACTGTCCAGTGCTGCAGCACTGTATTCCCCTTCTGTCTGAAAGGCCGCTCCTCCTGAATACCCAGTCTGCTCTGATTGGTCAGCTCACACACGCCTGAGCCGCACCGCTAACAACAACAAAGCAGCTGTGAAAAATTAATTCTTACGTGTCAAAAAGCATAAAATATGCAAATGTCTGACAGAGTGACGTAGTGTGATGTCACAAAGTCATGAAATATAAGGTGGGACTGATGAGGTGTTTCAGATGCAGTGTTTAGGAGAGATGAGCTTCTGTTGGTGCGGACTTTAACTTTCAAGAAGAAATATACATATATATATATATATATATATATATATATATATATATATATATATATATATATATATATACACATATATATATATATATATATATATATATATACATACATACACACACACACACACACACACACACACACACACACACACACACACACACACACACACACACACACACATATAAATAAACTGGAGCTTCATCCTGCAAAATAAACCTCATTCAACTATCCCTGTCTTGTCAAAGTTGGTTTGCAGTTTCAGAATTTCTCAGAAACCTTATCAGCTGGTACTAATAACTGTGTACAACTATACAAATAAGAAGCATTGGTGCTATCTCATACCAGCTATGTTATCTATGTGAAGCATGCTAAATAACACCGCTCTGTGACGTTAGAGCCCAGAACACTTGGCAGAACTCTCTGTTGAGGGATGAAAGCCACAGGAAATTATAAATATTTCCTATCCAAACATGATCTTTCATTCATATTTTCAAATGCATCTCAGCCTGAGGTTGTTAAGGTCTGTCTCCTACCTTTTCTGTGCTGCATTGAGTCGGTCCTCTTCAGATGAGTGCTCCTTTTGAGCTGTAAGAAAAAGAGAAAATATTGGATTAAGAAGATCATGTGGCTTCTGGTGACATTCATTTCCTCTGACAGCCACTGGGAACTGATCCCAGGAGTCCAGAGGGGGGCGCTGTGTTTACTAGCCATCCTCAGGATTGAGAACAGAAGAAGAAGGAGAAGGGCTGAGAGTTGACATGTCGTTGACGCAGCGAGCCTGTTATCCAAGTGACAGTTCAGCACATTGTAAAGTTTGACGTGCCTCTGCGCATTGACGTAGGAGATTGTGAGCCTGTGACGCCTGGTTTCGGGGCGGAGAGCGTGGTCTGTTTGAGGTTTGTGTGTGCGTCGACGTACATGTGCGTGTTTTAAGCAGAGCCGACGCTGGGGCGCAGGGTTGAGCAGAGAGGCTTGGGAACTGGAGGCTCCTGTGGACTCCTGCCATGTAAAAGTGTCTAAATGCAAGGCAGATGTGTGCGGCGGGCCAGGCCGAGGTGCAAGAATTTATCTAGGGCCAGAGAGTGCCTGTGATCTCAGATTTATTGCATTTTTCCAGATTCATCCTTTTTACAATGATGGGGGGACCTTTCCTACTTGAAGATTTAAGAGCGGGAAGTCTCCAAAAAATTGTTCAAAGGCAGGTTTGGGGGTCTTTTGGGAGAAGGTGAGCCTAAGCCTCCGACCAACCACCCCTTTTACTTTTACTCTTTTTTTTTCCTTTAACATGTACGTGGGCAAGGGGGCTGAGGTAAACCTAATGAAGGGAGGTTTCTGGCCATGTCTGGGATAGAGGGAGGTGAGGGGGGGAAGAATAGAGGGGCCGTGACCAATGGCGTTAGTCTCAGTGGGGGTCAGGCTGGCGCCTGAGGTACCCCTCTGGTGCGACTGTGCAGAGGTGGCACTGGAGCCGAGAGGCTGGGGGAGAGAGAGGGAGAGAGTGGCCCAGAGAGAGAGGATGTGTGAAGTTTCTCTTCCTCCGCTCCCCGTGTAAACATGAAACCAGTAGTCGCTAACTAGAAAGTTATGAGATGTGCATGCTGAGAGGGACAATAAATTAGGGCTTTAAAACTCTGACACACTTTTCCAAACTGCTGCTACACCGAGCAGCTAGATAACAAAGAGATGGCGAGCAGTGCGAGAGGGATGCTGAGGATTTCCACAAAGCATCCCTCTCCGTTTCCCTGCACAGATGCATCTTGAAAACTTCATCAAAAACAGGCTCCCCGGACAGGGAAAATTCTACTTTGTCTACGTAATTCAAAGTCATCTGAACGAGCGGAGTTTCGGTTATTAGGGTCTGACTCATTGACAATAAAGGAAGCGCGAGAATGTGATGATAAACGTGTCTTTCGTAAGAAGAGCCGATGGAATGAGACTTGCACAAGCTGAGATTAAAAGCAGGAATTTGTTTTCAATTAGTCATGGCTCGGATTCAAAAAATATGCCCGTCAGTGTATCCCCAGAGGTTTCAAAGAGCTCCTATTAAAAAGGGAAACACAAAGGTGGTTGACGAGATGTTCTGATCCTGGAGGCTGTTTTGTTTTTTTCAGATAAACCTTAAGGAATAATTCTGAATGCTGTCTTGGTAGAGAGAGAAACAGATTGCAGGAAAGATTTCCTGACTTAACAACGTATAAGATACAAGAAAAGCATTTTGGAGGGTTGGGATAACTTTGCTTGTCCCGTCACTGGTTTCGCTCTGGGTTTGAGCCGAGGAACAGCCTTACAAGAGAACGGATCACTGGGTTTCGGAGGTATCCCCTGTTAGATCTGGTAGCGATCACACAGGCGAGTTTAAGAGGCAGAGCGCGGGGCGTTTGGGTTCACCTGCAGGCCCTGCTGTGAGCTCCTCCGCAGGCTGTGTTAAGGGTCAGTGCAACTTAGAAACACAACTCTCAGCACTTCATCCGCTGATTCACTGGTGCACTTTGATCCTCTTGCATGCGTAAGAAGTTATGCCATTTCTTACCGGTTAATTTCAATATCTTGGAATCATGTGTCAGACACATGCATCTGCGGTCAGCCTCCTGAGCCTTTTACCTGGGTGAGAAATTCACTCGTTCACCGATGAGTCAGGATTTAAGAGGCTCAGGCGCTCTTTGATGTGAGAGCTGTTGCTTTGTTTTGCCTTTTGAAGTCATGGAATCATCACGAACGATGATTACACAGCGTTCCTCCCGGAGCACGGGCAAAACGCGGCTCGAGGAATTCTGTTTATGAAAGAAAGGTTTACAAGTCTTCCACTGGAAAGTTTATGTTCAAGATGTGCCTTTCGCGAACCGATGCCGTTTTGTAGCCAGTGGCAACCGCAGTGGTTTTAAAAGCTTTCAAATATTCTGTGATACTGAGAAAAGCTCAGGGGAGGCTTTGGCACTCAGGAGTACTTAAGGTGGATAAACTAACTAGAACAATGCCATGGCATCTCTCTCTCTCTCTCTCTCTCTCTGGAGACAGACTTGGTATGCAATAACAAACATCTTTTCTGGAATTGCGATGCAAACATGGACATGGACATAAATTCTTACTCTCCGTCGCCAACATATGGCTACAATCTCCCTGTGAGATACCTCATGTGACTCTTTATGATGAGTCAGTCTATTCTTTCGACACTCTGAAGAAACGCAGGCAATTAGTTCTTTAATGAAGTCTAGTGCGTGTCTGACAGGGACACTTTTTTTGGTATCTAGTCATGCAGGTAGTTTTGGGTCCTTTTTCCCCAGATTTTTGCCTCTCAGATTTCTGCCTCCTTGCAGACACGATGGATGCAAACAGAATGTTGTTTGTGGTGCTCGTTTCTTTGATTATTACATTTAAACCATTCAACAGAGGGTCATTCTGGTTGTATAGTAGTTTAAGTTGCTGACCATGTTACTGAAATGACCCCAGACCTTTGTTTCACGTCATACCCATCTCTGTCTCTTTCCCCACGTTTCCTCCCTGCATCTCCTAAAAGTTAACTTTTATATAATGTGATCCCCTCTACAGACCTGTAGACTCTCTCCTGATAAATGCAAAATCCCAAAAAGAAATACCTTAAATGAAAGAAACTTGACAGCAACATCTCATCCAGAAACAAGTAACCAGACACTCTGAAGAGTCCATAGATCTTGCGGTGTACAATTCTAGTAGTGAGTATATCCTCAGTAGAAAAAAAAAGTTAAAATGAAAACTGTTCAAAGTGAGATTGTTTCTGGAAAGAGAGCATGCAGTCCATTTCTGCAAACCGACCCTTTAAGAAAAAAAATGCCGTGCTTCAGTTTCCCTGTGGTCTCTATTGTGGACTGTAAACCCACCCTGACGTCACCCACTGGTTAGTGAGCTACTCTCTTGAAGCCTCCAGTGTGGCATTGTGCCCCTTGCCATCTTGTTTTTTTGGAGCCAGAAGTGACCATACTGGACGAGAGGTTGGAGCTGTGGGAGGATATCCTGAGTAGATTTGACTGACAACCCGAGGACATGCTGTGGTGGCGACTTGTCAATACCACCACTTTCTATAGCATACCCTACTTTATTGTAAATTTGACTCTAAATTGAGCCATAATTTACAAAATGAACAGAATGCTGTATTGAAGAAGACTTGGAACTATTGCGACCATAAACTCATTAGGAAACTGTTTACCGACGTAATACATCAGGGGGGAGTAGGGTCATAAGCTTATATATAATCGTGCTTCTTTTAAAAACCAGTGAAGTCACCCCTGCTGGTTATTGAAAGACTGCAAGTTTAAGGCACATCCATATTTCATACAGTCAGTAAGTCCACAGCCTGCTATACAAGCTTGCAATTGACAGTCACTTTTTGTCTTGGATTCTTGCCCAAAGGCATCAAAAGAAAATATCAGAACTGGTCAACTGAGCACCTTTACTGTTTACGCAGGCACAATCGAGTCATTGATGTGACAGTGGGAGAAAGAAATGTGGTAAACTAAGATGCCTTAATGGCATTCACTCAGATGCAGAGGAAGGTTTGTGTATAATAAAGCTTCGGTGAAACAAACGCAGAGCCACAACTGGGTGTCTAATGTCCAGCATGGACCATCACTTTAATGACAGGGGCGCCATAACTCATGGAAATATGTACACGGTCACCATCATTAATTAACAAAGCAAGGTACTAAATTCTCACGCTCTACCGCTTGTTTCCTGCAAAAGTGATGAAGGTTGAAAGGGACTTGGATGTGCATGGATTTCTTTCTTGGTAGCTACTAGAACTGTATTGAAGGGGTTGGAAGGAGGAGAGCAGCAACAGCGTCTGGGTCAGAGAGGGGACAGATGGGGAGATGATCAGAGTATGTCAGAGGAAGCTCTGCTCCTGTCCGGGTGGTCCCCGGGCCTGATCCACTGAGGCTGGCCAGTCTTTACAAGGCCGCAGCCAGAGATGTCCTGCCAGCTTTATGGCAGCCGAGAGTACATGAGAACCATGTTAGAGGCAATGTGATCCCTTCTACAGGCCTGTACACTCCTGTCCTCATGCTGTCTTACAGCGCACCGAGACGCCCTCTCCCAGCAAGAACAAGAACACTACACACACACATGCACACACTGAAAGGCAGATCCTGCACCACCCAGCTGACTGTCTGACATGGCAAAAAAACATAATTATACCTTCCTCTTTTTAAAGGTCCCATGCTGGGTGAAAACGGGGCTTTTCTAGCTCTGTAAGCTTGCTTTCATGACTATCTCCTTGGCTGTAAATCCTCTGCCCAAATGAATGTTTCATCTTTGAAGAATTTTCTCCAGGGTCCTTCACAACTTTACGCGAGGCAGGCCAGCTCAGGAGCTGCTGAGGGCAATTATTGTGCATTATTTTGGGGGAGTTGGAGAAGATTAAACGATTTATGCCTCCTCTTGTTTGACAATTTTGTGATTATAGTGAGTGAAAGAGTGCACATACAGGTTGCACTTGCTGTGTTTTGGTGCTTAAGGGTCATTGCTTAGTTGTTTATGCATAATTTCTCTTTCTGCATCATGTGCATCAATTCCCGTGTGCATTAGCGATTTCCCAAAAAATATAATGTAAAAAGTTTCATCAACTCGACATCAGCTGCATCATTAAAGTTACATTTATTTCCATAAATTTGGATTAAAAAAGTAAAACTACAAAGTAAAAAAGCAAATATGATACATATAACTTGCCAGCAAACCGTACATGGAACAATATTTCAATAATGTTTCTTTGTCTACAGTTTTCACACAGATAAAAATCGGATCTTGACTCACCAGAGGTGAGAAATCTCTCCATCTTCTCCTTAAAGGGCTGCAGGTTGTCCTCCGACGAGTTAGCACACACCTTCTGCACGTCTTTTTCCCGAGCTGGAAGAGAGAGCAGAAGAGAGAACAGAGGGAAATTAATTATATAATGGGTGGAAAAGTCTCTTGATAAAGGGAGAGGAGAAAAAGGTCATTCAGAGATATAAAACAATTAAAAACACGCTAATTAAAGTTAAACACTGGGAAATTAGGTCAATAAAAATGTGGTGAGGAGAAAGACGAGATCACTTAAAGGAAGAGATGTTCATTAAAAGGAAAGAAGGCAAACACATCTAACTTTACCAATATTGTAATCCCAGAAAACATATATATTATGTGTAATATGTTCTATATTGTCATTATTTTCTTTTTTTATATTGTTATAATCTTCTTTTTCTAGGATTTCCTTTTTTGTTTTTTGCACTAACTGCCACAACAGAAAGCCACAGACACACTCTCCTTTTTAAATGACAACAGCAATGGAAGGAGACAAAACTTGGTTGAACCCAATGATTGAAAATATTTTTCTTTTCACTTTCAAGACATTTAATCAAAATTTTTGACACAGAAAACTAAAGTTTTACTTGATTTATTTACTCTTTTTCCTCTGAGCCGCTCATTTCACGAACACTATTACTAGAGAGCTTCCCGTGGTTTACATATCAGTAACACTCGAGCGTTGTTCTACATGTTGTTGCTGTTGCTGATGTCTTAATATCGCACATGTGAGCGCAGCAGATGTGTTTGCTGTTTGTTGACGGGTGTTTTCCGTGCGGCGCCAAATGACCCAACTCACACAAGCTCAGAGGAAACAGCCGTGACTGAGCGTGTTCCAGCCGAACCTTCCCCATTTCCTCTCAACTGTAAGCCCGGGTTACTGCACACACACACACACATACACAGACGCCTGGTGAAAGAACTTTGCCACATTCCTCCAACCTGTAAGTCATTAATGGCTGCAATAAATACCTTCACTTGCTTATGACTGCATAGCTAAGTAGTTCTGCAACACAACAAGAGTATTAACAGGTCTGGCCAATGTCTCACTTCTCACTGCGTCGCTGCTTTTAGATCCATTTTGGCTCTCGTGTGCTGCACCTGCAGCTCCGTAAACTCCCTCGATTACATCTTTTATTTATTGGCTGTCTTAATAAATCAGACAGGAAGCGCGACGCCTGAGCATTAAAATTGAGTAGTAACGACGTACAGCCTCGCAGCCTGGATTCCAGGACACTTTCTTCGATTCGTGGATGGTGAGAGCTGGCAGTTCTCAAAATAAGAAACAGAAATCAGCAACCATACAAACATGACAACCAAAATATCCTGTTTGGACAAACCGCGTTTCCTTACCAGAAATCCCCCAACTCAAAAAGACCCATTAAAACAGTGTTCAAAACAGCAAGTCTACAATTTAAAAGGCGGCTCTCTTCCAAATGTGGTCCAGACAGCAAAGGCCACAAGGAGGAAGCCCACAAAAACACAGCAGCTGTAAAGAATAAAACTAAAACCTTGTGTTTGAGACAGACATTGTCTTGGAGTGATAAAACATTTTTTGGGGGAGGATTCTCCTGCGAGTAAATGGCCGACATCATGCATCAGGTTAGACAGAGGACCTTAAGGGCCTTTGCTTGAAATATCAAAAATTCTTTATTGGTTACAAATAAAGCCAGAATATGTGTCAGTGGAGCAGTGGATGTTAATGTGTTGCTGTTTCGCACAAACAGGCCCCACAAACTTTAATGGGACAAACCAAGAGAAACTCGATTCAGCAAAAGAGAAAGTTGTGGTGATGCTTCAATATGTTTTTTTTTATGTCTCACATTGTCAAGTCAAGTATTTATTTTTATATTCCAAGTAAGTCAAGGGCTGGCTAAATATGGTGAAAATAAAATAATGAGAAACAGATATCTTGTCCTTGTATTTATGTGGGCTTACAAGCCTTAACTTTATTTGGAATAGTTTTATATTGTGTTTTTCTCAAAATTTAGACCAAGCATGTAATTTTGACTAAATGGCACATTTACTCAAGTACCACTACTTTTATACTGCGAAGCCACCACATTTTGGAGGCAAACATTGTACTTCTTACTCCATTACATTTATGTGATAACTTAAGTTACTGGTTACAGACTACTACTGCATCAGAGCCAAAGTAGCACATTTTTAAATACATTTAATTTATATTATCATCAATCAAACACTGATTCACATCAGCAGAAAATAAATGCTGAATCAGATCTAGCCAGGTCGACAACCAATCATCCCATAATACTCAATATGTACATAGATGTACTTCAGTATCATTTACATATATTTACATTAATTGCCAGAAAATTACACATCTTTACTTTAATTTGCACTGCATGCGTCACTTTCCACTGTTCAATAAGCTAAACCTATCACAGATCACCGTATGTTTAAATAAGAGCTGATTACTTTTAGATCTATTTTTTTCATTTATTCTATTTTGTGAAATTTGAGTGTTGACAATTTTTTTGATGCCTATTTTATTTTAAATACACATTTTATTTATTTATATTTACTTTTTCCATTTATTTTTTTATTTATCTCTGCACTACTCAGCTCAGGGAGATCTTTCATAGTTTGGTTGTTTTTGAACAATGACAAAGACTTGAAACTTGAATCTTCACTCAAATATGACTTTAGGGTACTTTTTTTCTTTTCTTTTTTACAACAAAGCTTTAAACTATTTCCAACTACTGAGTGAGCAACCTGTGATGTTAAGGTAAAAGTTCAAAAGCATAATTAAAATTTTGATGTCTAAAACATTTTGAATCGAAGGAAAATTAAAGAGTACACATTTAAAAAAATGAATATCAGATATCCTGAATTAACATTATGACTAACTATTATTGTAGATATATACATAGTTAAATGTTAAGACTTATATTGAAATGCAGATACATATATGTATAAATATAAATATAAAGTAAACAGTCACAATATAATTACTGACGGACTGACTTGGTATAATTTCGTGTGAAATTGTATGTAAAATAATAATAAAGCAATAATACAAAAATAAATGGGAAAAACTAAGTGCTAGTTTTTGTCTTGATTTTTCATTAGTTGAGATAAACAGCAATTCTATCCTGGCTAATCAAACCTGAATTATGGAGATACATTATTCATATTTTCATTGATCAAATTATTATAAAGCATCAAAAACAAATGATTCTGATCCATAGATATCAAAATGTCCAATTAATATTGTCAGACAAGAATGATGCAATACAACTTGTCACGAGCAACTGTGCTTAAACTGAAGAAATTAGGGCTTATCCAACTCGAGCCACCGGTACGACGAGCCACACTGTGGGAATTAACAGAGCGAATCAGCCCTGATGTCCCGAGGCACAACCATCACATCTGAACGGGAGAGAGCCGACTCGCTATTGCGCAACATGAGGTAACATGACGACGAGCTGCGGTGGAGTAAACGGGAAGAAAAACAAACAAGAGAGCCAGACTTCTGCTCCACGATTTACCCTGTGTGGTTTGAGAAAATGGGCCACTCTGATGTCAATATGCACTTATGATTTTACTGTAGTAAGCAAGACCCCCCCCACTGCAGCTACCAGGAAATCACAACACACCAAACAATGCACGACTGTGTGAGTGAGGATGTAGAGCCTGTGGAGCACCACAAGACGAGCTGTTTGATGAATGTTTATGTCTCAGAAATGTGGCCTTAACACGAGTTCGCTCTGGATCATTATTAGACACAGGGAGAAGACAAATATGATGATACACAGGTGATTCCTTTTTCTGCATGTTGTTGTTAAGAAAAGACAGGTTCCAGCTCAACTACAATTCCAACTGATACTATAATTCACTTCAAATATTGTTTTACTTTGGACAGTATTTCACTTTTTACCTTTCATCAGAGGTTAAACCAATACAGTGCTCCAGCCCTGGCCTGTTCTAGTATTTATACCTGGAAAAGTGAATTCTCTCACTGATCCCCAATTATCTCCCAACACAGCAGACCGTCAGACTTCCAGCTCCCCTTCCTACGAGCTGAGGCCTGCTATTCCCCTCTCAGTGAGGCCAGCCAGGAGGCTGCCTCAGTGGGAAAAGGTGAAACTATCTCTTCCCTTCCCACTCCTCATAAATCAACCCATATCCATCGAAATTAAACCCTTCTCCTACATTTTTGCAGGACAATAGGTGCTGAGAGGTAGAAACATCAGGCTGGACTTGAAGAATATGAGGTGGAGCATCACTTCTCATACCGTTTTTCTATTATTATTATAATTTTAACATTTTTATAAAAAAATTTGGACAGAACTGATATAAATTGCAGACACATTCAGTTCAGATGTTTTCTTGACACACCAATTGCAACAAGTCAATGCCAAATACCTCAACATTCAGCATTACTTATTCTCTTTTTTGGTCAGACAACTGTACTCCAGCGCGCCGACTTCACACATGCCGTTCCGAGCGGAGCCTCTGTCGTAAAACAGAGCTCAGGCTAAAGGCCCTGCCTGAACCTGACATTAAAGGCCATTTAAAATCAGGACACTGTCTGATTTGCCACAGTGATGAATGCCTAACCTAGGACAGGCCTTCTGTGAAACACTAAACTCCCCTGAGCAGCAAATGAGCTCTGACTGTTTCTTTTTATTTGATCCTATTTCATTCGGTAGCGTCCCCTGCCTCTCTGTTCAGTCCAATTACGCGGCAGTTAAAGAGATCTTTATGTTGGTGCTCGCTGGCCTGAGAGTGGTAATCTTTCCGAGTCTGATCAGCAGCTTCTTGCGATGGAGCTGAAGCTGTTTTAAAGATAAACCTAATCTTTTGATTGGGTGCCGGCTTCCAGAGCTAATTGCACTACATGACAGAAACAGACCAGAAGATATTCGTCTTTACGGGAGCCGAGATTCCTACAGTAAGTTTCGGTCCTCGTGGCCTTCCACTCATCCCTCTCCCCCCTGAGAGGAGCGCAGAGAGAGGTCATCACCCTCTCCCCAAACAGGAAGCCCCATCAAAAGGGGATCATGTTTCTACACAAGCCAGTGAAGGAGAGGGCAGCCAAGCCGGACCCGCTCCGGAGCATCACTGATGACTTGACGCTGCGCACACACACACACACACACACACGCAGCAAAAGGCGCAAAACTACTGCAAACACACTGAGAGATTCTGACTGAGGAGGAGGCTGAATTTCTGACTGCTAGCACCAAGTCTCCTGACCTTTGACCCAAGCCTGGAGGGCAAGACACCGCAGTCGCCACCTCAGGATCAGGTGAGGGGCAGGCGGCTTCGCTACGTCTCAGTCAAACGAGAGCGAGCAAGCCAGAGAGCGATTCAGTGTTAGCCTCTCGGTGTCAGACGCAATCCACAATGTGGATGGAAGTGATCTGTGTTAGCTTCATAATTAAGACCACTTGCTTTTCTTTAGGCTGGTTTATAATAGCCAGGCATAAATATTTATTCCTGGCGGCTGGAGAGGATAAAAATGGTGGGAGTCAGAGGTGGAGCTCGCCAAACATCCAGAATCCGACGCTCGCCCTGTGATGCTAATACCCCCGAGGACTACTGTGCCAGACTGTGCTGCAGCAGAGATCAAATACGAGGGCCCTTATGTTGCATTTATTGTCTTCAGGTCTTCCATTTTTCCTAATAAATGAGTGACAGCTTGAGGTGGGTCTGGGTACTTTAGTAGACTCTTTGTATTTTTCCCCCAGGTCAGAGAGGAGAGGGCTTTAACAGCGATCTGAAAAACGTAGGGGAGAGCTGCCGAGCATATCTAATTGCTTTCATATGCCGTATTATTGGTTGATTTAAATAACCACAGACACCAGGGGCACTGGGGGGCATCGCCTTTAACCTCCGCATGGCCCTGGCCAAGACTGACTGGCTGGGCTCGGCGCCCACGACACTTTGAGCACAGAGCGCCAAAATCATGTTTACTCATTTGTCCGCTGATTATCATGCTCATCAATCTGCTGGAATTTGTTTTTTTTGGGGGGGATTTAAACCACTCTAGAGGAAAGAAATGTGGATGCTTATTTAGTGAGCTGTTCTGTATTTGGTCCTTAAATAGGAGAAGTTGTGGTGTCATGATGACATGGGATGCAATGTCTGGAAACTGAGAGAAGCCACCTCAGGCCAGCCAAGGTCCTGAAAACACCCACAAACCTCTCTGCACAGGGCAGGAGGAGTACATGGGATGTACATTTCTATTTAAACTGCTCTGGTGAAAGACAGTAATGTGTATAATTACAGAAAGATCCACAATGAGACAGTATATTTTGATAACAACAGTAAAAATGACTGCACTGTTACAACAGGGCATGTCCCACCTGTCAGATCTCTCTTCAGCTTCCTGATGTCCTTGGTGAGGTCATCAAACTTCACCTGAGCAGCCTGGAAGAAATCCTGAGGCTCCGGCAGAGGGAACACACTCTTATCTGTGCCAGCGTGCTGGAACATAAAAGCATGTGTGAGTGTTTGGTAACAGATGTCTGTAGAGTGGAAAACTTTGTGAATTCGACTGACAATACCTTACCTTGTCAAAATTACGCAGGTAGTATAAAACAACATAATCCACCAGATTCATATGATTGTCCTGCGGAGGAAACGACTGATGATTATCTGATATTTAATATGAAATTATGACACTTTATGTGTAAAAATGATGTTGTGCGTTACCCTGCTCTTGACGTCCTTTAGTTTTGGGAGGATCTCCAGCCCAAAGCCGTCTGCCTGACCTCTTGTCCTGTTCCCTCCATTCATATAGTTCCCAAAGGCCAGGATAAGACCCAAAATATCTCGCAAACGATTACACTCTAATAGATCCTGACACACACACACACACACGCACACACAGCATTTGAGTTAGAAAACCGTCACATAATTTAATACCACTTTTCTGAAGCAGCGTTTGCTGCCGTTACGTTCTTACTTTGCAGAGATTGGAGATGATGTCCACCTTGCGACGGATGGAGGAGATGGTATCGAGGAAAACCGCCTGAAAGATAATGCACTGGGCTCGGCCCGCAAAGTCGGGAATCTGGGAGAGCTCATAGAGAAACCTGGAAAACAAAAGGGGGAGAGGGGGAGGTGATGGGAGAGAACGGGGTGTGATGTGTTATGACAGAATTAAACAAAATGTCTAACAGGAAGAACTATTTTGGGGCCTTGGCAGGCCGTGCTTTCCCCACGCAGGCCGTCTGAGTCAATGTTGCTGTTCACAGGCAGCTGATAGTCATGAGCGGTGCTGCTCGGCTGGGTTTGAAAGGTCCACGGGGTCGGGTGGAGGGAGAGCAGCGAGCGGCTCACGGGGATTGATCAAAGGTAGCTCTGGCCTGATGCGGGACGACTTATGTAAACAGTGCCGTGTCAGAGGGGAGCGGAGCGGTAACATCCTGTGTGATTAGGCCCTGCTGATGGAGGGAGACACTGAGTAGGGATGACTCGGGAAGCCGTAGTGACAGCTCTGGTCAAACATGGAAATACGAGGGCCGGGCTGAGCGGCACCACTTGGGTCCGGGCCTCGTTAACTGACCCGGACTACTTAACCTCAACAGGAACTACCGAACTACTGAAGCAATGTCCATTAATACATATTAATAACACACACTAAGTTGTCAAAAAATGAAGACTTTAAGGGGATTTACACATGCTGCCCTAATTAAAATAAAATGACCAATGACCTATGATATAAATAAACAAATCAATAATTAATACTTGGATCATTTCATGTCTTTTTTCATTAACTGGTGTGCACTTGAAGCCTCAGAAACACATGTATATTAATGTATTTTAGCTAAATTAATGGGTGAAATATAAATATTATAAATAAATACTGATGACACTAAACTCAATACCTGAACTGACCTTAATTTCAAAGGAAAATCGTGAGTGTAAAGTTCTCTTTGAGGTGATCTTACTGTTCAGGTTTGTCCAGCAGTTTGACTTCATCTTCTTGAGCCTTCTCAAAGTGTCTCATAATCTTTTCCATCTCATCGCTGGTGGCTCTCTATAAAGACACAAATCGAGATGTAGAGTACATTAATACATATTCAGAAAGAGAACGACATGCAGAAGAAATCTGAATACGGTCAGTACTGCAAGCTGCTGCACAACAAAAAAATATTTACACTGATAAAAAGGCCATTTACGGTGGAAAAACTGATTTTTCAGCCATAAACAATATGGTTTTCTCTTTTCTTTAAAGCTGTCAGAGGATTTTACAGCCTCGTGTCTCTACATTTTTTATTACCTTAGACGGACTGCTCCTTCATACTTACATTTTCATATAAAGCCTCGATGGTCTCCATATCCACCACAGAGTTGTCCACAGTGAGAACAGCTGGAACAGTAAAGATATGCAATGTGAGCATTCAGTCTTATAAATGGATAAGATCTTGGCTGACGCATGCAGCCTTTAAAGTGCTGCCAGTGCAAGAAGGAAGAAAAAAAAATGCTTGTTTTTGCGACTAGCGGCGTAAACACATGCTATTCCTGTAATTTTGTAAAACTTTGGTTAATAGAACTTTATATCTGCGGCAAACTATATGCAAGACATACTTCAAATTGTAGGAGAATAAAAAAACAAATGTCCAAACCAGGAAAAAGGGAAACACTTGTGTATTCTCACATCTACACCGCACCAACAACCAGAACATTCAATTAAATTTGTTCATTTAATTGAGATATTAGCTTGAGGCGATGAAGATGCAAGTGAGGGCAGGCTCTGGGGGCAGATATGTGGGGGGAGACTACACATTTCTTCTGCAGACTGTGGGACGAAGCCCCTCGCTGCAGCTCATAAGAGAAAGTGGGCCCACAGCTCGAACCACCACAGCCGACTGTAATGATTTTTAGAGTGAGGCCGGAGAAGGTGAGCCAAGCTGAATACAGAGGATGCAAGAGGAGGTAGAAGGAGGAGAGGGAGAAAAGTGTATATAAAAAGGCTGGCGGAGATCACGACTTAGACACCAAATGACAGAAATAATATGAAAGCCTGCAGGCTGCATGTTTGTTTAGCTCAACTCACAGTAAAAACTAAAAATAAAGTGCGTGGAGAAAGTGCAAAGTAGAGGTCGGCGCAAAAAGAGAAAGTGACTCCTGCTCTGTGTCTGAGAGGTGTCACAGGTTTATAGCTCGGTGAGGGAGGAGGGGGCGAGGACACGATGGGAGGGATGGCTCCAGTGCTCCTGGATCAGCTGACAGTTGTCTGGTTGGTGTCATACTGAGGAGGGCTGCACACCACCTACTGCTCTCAGATCAGCCACTCAATGTGACCAAAAAATGAATAAATGAATAAAAATAACCAAGACCAGCCACGGTTAAGGATTTCAAGCCCATGAAGGAATTTTATTGTTAATTTACTGTCTTGTCAACTTAAATAGGTATTAAAATCATAATTTTGTCAATGTTTTACTGCATTTATTGAGACTTATTCAATGTACGGCACCTAAAACACAAACACATTTGAGTTTTGGAAAAAGTTTCAGTTAGAAAAACATGTTTACAGCCTTGTAAAAGAGTGTTTTTTTTAGTATCAGTACCATGCATCAAGCATTGCACTGTATTAACAACACAGCCCTCGTCTAGTCAATCACTCACTGCTCCCAGCTAACAAGGTAATACTTTGCATTCTGGTTCCCAGCTGTTCCTGTTGCAGGGAAGCTGTCAATGTGGTCCCAATGTCTGGATCAGAGAAAACGCTGGAGGTCCATTTCCTACATCTTATTAGAGTGGATTATTCAGTCCCTCAGCCATGCAGCCGTCAATCACACACCAAAGGGGGGCCTGCTCCAGTGTGCACAGGAGCACTCTGATCCGAGGGGAGCCGGATATCTCTCCACACCGACAGATCAAAGCCTGCCTGCCAACCGCCTCACACCCTCTCCTTCCACTTTTCACTCATCGGCTTTGGTGTGGAAGGGCATGTGTGGTGTGTGAACATGTGTGTGCGTGTGGTGAGGTGGTGTGTGGGGGAGAGCCTCCCTTTGCCCTTGAACCATGGTGGCCCTTGAGGTCCCCCAGTCACTCCGGCGGGTGCAGTTGACCCCCTCTCTCCCTGAACCAGAGTGCTACCTTCTGTCCTGCCCTCCCTCCCTAGTAGCTCTAATTACATTACATGTCCCATGTCCTTTTAATTTGGCAACAAAGGGGAGGCAAGCAGGCGAGGCCAGGGACTAGAGCCCTTAGAAGTGCTTATTAAGGTGCTGTCCTTCATTGTCAGATTCAAATTGTTAATTTCACATACACCTCCCATTAAGGCACAAGGAAGCAGCCTCACGCTGGGTGTGAGAAGCCTTTTTACCAAACCACCCCTACGAACTGACACTGGAACAGAGAGAAAAGGACTGAAGGGAAAGGGAAAAAAACCTAAACAAAATGGGCGTCCTGGTGCTCTGCTGCTGTTTGGCTTGTGTTTGAGGTGCTTTTATGTGGTAGCGCAGTGTCTGCTAACTGTGGAAGGTGGTTTTGTACATGCTTAGATCATTAGTGGGGTGTCAGTCCCATTAGGCTTGTGGAAACCGTCACTGGCTACAATAAACAGATCTGCTGGCCGCATGCTCAGACTCGCAGGCGGCAGGCACTCTCCGCCACAGTCCCAGGACAGGACCAATTCCTGGCCCATCTACGCTGTCCCCAACTCACACATTATGTGTTTACACACACATACAGCCACTTCAACACACACACACACACACACACACACACACACACACACACGCCTGCAATTTTCCATAACCAGGCATGTCATCAATCCATGCAGCTCTTCAAATGAAGGAGATGGCAATTTGATTTTAACCAGCGCAGGAGGGATTTCAAGCAGCCCGACAGAAAAACTGAAAGGCTGCTTTCATCCCAGTGTTGCCGTCGTCACGTCTTGACAAATCGAGGCATTTTCTTTCCCACCGTGGTATCTGGAAAAATCATTTCACTCGAAACACAAATTAATCCAAAATAAGTGTTTCTGGTTACAAATTAGTAGCTGTCAAGAGGTCGGAAATTACTCTCCGCTGCGGGGCCCGCTATCTCATCCCTAAAAATAACTCCGTCTGCGTTTCATCAGGAGTCAACCTCCATTTATTGTTAAATGGGAGTGTAAATTCAGTTTATTACATGCTGAATCTAAAGAAGAGCTCTTTTTAATGATATCATAGCGTGCACGAGCATCTAGACATGTTTTCTTACCGTGCTGGATGTCCTTCATCTCCAGATGCAGGCTTGATATGAGGATGCCAACTGCTTGCGAACGCTTTCCATCCAGGAGCTTGATAAGCTGAAATGATAAAAATGAATGAATTCATGGGTTAAGATGGAAGATTAGTGGGATTCAGTGCAAGATCCAAAGCATGCACTTCAGTTAATGAGGCTTAAATTGCCTTATCTTCATAATTTAGTAAGTTGGTGGTTACTGGTAATTACTTTACAGTGCTTTCCAATTATGGCTTTATATCTTTACTTTCATCAATTCTATTATTTAAACACTGATATAAGACAAACTGAAGAACAGATGGTGAATAAAAAGTTAATTTCTGTGACGATAGGCTGTGTTAAAATCATTTAGTCACTTCCCCAGCTGTGGAAGCAGATGATAGATGAAGAGAACGCCTGAAGCCTCAGTCGGTCTGAGTAGCCTGGGAATCATCCGGATTGACCCGCACGACCAAACTAATCAACAAGCATTGCCGCAACCCATCATCGTGATGCAAACGACTGAAAAATCCCGGACACATTTTTTGTCAAGTTACATCAGCGAGGGCAGCGGAGTCGAACAGAAAAGCACCTCCTCCAGTTTACCGAAGAACATGTGTGAGATATAATCAAAAAATATCAAGTCGCAGTGAAAGTACAAAGGCAAAAGTGGCACCATAAAAGGACAGTCTAGAAGAGCAAGGCAAAAGAGAAGCAGGGCTGTTTTATAACAAACTATAAATTCACAGGATTTTTATTTGTGCCTACACATGGTCACAATTACTTATGACTGAATTAGCCGTAAAGCCAGAGAGAGTTTTGGCAAGGTAAAGCCCCGCTCTAAAAGTTAATGTGTCAGGCTTCTTCATTAGGTATTATGGCGTTGTCGGCTACTGGGCTGTCCACTGGGAGCTGGAGAGCAGAAGCCTTAGAAGTGGGTATTGCATTACAGGGCGTTAGTGGGTGCCATGCTGCTTCCAGCTCTATTACCTGGATCACTGGGGATCTCCCACTCTAAGGACTTGAGACGGCTGAGTACCAGGCTTTCCCAACACCTCTAATTAACCACTTTGGACGGGCCACACTAAAAGCAGCCCAGGAACCCCTTCTCACTCTGGCTGCAGAACTCGCCAATTAGCCTAAACAGTTACGCTAATGGGAAAAGACAACTGATGCTGGATGCTTGGGTTCAGACACGCAAAACAGCCGCGTGATGCTGATGCTGCTGAGACAGGTAGACTCGAATAGCAAACGGCTCCCTCCTGTGGACAAGAAAGGAGTGGAGGCTTTCACTTGGAACTGATGTGGACGCTTGAAGAACACAGACAGGTCAGAAAGGAAAGAGGAGAAGAAGGAGAGAGAAAAGGCGAGCAGCTTAGGAAAATAAACAAAATGATGGAAGGAGACACTGGGAGTGTCAGCGGTTTGAGGCGAAGCAGGTGGCTGATGTTAGGCGAGGTGTGCAGGGCGATGCAGGTTCAGAGCCGAGCTGATAGTTTACACAGCCACGGCTGAGCGGCCAGCCTGCTCCGTGGTGACTGTCTGTCTGACTATCTGTCTGGAATCACCCAGGCAGATGTTACAATAACAACTGGATCGAGACTTGCCATCAATAACCACCTACGATACACTCAGCAAGCCCAGTCTCACCCAGCGGTGTTAGTCTTACACCCACTCTCCCACGTCAGAGCCAGAGCTTCAAATATGCCTTTAATAAACGCACGATGATCGCTCATAAGTTATTCCCATAAACCGGTTAAAGCTGCTGTTTATTTAAGGAGATCCGCTATGTATAAACTTGATACACTTGATTTATGCGACTGGAGGAAATTGCTGTTTTTGTGTTTACCGACGTGCATATTTAGCTCGATTGATTTCTTCATCTTCATCCATCTCTACATCCCCCCTCGAATCAAGAATGCACCGACATGCCCATCCTCTCCGCTCACCCCCCCCCACTCCTATAGGTGCCCCGTCTTCATTGCCTCCTCTAGACCAGTGGAGTGGAGCCACATGCCTGCAATTATACCCCCGGTCCAGTCGGGTCCGGTCTGCTCTGGTCTGCTCGGGTGGGAGAGCACTCTTCCATGTCATCTCCTCTGCTTTGATATGCTAATCAGCAGAGAGAGGAGGGCTCCAGAGTAAACAAGAGCTTTGATTTTTTTCTATGGCACACATGATAAAGATTAACTCAACTCATGTAGGCATCGGCTGCATCCCCCGAGTTTCAACTTTTGGCGTGTGGAGTTGTCGGAAAAGCGGGGAAGTGGCTCATATGCATAATGTACACACACATTCCATTCCCTCCCACTCATCTCCTCTCGCCGCGCGGAGCCCCCCGGGGCTGTGGTGTTAGCATGATCTGGCAACACTTTCTGAGCAAGTGCATAATGACTGGCGAGGACGTGCCGTCATCACACACGTGCAATCAGGAGAGCAGACGCGAGCGCACACACACACAGAAACAAACAGACGTCGGCGCGTACACAAACACGCAGAGAAACAAACAAATAACAGTGGATTCTGTGCAGGAGTGTGAGTCAGGAGGCAGGTAGTCTGTGTGAGAAACCACTGGTGTTGGTAGTCACGCAGAGGGACAGAGACCATTGACTGGTCAAAATCTGCAGAGTTAGGCGGCCATGTTGAGGCCCCCTGAACTCGGCAAGGATTACACTAAGAATGCTCCAAAGAACCAAATAACGAGTACAAACATATTCATCCAAATGTGAAGATTAAGACAGATTTATCAAGAGACTCATTGTTACAGAGAAGTGAAGGACAGGCTGTCGAGTGATCATTCATATGGAAGCAATTAAAAAATAAGGATTGAAACTATATCTGCCAACAGAAAACAGTTAATTTTATTTCTTATTAAATCTTTAATAATCTCCAGTGAAAACTAGAATAGCTCCCACTAGAGCACATACCTCCGCCAAGGCCGATTAGTCCCCTTTAATATAATCAAGCCTGATCAAATATCAAAACATATTTAAATCCGCTAGATCCAGATTTTTATTAGGATCTGCATCAAATACGACTCCCTCGTAGATACAATCCACCTAAATGTGCCTGATTTTTTCATCAGGATCCATTATTCCTTAAGAAATTAACACAAATGTCAAAACATTTTAAAGAAAATGAGAAAAAAAAAACCCTGAAATGACCTGAACAAGCTCTGGTCTCTTCTTAGTGGCCGAGAGAATCTTTGCCTACACATCCTGTTTTCACCATCCAGTATGTTCATATTCACTTAGCCCCACATTCAATCCTACTCTAATGGTCTATTCCTCTTAACCTCAGTAGCACCTAGTCTTCTGCTCTGATCCCTTCCTCCCCACCCTCTTAGAAAAAAAATGAAATCTGTTTCTTTGACCTTTGCTTCCCTTTCTCTCTTTCCCAAACGTTAACCAGCTGAACTTCTTGGAAGTCGTCATCAGCGGGTGATTCAGATGATTTCTCGCTCAAACGATCTCTCTCTCTCTCTCTCTCTCTCTCTTTAACTTGGGAGTATAAACTTTCAGGGATAAAAAATGATTAGGTAAACATGTTTCTTTTATTTTGATGACCTTTTCCAGCGAGTTGGACTCCTGAGCGGGCTGAAAACAACCATGCCTTCACGTTTTCGCTTTCCCTCTTTAATCGTAGACTTGGACTCTGAATGCTCTGGCTGGCTCCAAACACAGACCTTTACATTAAGTACGAGGCTCCTGTATAATCACAGTGCAGGGGACAAAATGTCTAAACATAGATATCAACCTCCGCCAGTGTAACATGTTGTAAAAAAGCATGTTGGACGTGGAGTTTTTTGATTGATATGAACTTGTTTTTAGCAGTGTTTCCATTAGTGGGGTCAGACCTCTTCCAGGCTGATGTAAGCCCAGACGGGAGACAGTTGGCAGGATTTGTGTCTGGATGTGGCTGTCTGAGTTGGATCAAATGTTGGACAGTTTGCCGCTTTGGAGTGACCAGACTGAACGGAGAGATCTAAGGATGGAGATCGAGGACAGGAGCACACACACGCACACGCACACGCACACACACACACACACACACACACACACACACACACACACACACACAGGCCCTCTGGAGCGCAGTGGAGCCTTGACAAATTGATCAGAATAGGGGATGTGTATGGATTTAGAGGGGACAGTCTGGGGCAGTGGCCGATTTTTAACTGCTCGGACGCCACAGTGAGGACCACCAGAGAGCCAGGATGCTGACGCAGCGCTGGCTGCCGCAGAGGTGCAGAGTTGCAGCATTTGACAAGACGTCAACAAGTGTGTCTTTGGACCGTTGGGGGAACGGTAGATCAATCCGGCACAAAAAGCACATCTTTGCTGATTTTTCCAAACTCGTTTCATCTTCAAAAACTAAACATTGAAGCTTGCACAGATGGAAAAAACATAACTCTGAACCCGACCTTCATTACAATCCCGCCCAGAAAAAACAAGGGAGTGAGCTCATAAACTGATAGCCTGTGTTGGCCCGGTGCAGGACCTGGCAACTGTACGCAACAGTCTGGAGGAAGACTCGATCAGAGCGGCAATCCATTTCTTCCCACTTCACCTTTTGTTAGTTCTTTCTTTGATTTATGATTGAGCAAGACAGCAGACAAAGAGCCTTTTTTAAACAAAGCTTGATAAGAAACTAACAACGCCCTCAGGTGGTTGCAGAGAGACCATAAACAGGAAATAAGCGATTATTTCAACACAACTGGGGTCAAAGAAAAACTGAGAAGATATAACCCAAACTGTGAAGGAGAGTGAATTTACCTTCTTAGTTTTGGCCTTCTTCTCGTAGGTGTCCGACAGGGGCTTCTTCTTCGGCTGCGGCGTGGCCTTGGAGAAAAGATCCTCGAACTCATTGGTGTTGGTGATGTTTGGTTCCTCCAAAGAACCCCAGAGTGTGTTGTTGCTAGAAAAACAAGTGAAAATCTTAAGTTAAAACACCATGAAATGAACCACAGATTAAGTGTAACATGAGATGGGCACCTGTCGAGGTTAGCGCCAACAATATAAGAAGGGACAGCATAACCACTAACTCCTGCTCACTATACTCTCTGCTGTAGCCAACTTTGGCTGGTACAACTAGCTGACGTTACCAAAGTTACCTCAGCTAGCCATGCAGCTAAGTGGCCCTTTTATCTGATTAAGAATGCCTGGACCGGAGTTCATCTCAACTGGGCTGAACAGAGGTCAGTTTGACGACAGGGGATACAGTATGGAGGCGATTTACAGCGGCTTTGAGGACGAGAAGACGCAGCAGGCGGGGACACGAGAGGCTTAAGCAGCAGAGGAGTGAGAGAGAGTCGGGTTATCGGCAGCAGGTGAAAACCGTGCGTAGAGCTAGAATATTTTCACATCTTACTACGTGAATTGAGGATTTATTACGACCAAACCAGAGATGTTGTGGAGAGACAAACATAGACTGTTTTGATTTTTTATTTTGTTTGTGGCAATTAAGCTTATCTTAGTTTGGTAAAAGAGAGAAAAAAAAGTCCTTTCTTGAGTTTTGTCAGTTTATGTTGTTTGCTTATTAGACTAATTAGTGAGGTATAAAGTGGTATTACTAGACAGGATGGGCCGAGGCTAGCTGTTAGCTTACTAACTTCAGTAGACATCTCTGCAACACACAACACATATTACACATGTATATAATATTGCTGCACTGCTGTTTGTTCATTCTGTTGATAATGTTAGTTCACTTTTTGAATGTTTTAAAAAAAAAAAAAAACCTCTGGATGCGTAGATTTGAAGGGGCAATTTGTAAGATAACCAAACTGAGGTTACAAGATGCACAGTCACAATGACAGTGACTTACAGGGCAGGCTAGAAACATAGTTTCCTTGAGCTAAACAAATAGTGTTCTATTTGTGGAAGCTTGTTTGATGTTTATGCAACCTTCTCCGCTGTTTTTTCATTTTCCATTTCACCGTCCGGCAAACACTTGGCAGGAAGGGCCGCGATCCCGGCTTTAAAAAGCACTGTTTATGAGCGAGGTGATAAAAATAACAAAAGTTTAAGATGAGCTTGTTTCTGCAATAAAGCACCATTTTGAGGAAAAACGAACACAGAATACGGGAGGCAGTGTTGTGTGTCAGAAGTTGCTGAGTAACGTGGAAAAAACAAACAGAAATAAGAACAAGAGGTGTCTAAAGTCAAGAGGATGTTCAGGATGTGAGCACTCGGCTGACTTTTCTGTTTGCTAAAACTCGACACATCTGTCTCTGCTTTCCCTCCCCATGTCTGTTAATCAAACGGACATTAACGGCATAATAAACACGCTTACTTGGAAATAAACTTATTCTAAAGAAAGATTTTAGAGTGTTGACACATGCCTAATTACCGGTTTCCTTTATCTTTTCACACACCACAGTTGTTCTTGTAGGTCATAGTTTACTGACATTACATCTCATCTGTGAGCTCATGAGACTGGCAGATCGATCTCCCCAGAGTCAAGGCTCATTTACGACGAGAAAGAGAACCTGGACACAACGTGCTAACACAAGCGCTGGCAGGCTTATTGTGGCTTAAATACACGAACAATCAACAGACTTTCCAGTGACTCAATTAAGGTCAAGTAAGTCCAATGGCGCTGGTGAGGGGGATTCATCTGGGGGAAGCCAAGAGAACATAATGATACTGTCCCAAAATCCTCCTTTGATTTTGCACTCCCTTCTTAGAGACTGAGGAAAATAAGCTCAACAAACTGTGCAGGAATTCGGCTCGGAAAAGAAAATTACATCCAAAGCTCAAGAAATATTTCCATGCAAGACAACTTTCTAATTGACTGGATTATGACTCTAATTGAATTCAAATCCCCCTTAAAGCTCCACTCCCTTTTCTTGAAACAGCTTCCCAGGAAAGACTGCCCCGCGTGCTGCCAACTGTACTTGCATTTGGACACCTGGCATCATTTCAAACCTGACGCTGCTCCCCCTCATAACTCAGAACCTCACACCATTAACAGAGATCACACAGCTGATCCAACTATAGTTAAACATCTGACCCATTTAATGCACCTTAACTTGGCCCTTTACAGTTAGATTTATAGCTGACATGAAACTGCTGTAGTGTAGTCAGTCAGTCCTGCAGCGCTGGCCAGGACCAAAGAGAGAGAGAGAGGGAGAGAGAGAGGGAGACAGAGAGAGAACCACAACTCAGCTTCCCCCTACTAATCCAGCCATGGAAATACAAGGCCATAAAGCCTGGCACTCGGAGGCAACAACCACAGCCTCTGCAAATGGGCTGGATAATCCACTTACAATTACAGAGTATCTGGTGCAGCAAACATATCTATGATATCTTTCCTCTGAACAGGAGTGACCCCATTAGAACCAATGAAGCGGAGAACCTCATCAGCCCTGGGAGTATTGGAGATCTTCATCTCGTCCAGGACTTTGTAAAAACTCACTTTGATGACACTGCAGAATCCCTCAAGACTAATCAGCTAATGAAAATCAATGCGAGTGAACACAATTAATTGTCCAATGAGTCACATTCAACATGCATTCTGACGATTTTAACAATTATTTCAGATTTTCTTTCATCCTCAAATGCTTGGAGAGTGTCCTCTTGGATGCCCCTATAGTAACTAAAACATGATAAAGTGCCCTCCAGATGCCCTTCCAGTGCCTTTTTCGGCGTGGTGGTGCCCAACTGCATACAGCTGGTGCGCCCCTGTTCCTCAAACATCCTGGGCCTGCCTCTGGACACATAAAGTATTTCTGCAATACGCTACTATTGACTGGAATACCAGTTTAGCTCTGGTCTTTACCGCAATGTTTTTATAATTATACAAATTAGTCTATTTGCAACTGCTTGAAAACAGTCAAACAACAGCTATTTGCCTACGTACACCCAGCTGCAGAAACAACAACAACAACATGTTGCATGCATCGTTGCACATTTGGTCTTTTTTTTGGGTTATGACTGCAAGTCTAGATACTGGGGGAAGTTTTGCAGTTGTGGTGGATGAATGAGTCCAACACAGGACTTCCACACAGCAGGCTGGGGTTTGTGTTGCGCCTGAAGCCAAAAGTCAATGATGACGACTTCTAATTTTTTTTTTAAATCAACCAAGTCAGCTCATATCTTCTTCATAGCAACATTGCCGTACTCCCTAATCTCGCAGAGTATAACATGATTACTACTACATGAAAATAAGACCCAAGTTGTATCGTCCGTAATTATCCCTTAAGATACAATAAGAGTGTATTTTAAGCAATGTTCCACATACTTATTGTCCTGTATCTGTATCCTGGTCCAGTACAGAGGCTTCATGGGACAGGCCGGCTCAATGGCAGGTTTCCGTGGGGCCTTCTCCTTCTGGCTCAGACTGAAGCCCCCCATAGGGGGAGGAGGTGGCAGGCCACCGCCTGGAGGAGGGGGAGGAGGAGGTGGACCAGCTCCAGGTAGGCCAGGGGGGGGAGGCGGAGGTGGTGGGGGTGGCGGACCACCACCAGGGAGAGGTGGGGGTGGTGGGGGTGGCGGCGGCGGTGCTCCCATGCTGCCTGGCATAGGGGGAGGAGGTGGAGGAGGAGGAGGGGGTGGTGGTGGTGGAGGTCCTGAGAGGCCTGGTGGGAGAGGGGGAGGAGGTGGAGGTGGTGGTCCAGGAGGCCCTGGGGCCGTTCCAGCTTTTAGATTTAGTCCGATAGAGTCCAGGTCGAGTTTTTTGGGTATGTTCTGGCTGGGGCTTTGAGCACCCTCAGGGCTCTTGATGAAGGTCTCCCTGTCCGTCTGGATGCTCACGGTGCGGAACGACTTGGCGATCGGGTCATCTGCGGTGGACACGGCAACATCGCGGACCTCGCCCCGCTCCTGGCCCGCGTTGTACCCTCTGTCTCTTTGCATCTTGGCAATGGTCCCTTCGAGATGTGATATTGAGACTGCATTCTCACCTCGCAGTTGGAAGATCTGGAGCTCAAAGTCAGACTGTAAGAAGCAAGAGCAGGACAAAAACAACAAAGAAAATTCAGTCATTTCCATCATATAATATAATAAAACCATATTTGGTGGATGATGTGTTTCCTTAAATGAACTTGGATCTGACTGTATAATTATTCTTTTAAAAAGGGGCCTACATGAACGTGATTCTATGTTGAAAAACACAAATCTTATTAATTGTTCTCAGCTTTGTTTTTAACTTCATTGTCATTATATTGGTTTATTAGTAAAAATCTTGCAACTCCAGTTTTCATTTGACATTTCGAACAATGGCAAATAATCCAACCAAAGCGAAGTATTGATTTGATGCAGAAAGGAAATTGTTTTGCAATAAATCTTACACATGTTCCTGGTTAGCTCATGTCCGTTTAGAAATAGAATTAGGCACGTTCCCGCCCTTTCTTGTGGGCCGACTGCGGTGCATGTTTCTCGGTGTCAGCATGAGTGCTTTAAAGGTCGACGTCAAATTAAAGGCTTTGAGCGGACGGGCTGAGAAACCAATTCTGAGGTCAGACTTTTCAAGGAAACGCTCCATAAAGCAATTTATCAGTGGTAGAAATTATGTAACGAGGCCATAATAACTATGTTCTTCGGGTTTTCCGAGGGTATACAGAAAGTTTGACTCTTGATTAAGTTGACAGATGAAAAAACACCAGTGCAACACTTTTCCTAACCTCTGCTTTTGATGGATGAAACAGACACCTTTAAAATGAATTAAGGAGAGAGCTCAAAGAGAGAGAGTCAAATCAGAGACAAAAGAGAGTCTATCACAGAACTCTGTGTGTAGCATGGACTGATCATTTGGATGCAACATTGTTAGACATAATACATGAAATTCAGGTATTTTAATTGACATAATGTGAAGTAAATTAACACACTGGCTAAATGATGTGTAAGATTTTGCTTCATTTTGATTAACATATTTTATAATCATTGAAATAGTTCATTTTTGGAATTAAAGTGCTCAGTGTCACATAAGGAGTCATCGATCAGGACATTAAGCCATTATAAAGAAATTGTCTAATAATTCAAAAGTTTTAAGTTTCAATGGTTTACTAAATGCTCACACTCAGATCTAATTTGATTATTTTTGTTTTAAAACATTTCAAATTCCATAAACAATATCCCCAAAATACCCTACAACCACACTGATTGACAACAGAAATTTGAGTCCGATTTAAATGTATTTGAAATTGTGTTTACCCTAATCTATACCGTCTTTCTGGGAATGTAAATGTGCAAAAAAAAAAAACCAACAAAAAAACATTACATCCAAATACATTTCATTTAATTTAATTTACTAAACACTCAGCAGAGTTTTTAAATCAGTTCAGCTGCTGCACTTGAACATTTTGTGCTCACTTATTGCCATCTTGTGTTCAGGAGAGTCAACTGCAAGGACAGACTAGGTATTCAAAAATGTTGCTTTTTGTGCATATCCTTCCACACACACGCATTAATTTCTCTCACAAATGTATTGCTAAAATTTTGTTTCACAAATCCCTTATTTCTGTTTGATACTATGCACCAGAACCACCTTACTTAGCTATAATCAAGCACTCTGAATTGCCATGTTGTTGAAATGTGTTATGAAAATACACGTGGCTTGCCTAGTCTGCCCTCACAGAGATGCCTGGGCTAGTTCTCCCTGTTACATAATGTGTTTTCAGTCAGTGTTTGTACATGTCTGCTATGTTGATAACATACTCACATGCATCCTCTCCAGCTCTTCTTTGCACTCTCTCTTCAGCTGTAAGAGGGCAGCCTGGTGCTCTGAGAGAAGGCAATACCAGAACATTTGTATGAGAACACAAACTCACTCTGCTGGCAGTTTTGATTCAATACATAATAATTATGCACTGAATGCTATCAGTGTAATAATCACAACACACGAGCTGGTGTTTCTCTACAAATTAAGAGCAAATACTTATTAACTCTGCCAATGAGGTTATTTTTAACAGTTTGTCAGCAGGATTACACTCAAAACTACTGAACAGATTTCCGCAAAACTTGGACGAAGGATGCGTCTCGGCCCAGAATAGACCACATTAACATTTGGTGCAGATCCGGATAAAGAGACGGAACCATCATTTTCTTTAACATTATGAGATATGTTTTTCATTTACGTAAATTTCTCAGGGAATCAAGCATGGATCTTCTATTTAGGTGGTTGGTATCTCTGAGCAAGTACAAAAGGGGACGGATGGGCCTTGGTGGAGGTATGCACTCTACTGAGAACCATTCAAGTTAGCACAGACACAGTAGTTGCATACAATAGTTTTCTTGAGCTAATGGCTGCATGATTAGCATGGTAAACCATTATCAAGCTAATCTGCAAGACAAGAGACATTCCAACAAGATGAACATTTTTTTGTGGTTAACTTCTTCAGAAGGGTGGGTCACTTTCACGATAAAAAGCTAAATTTGTAACCTCGACCGACCAGTTTTAAATACCACTGCTGACTGAAGTGAAAGCCAAAACAAAACATTTTGTCGTCAGGTCAAAACACAAATCAAAAATGCTGATTCAGCATTATACAGACATAAACATCCGACCCTATCCGACCTCGTGTAACTCGACATCCTACCCCAAAAAGTTACACAATGTGTTATCATCTGCTGTCAATCTTTTATTCCAGTTTATTTTAAGACTAGTCTGTTGAGTTTAGAGCTCTTTTTTTCATTTGAGAGTTTGTCATGATCCTGTTTGGGACTGATTTAGATTCAGATCCACTTTATTGTCCCACATGGGGGAAATTATTTGATCCAGTGCTCCAGACATGAATCAAATAAAATCCACAGTAAAAACAATAGAAAGGCCTTCACAATAAGACCACAACTTAATAATAACACATTTGAACACATTGAGACAGACTAAACAATACAATTGAATAAAAGCAGTCGAACCGAATCAGTAAAATCAAGTTTGTTGTGAAAGAGCAAAAGTGCAAGTGACGAGCTAAGAGAATTGTTGATTAAAGCTGCATGTTATACAGGCTGATGGCTCGAGGAATTACTTATACTTCTTGTATCTACTTGTTCTGATTTGCTTCAGAAAAAGTATCTTTCACCGGGTCAGACTGCAGCTAGCCTTCACTAATTATGGAGCCACACACAAGCAATTTGTTGTAATGATTAATGATGAATACTTAACAGACTAAGTAACGCGTCGTCATTATTTACGCCAGTTAATCAGTACTCTTATCTACGGCCATACTGCAAGTGCGTGACAAATGAACAGACTCGTGTGTGAAGCAGGAGATATGAATGTACACATATGTTGGTTTATCTATATGGCTCGCAGTCTGGACTTTTGCTCTGCTTCTGAAATTCCACACACAAGAGCAAACCCTCACAAATCACCAGAATAATCCACACTTGCTAATCTATTCTCGCGGATGAAGCTGCACCGCACAGAACATCCAACAGATGTTAGTCGATAATTCCACTGTACCAGAACGTGAGAGGAAAGGCTTTTTACTTTGTAATAGAATCAGCCTGTGGACGACAGTGTGTGCTTTTAACCCATCTCTGAGTCATTACACCTTTAGAGTACAAGGTGGGCCAAACATGGCGTGCTGCCCAGAGTATACTCGATTCCATTAAATGGTTTTACTTCACCAACAGTCAAACATGCTATCCTGTCGTGCCACCGCCGTACAAACAGCAGCATTAAGGTGCAGACACTGCCTCACTGTGTTCTTAAATGGATTTAAAGGATGTCTTACACCCTGCTGCTGATGCTTATCTAGCTCTGCATGGTTCCTCTCTGAGTTTTAGAGTAAAGTGTAAGTGCTCAAGGGTGTGATATCAGCGGCTCTACTTTTCTTTTTACAAGAGATCCATTAAAAAAACACTATGATATAAATATGATATCTACAATGGCACTTATCCACAAAGCCAATCAGTGTGAGGTGTGTCAGTGTACGCCAGACTGGCGTGATCATCCGTCAGCATTCCTGCAGGTAAACACAGACGACAGCATCTAAAGCAAGAAGATTGCAGTTCTTACCTGCCTCGGTGTATCTGAGCCCCACCTTCTCTTCCTCATCCTTGGCTTTGGGTGGAGGCCACACAGCCTGCAGACGCCCTGGAGTCCGGTCCTCGCTGTCTGTAGGAGACGTGACCTCCGTCTGTGGGGAGAGAAAACAAGGGAAAATGTCAGCGTCATGTCAATTTTATCCATATTTGTACAAAGCACATGTGCATCTTCCAATAAATAAAAGAAAGATGAAAAATAATTGAGTGAATTTCATACATTAGCCTCTGTGGGACTCTTGTTGTCCTTGCCAGGAGATTTGGAGGCTCTCTCAAAAATAGACCTTAGATTTTCCTTGTCAGTCTTGATTTTCTTTCTCACTGCTTCCAGATCCACATCTTCTGTTTTTTCCTTTTTGACAGCTTTGGGGCCAAAGATGTTCCTGAAGGTTTCGTACGCCAGGTCTGAGGTTTTCTTTCTCTCCGGTGTGGATGTTGGGGTTTCTGAGTCTGGAATGTTCTCTCCCACAACCTCTTCTCCATTCTCAGACTCTTTGTTGCTGTTTGGATCAGCATCCTGTCCCTCCTCAGACTTTTTGGTGTCTTTTCTCGCGTATGGATCATCATCATCATCGCGGCCATCAGACTTTTTGGCCTCATCTTGGTTGTCTCGGTTGAGCAGGTGACTCAGCTGTCCCATTACAACGCTTTTAGTTCCCGTGACAGGTTTAGAATCTGTGAGTTTTTTGGTCGGAGAGGCCGTCTTCTGCTCAGGGTAGAGCTTGGCTTTGTTTACCGACTTCTTCAGGTTGAGCAGGGCCAGGTCAGCGTCCTTCTCCCTCTGCTTGATCTCGGACATCGTCTCCCTTTCTTCCCCAACTGCTCCTTTCTTCAGCACCCGCAGCCCGCTGAAGAGAGCCGGCATCTGGAAGGAAGGGGACGCAGAGAGCGACGTGCCTCTGGATGGGGACGAAGTGGAAGAGTTAGGGGAGCGGGCAACGGATGAAGCTGGAGGTGGTGTGTTTGGAGCAGCTGGGGACTCTTTAGATGTAGATGGCAGCAACGTGGTTTGATTTGTGATACCTGTAGAGTCTGACTGCTCCTCTGGAGTCTTCGGGCTGAGGGGAACAGTAGAGGACGCCAGTCTGTAGTGAGATTCGTCCGTCTCCTCCTTTCGTACATGATCTAAGTCCTCCATCTGCCTTAACGGAGAGGCCATGGTAGCATTATAGCCTGCATCCTCCAAAGTCAGATGCCCAGAGATGACAGAAGGAACAGGCAGAGAACAATCTATGCTGGCGTACTCGTCGCTCTCATCTGTCCTCACATTGTCGCCACTAATCTTTCTAGCGCTGGATGTTTCTACATCCGCAGACATGGTGGGCGGGCTCTCCTTGAGACTCCAGTTATCTCCCTGTTTGGCTGTTTTTGAGCCAGATTTGCTGCTGAACCTGTCTGTATTAAATAACATAGATTCTACTAAGGACCTGTCCCTAACGTTGTGAGTTCTAAACAAAGGCAATTTGTACTCTTCATCTGCCTTACCGGACTCTAGCTCATGTCCATCACCGTTGTCCACTTCGTTATTGTCTTTCGCAGGTAGGCTAGTTCTCCTGGCCCTGGCAATTGTCTCTAACAGTCTAGCGCTGCTGCGGGTTGCTTTCTCGTCCTCATTTTCCCCGTCACTGTACGTTTCAACTCTGGTGACCTGGACCAGATCAGGGTCAACTGAGGTTCCTGCTGCCTTGTAGATTTCTGATGATTCAGCCCTCTGCCATGTATCACAGGAAGCAGTAACATCATCCTGATGGATATCTTGGAGCTCCCTATTCACATCTTCAGGAGGAGGATTCTCCCCATCTGGCAACTCCTTGAAAGACATCAGCCTGGCCGATGGAAGATCGGAAGAGGCAGATCTATCTCGGCCGAAGAAACCGAAGCTTAAGACATTCAGGAGGGAACTAGGGGGCTGCTCCCCCGTCCCCGAGTTCTTACTTGCACTGTCCATTTTTGTTCAAACTGAAAGTGAAGTGAGGCAAACCAAAACAGGTAGCAGCTCTGGCAAAGTGTCAAATGAAAATGTCACAACAGGTCCATCTCCCCAACTCCAGTTATCCAAGCTGCTCCTATTCCACCTCTACCACTGACTGGGAACAAAAGGCCTTTGTATGGACAAATCTCCCAGGCTCCTCTTACCTTCTCCAGGAGCACGCCAGTTACAACAACACTATCCTGTATTCCTGTTTGGCGACACGCAAACAGGTTGCATATATTAGACTTTCATTAGAGCACGGTACTACTGACAGTACAGTATGTTGTCAGCAGTACAGTTCGGTCTCCTCTGTGAGAGCGGGATTCCCATGACGCTGCGAAAGAAGTCAAGCTGTTCAGCGGCTGGAAGCATGTCCTGCTGTAATCTTCCTGGGAGAACAGGAGAGCAGAGTTCACCTGCCTTCCACAAAACTATTCCCAACTATTCCGACAAGTTGAGTCCCTTCTTTTTGCTGGTATACACCGTGGAATCCATGACCAAACTGTTCCTGTAGTTTCTCCAACTTGTCTCCCAGTTTACAGGAGAGTCCTGTGTGCTGAGTGTGAGAAAAAATATCCCTCAGGTTGAAAAAAAAAAAAAAAAAAGTGTCTTACTGGTCTACCCAGTCTGGGGACGCCTCCCTTCAGGTTCCTCCCTTCCTGGGAGGAGACCTGCAGAGCCCGGCACCGCAGGTGTCTGATTACCTCTGCTCACTTCTGTAAAATGGCTGCTGAGGTAACAGGGCAAAACACGGAGAGGGAGGCAGTCTGTGGTCAGGTGGAGAGCTGCAGAGGTCTGTTATGCCCTCATTGTGGTGCGTTAGTCCAATACAGGGCTTAAGACCGGGTGATTAGTCAGCCTGCCAGCTCTAGCTAACATGCTAAGAGGCTAATGTGTGTGGGAGGCAGCTCATGAACACTCAGACAGAGCAGGACTGAAATCAGTAAGAAAAAATAAAAGTTTGATTTCCTTACCATAAGTCTGTATACACTGAGCATGTTTGATTCAGTTTAGCTGTGAGGAGGTTTGCAAGCTAACAGGAAATCCAACCTGTGTGTGGGAAAGACTACCTAAAATAGTTTTTATAAATAAATCAAACAACTGTAGTGTATAAACTATCTTTTTTAGCTTATCCTTGACTGAACCTGCTCTAACCTTTGATTGATTTCTGTATAAATATCGAGGAAGCGCTTAGAAAAACGCAGCAGTTCTTCAAACTGTGGTAGCCCTGAGCAGCCAAAGGTCACCCTCCTTGATTGCATTCCTTCAGACCGTCGCTGACGTAAGTTTTTCATCCAGTCCATTAAGAAAGCATCCTAATGGAAAGCGACATGCTACAAGAAACACGACTGGAAGACGAATCGGATGAATGATCGGTTTCCACAGCCCAAAATAGTGACGTTGAAAACAAACCCAGCTAAACGACTGTATGAATGATGGGAACGCTGTCGTAAAGGCATATCCACAACAAGTATGTCTTTGTCATTGATATGATTAAATGTTTTATTGGTTATCTCTCACCAATAAAAACCTGAGTGAATAAAATACCACGCGTAATTGCATTTTCCATTGTGGATTACTTTGTTCCCCTCATCTGTAGGAAACCACAAACAGAGCGCAGGGTTCTGTGACTGAGGAATTAAGTTACATAAGAGCAGTGGTATTTCCAACACACACAGTAAATCCCCCACCCAGAGCTTATACGAGAAAGAAACGCCACTGATAGGCAAGACTGTGATGTGAACACAGATCTGACAGCTCAAAATAGAGGTGAAGTCATTTGCAAGTTGCAGATCATGCAAACACTATCATCACAACTCTCCTTTTGTGTATTCACATATTACAACACACTCAGAATATGTCATGTATAACAGAGGTGTGTGTTTCTAAGGAATGTAAATGGACTACATGACAGATGGCTGTCACTTTCACAACAATGCAGGGTGCCTAATTTGGTGCAGCGTGGCCTTTGTACTGGTATGTTACCTGATTATTGACACAGTCAGGCCAGTTACTGTGTGTTGGGAAAACAATGTGCGGCTTGCGCTGATGCGCCACCCGCCTAAAAACCACACCCAGGTAATGTGGCTCATCTGCTACAGGAATGAACGCCAGACAGCATGATGGAATCTGGAAAGACTTTAGAGACGCAATCAGTTTTTCACAACAGTCTATTAGACATTAGAGGGGGAGTTTCTTAGCCTACAAACACCTGGAAACAAACAATGCATTGTTTGCCGTGGGCTTATTTTTAGAAGACACACATCCCGATCAGGAGGATTACGTCGCTCACATGCTCCGTGGCAAACTAAATATTGTGGTGCAACTTCTGTTCAATAGAGAGACAGCCTTCACCTCTGAAAATAAGATTAAAACATTTGCAAGAGAAGGAGAGATTTCCTGTCTTTGTTTTGAGGTTTGAGTGGAATTATCTCAGTCAGTTTTTGGCTCAGGACCCCAGTCCACAGATTAGAATCCATGACCGGTTAATCCGTTTGAAAGAATTCATGATCAGGTGATTAAATGCCCGAGTGGAGAGAAATCCCTCTGAGTCCCACGAGGGGGAGAAAGGAGTGCACTGGGTGTGAAAATATGCATGACAGTTAACTTGTGTTTGTGCTGCTCACCGTGCACTCCAGCTTTGGGCAGTAGGGTGTGTCTCCGATGATGTCGTCCTCAGGCGGCGTGATGCGCAGGAAGTCCAGGTGATCGGGGCGTGGAACGCGGGAGAGGGGCTCCTGAGGGTCGTCGCCATCCAGCATCCAAATGTCATCCTGACGCAAGAGGGAGTCATCTGCAGAAAGACACAAACGCACACAAACACAGGGTAGTTAACGCGCTGTGTTAGAGCTGCAACATTAAAATTTCAACTATTAAAGGATAAGTTCAAATAAAAATGAAAATCCAGTCATTATCTCCTCACCCCCAGGCTGATGGAAAGTTGGGTGAAGTTTCGTAAGGGCATGGGGGTAAGTGGATAATTACAGAATTTTCATTATTGGGTAAAATTATCCTTTACATTAATGGCCAGCTATTTTGATAATTGATTAAATTGGTTTGAGTCATTTTTTAGGGTAAAAAAAAAAAAAAGCATCTTAAAATGTGAATGTCTTTAAGTTTCTTTACTCTAAACTGAATATCTTTGGGTTGTGAACAAAACAAGACTTTTGAGGATGTAATTCTGGACTTTACTGATTTTTTTATAGAACAAACTAATCGATTAATTCGAGAAAATAATCGCTAGACTCTACTTGCTTTGCTGCAAGGAATAACAAACAGCCTAACAGGTGTGATCATGTGTGACGAGGCTAAATAAGCAGCACTGACTTGAGCCAAGTTGTTTTCCTGCGTAACCTGCATGTGTGATAAAAGTGGAATGAGGTAGAATGCAGGCATCGGAATCTTTTAGCATCAAACCGGCAGCGAGCGAGAGACCCCGTTTTGCTGCAGGCTCGAGGGCAAACTGCTATTTTTATCTGCACTTAGACGGCCCTGTTCCCACCGTCGACACCAGCAGAAAGCCATCCAGTAAGGAAAAACGGCTGCAGAGCACTGGCCTCAAATACCAACGTCTGGTATTGATTTGCATTCAGGACGCGTTCACTGTAACAGAGCCGCGGCGTGGCGTTGCTCAGCACTGTAACGGTACTGAATAAAGTCAGCTGCAGATAGTTGTGTGTGATTTGTGTGAGCCTGTGTTCAGTTATCCAAAGGCCCTCAAGGAGGAATTCATTTAGATTGGGAAACACTGCCCTCTCCTGACCAGGCAGTCACACAGAGGCTAATGATGAGTGAGCTGTAATGATGCTTAGGAATGAGCTTTAACAGGGTGAACGTATTTTAAAAATCAGATTACCCTCTGTTGTTTTTGCTGCAGTATGCTGGTAAGGCTGAATTTATTTAAGGGCACCTGGCCTTTAATATTTACAGCTCAGTGCAGTGCAGAACCCTCCTCATGTGCTACGTCCTCAACAAATCACATGCTGTTAACTTCAGGAAGCAGGCTAGTGCCAACAAACGAGGGCACCAGCAGAAATGCAATTTCACATTCTTCTCATGTGCATGGAAATGCGGTATATCCTGCCTCGATGCATGCATTTACTTTCTCAAGAGAGTCAGTCATGCAAGTTTAAGAGATATGGGACAGGGACAGTGAGGTGAATGAATAAGGAGGAAGAAAAAGGAGGTGGAGAGAGACGAGAAGAGATAGTGTGAGCGAGAGGGGGGAGGGTGTAGCTCTTGAAGCTTGGTGACCTCAATTTCATCCAGCTGTAAGACAACACCTCGACCAGGGCAGAAGTATAAGCTGGAAACAGAGAAAATCATATCACTTCCTGTTCGATAAGATGCTAAAATAGCCCATCACAGCCCTTTGTAATGAGTGTCCAAGAACAGAGCATATGGTATTATTGCACAATTAACAAAGGTATTATTGGAATTGCAATATGGCCGAGTGCAAATTTATTCAGTATTCAAATAGCAGAAACTGCCACACAAATCTTGTTCTCCAGATGTAAGAGATCATGTTTGTTTGGTGCATGCTTCGACTAATGTCCCATCATCATGATTGTAATTGTTTTTTCAGTGAAAATAAAAATGTTAATGCAAAATGATCATTCTGACTGATACTGAATGTTATCACAACCATAATATATGCCAAAAGTAATCGCAGCATGATGGGTTTTTTTGCTGTATCGTGCAGCCCCAGTTGGATGTCCCCTTGTACAACTCCCTGCCAAATGCTTTAAATTCAGTTATGAAGAGCCCACACACACACACACAAAACGAACGGGGGGGGCCGCATTTAAAAAAAAAATAGAAGCATTGAAATTCAGCTTCAGTGTTCTACCACAATCACTCATTATGAGATGGCAGCAATGCCTGCAGTCCTTCCAGTTATCTGGGACTTGGACAGCAGGGGAAAAAAAGCAGTAGGATTAGATTAATAACTTTTCATTATGATAATGCTGCGCTGCATGGACCCGCAGCGGGAACTGCTGACTGCAGGCTGGGCCACATCCAAATGCAGAGTAAAAGCTCAGTCCTGCCAAGGAAAGAAACTACTGAGCAGAAACAGCCCTCTCTACAATCCCTGCTTCCAACTACACTATTAAATATACGAAAGAGATAATGAACACTTGTTTAGGTATGTATGCTATGTTCCTTCATAGGAACCCTCACAAAACTTCACAGTTAATCATTTTCTAAAGCTTGCTTGAGCATGTTTGCCTCTCTGGATAGACAGCCGACTGGTCACCTAATTAAACATGCATAAGCTGGCCCACACTGCCACCATCTGGACAGGGAGGAGGAGGAGGCACGCCTGTGTACCTGTGGTGAAACACTGCAGTGAAGCTCTGTCGTCATTACTGTATGCTAGAAATAAGACACACGCTGCAATGAAATGACAGTAAACAGACACGGAGAGGCAACTCTCTTTGACCAGGGGTCAAAACCCAAAGTTAATGGTGGGCCACAGGCCAAAAGCAAACATCTAATGTACAGTTTTGTTAGGATAAAAAAAAAAAATTCTGTCACTTAATTGACTCACTCACAAATAAAACAGAATAAACTGTGTTTTTTTGCCAAATACAGTCTTATGGCTTGCCAGCTTTGGCATGTGGGCCCCACTTTGGGTAGCCATGTCTTAGACCCATTAGGTAATGAACGCACTGCATTGGTGTATTTGATAGTCGTTTCATCATTCTCTTACATGCACCCCCACTCACACAGTGAGCTTAAATTCACAAACCCCGGGGAAAACTGTGCGCTTATTGCGATTTAATCTCCCTCCCTGCTGCTCTAAAAGCCAAGACTGAATCACAGTGTCCATAACTGAGGGGACACTGGGTGCAGACGGGATTGGGTCTGACAGTGATGCAACGCTAACTAAATCATCCCAGCCCAAGAAACAGCAGCCCGCCAAATACTGTCGAAGTCTGTACAGAAATACTCTTTAGCAAAGTCAATGTACTTTAATAGAGACTCAGACATCTAAAGGGTGTTTCCACAGAGAAACCCTGTAGGTGTTGAATGACAGCACAGTAATTTGACAGTGAAAATCACAGTGTGTGAGTGAGCAGCTGTCAGACAGCATGGGTGTTTCTGTGCTACAGTAAGCATCATCATTTTAACAATAAAGTATTTGTGTTTGGGGTGGCTCAGAGTCCATCCATTGTCTGATCCTGACAGGTGGGTGTTGTCAGCGGTGATGGATTAAACCACCTGTCACTCTGTCTGCTGGCCATCACTCATCCAGCGGTCAGAGAAAGCTGTGTGGAGGATGTATTGATCACAACAAAGCAGCGAGAGGAAACCGCAAAGTTTCTCTTCAAACCTTTAAAAGCGCCGACTATCTCATTTTAGTTCGTAAGCAGCAGTGAATGAACCGGATCATTTCTTTGGTATTAAAAAGGACTAAAATCTACAGCAGACCAGAAAAAGCACAGAGAGCCATCCCAAATTAGTAAAATAGTCTAACGCCTCCCCCGCTACAGTTTCTCTTTCTTATTACAGACGCAACAGCTTTTCCCAGTGTGCTTCATTATATCCACTTAAAATCTATAACCGCATCGTTCAAAGTAAAATAACTGGGTCATGTGGCATGGTGAGTGCATCTGGCAGCCTCCGCCCCCCCAACGACACTTTTAGCCAGGAAGGAGGATCATAGACTTTAATATAAATCATGGAAAATGCAGGATTAATAAATCACCCTGTTTCTTTAGTGCCTGTCACAGCTGTTTCTCCACGTAGGCTTGGTGGTTGTGGATGGCTGTTTGACTGACCGCTTTGGGTAGGTGTGAAAAAATAAATATGTTAGTTAAAAAGGGGGTCTATGCAACACTTTGTAGCAATTTACATGTATTAAAGCTGCTGTAAGTGATATATTTTTTATTAAAATAAGTATTAAATAGCTCTATATTCCAACAGTAATCACTGTAGAGTGTTTGGTCAGTTACCCATGTCTCTCCTCCTCTTGCTCATGCAGTAAAAGAGAAAATACATTTTCTGGTAGCCTTGCCCACTTTATCCAATCAGGACAGAGAACTACAGAACGAGCCGGTCCTGTCTATACCCGCAATGACAGTAGCTACCAATTCCAGTGCTCCCAGTGACAAACAGGCAAAGTGAAGAAAAACACTTGCAGAAAAGAAAGAGGCAAAGGAATAGTCGTGAAATAATGGTGACGTAGAGAGGACGGAGGTGACTGGTAACTGCAAAACGGACAAGAAGTGACGCTCACAGCAGCTTTAATCACTCTTTTATTGGCCATGCTGTAAGTGAGCAGTTTGTAACCCGATGTGCAAAATGAGATCTGATGATCTTAGCTCTTGCCCCTGACAAATACCTCCCATATTATGCAAAGATATACATGCTAAACATTGCTTTCGGCAGATATTTACCTTGTTGGACGTCAACATATTGGCTACCGAGAAATAAGATTATGATCACCGATAGCAGCGGCCCGCGTTTATCTGTTGTGTTGAATCAATTTTTCGCTGGGACATTCATGAGCTACAGGCTCGTGACATCCCTGCCATCAGTTAGTACGGTTATGCAAGTACTGACAAATTCCTATCATTGAGTAGTTGAAAAGCGGACTGAAAAGGAAGCAGCCATTTTTCATTTCTCATGTGAAAGAATGCTGTATTAACGGTTGTTTGTCAAATTGTATCATCGAAATCAGGCTCTTTCACAGATGGTGTAATGATCGGCTTAATGACTTTAAAACAGTTATTTATATCATGAGGATTTCTTTGTTATCCTGGCACAATATGGGCAATAAATAACAACAAAAACCAAATTGTTAGTTTATCACCAGTATCAGCTCAGAATTTCAAAAATCAGTGCATCTCTAGCTCATATTATGATAAAGATAAAAAACAAACAACTAAAACTACTACTGAAATTAACTGAAAGTGAACTTAATTGAAAACAAAAAATAAAAATTAAATAAAAATACAACTGCAAAAACTCTGATCAGTGTGAGGGGTAGCTACAAGTGGAAACTCAGAGAGGAGCTCTGTGGTGCTCTGAGGGCCAGCACAGTAATATAGCATGACATGATGCCCAAAGAGTCATCATTACTGATTTGAAATGCAGTTCTGGAGGCTGATGGGTTTATACAGAGCTGAGGAAGAGGGAAGAGTGCTCTCATTGTGTCTGGCAGGCCATTGACTGAGAGACAGTGAAATTTGGTTAGGTTCGCTTCAATCCACCGGTGGGTGTATCTTTAAAATAGTGGAACGCTGAGGAGAAGCCTTAAAACAGCATGAGATGGAACATTGCTAACATTTTTTCATGGTGGCAGCGTAGCAGTCACTTATTAAAGAAAACAAGTTACACGTTATATATGAGGATGACCTTTGTGCCCTGTTTGTCTGTCTGTAGTATGCAAACGAGAGCAACAGTGTGAGACGGACTAGTCTGTTTTGGCAGAATCCACTTCATTATGTGAATAGAGCTGGGCCTTGTCTGCACTGGGTGGAACAATGTTGCACGGCAGGGCACTTTGTGTTGAATGACAGCTAGCAGGGAGAGCAGGGTGATACACTCTTGCTCTGCACTGATCAGTTTCATATGACCTTGCAGGAACGTATTGGGTAATCTGATTATGGTATTGCCTGCCATATGTCAGACAATAAAATGAGCAGGGAACTAAGAGGAGGGGGTGGGGACATACTAAAGGCTGATTGTCTTGAAAAGTGACTGTTTTAAAAGCTGCTATCAGTATTTTTAAGGACAGATGATCATACGACTTACGTGTAATGTGACCCAATAGCGTCTTTTAGCCATTTGTTTTGGTGTTGCTATTGTGGTTTTAATGTTTCTTGTGCAGCTTTAAAGGTTGTTTATGTGTCCTTATCTTAAGGCTGATAAGTATAAAAGAACAAGCAACACAAGCGCTGACATAAAGAGGAACTAGCAGGCACACACGGCATATACTGTAGACATTGCGCAAACACACATAAAACAACCACATACACCCTCAGCAAACACATAAGCTATTCGGTTACACAGACTGCAGTGCAAGAGCATTAGCACATGAAGGAAACAAGAGAATGTGTTACTTGAAAATAACCATTCTCATCTGCATAATAACAACACTCGTTTATAGGCGCTGAGCTTCAATAAGAGATTAAAGAGCCTGGGTAATAATTAGTTTGACATTTGCAAACCATGAAGGGCTTCACACTGACCCACTTAGCCCTTTTGTCCCGGACCCTGTGATGTTCATTTATCTGTGTTAGCATCTGAAGTGTATTCAATTATCGAGCAACACAAGGCTGATCTACGGAACAGCTAAGATGCAGCAGAATCGACAGAAGGACCTTTCTTTTGGATTAAGGGTTAAAGCCCTCACTGTGACGGCTGTGTAGCATGAAGCATTTGGTTAGCATGAGGTACGCAATTACGTGTATCGTGCTCTGTCAGAGTTTCATACCAACAGCTTAACTGTCTTAATATCACACAGTCACATCTGATGAGGACTTATGGTATTTGGCCTTGGATTTAATAAAAACATGGGATTAAAAAAAAAAGAGGTGGAGTATAACGCCAGATAATGTGGATTATGTGTGTGCATGTGCAAATGTCAATGGTGGCATCTGTGTGTGTGCATGCCTAGGTGAGGACACACACGGACAGTGTCATTTCAGTGGGAATTGATCCAAATCATCTCCACATGAGTAAAGCCAGCACCAGTTAGCTTATCTCCACACAGCTCAGCTCTTCTTCTCCCTCCGGCTGCTGCTGAGCTGGGCAGTGCTGGCTGAATTGGCAGAGCTGGTCTATGACGTAACGACTCAAACACTCTTTAAAATGCAGCATAGTTAGCCGTTTGTGATGACATTAAAAAAAAAAAGGGTCCAACCATTGTCCATGGTCTATTTGTAAATTACATAATCAATGGAAGGTCTTCTGTTTGCTGCAGTAGATTAAAGCAAATATTGTCTTATAGTGACTGAAAGGGATGATTTATCATGTTACAGTGGTAGCTAACTTAATAACAATTGAGGCCTGCTTTGAAAAGCATCAATCTGACAGCAACACCATCGATTTGGATTGTGCAGTTTGGAAGGATTCCAGTACAGTCTAAGTGTATACATTTTAAAACTATGGCTGGGCAACATGGCTTATTATTACTTTGGTTGATTTCACCATACAACTGCTGAGTGGACTTGACTGTCGTTGCATTCTCAGATATTGTTTTGCACAAGGAATTTTAACCTCTTAATTGGTCGAAGGTTGCTGCCACTTTCCCGTCACTTCATTTTTGATGAATAATCACCAGTAAGGTCAACAACATCGACATATTGCCCAGGCTTGGACCGCCTCTTCATGGAGTTCTCTGTCCTGATTGGATAAAGTGGGAAGGGATACCAGAAAATGTATTTTCTCTTCCACTGCATGAGCGGCGGGAGTAGAGACATGGGTTACTGACCAAACACTCTACTATAACAGTGATTACCGTTGAAATATAGAGCTATTTAACACTTATTTTAATGAAAGCATATCACTTACAACAGCTTTAATGAAAGAGCAAAGGGTCACAGTATCGCATGAGCAGTTATGCTAAAACTGCTAGCATAAAAGCTACAACAGAGAGGGCGGGACTAATGAATATAATTATTCATTTTAGTGATAAGTTACTATAGTACGGATTATGAAAAGAGCAACAGAGTTCTGCAAATAAGGAAACTCGAATCCTGTCTTCTGTGACCCTTGTGCCCACTGGGTCACTGATCCTTTGTCAGTTTCCTGTGAACTGGATAGGATGTGGGTTTAGGGGAGGGCCAGCAGATCCCTCAAAGTCCAAATTGGCAATGGTTCAGTTAACACTGCGCTCACGAGAACCCCAGTCAGGTTGAACCCAGTGTCAACTTTGAGCCTTTGATCTGGGACGCTCCCACTAATCTCTGCCTTCCCAGCAGCACTGACAGAGTTAAACTGGATCATCAGCCAAACTATTCTCAGGCCCCGCTTGCCCCTTGTACAACTCTGTTGGGTAGTTTTTAATTTGTGGTCACACGTCTGAGCCAAGATGGGAACACTGCGGCCAAAGACTAACAGAGACATTTTAGAAAAACAGTGCTTATTTATTGGTCTAACTAGTTTATTAGATAACAGCCGGAATGACAAAGTAAATCTCTGTTTGTCAGTTACAATGCTGCAGAGTAAACTGCTTGAGCACTTTAACAACACCCTCAGGCAGTAGGTCTGACACACTCACACAGACACATACACATTCACACGCTTGAATCTCTCAAGGCATCCTTTTTCTTTGAAATCCAGCAACAGCAATGCCAGATGAAGGGCATATTCTGACAAACGTTTCACGCTACTGAGATGATAAAAGCACCGGTGTCAACATTTAGATGAAGGCAGGGTGTTCGAACATGAATCAGTGTGTTCAGAGTAGGAGCTTCTAATAACTCACCTGTTGTTGTGGAGTTGCTCGAGGAGTTCCACTTGGAGTTGCTGGGCCGCCTGCCGAGGTTCAGATCCAGACGGGTGACGGTTCGCTTGTTGCCGTTCTTGTCCATGACCTCGCTGAAGATTTTGGCCTCGTCTGTGTTGCTGGAGCTGTCTTGTTCGTGGTCCACATCCTTGTCTGAGAGGAGTACAATGCGGTGGTTGAAATGCGGGCTTGCCTGCTTCGAGGACAGAGGGGACAGGACTGGGGACATGCTCTGGAGACTGTTGGAGGCAGGGAAAGATATGTTGAAGACCCCGGCCAGAGAAGGTGAAGTAGGGCTCTTTAAGCGGGACTTGGTTTGAGTGTAAGGTTCGGTGGTATGGGATAGAGGCAGCCGTAGCCCCTCAGAGAGCTTGTTACCCATCTTGTGGTCTCCATTTGGGCCTCTCCACTGTCCATACTCTTGCTGGCAGCTGCTAGTCCCTGGGTGCAGCATGGTGGGCCCTGCCCTGTCTGTATGGCTGACATGTTGCACTCTCCCTTCTACCTCCTGCACTTTAGCCACCACCCTGACCCCTGTATTACTCTGGTTGATCTCATCATACATCTGCTGAGCGGTCTTGACTGTTGATGCACTCTCTGTCTCACCCGAGGAATCAAACCTCTTAAGAGGTCGGAGATTGCTGCCGCTTTCCCGTCGGGTCAGACCCTCCATCAGGCTGCAAAATGACGATTCATAACCCAGCTCGCCATCATATTCAGAGAAGTCGGTGCAGAAATCCATGTCAGGGTCAAATGTCCGGTTGTCCTCCATGAAGTCCCACCCCTCACGAGAGATCTGGAAGGGTTCCTCCATGGGCAGGATGGGATTGCTGACCGCACTGACATAAGAACCGGTGACAGGGCTGTCAGACATGAGGACAGAAGGTGGGATACCTGGGATCCTGTCCACTACTGAGGCTGACGATACAGACACATTGTTGTTAGCAGGAAGCACAATAGATGGAGTTCCGTTCGTAACTTTCTTCTTCATCTTACTGTGCAGGAAATTCTCAGCACTGTCAACCTTCTTGCCTCCCGACTTCTTCAGCTTTTTGCTCTTAGATGCAGCTTTCTTATTCTCTGGAGGCACAGTGGGAGAAGAGTTGCTGCTGCTTAGAACCTGACCTCCAAGGTGAACCTCCTGACCCTCCATGTAATCCTGCAGTTTCCCATCCTGGTTACCCATCCTGACTTTGTTGGCACAAACCCTACACAGCGATAAGAGATCCGCCAGCAACTGGTGGTGCTCCGCCGCCAGCCAGCAGAGCTCTGCAACGACTTCCTTTGTTGCCTGCTGGGAGTTAAGGAGTCTGCTTGAGGAGTCAGAAGACTGGCCTCTTTGTTCGGACACTGCAAGTTCCTCCTTTCCCCAGTCATGGTCATTACCGGCCCTTTCTGAATGAGGGGCGCGGCTCTTGTACTTGAAGCTCGGGGCCCGCCTCTTGGGGAAATACAGGCTGATGTTGCTTAGTTCACGGATGGGTGCATATAGGACTAACACGGTGTGTGTGCCCTCCATGATCGGTGCCATGTTTATTACTCAGGCACTCTAAAGAAGTGGTCTGACCCCAGACAGAGTGACTGGGCTTGAAATGCAGAGGAGGATCTCTGGCTATTCATCACCCAGCCTGTCCAGATGCTGTCAGAGAGAAAGTAGCACATAGGTATAAATCTGAGAATACAGTATGTCAAAGAAAATGTTAGTTCAACTAGGGATTTGTACACATTCCTGCTGCCAGACTGCTTATATTCTTGTATGAGCGTAAGCTTTAGACAAAATATAATCAGTGTTTCCTCTGTAATGGTTTTGTAGCAGGGACTTCAGGGGGTGATTTGGTATTTGCTCCACATCCATCCCTGTTGGTCCTAGTGTTGCAACCAATTATAGCACTTATATTTGTCATATCTGTTTACTTGATCATGATTAACTGGCTACTTGTACACACTACGCAGTATGCTTGTTTGCTTGTACGTTTTGTTTTCTAGATTAAAAATGGGGCACTTTGTAGTTTTGAGAAGAAATCCAATCTCAGAATTTTGTTATTTATAATATCAATGAAGTAATAATTCAAACCCAGAAAGATTGATTTTTTCCATAACCGAATAAACAAGCTGTTCTCAGAGGAAAATAAGATCTCCAGAGCACTGAAGCTAGAAAGGTGGCAGGGTCCGCCACATATAAACAAAGTAAAACAGTATGAAAGTTGTCCTTTAAAAAGGTCAGTTTGCTTATTCAGTTTATTCAGTCATGAAAAGTCGGTCAATGAAGATCATTCTCTTCTGATTAGAATTTCTTCCCAAAAACTACATGCGGCACCTTTAAAAACACTGATAATATTGCATTTTCGACATATAGCAGGCATTTTCTCGCATATAGGGGCCCTATGGACTATATGGATGACATTGCAGAGGTAGTTTTAAAGGATAACAATACAGATTGCTGCTGTCCCAGCAGTGGGCCCTCCATATTTCACTGTCAGCCCCATTTGCTAATTAAAAATTAAATAAAATCCAACACTTTTGATTAAACAGGACAGAGAGTCTACTATACACTCCCTAACCCTGTCTTACCTCTATTATCATCCTCCTCACCACCGGCCTTGTTGTATAAGTAGATGAAACATGTCTTTCCTGAGCCGCATTTCATCAACATTTCACAAGCTGCCGCATAAAAAAAAGCTGAGTGTCACACAAGGTGACGACACACGCACAAGCCAGTGTTACGGGCTGCCATTTAAAGATGTTTGCAAGCATAACAGGCGCATAATATACAAGTGATCGCCTACGATGGATGCCCTCAACCTCTCGGAACTGTTTACATCATAACATAATCCCGCGGGTTTACTGTCACCTTGCAACCAGCGCGGGTGCACTTGTCAGCGTTAAGATGGCAGCACAATTAACGTTATCCTGCGTGACACACTGCTGCCGACTACAACTCAAAATAGAAAATAGTCATCTAAATTTATAGCATGTTTAAATCCAATGCATGAAACTCATCAGGCTCGTATCATCCTCAGTTTGTTGTCATTCGCTCAACCCACGTTTCCAGTCTGTGACACGTGCAGCAGGTGAGAGCACGGCACCACTTCGCAAAATATAAACAGTTTACTCACCCGACCTGGTGGCATGGCAGATATTTCTTCACATCTCTGTGCTGCAGCCGGGCCGCCGCTCACCGCTGCTTAACTGGGCTTCGTCCGCCGGGATTGACGGGACTTCAGTCCAATAGATGAACTCAGCGCCGGCCCACTGCTCTCTGATTGGTCCTCCGGCCTTCATCCACAGCCCACATTTTGAGCCAGTGCAGCTGCGGCTCTCAGGTGGGCCATGTGATGGGGTTCGGTGTGTGCAGCGGGCTGGAAAGGCGGAAAAGTGTGGTTGAAATCCATCTAATGTAAATGTCGCGGCAGTTTCCAGTGTTTCCCAGGCTCACACGCGCATTGTGCTGTACAACGGGGAAGATGAGAGAGATGAGTGTGTGTAAAGGAGTACCTGCTCTGTGAAGGCCCGAGGTGGCGCCATTTCTTACGAAACAGAGACACCTAGTGGCGAACACGTGCATCACTGGTAAACTTCTTTCCATTCAAAATGATTTCCTTGAATGATATATTCTTCTCCACTGAGAAGGTTATGTTTTCAGAGGAGTTATACTAATATTTCAAGAATATGCCATACTGTTTGTGAATAATATGAGGGTTTTCTTATTTACATACTGTGGCAGTCATAATAGATTACAGACAATAACAACAAATAACATGTATACACTTATTTAAAATGATATATTGTGGCAGCACTGGCAGGTAAATGCCATAGAGCCAGTCCCAAACCACAAAAATTATATAAAAAAACGATATTCATGGGGACATGCCTCTTCAGGGATAATGAAACTGAATTATCACCCTCTAAAGTTTCCCCAACTGAATGAAATGGAGAAAAACAAAAACGTGTATAAAGGGGCTTGGGTGTCAAGAGGTTCAGTGAAGATAAACAACAAAAGAAATCTGCAGGCGACCAGCTATTGAGCAAGCCAAACTCTTGCACAAATAGCACTAAACACAGCCCTGATGCAGGTTACCTAGTTCAATGGTTGGTGAACTTTTGATAGTCACTCAACTAGGTTGCAGGTTGCTCAAAATTTCCCTCAATCAGGAAGAACAAAGCACAGCGACAGGACCTAAACAGACCAGAGTGACCCTTGTGTGCCATTCCCCTACTCTTTCAAGCCTTCACAGAAGGGTGCTGTCCCACCCTGATTGGTTATGAGGGCAATGCCACAAGCTGCTCTCTGTCATTAATTGGGACCAGGAGCCACAGCCTGCACAACAGGTGATCTGAATCTGCTGCAATCGTTTTTGGGATTTTGACAGTCAGCTAAAATAAAACAAGTTCAGTATAATGGGACTGCTTAAATACATACAGTAGATACGCTGTAAGAGATTTTAATGAAATTTGGTGTAAAGTTATGCACGGATATTAGGGTTATATCGGTGGAATAAATTATGGCACACATTTGGCTATTCAGGAAGAGTTTGAGAACCTATAGGGACAAAAGATTAGAATGATATGGCACTTACTTTCACCTCAGATGACCCACATCCAGAAGAAAGCCTTTAATGCTTTTGAGCTGCAAAATTGAGTCGATTGATCAATTTGTTGATCAAAAGGAAATTAACGGCCAGCTATTTTAATAATCGATTAATTGTTTCAGTCATTTTTCAAGCAAAAGTGTCAAACATGGCTCCTTAAATGTAAGGATTTGCTTCTTTTCTTTGTCATTTATGATAGTAAATGAAGAGTCTGGGTTTTGGACTGTTGGTTGAACAAAAGTAAAAGCACTTTGAAGATGTCAGATTGGGCTCTGGAAAATTGTGATGAGCATTTTTCCCATTTTTTTGATATTTTATAGACAAAGTTATTAATGGAAAAATAATTGGCAGTTTTTTTGACTAATAAAAACCTAATAGCAGTGACACACAACTTAATAGGGAGAGAATATTCTAAGGGGCACTAAAATAAAGCATTTTATCATTAGCCTGTTTCTTTCAACAGGCTGCTAATTGAGCAATGCAAAACTGAAGGAAGGAAGATAAATTGTAATCATAAAGGAACAGAGAACAAAATAGTTTAATTGAAAAGTAGTGGGTAGGAGGAAAGAGGAGAAGGGGAGGATCAAGTGCTGAAGAAGAGGCTAAAAGAAGGTAGGAAACATGCACTATCATGATGACACTAGAGGGCGGCATCGCATCAGGATATGGGCGCTTATATGTTTATTTAATTTGGTTGTAGAGACAAGTAGGCTTCACTATAACTAGGCTGAGGGTCAGCTGTGATTCAGATGTGGGTTGACCAGACTGATCACTGCAGTCAGTCCACAGAATGAAAGTTAAATGAACTTATACATTACATCCATTCATTTTTTATTGAGCTTAATCTCATTTAATGTTAATAATTTAACGGCTGTCATAATGCTTTAAATATTTGAACACATGTACAATTAAATGTCACTTCTGCAGGCTGGGATATGCTCTACAGTTTCTTACACTCATTCATGAAACTCAGTTCACGGTATCAGCGTTTCTTTTGAGATTTTCTTGCACAATTTAGGCTAATAGTATGCATCATAAAAAAAACGCCCTAGGTTTTATGAGCAAATGCATGTTTTTTGTCTGCAAATGTTTCAGATTTATGTTGATAACGGAGGATATTTGCCCTATAATTCAGCTTTTTCCACTCCACAACAGTGCTAATAACCAGAGCAGAGGAGAGAGACTTGACAGTGATGTAACCTGCTTGCCAGGTTTTTATAGTCATAACAGGTCATTTTGCAGATCAAGTTTTTCACTATTTAAAAGTGACGGGGAGGGGACATTGTGTGATTGAGAAGAAATTAAGAACTAAATTAGCTTTAATAAAGTATTTTGTTTTTGTTTGATTACAACTGTTTCATTGAATATGAGTAACTATAATACAAATTCAGTTCACTGCCATACTTTTTGAACAGGTTAGATAAATTGGTCGATAATATCATTATTAGACAGGCACTAATACTGCTGCCACTAATAGTCCACCTCCCAGATACTGCAGGTAAGACTGCAGTACTTTGGGGGGTGGAGGAAAAGGAACTTGACTCAGGACTGACTTGCCTTAAAGGATAAGTTAACCCAAAAAGGAAAATCCAGTCATTATCAAGTCACCCCCATGCCGATAGAAAATCGGGTGAAGTTTCGTAGTCCACAAAAGATTCACGGCAAAACAGTGTTGCAGTATTCTCCTAAACAACTGTCGTAAATGGGGACTTGTTTTAAAACATTAAAAACAACCTTTAAAAAAACCCCCAAAAAACCAGCATAAAACAGCTCCATACAGCTCATCCTGCATAATTTACATCTGACGCCACTGTCATTTTATGTTTTCTTTCTTTAACATTTTAAAACAAGTCCCCATCTACTTGGCAGAATGCTGCAACGCTGTTCTGCTGTGAGGCTCCAGAAATGTTTTGCGGACTATGAAACTTCACCTGACCTCCCATCAGCATGGGGGTGAGTGGATAATGACTCAATTTTTAAATTTTAGGTGATCTTGTCCTTTACTTGAGATGGCCAGGATACAACAACCTGTGACTTGACTTGACTTGAAAACATGACTTGGGACTTGGACCAAATGACTTGAATCCCACATCGACTAATTCTTTATATAGAAATATATGGGCAGTAATGCTAAGCTATGACTAGCATGTGTAAAAAGAAAGAAAAAGGAAAAAAAAAATCAACAGCATGTAAAGGAGGCAGTGTTCAGTATAGAGGCGGGTCTGCTGCTGTGTGGTGCTGTCCATGGTGCTGATCTGTACCAGCACTGCGAACAGCAGATGCACTTCCTGCATACCATCTCGCTCCTTATCACACATCTGCATGTTCTCCGTGCATCCGCATCCAGCAGATAAAGCGGGAAAACAAAAAAGAAAATCACGAGAGAGCCGTTGGATAGTCATCATTTCGCCGCATTTACCACTCCCATGTTTGAATCTTCGCGCTCTCACGCTTTGTGTTAATAAGGTCTGCCGGTGACGTCGAAGATAAAGACCCCGCTCGCCGCTGTCTCTCTCGGCTACGCGACTTGCCTGCTCCCCGGTTCCCCGCCACACCGTCCCCCCAGTCGCTCCAGCCCGCCGATGCTGACACGCACTCCTCCTCCGGGCGGCGAGCACAGGGGCTTGAGTGACACATGCTGCGGTAGTCTCCCCCGCTGTATGGCCGTGGATTAGCTATATGCTAATATCGACAGGAGAGAGGAGCCAGCGGAGGCTTCCCGAGTCTGAACAGGCTCCTTTGCAGCCATGGCTGAAGGTGGAGAAGGAGAGGATGAGATTCAGTTCCTCAGGACTGTGAGTACATTTCCTTGCCGCTCGGACTTGGAGCTCTCCGCCGCACCGGCGACTGTAGAGATAATGTGCAGCTGTGTTTTTTTTCGTGGCACCTTGTGTGTGCGTGTGGGATTATGACTGTTGATTGCCTGTCACTTGTCCTGGCTCACAGATGTTGTGTGTTTTCTCCCGTAGCCTTTGATAACCCCGTGCCTTCTTGCAGATCTCACAGGCGGTGACAGTGCTCCATTGTTTTGCGCATCGCTCTCTGACAGCTATTGTCTCTCCTGCAGCTCAAGAAGTTGACAGCACTGTTTCGCGTGCCCGTGTCAAACTTGCAGATGCACCTCGGATGCATTGTTGTGGTCATGATTGTGTGCAGTGTGGCAATTTCCAATAACTCTCTCTTCTCGTGGAGCCAGTGTGCACGCATGCTGTTTAATAAATTCAAACCTGGCAGTGTGGGCTGCCCGTCCAGACAGTCACCCCAGGGTTCCTGTGCAGCAGCAAAGGTCTACGCAAATTAATATTGAAATAAATACAGTATTGCTGCAACACAGCCAGATTACTAATGCTGTCTTTCTTGTTCAGAAGCCAATGTAGATAAAAAGAGGCTTGCATTTAGAATCTACACTCTACGTTATTTGCTTTCCTTGGCTCCAGTCCTACACCACAAAGAAAAATGTGTGTCACTCTGTAAAAATGCACGAAAGTGAGTGTTTGAGATTGGAGTTGTGTGGCCGCACAGAGACAGGGACACTTTCCACTGTTGACAAAGATAGATGATGACACGATCTGCTCCTCTGTGCTGAAATGCACTGAGAGACGGATCATGTCTGAAAATACACACAGTCGTCTAGGGTGGAGGAAGGAGCAGAGCGCTGGAGGTCTTCCAGATAGACCCCGAGACAGTAGGAGGTGTTTGGTTGCACATATCACTGGCTCCACCGCTTGTGGTTTCCCTTTATTAAGCTGCTCGTTGATGCGCAACCTGCTGTACTTTGAGCTAAACGGAGCAGGGATTATGACAACCCGGTCATTTGTTGTTGAAATTTCTCATTAATGTCCATTTTAAGGGCTTGATTGACACGTTTCAAAGACATTGTCTTGTAGTAATCAACCAAAAAAATAACTGTGTCAACATGTCAACAGAGATCCATGCAGACAGCATTCAGTAAGGGAAGGATTCTGAACTATATCAGTGTAGGGCTGGGCAAATATCGTTATCGTGGTATGAGACTACATATCGTCTTAGATTTTGGATATCGTTATATCATGATATGGTATAAGAGTTTTCTTTTCCTGGTTTTTAAGGCGGCATTACAGTTAAGCTATGTCATTTTCTGATTCTGACCAGACTGTTCTATTCGTTCCTCAGACTTGTCTTTACCCACTTAGTCATTATATACACATTACTTTATACATTAAAAATCTCATTGTGTTAGTATTTGGTGAAAGAACCAGCCCAGTGACCATTTTCCCGTTCAAAAGACGTTTAAAATAATCGGCACCGGTGGAAAGATGTTTAAAACTGGTTCCAAAGTGAACGTAATTTTCACCAACTATTTGACAAACGTTCACATTTAGACCATATTTCACTGGGCTTTGCAATACTTGCTTTCAGCTGAGACATTTGCATGTAGTTTCGCAGGGGCTGTTTACACAACAATGTTTTTTGCCGTTCGTTCACCAGTTCGTTCACATGACAACAGCGTTTTGGGGGCTGAAAATACAAACTTTTGAAACTTAGTTCCAGAGTGCAATCTTTTGAAAATGCAACTTTTGGCAATATACACTTCCTGTGAAAACTGTGACGACACAGTCCTGCTTCGTGCATGTGTATTACGTTTTCAGCCTAATAGCCATGCAGATATAGGAGTACAACAAGAGCAATGGCGGGCTATCGAGCATTGTTTGTGCTGCTGACTCTATTGAGTACATCAACGCCCCTCCAGCAAAGTGTGGACTGCACCGTTACTGTGATCAGTGGAGATGCTGCAGTTACACGCGCCATCATCTTCTTGTTTGTTTGTATTCACCATTTTGTAGAAGAAATCATTGTACACCGACGTGTGGTGTTACGCTGTTGTGTTTAATTGAGTTACACCGCCACCTCTGGGCCTGGCATGCATACTACAGCGGTTTCAATCGTTTTTGCAGATCTGTGTGCTGGATGATAGCTTTAACAACAATGTCAAAACAGTTGTCGTGTAAACAGGGCCTTAGTAAGGCCTTAAAATGATGAGAAGCCTTTATTTGCACATTGGATGAAAAATGTCTCTGGATCCTGATTTAATATTCAGAATAGCACCAGGTTTTCAACTAGAAATCAACATTGTAATCCCAGTTGGTGCTTCGTGGGACTATCATCTCTTTAATGTTGTTGCAATATGGAGATTTCAAAATATTGACATACAGTATGTATAATATACAGTATATGTATTGTGTATTGCAATGTCCTCATATTATTTTAAGGCCACCTCGGCCCTAAGTAAGTGTTTGCACTGAAAGGAAAAGCAAACGAAAGAAAGAAAAAGCTGCTACCTCCTCCGTATTTGTCCTGCAGCCACCCCAACCTTTTAACCATAGCACATAGAGGTCACCACATCAGCATGCCTGCCACTCTGAAAAAGAGCTGACATTTCAGCACCGTTTCTGTGGCTCAAACTTAAATGCCACCAAATCCACAATCAGGATCTTTAGAAAACGAGCTTCAGAAGAGTTGTGGATTTTTGCCTACTTCACTGTTTTCGTCCCATTTGTCGGATTCACTGTGAACAATTTTTTTTCCAGCAGATGTAACCCTGGGAGAAGAAGCGAGATGACATTGACTAATAGGGAACTGCTGTTGCTTTAAAAAGGGCTTAGCAGCTTGTTGCATCCCTCCACACAGGGAAGCAGCTGACAGGCTGGATGGTGTTGGGATGGGGGCGCAGGCAGCAGCGAGCGGGCTTGGTGTTCATGGGTGTAAAAGTCTCTGTATGTGTGTGTGTGTGTGTGTGTGTGTGTTGAATGCAAATGCGGAGCTGTAGCTGTGTGGTGCAGTCAGGCTGCACCAGACGTGCCACAGCAGAGCACAGTGCAGAAATTATTCATCAGTCCAAGCAAGGCACGGCTGAACTACTCAGTGTAGGGGAACAGAACAGATTCACACGAGTACGTACATGCACATATGCATTTATTTAGTACATGACCAAAGTCAGTCCTGCAGAAAAAAAAGCTTACACGTACCTTTTCATACACATGCTTGCATACACAAACACTGGCTCTAGGCTCGCCTTTACAGCTGTAGCACGAGGCGACAAGCAGTGTGCGAGGATACGCGGAGGTTATGTTTCTTGCCGGCACCCAAACGCTGCTTGTTATTGGAGTCAAGGAGCTTGATAAAGCAGTTCACAAACTGCCTTTTCTCTAACAACGCAAAGTAATTTCCCTGGAGTGGGAGCAGAAATTACCCCTGCCGGACTGCTGCCTATAAAGCCAACTCAGTGGGAGGAAAGGAAGGGAAGAGAGGGGGTACAAGAGCGAGGATATCTCAGCCACGGGTAATTTGATGTTACAGGAAGAAGAACGGTGTTGATTGTGAGCCAGGAAACGCAGAGAAAATCTTCCCCTCAAACTGCTGTTTCATGTCAGAAGGGGCAAGGGGGGGCCGCGTGGAGAGTTTAATAAGGCTGCATATTCTACGGGAACTTCATTCGTCCTGTTGGGAAATTGGTTACGTCCTCAGATGCACCAGCTCGGGCATCAGCACAGGCTTCATTATAAGCAGTATAGTGAATAAAATATCATCTTATGGTTACATAGCTCAGGCGGCTCATTATGTAAGAGCAGTTTTCTAAATGAATTGCTTGCCTGCTGTGCGTTGTGTCATTAGAGCAGACAAGGGAGAGGAAGTGGAGGAAGAAGAGGGGATTGTAACAAACTTCTGTTCTTGTCTCACTCTGCTTTTTTTGTTTTAATTCGTAGAACCACCTCGACAGAAGCCACTTATAAGTAAAAACACACAGCATCCTCGAAGAAGCACAGACGCGCAGCCCTCTGTTACAAGAATCCCCACGAGGTGAATATTACATCCTGGTGATCTGTTAGCAGTTGGAGTGGGAGTAGAGACTTTGAAAAGGCCAGACTGGGGCTTTGACTGATGCACTGTGGCAGCGCCGGGCTTGTTTATGTGGAAAGGTATCGTGTCAGTTTGCGTCCAGGTGATGGCAACACGGACGTAATTCAATGACGTCGAACCAGCAGCGAAAAAACGACCAAATCCGAGAGAGAAACGAGGATGTAGAGCAGCGAAGTGTTAATTTTGGCTGCGCCCGTGACATCAGTAGCAGAGCTCGCTGCCTCCTCACCCACTCACGTCTCTGCGAACACCCTGCTGGGTTCCTCCTTTGTTGCCGTTGCTCTTCTCCGCTCCGCATTGCTCGTCTCTTCTTTCCCTTTCGTCACTTTTCCTACTCACTTTTTCCTGCTTTTCACTTTTATCTCCCTCTTTAATCTCTCGCCTCCCTTCGGCACTTTTCTTCTCCATGGTGATGTGTCGTGGCTTTGCATGTTATTAACAGTGGTGGATTGTAACAGTACAACATAAGTACATTTACTCAAGTACTGTACTTAAGTAAACATTTTAGGTACTTGTATTACACTTTTTACTCCACTATAATTACCTTACAGATAAAGATACTACTTTTTTGACATACAAATCATATGAAGAGTTTATAAAATGTAATGTTTTGTTGTAACTTATAGAGACAGTTGACAGAAGATTAACTGGAAACAGTTCCAATTAGAGGTTGGTGCAATGTTAATTTTTAAATGCGTTATGATACAATAGTTTCAAGCAATTCAATAATTGACTGATAATACTCAATGATAGTTAATCAGTCGACCTGTAATTTTGATTATCAATTGGCTCATTTTTCACGAAAAATCATGAAATGTGAGGACTTACTCGATTTCCTTTTAATTATTTTCAGGGGCGAATGTTTGGAGCCCCCAAAAAACTTCTGCGAAAAGGGGCCCCTGATGGCCACACACATTGGCACATTTTGCCATAACAACTGTAAGCCCCCTTAAAGGTGCTACAGTGCATTGACGCCACCTCATAACCAGAGACACCATTCACCCTTTTACACGACACTGCACCATCAACATGAATTTGAAACTGATATTTTAAGGTAAAAAAAGTTACATAATGTTACATAATTGTATGTTTTCTGGAGGATGTTACCTCCAGTTTGAAATATTGATGTAAAAGGATCTGTGAGGGTGAAGGCTGTACCTGACTGCACCTCGCTGCTGAGAGGCAACCAAAGGTGCCCTTGGAACATTACTCTTACTGAGAAACTGTATGGAATCATCTTTAGTTCACTTTACCAGAGACCGTGACGGCCAAATTCTGCTGACCTCTCATCAAACACCAAGAAAAAAAAAGATTTCTGTTCTGCGATGTGTCCGATAACTAATTTAATGCCTGCTTGTGCATGATTTTTGCGCCACAAGTATCTCCGACTTGCTTCAATTCTGGCTCCTCCTGTTACTGTGTCACTTGCCCCGTGTATAATTATAAGAGATTACCATGAAATTATTTTCACTGATGGGAATTCAGTCCAGCACATCATCGCATTTTACTTGACACTAAGGAGGAGAGCTTTAATGTTATTATGATGGGGTCTGCCGTCATTTCATGGTTGAATTAAAAAAGTAATGGCTCAGTTTCATTAGCAACCGAAAGGCATTTTGAGCATAATGGTGCAGATTCCAGCGCAGAGATTCACTCCGAAATAGCTTTGTGACGAAGTGATTTCATGAAAACGAGAAAAATTCTGCTTTTCATGCAAATTGTGACTGGGAATATTGCCTTGTCTAGTGTGTTTAGCATATGCTTTAACCAGCTGTTACTGCATGGATACTGAGATGTAGAAAACTGATGCTGCGTTTGAATGCGTGTGAAATCTAATTGATTAATTATGGTTGTTTTCCTGGATGAGTTGCATATAAGTAAGGCACGGTTTAGCTCAAATACTCATTTCTGCACTGCTTACGTACGTCCTCATCCCTGCTGCTGTGTTGATTTCCCTCATATCTCCCATTAGCATCGCCCGGGACTCATTCGCAGCTCTCAGCGTTGCACTTTAAGAAGCTCAACTTGCAGAAAAGTAAGTTGGGGTAAGGTTTAATGAGGAGGAGTTGTGCAGCAGAAGGCTGTTTCTCTGCGTTGCGTGATGAAGATGGACAGCTAAGATAGGACTGTGATGTAGAGGGAATTAAGCCAGCGGGCCTGCCCAGAGACAACCCAGTGTAAAGCTGCTGTAATGAGCTATTGATCGAGTCACCAAATGAAGAAATTTCCTCAGTAATGTCAGTGGCATGCAGTAAACGGGCCTGATTGATCTGCAGTTTCAGATAATGAATATTTAATATGTCAGTGTAAGACACCTCCTCCCAAAGACGACCCTGTTATTGGTTGTGGACCTCCAACATGTCCGCCATTTATGTGTTCACCTATAGAATGAGAGGATTGCACCTTTATTAAGAGAGGACTGACTAATGTCTGAAATGCTGCAGTGGTCCATATTATTGAAGAAACATATTATACATCTCATATTAGAGCAAGATAGGGCTGCAACAGGTTGTTATTTTCATTATTGATTATACATTTTAATATACTGCTTAGTGTATTAAATGTAAAATAATGAGAAATGCTCATCACAAGCAGAGACAAAAGGCTTGTCTTTACTCATGAATATTTTAACCAACACCCAATATTAAGAGGCATTCACTGAAACAATGATGTGAAACAAAAGCAGCAAATTGTAACAAAGATCTTCATCGATTATATTTTATGTCGAAACAAACTAAATAACAAACCAGATAAAGTAGTAATAATTAATAATAATTTTAATACTATAAACACTCAACTACACTTTGGGAACACTATCATATAAAAAGTGTCCTCATTCACAACATCTAAGGGAAAACATCTGTGGGTTGGATGAAACTCAATATGCTTAAAAAGGGCTGAAAAAGTAATCACAACGTGTCACACCATGGCATTATAAATGAAGCATTGCGGTGCTATAGAGATGCCCCAGCCTACCAATTATATTCTCAAGATGTAAGGGAGCATGCATGTCTGATACAGACGCCAGAAAAGATCACATCATCACAATTTTTACACTTTTTTCAGTGAAAATGAAATGCAAAAAATTACAATTCCCTTTGATATCGTGAATTATTTTGCAATATCGTTTATTATAATCTCAATATGAGTTTATTTGCATATCGTTCAGCCCTACGCTTAAACTTTTTTCATGTAGCCAGCATCTTCTTAAAGAATACTCAATGATGATGTGCAGTACACACTTACAACTTACACTCTAATGTGTATATCTAGTTAGAAGCTGAATGAAAACAATTACCAGACTTGCTGAAGTGAATTATATTAACAATTCATATTTGCCTGCCTGTAATCAGATGTAGAAAGTTAAAACAAGACCCGATTTGATTTGAAATTTCTTATTTTCCCGCATCATATGCATATAAGCTCAACAAACACCTCATCAGTACTCATGAAAGTTTCATATAATTTTAAGCATTTGCATAAAGAAAGGCTTCCTGACAACTGATTGGGCTTACATAACAGTTCAAATGTATTGTGTTTATTATTACATTTAAATATATATTTTTTAAAAAGTACCTTTTTGACTCCTCATCGTGTATGACAAGTTCATTGTTATTCACACCAGGGTGAAAAGAGCCATTGAACCCAGACCCCTGGCACAGTCCACTTTCTGCAGAGACAAAATTATTTCTCTCTCTTATCTTTACAAATAGCACGGATGTCGGTGAGTCACGGCCCTTTTGGTTTCCTAGAACTTCTTTTGTGCTTCGGCCACCTCCTGATATCCACGGCTTGCTGCTTTGGTCCAACAACAATGCAGTGCAATTAATCCTGCAAGCTCCACTGACAGCATACAGAAAACATGCAAACATAAGGTTGTTGTGCACCACTTCTGTTGTTTTTAAACAGGGCACTTGTTGGCAATGGAGGATGTATTATTATAATTGCTTTTGGTGTGCCATCAGTAGTAGTAGTGGTGTGTAACATCACACCTCCCACAATAATGTTTGAAACATAAGTTGAGCGCGTTTACTTAGAAGACACTGTCTCAGCCAATTAGCGCCATATATCCTTCCCTACATTAGCGTGTGTGGTGCAGAGCTTTTGTGCTGATCTCCATTTCCTTTCACCTCTTTCCGTCTTGTTTAGTTTGAACCCAAATAGTACTTCAACACCATAAGGCTGAGTGCACACTTGCCACACAGACTCCACCCCCACCAGCCCCTGTCAGCTGTGGTTAGCTTCTGCCTCCTCCAGAGCTAGCAGGGCCATCTCTGTCTCTGCCTCTCTTTGCCATCGCTTCTTGGCAGTTATTGTTGGCAAATGCGAGGCTGCATTTCCGAATCTGTGGCTTTCCATTAGTCATTGGTTGTAATAAATTTTTACTGGTGTGCTCCCTCGAGAGTAGAAGTAGCAGTCGAGTTCAGGTACATTCATAAAATCTAGCTTTGCCTTGGCTGTTGTTTTAGTTGTCATTTAAAAAATACTGCATGTACTGTCAAATGGATATCAAATAGCTAACACTATTTTACCCTTCAACAGATCAGAAGTTTGATAGCTAGACTCCCTAATTTGTCTGTTAAATAATTAATTAATTATTTTAATTATTATTAATAATTAATTTCACCTATATGCCAGCATCAGGTCCAACAATGGCAAAAAAGTCATTCTGTAGGTGTTCGAAATGGTATTTTAGTGTTTTATTTTATTCAGTGTTTTGGGTGAAACTGGATCATATTTTAAGGAGATGGCTTTTCTTGTTGCTAAAGTAACCGCTAACTAACGCTAACCAGCGGCCTCCCAATGGACATCTCCGAACCGGGGCCGTACGCAGCCCCCTGAGATAGACAATAACAAACATTGCTTGTCGTGGTTCCTAATCAAGAAAAGAGGAACTACAGTCGGCTTGTGTCTACCAGTGTTGTCAGGCGGTCTCAGTCTTATCTTTGTTTTCTCAGTCATTTGATGATGAGTCGCTACACACTGCGATATGTTGCACTGCATCAATTATATCCTCCTCCAAGGTGTCACTGTCTGCTGCCATTTTACCCAAAACAAACCAAAGAATCGCTTCCTAAATTCTAATTAGCGGCGGGGCTGGCACCACATCCATCCAGAACAGAAAAAGTTCGGCTCATTTAAAAGTTTCTGCCAAATTAAACAGATTCGAATCTTAATCTGTAGCCTTGACCAAACAGTGTACAGCTGGTGATGGACTCAAGTGAACAGTAACATGGGGGTTGTGATGTAGATACCAAATGAAAGAGGAAGTATTGCATGTATTACTTGCCTTCCTGCGAACATAGCTCTCTCAGTTGCCAAGTTTAACATTTTTAGGGTTTCCCCACCTCTGCAACCAACATCCCTGTTACCACAGAAACAATGTCAGTGTTTCTGACATTTTACCATGGATGAACACCATTAAAACTCTCACTTCTTTTAGCCATGCTTGTGAATCATTCTCCTCCTACATAAAGCAGCCCTGGTATCTGCCGTAATTATGTCCAATGTTCTGTCTCCCCACTGTGCTCCTAATAGGCCATTTAGAGGAGTGTTTACTGCTGCAATCTGCTGCTGTTGAGCCGCACTTTGTAGGAGAAAGTTGAGTCTCTTTCTTTCGTTTTAAAGCAAACCTCGACAGCCTTCCGAAAAATGTAATGCGGGATCGTTATGCTGCGGGAGACGTACTCTCAGTGCCACCAGTGCATGTTAGTGAAGAATCCTATTGACTTGGCTGAGGATGTGTAATTGAGTAATTTGCGGGATCTTCACACGAAAGGTGCATCCGGCGCTACAACAATTGCTGTGCTGAGAAAATCCAGTGATGTTCCCCCCTCCAGGCGGGTGCCAAAGTCTCGGCCTTTTCATCTGATATTGACAACGGTGGCGTTTCCCCACCTCATAAAAGATTCATACCTCTTTAACAACCTCTGCGTTGCACCACGCCAGCACAGACAAGGAGATATCGCCGTCTTTATTGGGGCTTGTTGCTGCAGAGTCAACTATGTGTGTTATAAAGAAATGCACTATCCCGCCTCGCCAGCGAGCACGGTTACAAGGATGCTCGTAAAGACACGCACATGGATGCCAACACATATTCGACCCCACATATTTGCACTTTTCGAGAGCTAACACGCCATTATTTTGAAGCTTCCACTTTCTTTTCCGAGACTCTGCAGTGCTTCTGTGGAGAGCTTTTATAGCTGGGTCTATGTCTAGCCCTGCAGGTGAGGGAGTGCATAGAGACAGTGGAGCATTTTTTATACCTCCGCTGGGTCTCTGCAGCACAGTTTTTTTTTTCAGCACTCCCTCCCAACTTACAGGAGTGTTTCTGTGGCAGTATAGCTGACGAGCTGACACTTCAAAAGTGCCTCACCGAGCTCTTAATGGCCCCTTCCTGAAACGTATGACAAATCAGACTGCTGCAGGTTGATATCTGATGCAGTAAAAATTGCCCTACAAGAGGCTGTCTTCTGACTCTGCGCCCGGATGAGTTGAGATGTCGGTTTTTCAGCTTTTTGTGTTTCCCACCTGCTCTTTCGTCACGTGTTGCTCAGGGTGGTGTGCCCCTAAATTTGGCAATTGTCATCAAGTCAGACTGTGTCTACACTCGCTCTTTGCCTCCACCTGCCTTCTCTCCCCTTGTGCAATGCTTTTCCCCGAGTCTCTGCTGCGCTTTAGCTCTGACACCAGAACCTTTCACCTGGGCATCATCACCGGTCCTTGCACAAATAGAGTTTGACGCAGCGGTGTCTCAGCTGTAGTTCAATCTTGGCTCTCTTCTGTGCCGGGGGCCCAGTGAAGCTATACTTACAAGCATGTGGATGAGTGCTCTGAAGAATTTTAGTCAGGTCAGGCCTTAAAGGACAATGGATATTTTTATCTCGGACAAGCTGACACTGCGATCAGTGTTATTGCACATATAAGGGATAAGTGTAATACCTTTATACACGTTTCTGTAGAACATTTATTCCTACGATTTGTGAACAGATAATCCAGTTAGAATATCAAACAATGTCTTTCTTGGTAAAAGCAAAGTGTTGACGGCATGTTCCCTTTAGATCTTTGGAATTGTGGGAAATATAATGACATAGCAACGGACACCAACTGCGAGTTCTTTCATGGCTAGCTGTTTCTGATTTATTCTAAGCTAAGGTAACTCTTGGCTACAGCTACAGACATGAGAGTTATATTTATTGTCTCATCTAATGTCAGCATGAAAGTGAAAAATCTTACTTCCCAAATTGTCAAACTATTCACGGCTTAAGACTAATGGCATTCTGTTGCCTCCGGGACGATAGAAAATGTGATTGGAATGGACAGAGATCTTCCCCGGGATGCCTCCGGGACAAAGGGGATTTTTGTATGCACCTATGTGTAACTATGCCTTAGTAAATGACAAACCAAGTGCTGGCTACAATAAAGGGTCTAATAAAGTCTTGCGCAGTAAACCCACTATCTACGGAGGATGGGCATGGACAAATCTGTGTTGAAACCAACAAGATGAGAGCTAGTTAGCTTTTAGCAGCCGGTGGGCAGCAGTGTGTTTTGGTGTGTTTGGCTAAGGGAGCAGACAGCTCACAGAGGCACTACCTCACAGCTAACAGAGCTAACAAAGCTAGCAGCTAAACACACAGCAGGACAGAGAGTTTTTGTTTAGTGGAACATGTTGAGTCATAAACAGTGAAATGCAGTTTCATGTGAAAACACAAGTTTACAGTAAATAAATGTATTGAAGTACTTCGGCCTGGTACAGTTTGGGGATAAAGTACTTTGGATACTAATACTTTTGACGAGCAACTGTAGATGGTGATAACAAAGCAAAAAACCTTTGTGGTGGTTTACATCCGCTTCTGGACAGTTAAAGTTATTCGGACGGTTCCCGAAAAAAAATAATCTGGAATCCTGCATATTTCTCAGTAGACAGAGTAGAAGCTGAACTTCTGTAGTTTGATAGTCAGTACAGTAAGTGACATGACATCCTTTCCTTGTGGACTGGGCACAAGCTGTGACATTGCTGAACTACCTGCGGCCACTGCTCCCTTTGATATTCTAGACCACATATGCAGCGCTCCTACTTCCTTGACCCGAAATCAAAGTGTTGTCTCCATCTCTACCCCACTTAGGTCTTCCTCTGGCGTCACGCAGTTGAAATAGAGAGTCAAAATTCACGCTTCGCTTCCTGGACGCAGGATGGTTACAAATGCACCTGTTAGTGCTGCTCTCCCTTTGGACCTCCAAGAAATCTCTTCCTCTAAAAATACAACACACTGCTTGTCAGAAAGTAGAGGCAGGCTATTTTCCCTTCTCTGTGTTCTGCCACAAAAAGTCTCAATTCCCTCGGTGGATGAGGCTACTTTGCGAAGAGGAAGCGGAGGGACTGAGAGACAGTTTGTTCCTTTTGTTCCCTGGTGAAAACCCCAGCTACAGTGCCATTGTGTAAACAGGAAAATGCAGTACTGCCCTAATCTTCTTGCATCATCATTGTATTAGCACTTAAAACGTTCCAGACAGGGTTTTTCCCATTTTTGTTCAACAGTATGGACAGTGGAAGCCTAAAGCTAGGAAGTGATGAAAATGCTTACTTAGCCCTTCACATTAAAGTAACCGCCGGGGAGGGGAGGCAGTGCTGCAAGGTGCAATGAAACACTTTACAGCCTCCCTCCTCTGCTCCCCTGGTACTGAAGCATGCAGACAGGCTTAATACCTCCAGACCTGGGGGTGTTGATCTGCCTGCAGGGCTCACTTAGTAACACTTGTTTTATAAACTTTCTCCTCACATGACCTCTAACAGCCTTCATTTTTAATGGAAGACTGCTTTGACTTTTCTGTAATATCCACGCTCTGATATACTGCTACACTGCACAGCTTACAGCAGCTACAAACATTCTGTGTCATTTAAGGTGTAGCCATTTTTCACCCCGAGCTATTTGGTTCGCAGTGATCGCCATACCTGTCCAATCTTCAAGATGGATTGCCTCGGCCCATATGGTCGCTGCTGTTCACAGCTGTATAGTGTGAGTCTATGGTGATTGGGTAATTAGATTGCCCGCAGTGATTAGACGGTCCAGGTCTGAAGTGCAGTATGTGCCAGATGACTGTTGCACACACACAAACAAACAAGCTGAGAGGATCAAATATGAATGGGATTATTGAACCACCACAGATTAGATTATCTTCCAGTGCCTTGGTGGTATTTTCTCTTCTATTTATTCTTAGAAATTTGACTGAGCATCAGTAGAGTTTCAGCCGATTATCTACCTCAAACCAAGCTGAAATAGACATTAAATAGTAGTTTTCTCTTTAGCTTTTATGTTTTTCTATTGGTCTTATTTCAGAGTGCAAAAATCTGTTTATACTCAGAGTTGCTGTACTGTAGATGATAGAGAGATTGGACTCGTTCAGGAACTGTTGTTGATGTGGGCCTTTAACATCCATTGAGATATCGAAATGATACATACTGGGGATACACGATAATATCAGGTCATTATCGGCCAATAAAGGCATCGACCCAAGGCATCTGTGCAGCTAGCAGTCCAGACTGGGTGTTCAGAGAACCAGCTGAGTGTTGGTGTTTACACTGGCAGGAGCTTTAGACTGGGATGGGCCAGACTAGCTGGTTAGCATGCTAACTTCTGCAACACAATGCACGGACGTCATGAGGTCAAAACGGTTCATTCTTCACATTCTGTTGATAATCTTTGCATTTTTTAGAAAACTTTTTCAACTGAAACTCTTACATATTGCACCTTTAATTCTGGGCATGCAACACAAAACTGTTGTCTAATTAGTTTTCTTATTTTTACCCGTGAATTTGTACGTACAAATGTAATTTGTCTGCACCTGCTAGCGGGCAATTGCTATTACAGTTGGTAAATAATTAATTCCACTACGGGAAAGACTTGATGATGTTCTCTGCAATTAGGTGGGAAATAATATGTGCATATGTCAGTATTGGCATTCACAATTGCCCAAAATGAGTTGTAAAATGCTGGAGTATTGGATTTTGGCAAAAAGCCAATATCCTGCATCTCTAATATATGCAAATAAACCTGACCTACTTGACCCGTGTTTAATGATTCTTCAAACAACATGCTGTGTCCATGCCAGTGCAGTCTACAATGCAGCTGCGTGCATTTTGTGCCAGCGTCTGGCCACTGACACTGTTCAATAATGAGCTGTAAAGCTGTCATCCTCAGCTCCCTTAGCAAAGCCTTTATAGGAGGCTGAAACTTCAGTGGATGTTGAGATTAATTTATGGTGTCACCCTGGCCTGAGGATTTTAATGATCTTTGTGTATGTGTGTGTGAGAGTGAGTTCCTTGTTCTCTCTATGGCTCTGTTTGCCTTTCATTCTGCCTCTCTCTGTCTCTATCGTCTGTGCTCTGGGGGCAGCATGTTCAGCAGTGTGCCTCGAGATGAGCATTAGCACTCCCATTTACACAGCAACACTGAGTCATGAGAACAAAGCTTCGCTCCTCTCGTCCAACATTTTTCTCTTTCTCTGTCCATCTCCGCTGGTGTTATACCACAGTATGAGAGAGCGTGAAGCTACAAGTCTATGAATCACGGTAAATCAGCAGATAGCATGTGCAATATCCACCAGAATATACTGGAACAAACGCTTCTTGACTTATAGTGCTTCCTTTGATGGTGGAGGACCATTACAGTATAGGAAAATATACACTCTACAGTCATTGCTATGCAAATAGTTTAAGTCCAGTCAGGCTAATAATGATATCTTGATTTGATCCCCATTTACAAATACAGTATGAGAGACCAGTTATCCAAGGGCTTGCTCATTGGGGAAAGTTGAATGCATGTCTAGACTTGCTCTATATATACTTGCATAGCCAGACGTATGTCTACAACACTAGTGCTGGAAAAAGGTCTACTGCTTGTTCTGGTATAGGGGAAAAAAATGCTCTGGCTTGTTTGCATATCTTTAAACCAATTTCAGTCGTCTTGGGCGGCGCTGAACCCTGGACGCAGTGTCCCTGCAAAATAGTGTTGGGGGGTTTGCATGTGGGGAGGTGAGCTCTGGCATTAAAATGGCCAAATCTCCACAAAAGAAAAGGTAAAAGCTGCCAGCTTTTGCCATCAGCAACCAGGTTATTTTAGAGTAGCTTGCCTTGCTAGCTTGGAGGTTGTCCTTGTTTCACGTAGTGTTGGGGATTTTGACAGTACACTATACGCAGATAGCAGACCGAAGGGGGAAATAGGGGCCCAATGACAGGCTTTATACCAGGAGTCTACATCCGGTAAGTCAGACTATGAAAAGTGTCATGAGATAACTTTGTTTAAAAATTGACTTGAGTTGAGTTCATCCTGTCTTTTTTCCTTATAATGCTACATTGTGAACAACAAATCAGCTGTTGAAGTCAGCAGGAAGAGAGCTAGTTAGCTAGTTAGCAGCCATTGGGCAGCAGAGTTTGGCTTAGGGAGGTAACAGCTAACAGAGCCAGTAGCTTACAGCAGAGCTAAACGCACAGCAGGACTGAGAGTTTCTGTTCAGAGGAAAATGAAGCATTAAACAGTGAACTGCAGTTTAATGTGACAACACAAGTTTACAGAAAATAAATGTACTTCAGCCTAGTGTTTATTGGAGGTAAAAGTAGTGTTAATGCTAATACATTAGCAACTGTGACTCAAGAAAAACATTTTGAGGCAGTTTACGTTTACTTCAGGATGGTTAAAACAGCTTTTGGGGCAGAGTCCTGTCGTGTGTTTGAGTAAGCTAACAGCTAGCAGAGCTAATAACTAACAACTAGCAGAACGAACAGCTAAACACACAGCGGGTATGAGAGTTTTGGCTCAGAGGAACATGAAGCATTATACAGTGTACTGCAATTTAATGTGACAACACAAGTTTACGATAGATACATGTACTGAAGCACCTTTTGGATTCTGATGATGCCCCTCCTTATTACATCACAAATAACATGTTCAATGTACACCAACATGATCAGGAGTCAGATGGTTAGGCCAACAACTGCCCTATGTTTTAACAGTGCGTCATTAAAGACCGCAGTCCTCTCCTGTCCTGTTGCTATGTGGAGACACCTGGGAAACGCATGGTCTTTTTCTGTTTCTACACTCTGAGAGTAGTTGTGAGTACAATTTGAAGGCAGGAGAGAAAGCTTGTAGGGGGTACAACCACTGCCCAGCTGTACTTTGTTCTGCACTGCCTGGCCAGCTGTATCAATCTGTCCAGAACAAAGTCTGCATGTGTGAGCCAGCCTCTGTACATTGTTGACTGGCAGCAGCAGGTCCCCAGTGATGATGGAGACTTATTACCTAGCGCGCTGTTGAACGGTGTCACACGGGGACAAAGGCAAGTGGAGGCAAGTGCTGTCGTCTGCTGTGTATGTGTGAGGCATTGGCTTTGCTTGCAGGATCTTTTCCATCACCTTTCCTTTTTCCTCTCCTCTCCTCTTCTGCCCTGTGGTGCTATACCCTTCAGCCTCCTCCCGGAGGGCCGCTCGGTGCCACCCTTGGATCAGTTTGCCGTTGATTCACCAGAGTCTTTGGCACAAGATCAAGCCGAAGAAGACAGACCAAATATGACCTCAAAGAGTGAGGCAGAGAGCTGCTGCAGGAGTGGAGTCTGGATTTTATCGCCACGAGTCTTTACTTTGATGGGGTATACTTAGCATTGGTAATTTCTTCTTAACGGGAGGTGTAATTGCCTCTCCTTTATGAACTCCTTTAGATATTTACACACCCTCATGCACCAGTGCATTTTTGTGAGACTCAGGCATGTACACAGACAATTAGTTTGGGTTGAGGCAATTTTCGCAATTCAGCTTCATGTGCAAGCTTTATATACTGCATTTTAATGAGGTGACAGAGTGAATTGTTGTCATGATAACATGGCTCATGGCTCTGTTAGGTGTCAAGCCATCTTAGAAGGTGAAATCTGAAGACGAATGAATGATGACACTCTTTGTCATGTTGTCGCTGCCCTATGGGAGTTGTACCACTATACTCCTATAGTCCTCTTTATGCAGTGTTTGTTATGTTCTCTGCAGCATTTATGCTCTGAACTGAGCCAGAGTATCTCACATGAACGAAGATGAGCGATGGTAACGTCATGAGTGAATAGAGTGCTGCTGGCTGTAACATAGTGCAAGCTGTGGTAACACAGGCCTTATGGGAGGCATTGGAGCAATGCATGAAATACTCAAGCAATTCAATTGCCATCACCCCCAGACTGCCAGTGCTCAAAAAACAGCAAACATACAGTTTCCTGCCGAGAGGTAGTTTGCTCTTTTCCGCTCCAGCTCCGGCTCCAGCTTTTTTTGTGTCTGTAAGACATTTTGTAACCACAGCTTTACACGAGGTATTGTAGCGCCTCCAGGATGTACTTGAGTAACGTTGCCAAAGCAGTGCAGCCCTGGGTGGTGCATGATAAGGTGGAAAGAGTCTCTTTGCACTGCACTACCTGCTGTAATGCTGTAGACATCTCCTAAACCAAAAGCTGCTCCAAACCACTCCTGAGAACGTTTTGGTTCAGGTACTTATCAGTCCCTCAGGGCTTTTTTTGAGATTGTTGCGGCCTAAAATGCTGGATCTCACTCAACGTTTCCTAAAAAATTGCGATGCGTGTTGTGATGTTAACAGTTATTTCCTTTGCCAAGGAGGTTAATTTTTCGCTGATTGGTTGGTTGGTTGGTTGGTTTATCAGCAGGATTACACAAAACAATACTGAATGGATTTCCATACAACTTGAATGGAGGATGGGTCTTGGCCCAGAATAGACCCCATTAACTTTTGGTGCAGGTCCTGAAAAAAGGGATTGAACTTTTTCTTACTTTCTTTAACATTTCAAAACAGGGCATTTTTAGATGTAATTTTTGTTAATTTCTCAGGGAATAGTGCATGGATCTTGATGAAAAGAATCAGGGGTATTTAACTGGCAACCACAATTTCATGCGGATCCAAATAGAAAATCCTGATCTAGCGGATTTAAATGTGTTGTATCTGATATTGGATTAGGCTTGATTGAATTAAAGGAAACTATTGGGCCTTGGCAGATGTACACACTCTACTGACAACAGCGTTGTTCACAGTGCAAAACAGTTTACCCCCACCTTTGTGCAGAACATCAGGGAAATACTTTTTGTTGGTAAATGTGAGACATTTGTGTTGCGTATGTCTGCATCTTTACAACCAGAAACCAAAGAACCCAAAAAAGAAGGGTCATTGCATCTCCAAATCTTGCTTTGGTTCCAGACTGTGGTGCCAGCTGTATTGAAGTCTATGGGAGATGCATGGAGAAACACACTAAAACCCAACATATCCTATTAATCTTCTCTCTGAGGTGAGTTCTTTCGTTTTCTGGAGGCATTCGCTCATCAGTAGTCATATGATGTAGACATGTTGGGTTTTAGTGTGTTTCTCCATGCAAAGCAAGATTTGGTGACATAATGACCTTGACCTGGCCAGAAACAAGGAAATGGATTTGGTGAAATGTATGGCTAAACATTGCTATGATTGGTGAAACTATAAGGATTGGTCAAATTTGTAGCAAAAGTTGCAGTGATTGGACCAAATTGCAAAGTTGTACTGAATTCACAGGAACTGGTTAATTTTGTCTTAATTGTTGCGATCGCAACAACACAACTTCCTGGAGGAAGTGATTTAATTCAGTACTTAGACAAAGCCATTATCAGAATGACGTTACAGTCCACAAACCTTTGACTTCTCATCTTTGTTGTCCGGAGGGCTGGATTGAAAAACTAAATATGCAATATACATAAAAAGGAAAACAGAAGAGGAGAGAAAAAAGAGATGCTCTTTAAATGATTGCACACTTGTAAGGGCCCTAATGCCAGGATCATTTTTCTCATAAGCCATAACAACCCATTACTTGCCTCTAAACTCTGTAATCACTCCATACTATCATCAATAATGATAATTTATTTAGAAGCAGTATTGTAGTGCAGTCCATGCCAGCAACACTACAAGGTCAGACCTGTAGGGCAGTGCTGGCACGTTTACACACTCTGTTGTTTTAAAGGAGAAAGTCTTTTTTTTGTAATATTTTTTTATGAAAAGTCTTTCATGTCAGCCTGGATTCGAACACAGTTCACCACAATGATTGGCTTGCTGCTGCCTTGTTGAGGAGACCTTTGGTACGCCTACCTGTCACTATGCAAAAATCTCCACCAATGTCGTTATTCCCCCCGTGCACCAGGAGTGCGTGATTGGCTGAAACCAGGAGAGTAAGCTGTGTTGTCATCACGGCCTGCTCATTGATATGCTCTAGCGTTCCTCACACAAGTCTCATAGGAGTTTTAAGCTATTGTTGTGCACACACACGCTCACATATACACACATAAGCTCACACATATACACGGTGGAGATGACAAATGCATGGATTTACACGGAACAAAGGAAGAAGAGGGAGCGAGTGTGAGAGAGGGAGTATTATGATAGAGTGAAATTCAATCTCAAGGTGCCCTTGGAGACTCAACTCACTTCTCACATTCAGGAGAAGGAATGATTGTTCTTTAATCTACAGAGAGCTGAAGCCCTGACGCCACAGTTTGGTTAGTTGTTCCGCTTCTGTGCTTCAATGCAGTCTTGTTTAGCCGGTCTGAAACTACTGGATTATCAACAGGATTAATTCTATTGACTCTGTTGATTCCCTGACTTTTCATCTAATGCGATCAGTGGGTTGACATTTTTAGAGCGAGAATGTCTCAGCTACTATTGCATGGATTTCCATGAAATGTGCTGCACGCATTCATGTTCCCCACAGGATTAATTGTAACAACTTTGGTGCCATTTGAATCTCAAAAATTTTAGACTGTCCAGTATTTTGGTTCACTTCTCTTTGGCTCTCAGTACAGCACTCAGATTTTGCTTGACTTTTTCTAATTGTTGCTGACAGTCAGCCAAAAATAGCAGAATCCCATAAAGTCTGATGTTTTCTCCACACTTTGAAACCTACCCATCCTAAGTTGAGGAGCGCATCTTCTTTCCTTCCAGTCAGGCTGACATCACTTAGTGCGTGACTTTATGAATGATTGATAGGAGTGAGTGCCCCATCCTCCTCTGTGGCGATAGGGGACGAGGGGTTGGTGACGGAGGGAGGAAGAGACAGACAGAGACAACGTCAGATACATAATCGCACCTCAGTGTCGTGGTGAGACGGGGGAAAGGGTCCAGTCGCGGGCTAGACAGAGGGAGAGACATGAGAGTTAGCCTCGCTGATTGAAGAGACTTGTTGTGTGTGTGTGTGTGTGTGTGTGTGTGTGTGTGTGTGTGTGTGTGTGTGTGTGTGTGTGTGTGTGTGTGTGTGTGCGCATCTTGGCACTCAGACAGGCAGGAATGCGATGCGTGGATCGATACTGTCCTTATAGGACCCAGATCAGCCCTGTGCTCGCTCCCTCAACGGGGAGACTGATTGCATGTTCTGACCCAGCCAAGTGTTGATTTACCATAGAGGGCTATTCATTTCAATCTGCATCTAAGTTGAACAACATTTTCATATTGATCCAAGACTCTTAGCATTATCCAAAGTCTTTCCCATAACAGTCCCATGAATGGCACGATCAATTCCAGCAGTCAGTATTGTCTCAGTTATATCTGCTCCCTGCTCCACTGTACAAACAGTACACATGGATCCCATACTGTACACTGATCAGACATAACATAACCACTGACAGGTGAAGTGAATAACCTATAGGAAGTGGCACCTGTGGGTGGGATAAATTAGGCAGCAAGTGGACATTTTGTCTTCAAAGTTGATGTGTTGGAAGCAGGAAAAATGTACAAGTGTAAGGATCGTGTTGGGTGTTCCAGGTCTGCAGTGGTTGGTTCCTACGAAAAGTGGTCTAACAGGTGAACGGCTCATTGATGTGCGTGGGGAGGGAAGGCTAGCGTGTGTTGGCCAATCCCACAGAAGAGCTCCTGTAGCACAAATTGCTGAACAAGTTAATGCCGGTTCTGATAGAAAAGTGTCAGCTGCCTGTTCACCGCCGTAAGTGGCTACAATTTGCACGTTAGCGTCAGAACTGGACCATAGAATCACATTTTCTTTTACATCATGTGGATGTACAGGTGCGTGTGGGTAATGTTATGCTGGGAAACCTTGGGTCCTGCCATTCGTGTGGATGTTATTTTTATATGTACCACTTTGCAGACCAAGTGCAACCCCTTCATGGAAATGGTATTCCCTAATGGCAGTGGCCTCATTCAGCAGGATAACTCTCCCTGCCACGCTGCAAAAATGGTTCAGGAATGGTTTGAGGAACACAACAACGACTTGAAGGTGTTGACTTGGCCTCCAAATTCCCCAGATCTCAATCCAGTCTAGCATCTGTGGGATGGAGGCCCCACCTCACAACCTATGGAACTTAAAGGACCTGTCGTAACGTCAAATTTTATATCACAGAGCAAAAAAATCTTACTATTATCATGAAGGACACCGTGCACACAGTTTGTTTTCTACATAGACAACGGCTAACAACGTGCTTAGCTTTAGAATCTCTCCCTGAACCACATCTGAGGCGCACGTGAGCGTCAACTGGAAAAAAAAGAGTCATGTGTGTGCTTTGAAGGCCCAGAGGCTCGTCATATTGATTCTCATGCAGGTCAACACAAGTGTTAAAAAACGCTGTATACACACATGCACTCAGAGACACGCAGGGGCAGATGCTAGACATCTTTATCCTGTCTCTCTCTCTCTCTCATGCATCATGCTGTGCTGTAATGGAGAGCTTTACAGTTACTACTACTACTACTGCTGCACTCTGCTCTCTTCCCCCTTACATTAAATAATGCAGCTGGCCATTGTGCCCCCCCCCCACGTCCCGTAGCAGCCCATATCAGCAGATTTCCGCTCGCACTGCTATCGCGAAGAGTAACTATGTCCAATTCAGCATTTACGGGGCCAACGCTATAAACACAATCAGTCCATTTACACAAGAGCAGCATCAGATGTTTGTTTTCAGCTGTTGTTCTCCCAAAAGAATGCATATTGGGGGAATTGCTCTCTACTACACCTGCCTTTTTTGATGTATATAATTGCCACAGTTAGAACACCTTCACAAAGACAGAGAGCAGCCTTAAAACCCACATGCCTCATCCGCATTAAAGATTTAGATTGTTTATTTATTTATGGCTCCTCTTTATGCGTTTCTTTGTGTGAAATGTTATGCATAATGTTGTCGTTAATCATTGATAAGATGGTAACTTTTTCCTCCATTATCTCTGTGCCGATGGCTGTTTGTGCCCATGTACCTGAAGCTAATATATTCAAAAAAGCTTGTCCAGTAGTCACTTGCTAATTCTTTAATGCAAATATCAGCATATGACAGCCAACAAGTCAGTTTTTAGATCAATGTATCCACAACTACAACAAATACAGGCATACATGCTCAATTATATCCATACATACAGTACATTCATAAGCAATTACTAATGCGGCATCAAAGCAAACCCTGCCTTTACATACATAAATGCATCAATTTGCGCATACCATTATTTTTTAATCATATAACGCTCCAATCAATTGCCTCATTTGTACCATTTAACTGAGTAAATAGCCCTAAAGGAGATTGGGTCAAATCAAAGGGATCAGCCATGGATGGTCTCTGTTTGATCATCGCATTTAGAGGGGAAACCCCCCAATTAGCTGTGCGGAAGCTGAGTAAAAAGGATAATTTGTGAAGGAGGGGAAATATGTAATTTGATTTATCTCCTTGTGGTGCGCCTGACTGTCTTTGTTTATAGTTTTAGTACAATGTAGTTCCTGAATATTGCACAGGCAGAGAAATGATTGAAAAAAACAGTTGTAAAAACTTAAAGATGCTATATGTGAGAATTGGCCACCTGCCAAATTCATTCTCCAAACAACTCCAGACATAACCGCTAACTGCTGCTAACTGTAGCTGCTGTTATCTGGTAAGCTCAGTTAACTGTGCAGCTAGCGAGTGATCCTATTAGCCTACTCTGCTCATCTATCAGCTATCTTCAATAGATATCTCTTCAACCCAGTACACAGGCATCTTTGACATAACATCAAAACGGTTATTTATTCACATTCTGTAGATCATTTTAGTTAATTTTTGAATGTTTTCAACACAAATTCTTACATATTGCACCTTTAATGTCAAACTACATAAACTGCAACACTATGCAAGTTTTAGAAGTCAGTGTTTGTGGATGCACAGTTTTTTTTCTCTTATTTTGAAAGTGCCTCATTAAAGGAACAAACAGTAATAGTGATATAACACTGTGCTAGACCACACAGTGGTTCTAGTAAAGTAATAATATTTTGAGAATCTTGTTTGGGGCTGCAACTAACAATTATTTTCATTGTCGATGACAATGAGTATTTTCCCGATCAATTGTTGCTTGCTCTGTAAAATGCCATCATATTGTAAAAAATGTCAAGCCATGTTTGTTTGACCATAATAATATCCTTTCAGTTGTAGTTTTGTTATTGCATCCTGTAGTTTGTCTCCTTCTCCTGTCTTCCCCTCCCACTGCGTCGGTGAATGACCGGAGATGAAACACTTGAAAGGCCTTAGTGCTGGAGGGGTCATTGTACTAGGATATGCATGCATGTGTATGGGTGAATTTGTGTTCTCATTGGATGCACACTCACAGCGTCCACACTCGCACACACAGACTGAAGTCCGTTTTGTCTTGACAGGATGATGAAGTGGTGCTCCAGTGCGTGGCCTGCATCCAGAAGGAGAATCGCAAGTTCTGCCTGGCTGCTGAGGGGCTGGGCAATCGGCTGTGTTACCTGGAGCCCACATCTGAGGCAAAGGTAGGCACAGTAATTCCACTGTTGCACGGTTTGATCCTCTCTGATCTGAAAAACGCTGTGGAGAGAACACAGAGATGCATGTCGCTGGCGTGGGACGTCTTCAAAGCTCAGCTCCTTAATCAAAAGTCACCTATGTTTGTTTACTTTGCAGTTATATTATCAACTTTATGCTCACGCACAGACACTAATATATTCAGCAAATGTCACATGAAGCAGTTTTCAGGAAAGTGAACTGGATGAAAGGACCCGAGAGCTCCATGGAAACCAGACATCCATTCAGTTCATCCTTGTTTAGGTCGAGCAAAGATTCAGTGAAGCCAAGCAGGGTCGCACAGAAAGGCAGCTGAGCGCGCCATCAAAGCCGCAACAGCATCCACTGCAGTCTCCTTGATGAGCTTTTCTTCCCAGGGTTCACAGACGACGTTGCATCTCTGCGGGCCCGTCGTCAGATGATAATTCCCTGAAATTACGCCCCTGGACATGTTTGATGGATTGTTTCATAAACAATGCTGTCGTTGGCTTTAATTGCCTACAGCTTTATTGCAGCTGAGCAGCACACGGTTGTAAGCGCTGACGCATTTGCTGGTTTTGTGCGACTAAGTGCAAAGTTTTAATTACGACAGTCGAGTTAAATTTAATTGTTTGCCTTCGGAATCAGCAGGTTGCCACCCAAATGCATTATGGAAATTATGCGAGCACATCCTCAACCCTTTTCTTCAATAAGCTATTAGGCAGACGATGATTGGCTGTCGGAGAGAATCGTGACCATCCCAAGACACTCTCACCTTTCACTGGCCCCTGTTGCTGTGTTGATGATCTGGCATTAATGTTTTCCTACAGCAAAGCCTGTTGACAGCAGGCCTAATGGGCTTTTTCCACATTGATTGTCTTTTAATCATAATCCATTAGTATTGTCTGAGATTAATTTCGCTCGAGCTCTGACACCAGGCATATACAGTGTGTCAGTGTGTGAGAGTCACAAGAGGGACAACATGAGGAGGCTGAAAGAGGAATAAAAGATCCATGTACTCCTGGCATTTAGAATTTCTCTCTTTTCAACCACCTCCTCCAACAGCTCACACAAAGAGTATCTGTGTGTGTGTGTGTGCGTTATTGTCCACAGAGGGAGGCGAGGCTTTCACCCCATATTGGATGGTAATTATACCTGACAGGTGTGATGGATGTTCTCCCTGTCTTGCACTTTGTCTTCATTGCCTGCCGGTTTTATGAAAAGGCATCAACCCACCTCTGGGATCAGCACCAGAGAGGTGAAAAAACACAAGATGGCAATTTAGAAGTGGGCCTAGGCGACTGAATGGGATGCCTCCCTTTCCTTGGTGAGCTAGTCTAGTAATGGGGTACAGAACCAGCACGACAGGATGTGGTTGATTTAAGGTGTGCACAGTTTAAATGGCAACATCAATCAGCCTGTGAGGAGCTGGTTGATTGTGATATACGACCAGCAGCTCCTGCCTGTCAGCGACTCAATATTATGACCACTGGAGAGTAGATGCCCACATACCATAATGGCCGTGATGCTGTGTCGTAGAACTGTGTACAGTATGTGAGTCCAGAAACTATCGTTTGATATTTGGTTTGTTTAAGTTCCTTCCTTCAACCCGCCAATTAACAGTTTTAGCGGCTCTTCCAATTACGCTGAAAAGGAATAACAGAGTACGAGGTCACCTCCTCAAGGCAGTCGACTTCAACCCTTTTTGACCTTCTCTCTAGAGACTTAAATAAAGACGTGATCTATCCTTGCCTACCATCTAGCTACACTCTTTCCCTCGTTACACTGCTGCTCATAAAGCAAACGTCAGGGCATGGCCAGGCAGCCGTAAAGCTGTCTCCCCGCTCTGCCCTGTGAGAGGACATCCTGACAGGGCTGGATACTCATCATCCCTTCCGGCTCTTATGGACCTTCATTTCACTGCCTTGCTCTCTCAAGATGGTCCCCTCCCCACCAACTGTTACAGTCCTGCGCCTGGAGAGAGCAAAGGTCGGCCGTTAGTCACCCAGAGAGATGAGGGCGGGGCAGGATGGCTTGCCACCAGGACTTATTTTTTATGATTTCCCCATAATGACACTGCTGGAGAGAAGGGTGTAAACTGGGAAACAGAAAAAAAAGAATATGCCAGACTCCATAAATAAAAAATGAGATATAACAAACAAAATATAACGTTTCATTGAGCTAAAGATGGGCTGGTAGGCACCGCTGGACTCTCTTTAGCTTTGTTCTTTGGCATCTAAATGCTACTCACCAACTGTGTCTTTCTGCTGTTTTTTGCTGTTATGTTGGTGTTTTTGGATTTTTTTTTTTTGTGGCTGGAACAACTGCCTATTGTTGCAGCTGAAAAACAACACTAGCCTATGAGGGTGGTGAGACTGAACTAAAGCTGTAATTGGTGTTCTCTGTGGGTTCGTCACTTTGGGCGATACCTGTCACATACAATAAGTCATATTCAGTGTTCAGAATATTTAACAAACAGATATGAGAGAGGCATCATACTCTCCTTTCAGTGCATTTATGGGAGGGTTAAATGTTTATTTGCATAAATGTAAAATAATAGCATAAATGAGACATTTTGGATGAAAATAAAATCATCTCTCAAAATTAAACTAATCAATCAATTTGATGTCTAAGTTAAGTGATTGCGTATCTGTAGTCTGCAGCTGGCCAATGAGAGTATCCAGAAATACTGTTGGCATGTGTTGCAATAAATCAAGTCATCTCTATAAGGTTTCACTTACCTACATTTTAATGATCAGATAGCTGTGGCTGTGCACAGTGGTGGTCATTTAAGTCTTAGAGATCTAATGCAGGCATATATAAATAAATCCTTTGATACTTCACCCTGAAATTGGGTTGTGTGAAGTTGAAAATGAGGTTAGCTATACCTGTGTGAATGAACCAGTTTGGGAGGAGTTGAGATACTCAGTAAGGAGGTCAGTGAGGGTGTTTAGGTTGATATCATTTATCTTGTAGCCGTACTTCTACTTTCCTCATTGTGTCAGTGAATTTCCTCTATCCTCTCCTGTCCCGTCCTGTGCTGTCCTGGTTTTGGATGCAATTTGGCATCTTGTGCCTTTGTCTAATAGCGCTGTGTCCAAGTCCTGGCTTATCTGAGCGCCGACTGACCTGAGAGCACTTAATCTGTTTCTAAAGTACCTTTTAATGAATATCGCCCACTTGATTAAGAAGAAATTGGTTCGAGAGCGGTAAAAAATGCAGTAGTCAGCACAGACTTTAGGGCATCTAATCAGAAGATCCCTGTAGATTCAGGGGGCAGCTTTCATTTTTCTGGCAATGTGTGAATGTTTTGCTTGTGTAGCAAAAAGTTCTTTGCATATTAAATCAAAATCAGTATTGTTGGGACAGGTGACAGTAGTGATCATTTCATGATGACCAAGAGGAAAGCAACAAGCATTACATAGTGCATTTACTGTGCACCTCTTCAGGTGCATTGTGAATCTACTATAACTACAGCAGTGACATTCATTTCAAGTAGCTTTAATCAATGTTTTTATTAACAATGAGTCAAACAATGGATCAAAACAAATGAACAACGGATCAAACAAGTGAAGGGGTCACAGATCCAACCAGTAGACAGACAAAGTTAGCAACTAGCTGGTGAACATAGTGCAACATTTAGCAAGTAAAGTGGTTGCTACTTCCTTCAGGAGTTGGTAGAGACCAAAAATGGAGCTAAAAGGCGATTGAATATTGGACTTACAGCAGGTTTAACGCTGCAGTAGGCCATTTTGCACCTTGGTGGTCTCATAACAATACAGAAGTTGATTCACTGCACAATCCTTGGACCTGTGTGAAAATGTCCTGATTTTTGAGGGGACTGTGCCCCCTCGTGATGCTGATTAGAGAACATTTTGCCTCAGTAACAACACACCATCAGGAATGAACTCTTGAATTAATCTTCTGAGGTACTCTTGTCCTCTGTAGCATCATTTTTTGATTGCACTTGACAAGACTAAATCTGCTTCATGCAGCTGGAAACTATTACTATGAGAATGTGTGAGAAGAAGATTATGTGAGTGCTGTATGTAAACTAAATAAAAGTAGTCTTAAAAACTCAATTTTGAGAGCTTTCAGCTGTTAATTTTAAACCCACTCCCCTGTTTTTGCAGTATGTTCCTCCAGACCTGTGCATCTGCACCTTTGTGCTGGAACAGTCTCTGTCAGTACGGGCCCTGCAGGAGATGCTGGCTAAGAGTGGACAGAACAGCGAAGGGGTAAGTACACTATGTGTGCTATCACACACACACACACACACACACACACACACACACACACACACACAGACACACACACACACGGATAGGAAACAATCTTACAATCCATACTTCAACTCTTTTCATAAGCCATCCCTGAGTCATGTACTGTATGTCCCATTCTGTTAGACGTTCAAAGAGGAGGTTGTAAAACAGTTTATTGTAATGAATGCAGTCAGCTAGGTTGAACACTCTTAACTTGTTCAGTCACTATAAAGAGATTAATGGGCAAAATAGGCCCATTACAGTGGCCTGGGGACCCCGACTGCAGCGAGGTCTGGGCCCCCATGAATATTGATGAGGATGCCGTGGTATTACTGCAGCTTTTCCTCAAGTGCCTCGTGCACTTTTGCCCATTTGATTAACACCGAGCCTTGAAGGAAAACAGCTTCATTTCGCTGCATATTTTTCTTTGTGAAATAATCTCCCTACAAGCAAAGAGAGCAGCTGGCGGTTTATTTGGCTTTTTCAACAGCTTCAGGAGTCTGTCAGGTGGAAGAATGTGCACAAGTAATCATTGTTTTAGTTGTCTTGTGTTTGCTTCTCTCTCTCACTGCTCTGACACATGTGTAATTCTCCCATCTTTATCTTCTATCTTCTGTGTATAATCTCCATCTTCCGCATGATAGACACGCGGCCCGGATCGATGGGTATGTTCAACACTCATACCATTCCCCTCTCATCCCTAATGCATGCCGCCGTAGATTAGTCACAATACACTATTTGTTCTCTTACTCTCCCCCCCAATTGGTGTCCTATAATATGGCTTCTCTTCTATTACACGTCATCTCCGAACATTCCTCTTTACATCCTAAAGCAATAATAATCTTGGATTATGCAGATGCCAGAGCCGATGCTTCGAAGTAACTAATGATGGTATGGATTTTTTTGTGTACACTGGGTGAGAAGATTGTGTGTGAGCTCCTACCGAGCTGACAGAGACAAATAGAGTTTTGTATAGACTTCCCAATAAGGTTCCCTGCACCCATCAGCTCTCACACGACTCTCTTTCCACTGCTGGAGAACTAGAGCGGCACCAATGCTGGATTAGCGTCAGATTAACATTAGTCTTGTCCTCGGGGCATTCAGATGGATGTTCATTGCAGTATCATTTGTTTTATGCAATCCCTACCACATATGATGAGCTCTAATTTGTCACAGTATCTTCTTTTTACTCACTCACTCTTGGCTGTGTGCTAGGAGATGCAATGAGATGATGCAAACGGCTGAGGCCAAGACTTCTGCAACAAGACAGAAAATGATCATGAGCGATGTGGTCAGAATAGCTCTCAGTTTGTGCCAGGTCACTCTATTCATGCCGCATGGCTAATGATGGTGAGAATGTCCATAAATCCTCATAGTCTTGACTTCTGAGATAAATGAATGTTTCAGTGCTAGAGCTTTGCTGCCACAGTAGACTCTGCTGCAACAGAGGGACGGCAGTCAAAATCATTGGTTCCACTGGCCCTGCAGGGAGTCTTAGAGCTAGCTGGCAGGGAATTATGTACCACAGCAGAGAAAAAATATTCAAAAATATTAAACGCTAAATTAAAGCTCAAATGGGCCCATTTTACTGCTGGTCCAGCTTCGTTCCTCTTGCATCAGCACCTTCTTAAGGCCTTAGTGAAACACTTGAAGTCCAACTGAATTAAGGTTGCATCTTTTTTTCTGCTGCAGCATACGTGTTCTGTAAAACCTGTTTTATCCTTTGAGAAAATATCAGAAACCAAAAGGGAGATAATGATTTTAGATTATCTTTTTAGGCTCCTTGATGGTGCCTGCATTTGAAATACATTTTTTCCGAATACAGTTAGTTCTCTGCTGTGTAGATGGAGCCATTCAAACAGCTCATATTATACTAGAGGTGGGAATCAAGACCCGGTTACAGATGAGAACCGGTTGTAAATTTTCCGATTCATTGGAATTGTATGCCTTGGAGTTTATTAGTTCTTTTTATCAATCCCCCAAACAAACATTCACTGGCAAAATAGTGTACTGCTGATGTCATGTTTGCAGGCAAGATAGCTAATAACAGCATAAACAAACTGCATATAAACCTCCCTCATCCTAACACTCAACTTCAGCATGGACCTTACTCTTCAAAACCACCACTAGCAACACACTTTCAGGCTTGTTAGCTACAGCGCAAGTATTTTTACTTTGTCTTTTAGTCCCTGGCCGGGGCTCAGCCTGCCAACACAGACATGCCCCTCTGGTGGCTGAGAGTAAAACGGGTGTTTCTGATCCCCAAAGACCTTTTTCATTCATTTTCATGTAAAGTAAGCTATTAAAAATGAAAAATGTGACTTACAATAACTAAATGTGATTTCAGTTGGACTTTAATAGTGTTGTGTTTCATACTTGCTGTCAGACTAGTTGGAAGATTTCATACCTTATTTGCCTTTAAAGCAAACTCCCCAGAGGCTTTTCAATGACTAAGATTGGCCATTTTTACTGTGTAACCTCAGTGTTTTCTCTCTACTCACTTTTATCTGTTTTCGATATTGTCTACCTATTCATCATTCTTCGCCTGCGCTGAAATGCCACTGGAGGAAGCGCCATTAAAGGGGAAATGGAGGTTGAATATGTCTCAGCTGAGGCTCTGAAATCAATACGTCTTTGAACAGATGGGCTTATCAATAGATGGTGGCTGGAGCAAATCGGTAGTGCAGGCTGTTTAGCTGGAAGACACTGAGGAAGACGACACACTTGCAGCTCGTGTAAATGCCAACCCCTGTTTAACTCGATATCCACCAGCGAGCATTCTTGTGTGAATTTGTCGTCGCTCACCCAAAAGGCGCTGACCTGTTTGATTTGGGGGTCGCTGGTCAAAAGTGCAAATGATGACATCAGCCGGTCAAAGTAACAGAGATGCACCGACATCTGGTGTGCCCTAGTTTCTTTTCCTCCTCTATCACTGCCACTTCTTTTTTCTTTTAGCTTTATTGAGAGAAACCACAGCACTGTGCCCACACACACACACACACACACACACAAGCACACACACACAGATAATGTAATGTGCTACAGGGCTCACACACCGGGAGGCTGTGTCCTGCTAAATGTCACGTCTTTAAATTGATATGAGGATGTCACTTGTGGTCAACAGCTGGACAGGAAATAGAGCACACTGCTTGTTTCTTCTCTTACACCTCTTTGATCCAATAGTCTTTCCCTTTATGGTCCAATGAACTGAGGGTAATACAGTTTTACTCATTGCAGTTGCTCGAGGTTGTATTGACTTTTTGCTGCATTGTGTCTCCACATGTAGAAGATTCTTTTTCCTCACTCATATGAGCCACAATTTCCCTCACTCTATTCTATCTGTATGACACAGCGCCCAGCCGTGGGATAAGGAAGTGAGCGGAGGACTTGGGGTTTATTGGTTGTGGTGATTGCAGCTGGATATGCCTCGCCGCATTAAGCTCAGTACCTCAGCCAGCGTATAGCAGTAGCCAGAAGCACAGGAGAAGCCTGGAAGCCAGTGCTGCAGTCTGCACGACACAACTGCATCAAATCACAGGCTGGCTATTGTCCCTGTAGCCAGTTGAGGGGGATATACTGGGAAAAGAGAAAAAAGAGAGAGAATCCAAACAGAATCAAAAACAGGCTGTGCATGGTAGGATGTTTTCACAAAACACTGCCATGATTCACATGATTCATGCATCTCAAGAGTTTCTTAGCTTTGGTAAGTCTTGACCAAATATCATTAGTGTCCTGCAGTGGCCGTAGTTTCAATGTAATGTGACATTTTATGGTGTTGGCATTGATTCAGAAATCATTTCTGGATCTTGTGCCAGTGGTATTGCCCTGTAAAATGCCAAAGAATGTTTTCCTTCATCCTGCTCAAAATATGGCATTTTGACAGTCACATAAGCCCCAAGAATAGGGCTGGGCAAATAATATTGCAATATTTTCCTGCTATATCACGATAGACAATATATATGTTACTATTTTGGTCCCCTCAAGCAAATATCACCATATTTTTTTGACCAAATACCCTACGGTGTTTCCCACACATAGACTTTACTTTGGCAGGCCACCCAGGTATATTAACGGCCGTGATCCAGCCTTTAAAACCAGGAAAAGACAACACTTATGCCACATCGTGATTTAATGAGATCCAAATCTAAGATGATATACAGTCTCATCACTATGGTGATATAATATCATTATATTGCCCAGCCCTAGCCAAGGATTTTATAGTAATTTGTACCAAAGACAAAAAGAAGGCAGGTGCAGGCAGAAAGGCTCAGGAGAACAGTAGTCCTTTCTTAATAATGACACTCTTTCTTACCTTAATGCTTCCTAGAGGCTCATAAGGAAGGTGAGTAACATGGGAGCTGCTTGCCGAAGAAAACCAACAAAAGCTCCTCTTTATCCCCTTTGCATCTCTACCAGTAGAGATATCATCTGTTCCCCTCCTGCATCTTAACCCAACCCCATAAGCGGCGGAGTCACTCCCTGCTAATGTTGACATTGCATCGGAAACTGACAGTAGTTGTGCATCCTTCCCACATTCCTGTAGTCGGAGTGCTGGAAAGATGAGTCCGTATCCTGTTCGCTCACGGATACAGGAACCAGTAACACCATCTCCTGTGGCAAGTCAGATTGCATGTCTTCATTGGCGAGATGGGGTGGCAAACCCTCCCCAGGAGATGTGTGCCCCCGAGCTTGAGGTCATCATCGTTGGCGCGAAGGGTCCTCGCTGAGGTCAACTTTCAGTGTCAGAGGTCGGATGTGGATTGAGGCAGTTGGAGGGAGACCACTGGGGCTGTTCTGTCAGGGGCTTGAGCCTGACGTCTAACTACTTATTATGTGTGTGTGTGTGTTTGTGTGTGTGAATTATCTCCACAGGCAGCACAGAGCGGCGGACATAAGACTCTTCTATACGGACATGCCATCCTCCTGCGGCATTCCTTCAGCTCGATGGTAAGAGCTCACCGTCAGTGTCACCATCATGAAAACAAGAAATTCAAACCTGATAAGCAGGAATTTAAGGAAAACTCCACCAATGGTACAGATTTAAGGTGCAACATGCTAGAAATTTAGTTTAAAGCATTAAAAATGTACTAAAATTATCAACAAAATGTGAAATAAATAACAGTTTTGACTTTATATCAAATAAGTCTATTTGTCTTGATGAGATATCCACTGAAGTTAGCATGCTAGCCCCAGGCCTGAAAACCTCTTTCTCCAAGGTTCTAGCAGTGTTAACACCAACACTCCCCTGGTAGTCTAGCTAGCTGCACTGAGCTAACAAGGTAACAGTAGCTACAGTCATAAAAACTAATACAGTTAGCAGCAGTTAGCAGTTACTCTTATGATATGCTGCTCCTATTTGTTGGGAGCATGAATTCAAGGTGGCCAATTCTTACGTATTGCACCTTTAAACTGTATTCACTCTTCTGTATAGCGGTGTCAAAAATATCAAAATATGGATACACATCAAAAGACTATGTTTTGATCAGCAGCATCGCACTCCTGTAACACTGTTGGACTCAAATGATCAAAATAAATACAGCCAGACCAGCGATATCACCTTCATTATCCCAAGCATTCTTCTTCCTTTTCAAAACCTGCCGCCTACATTCCCCACAATGCAATTTAGCCGCTGTTTGACGTCACTGGAGGCAGTTTATCAGATTACTCACAGCCACCTGGAGCAACAAAAGGCTTTATACTACTTTTTTAACATATGCAGTTGTACTCCCCGAGACTTAGTAAACACACTTTAATGTGTAAAATTGGTGGAGTTACCCTTTAAACATGAACATCAGCATTTGAGCGAGGTCCTCTGGAGAGAGAGAGTGTATATGACGTCTGTGTGGTTTGATGTCTGTTGACCACAGTACCTGGCCTGTTTGAAGACATCAAGGTCACAGACAGATAAGCTGTCCTTTGATGTCGGCCTGCAGGAGGACTCAACAGGTAAAAGAACACCTTTAGCATATTTTTCTTTCATCCGCCTCTTTTTCCTCTTTCATTCTCTCCAGCTCTGTCTCTCCTTGTTTGTCACTCTGTCTGTCTCTCCCTCCCTTTGTCTCTCTCTCTCTCTCTGAACCTCATTTGTTCATGAGCGTGTGTGTTTTTTTTCAAGCACCTCAGATAATATTCCCTGTAGAGAACTGTAGACATAGTGATGATTAAATCTCTGCTGCACATTCGATAGTCTTGTGGTGGTATCCTGATGCGTGGACTTCCTATTTGCAATTATTATTTATTACATGCCATGCAGCGGATGAGCAGTCGCCTCAATTGACTTAAAGAGATTGTTGCCGTGGTGCGTGCACATGTGTCCAAATTGTCATTCCTGCCTACTCTCGCCTTATGGCTTTATCAGTAATTACAGATGACATTGTGGCAGTGGCAATGTCATGCTCTCAGAGCTGTTCGCTATAAATGAGTTCATTTGAATAAAAATGTGGAGGCTGTATATATATACGGTGACTGTAAAGGAATTTCCATATGTGAAGTATATATTTGTTGATATACATATCCCACTGCTTCATTAAACACATCAACGTAAGGCATCACCTGAATCTCCTCTCTCATCTGGATTGATCAAATGAGTGAAAATTCATCAATAACGACAAATTAAAGGATTGGCGTATTAGAGAAACGTGATAAATGCAGATTCTTTCATACAGGGGTCATTAAATGGTTTGATAAGAATGAAAATGATGCGAATCAATTGAGGGAGAATGAAGAAGGTCTGTGTTGTTTTTTTTTCCTCTGAGCTGTCATCCATTTGTCTCGCTCTAGGTGAGGCCTGCTGGTGGACGATCCACCCGGCCTCCAAGCAGAGATCCGAAGGAGAGAAAGTGCGGATCGGTGATGACCTCATCCTCGTCAGCTTGTCCTCAGAGCGATACCTTGTAAGTTCATTGTTAGTCATACATTCCTTGAGGCTGTGGCTAGTGTGTGTGTGTGTGTGTGTGCGTGTGTGCATAATGTCGAGGTCCCAGTAGGCGAACTCTGCTTCTCCTGATGTGACAAAATTTCAGATTATCCCAATCCTGTTACCGCATACTGCACTCTCCCCATGACCTCTTCTCCTGCAGGAGGCTTAACGTTAAAAGCATCAACTTCTTCCTCCTAAATGACTGCGAGACTGCTAACAATTGCATTAAGTAATGTTTGATTTGCACTGGAAATGTCTGCTTCAGTGGATTATGACTTCTTTAGACTGCTGCCAGTGCCGTTTCAAATGAGCCTCCGCTGTTATCACCCTCCTTGCATCCTCACATCCAACCACCATTAATAATGATTATGTTCCTATTGCACTTCTGAACTGACCTTTTCAGCGCTAGGCTTCCTTTAGTATTGGACCTTCCTGCCCTCTAAGCTTAGCATCATAGCATTGTGCTATGTTATCCCTGGGAAACATGTCCCCTGTGATCCATGAAGTTGGTGACAGCAGCCAGGCGGTGTTTACCCCCCCGTGGCGGCGGGGGCATAGCCAGATGACCACTATCGCCTTACAGTCACCGATGTCAGTCTGGTAATCTGTCCCCGCCGTCGTCCTGACAGTGGTATGTGGGGACATCACCTAAGGGCTGCAGAGGGACTCTGGGGAGGGAGGACCAGGACACAGCTGTCACAAAATTTGTTGTTTGGAGTTTGACACACAGAAAATGTGGAAAACACATCCATGTCCAAACACAGTCTCACACACACACACATGCACAGCATTACAGCCCCCCAGATGGTTTAAATCCCCATACTCTCATGGCATCTGTCAGTCAGTGAACAGGCTGGAGTTTTCTTCTGGATCAGTGATTACAGAGAGTTTCAAACCTAAGCTGAACTCTGCCTGAAAAGTCAACATTTGATGTCGAATTTTCAGAAATCCAGTGTTGATCTTCTCGAGATTCATTGAAAAACAAAAACGTTTATCATAATCTTATTGTATTAAATCATTTCATTCTGTAGAACAAAAACGTAGATCCATGCAGGTCGAAATCGATCTCTCACCTTTCCACCTTTGCCCGCTTGCATTCTGTGACAGTTCAGCCCGTATAGTGTCATTGGTATTGATATATGCAAATAAGTAAATGCTGGATTTTATTTCCTTCTGTCCTGCAGCACTTATCCATCTCAAATGGCAACATCCAGGTGGACGCTTCCTTCATGCAAACCCTGTGGAACGTCCATCCCATCTGCTCCGGTAGCAACATAGAAGAAGGTAGAGACTGCACACAAAAATTCAGCCTTCATGGGTTTTTTTTCATTTCATTATTCTATAGCATTTCTTCAGCTTGCAAATTAAATGATTCAAGAGAAAAAAAATATATAAATTAAACATTGAAAGGAAAGGAGCGGGTGCAGGCTGTCAGATGAATGTAAATACAGTATATCTCAAGATGGGTGCGAGTTTCCACTAATTAGTCAAGGAAAGGCTCCCAAACGTCCAGAACACTTCTGTGTTTCTGAATTAAATGAATGTAGCTGTTTCATAAGAAAGCATCTCATGTAACTTGGAGGATCTGGTTATTTCCAATCTAAAAGTATAGATTTTTAAAACCCACTTTTACATCTGAGATGACAGGTGTAAAACCGGGAATTGAAAGTCACCATATCTAAGTCATCTGTCCTTCCTCCTCCAACAGGCTACCTGTTGGGTGGTCATGTGATGCGGCTTTTCCACGGACACGACGAGGTGGTGGCCATCCCAGGATCAGACCAGAGTGAAGAGCAGCAGAGGTGCGAAACACAAACTCGATCACACTGGAGTATTAGGGGACACACTGTGGTGATGGCGAAGCAGTTATGTAGCACATGAGAAGCTAACTGACCTGTAAGTTACCTACCTCAGCTCCCACCTTGCTTTATAAAAATTCTGACCAGTGTGACACTGGAATCTCCCGGGGGCCAAAATGGCCACTGTGTTATTTTTGTCCACAGTGTAGCTGCTTGGTGCCAACACAGAGGAGGTAGGCCGCAGAAAAAAATGGCACACTGGGCTCAAATTGGGTCAAAACAGCGGGCAAGGCCCATTCACATTCGCCAGGTGCCAGGAGATGTGTCTTCCTCCTGGGCACAAACACATACACACATGGTCTATTTTTAGAACAGAGCACGGCGAATGTGAGGGGCGGGATTAGATATTAATTTCCAGCTCTGGCCTTTTTCCCACTGTTGTCCTTGAAATCAAACAGACAGAGCAAGCGTTTTAGAGGTCTTAGATTTTTCTGGGGCAGATCAAACACACTCCAAGCTGTCAGCGGGGGGTGATGAGCGATTTCTTTTATCTTTGGACCCAGTCACCCATATCGCTGATAGACAGTGTAGCTGTGGGTTATCAGGGCGCACATGTCTCTGTTTGAAGGATGTGATGCTGTTGTCGGCAGAGTAAATACAGCCCGTGCTCTATGGTGTGTGTGTGAGTCCAACAATCCTCCCAGTGAATTTCAGTGTGACAAATGAGAGCAAAGAGGTGGTGTTCTTTGAAGCCAGGACGAATGACCTTGACAACATCAGCAGTGGCTAGACATTTTAAAGCATCCCACTGACAGACCACCCACTCATTCTTCTCTGGCATCCCCCAGGATAGTCAACTATGAGACGGGTAAAGCCGGTGCCAAGGCCAGGTCCTTATGGAGGCTGGAGCCACTCCGAATCAGGTGGGCTGAGTTTCACTCGATCTGTTATCTATCCCTTTCCTTCCTGTTTCTGACTACCTATTTTATTTCTTTTTCAATCATTCTCCTATTTTTCCATCCAACCAGTTTTTTTTTTTTTTAGTCCTCTTTCTCTTTTTTCCCCTCTCCACCCATTTGTCCTTTCCTCCCTCTTCCCACCTGTGATTTAACGCTGCACTGTGGCCTCTCCGTCTTTTCATTCCTCTGTCTCCCTCCATCTTTCTCTTAGCTTCTCTCCTTTGATCCTGGCTATTTTACAGCCTCATGGGGATGCAGCTTCCTTTTTCCTTTTTGTCAAAATCACTATTTGTCACATCATTTTAACCCTGGTTTGTTTTGAATTTCCTAAACAGGAACAAAGGACATAATTAGAGAGATGTTTTCAGCTATTTGATAATCATTCTACCACATGGCATGCTGGATAATTAACAGCTGGCAGCAATGTTTGGATCAACTAATTAGCGGATTATAAAAGGCAGCTTTTGTCTCCTTGTATGTTTGCATGTGTGCTTCATTTTAACCTGTTGGTGCGACCTTCCTTGACAGCTGGAGCGGGAGCCACATCCGTTGGGGTCAACCTTTCCGACTGCGGCACCTGACCACAGGTCACTACCTGGCGCTGACCGAGGACAGGGGGTTGGTGCTGCAGGACCGGGAGAGGTCCGACACTGTCGCCACCGCCTTCTGCTTCAGAGCCTCGAAGGTTAGTACACACAAGGGCACAAGATGTATGCACTTGACTCCCTGCTGCTCCTCAAGGTGACCTGTGTCACATGGGCTCAACCACACACTTTCTCATTAAACACCACTGGGGAGGATCACCTCTAAACCTTTACCAACGAACCGCCCACTCCAGTCGGACTGGAAAGTCACCATTTTTCCAAGGACATTGAAAATTATTGGACCAGTGAAAGCTTCGACGTAGAGGTTAATTTAGCTGAACTTGCAGACTCTGGCTGAACTGACCATTTAGCCTTACTCTGTGTAATGGAGTTTCTAGATATGGCCGGTGATTGCGAGCCAATTAGCGACCCTTCCGATGTGGATTTAAAGCACGCATTATAGAGCACAAGTGAAGTCATTTATCACTGAAGTCCTCACGTCGATTATGGGCTGCAGTTATATCTGATCCTAATAGCAAAACAAATACAATCATCTCACTGTGATGGATGGAGCCATAAACAGCAGATGCAGTTGACATTTGGTTGGTTGTTGATTAAGAATAAATCTGCATGCAGTACGACTGAATATGCACATTTTATGACTGAGCCAGCGTGCTCATGCGTTCCACCCTGACAGCTTTTGACGTTTTCATTTTCTCCCCTCTGTGCAGGAGAAGCTCGAGCAGAGCCCCAAGCGGGACATCGAGGGCATGGGGGTGGCGGAGATCAAATATGGGGACTCGCTCTGCTTCATCATGCACGTGGCCACGGGACTGTGGCTCTCCTACCAGGCACCTGATGTCAAATCTGCACGTCTGGGTCCCCTCAAGAGACGAGTGAGCGGAGACAAACACAAGCACACACACACTTTCCCGTCTTCGGATGCAAAGCACATAGGAAAGCAAAACAAAACTAATAAATAAATGAGATTCCTTGGAGCGGATAATTATTTTTAGGGTAATGAGTTGATTGAGTTAAGATGATTGCGTGTTAGTTTGGATCTCTGCCTCGACTAAATATAAACCCTGTCCCTTGGCGAGTGTGGCAGAAGTGATAGAGGTGTGTGAGCGATAATGTGCACGACAATGTGTCCTCCATGTAAACACAGCCAGATAGCCTGTAGTGTCAGCACCTGTGTTCCAGACATTGTGGCTCAGAGCTGGCTGAGGACGGCTGGACACTTTCACTCCATTAAATGACTTCCTCTTCCTCTTTTGGTCCCTTTCCCTCCTTTTCCCCTGCATCCTCTCATGGCTTTGTCTCACACTCTTTCTCCTCCTGGCCTCTCAAGGCGTGCCTGCATTCTGAAGGTCACATGGATGACGGGTTGACCCTGCAGCGCTGTCAGCACGAGGAGTCCCGCGCCGCACGAATCATCCGCAACACTACATTGCTCTTTAACCGATTCATCAGGTATGTTTGACAACACTGCCATCCCTCACTAATGCACGCAGTGACGTGATGACACAAATTGCCCAATTAAGCCAAATTACAGTCCAAATTTGTCTTGAGTCACTTTATGGGGGTAATCTGTAAAATGTCCTGTCGCTGTTACACGTTGCGCAAGCGCCTGGTAGAGCATCATTATTTGAAAGAGATGATAAAACGAGAGTCCCTAAATGCAACACATCACCAAATCACAGATGAAGCCTAAAAACGACATCTCAAAGCCCCCACGGACCCTCACACAGTCCAGACAAATTGTGATGTAGCGTCCCTCTAGGCTGCGAATTCACCCAATGGAGAGTTGAGCTCTGGGCCTGTGAGTTTTGACTGAGTGTCGGCGCCGAAGCCCCAGACAGCTCACTCAGTGGTCCAGTCATGCGTTTCCAAATGGTAAACATTGCGACGGCGTCACGGCTACGCACGGCCAGCTGTGAAAAAAGGAAGCCACAGAGCACGTAAGTGGATGCATCCAGTGCCCATATTTGTTATCAAACGGCCTGCTGTCTCTCAGGTGGGGCTCTGGGGCACTCACGGCAGGAACATGTGAGAGTCTGTCAGCCTCCCCCCCTTACCCCCCCCTGAGGCTGTGACACATACATCTCCCCGCACCCCTCCCTCGCATACGACAGGAGCTATTTTTAGCCGGCGAGCGGAAATCAGCATTTCAGCATGGATGAACCTGTGGGCTAAACATTGCGTTAGTCATCACAGCCTCTCCTCCAGTCAGCTCAGTCTCTACCAGGAGGGTATTCATTTGTGATGAATGGGTGTATTTTGCAAACTATACCTGTCTGAATTTTGTGTGTTGACGTGTCTGTGCTCTTTGTGTCCCCTTTCTAGAGACCTGGATTGTCTGGGCGTTAAGAATAGGGCACTGGTCTCGCTGCCTGTTGAAGAGGTGCTCCAAACCCTCAATGACCTCATCGCCTATTTCCAGCTCCCTGACGTTGAGCTGGAGCATGAAGAGAGGCAGATCAAGCTGCGCTCCCTCAAGAACCGGCAGAACCTATTCAAACAGGAAGTGAGTTTCACCATAAAGGAAGGCGTAGCGAACTGACAGAGCATGAAATATCAATTAATAATACCGCAAGCTGTTCCGCAGTGCAGCAAAATATTAAAAACTCCCTCTGTAGTCAAGATTTGACTCGTGATTTAGACAATTTGAGTAAGTGACAGCACATATGAGCGAGCCGAGAGCAAATTGGCAAAAGACAAAGTGTGTGAATGGCCAAAGCAGTTGATTCTTTGCGGTGTGTTTGAATGCCATCATGTATTTGGAAGCATTGTGTTTGAAGGCGTCAGCACTTTTTGGTGTTATAAGTTTCTCCCGAGGCTGGCCCAAGTGCACTGAAGCCTTCCACTAAGCCTCCAGGACCTAAATTGCTTTCATCAATTACAAAATGTCAGCTGCCTCACTGAGGGGGCCTGTGATGTCAACTATCTGAACTCCCCTTAGCTCCAACACTGTGTTTCCTCAGGCCAACATGCACAAGTGTGAATTAGCTCAATGAAATATACAAATGAATTTTTTGGTGCATATTTCAGCAACTCATCTCTCATCTCACTTACCTGTCTTCCCATGATAATACACCGAAATAGCACATCTCTGTCCCACCCCTGATATATTAGATTTAGAAGGTCAATTTGTCACCATAGAGACCTGACTAAGGATTTTTCCTGGCATTATAAATCATCTCAAATTTCCATTTTATCTTCTCACCCCCTCCATTTAGCATATCTGATCACTATAGATATTCCCCTGTAGTATAAATCACTGTGACACAACCACCAAATGGGACATGAGAGAGCCAAACAAATAGGGGGCAACACATTCCCAGAGCAACTGCTAACTGCTGCTAACTGTAGCTGCCCTTAGCTAGTTAGCTCAGTTAGCCGTGCAGCTAGCGGTTCGGACTGGGAGCTCGGGGACCAGGGGAGTGTTAGTCTTTATGCCGCTAGCTCAGGAGCTTTGGAGCAGGATGGGCCGTGGCTAGCTGGTTAGCATGCTAACTTAAGTAGATCTCTCTGCAACACAATACATAGACCTCATAAGGTCAAGACTAATTATTCATGTTTTGTTGATAATTTTTGTTATTTTTTTAACTCGAATTCTAGCCCCTTTGAGTCTGAATGCCATTGTTTAAATTGCCTGAATTTCATATGTATTTTTGAATGTGGTTATGTCATATGTGATGTTCATGTGTTGCGTCTCTGTGCATTCCTCAGGGCATGCTGACTCTGGTGTCCAACTGTATCGACCGCCTGAACGTCTACAACAGCGCCGCCCACTTCGGCGAGTGTGCCGGGTCAGAGGCCGGATCCGCCTGGAAAGACATCCTCAACCTGCTGTATGAGCTGCTGGGTAAGAAGCTGCTCTGCACGCACAAACACGCACACACACACACACACACACACACACACACACACACGTTGCTAAAATCAATCCCAGAGACGAGAGCTTGAGGATGAAGTAGCTGCGAGTGTGTGCTGACCGGGTGTTTAACCAGCCATTTACAGACGTCTCATAGTGGAGGATTGGATGCTGCCAGAATTCAGACAGCTCGGCATGTACACAAAGACACATAACACACACGCCATAAATCTCTAACACTCACATACATACTCACATTGTTGGGGAAAGACTTGATGGCGTGTGGCCCGCTGCAAACAAAGGAGCTTTGCGGTTTATATGATGTGCTTCCAACAATGTCAGTCGTCACACACACTCCAAATTTTGGGTGTCCCCTATTGGCCAGATGGCTTTTAATCCATTGGATGTCAATTTTCATCACAATTCTGTTTTCCATTTTGTTTGCGCGCTCTCGCTGTGCTCTTTGTGTTCCTATAGCACAACGTCATCAGCAGAAATCACTTTAACCTCTTGCACTGCCAACATATGCTCTGTCAGACGTAGACGTGTCTCACTAAAATGATCTGGCAGGAAAAGTAAATGTTTTTTTGCTCCCCTTCTCTTTTCTGCTCTTTCTGCCTGCTGTCTTCTGCTGCGTCTGACGAATACAATGCTTGGCTTGAACATTTCCTTCAACATCTGTGACATAAAAGATGCATTTGCGAGCAGGCACGATTTTCTTCCCGTCATTATTTGGCTGTGCTTTGTTCCCAAAAAGAGGATGTGGGTAGCCAATATGTGAAGTTTATCAGTCACGCTGCTGCATTGAAGCCCCTCTGCCCTTCAAGTATGTCCTTCACGATCTTATTTACACTGATTTCACCTCCTGGCTTGTACTGTATTAGTGTTCCAGCCACGTCTCTCTCTTCCACCGTTCCCTCCTCCACACACCTGCTCCGCCACAGCACTAAGTGGATTTGGGATGCCTCCCTCCTTTCTTTTCCTGTCTGTCTGCGTTGGGTGACCCTGTCTTTTTTTTTTTTTTTTTTGAGGACGTATGTGGGTGTGTGGGGGGTGTTTGTCCGCGTGTGTTTATGTCTTTTCTCCTCTTGTGTCATTCCCTCCTTCTATCTTAAGCATCTTCCAAATTAATATGTATTAGGGTGTCAAAGCAGAACCTCTCTCCTTCCTTGGCTTTTGGCGTGCATATAAGGTGTCCACCTTTGGGTGACATTGTTTCTGCTGTAGTGTAACGGGATCCATCGCGCCACTTTGAACAAAAACACTTCATTCTTTTAATATTTGACTCATGCACACTTTCTTTGTACCCTGTAGCGGCGTTGATCAGAGGGAACAGAAACAACTGCACCCAGTTCTCCCACAACTTGGACTGGCTTGTTAGCAAGCTGGAGAGACTGGAGTCTTCATCAGGTATGCTCATTATCATTCTCACTCGTACTGAGACATCACAAAACTACCTAGTTCCCTTTAATACTAATCCAGCACTCCGCAACAGGGACACAAGTCTTTAAAAAGATATGAAAAGATGACGCTGCTCACTTAAAAATTCTATACATACCTCTACTTTTAAATGTATGGTAAAGAATGTATGAGCAGCCCTGAGTGTTCCCTGTTGATCTATGCAGGCTGGATGTCTCATTGACGAGTGTCCTCTGCGGTGTCTTTCGCTTCTGCGGGTGTTAACTAATTGATGAATTTGCGGCTGTTGCAGGCATCCTGGAAGTTCTGCACTGCATTTTAATTGAGAGCCCCGAGGCCCTCAACATCATCCAGCGAGGACACATCAAGTCCATCATATCGCTGCTCTACAAGCACGGACGCAACCACAAGGTGAGCAGCAAAGAGCGCTGCTACGGTGGAGGGTTAATCTGGGGTACCGTATCTGCAGTGATATAAGATAATGACACATGTGGGCTTTACATTTTCATGTAGAACGTGGTTGAGATACAAGGAAAATGTTGAATGAAAATGAATTGAAACCACATACTTTTGAGTAAGGTAATAAAACAATGAAATATAGTCTTAAAAGAGTAGTTTGACATTTTGGGAAATATGCTTTGGGAAAAATGTATATGTCGGTCAGGTTAGCTAAAGTCATGAGCCAATTAGCTTAGCTTAGCACAAAGACTGGAAAGAAGGGGGAACAGTTAGCCTGGTCTTAAAATTTGCTGAACAGCAACTACATCTTGGCTGAGACTACTAACTTCCCAAGAAATAATCCTGCAATAAAAAAACCCCCATTTAGATGGCAAATTTTTGTTTATGCACTTTGGTTTTTGTACAGATTAAGGGTGCAATATGTACAAATTTTAGTTTAAAACATAAAAAAAACATTTTTAGCAACAGAATGTGAAGAAATAGTTTAGACCTATGTGTAGAGATATCTACTGAAGTTAGCATGCTAATCAGCTAGCCCTGGGCCTGAAAACGTCTTTCTTCCACTTGTGCCAGTGGTGTAAACACCGACTCTCCGGCTCTCTCTAGCTGCACGGCTAACTGAACTAACAAGCTAAATTACAGTTAGCAACAGTTAGCTTCTCGGATGATATGCTGCCCCTGTTTATCGGGAGGTCAACTATACCAATTCTTATGTATTGCGCCTTTAAATAAATCAGATATAATGTGATAATTAGTGAGCCTTAGAGGTGCTGGCAGGTGAATTTGTAAGCTAATGTGGACAGAGACTAGCTGTTTCCCCTGTTTTTGTCCATTATGCCATGCTACAGCTAACCGGCTGCTAGCTCCAGCTTTATTTTTACACAAGAGTGGCATCATTTTTCTCGTGTACCTCTTTGCAAGGAAGCAAAAGAGTTTTTTTTTCAAAATGTCAAACGGTTCCTTTAAGATGCACACTGAAATAACTTGGATGTTGTCAGAAACTTTTAGTGAGGCAAGAAAGCACACAACAGCCACTGAAAGTGCCTGTTTATCTTGCATCCAGTCATCTCCAGTTCTCTCCTCATTAGGCTCGCCAAAATGCTTCACTGGATGCACATTCATTTCCATAACAGTTCCCTTTGGGCCTCTTTGTCACCTCTTCTTCTCTTTAGCTACTAATTCATTGTGCTTACCTTCTACCAGCATACAAACTTCCATCTTTGACAGAAGGCTCCTGGGGGTTTGGTCGCAGTGTGTCCCCATCATGAATCAATCAGTTTAACAGTGAAATTAGATCAGGAGCAGGCACTCAGCTGGCCCGGGTCATAAATCAGACAGGATGTATCATTTTGCTGTGGAAGCAGGAGGAAAGCGCCAATGATAAAGCATAGGGTACACTGGTCTATCACCCTTGGCTGAGCTTCCTGGCCCATTTAATTCTACGTCTTTGTTAGGCTTACATCAAAGGGATATTATTGGACATGTTTTTGCCCCCACTAAGCATCTCTGAGTAATTATGCAGTGGTTGCATGGTAAGAGTCTGTCCCTAGAGCAGCAACCTGGACAATGATCGAGGACAAAGATAATAAGTCATTTTTGGAAAGGAATGGAGTCATATGCAGGGTTCAACAACGAGGTCAATGTGTAATCAGTTATTGGGAACTGTTGTTGATCTTCCTCTTGATATTGTTGCTTATTCCTCCCCCCTGGTGCCTCCACTTTCTTTTTTAGATTCTGGATGTGCTCTGCTCGCTGTGTGTGTGTAATGGCGTAGCTGTGCGAACCAATCAGAACCTAATCTGTGATCACTTGCTGCCCAAGAGAGATCTGCTGCTGCAAACCCAGCTGGTCAATGATGTCCAGAGGTTAGAAAGCCATCCAAGCAAAAAATGCCTCCTTTCAACATCATGCTTCTCATACTCACACTTTAAACTAAATGCAGTGGTTCAAAGTATGGTACTATGGTCTCCTTTATTACCAAGTGATTAAAGCCAATATGTAGCACTTTGCATGTATTAATCGCTATTTTATTGAATGTATGTGAGCAGATTGTAGTCAAAAGGATGCGACATTATGCAGGTTCTCGAGTGCGTCATCTTAGTGCTTCTCTCTGCTCTGCTAACAGAGAGCAACAGTAGCTAATGTAAGTTTAGCAATGGATAACTGAATGAAATGAGGCAAATTCATTTTCTTTGGAAGTTATTGTAATCACTGTGTTTGGTTCTACACATATAAGACTACATGTCCAGTATAGACCATGTATACAACATGGTCTTTAAATTGGACAGTGAACCACGCACACCCAGCCATGACGTGATGGTTTGTACAGTGAAGCGCTGTATAAGGAGATGTCTTTCAAATCTCCGGTTATCTTGTACTATCCGTACCCCCCAGCTTTTAATCTCTGTACGCTAAAAAAGAATCATCTTGGTGAGGTTGAGATAATTATAACTCAAGTTTTATCTCACAAATCTCTCTGGCTCATATTCTTGACACCAGTGAAACGATCCACTTTGCCCTGCTTTGTTTCAAGATATCGACACTTTTAAAGAACTTCCTGAACCAAACATATTAAACTAAATTAAATTATCATGTCCTGAGGGCAGACTTTTTCATTAGTTTTAAGAACAAAAAAAAAGTATTAATATGAGAATATCTCACTTCCTCTGAGGGACAACTAATGATTTCCTGTTTCACTTCATCGCCAGTATGAGACCGAACATCTTCCTGGGGGTGAGCGAGGGCTCAGCTCAGTATAAGAAGTGGTACTATGAGCTGATGATTGACCAGGTGGACCACTTCGTGACCAGCGAGCCCTCCCACCTGCGGGTGGGCTGGGCCAACACTAAAGGCTACGCTCCCTACCCTGGAGGGGGAGAGGGATGGGGAGGCAATGGAGTCGGAGATGACCTCTACTCGTTTGGTTTTGATGGACTCCACCTCTGGTCAGGTCAGTGGAGGAGTAAAAATGATGGAACTCAGCTCCTATCATAATAAGCTAACATATTAAAGATGAGTGGTAACCCTGGGCTACAGCCAGATTGCGTCTAGACATGACCAGTACCCTGCAGGGATGATCTCCTCGCCCACAGTGTGCATTTGTGTGTGCAAATTTGTGTGTTTGGTCCTGTGTGTGAGAGAGAGAGCCATGATCCGTGCCAGCATCACTCACTGGGTCATATTTCACATAACTGTGTGTGTGTCCCAAACAGGTCGTATCCCGCGGGCGGTTGCGTCCATGAACCAGCACATCCTGACCTCAGAGGATGTGGTGAGCTGTTGTTTGGACCTGGGTGCTCCCAGCATCTCTTTCAGGATCAACGGACAGCCTGTTCAGGGCATGTTCGAGAATTTCAACACAGACGGGCTCTTCTTCCCTGTCGTCAGCTTCTCTGCAGGGGTCAAGTGAGTGTTTGTTTGTTTCTCCTGCGTGCTGTCTCAGACGAACAGACTCCCCTGAAATTCCTGGATGATGAATGAGCCACGCAGAAGATCAGATGAGGCAGACGGGCTCAAGCCAAAAGAAATTTGCAGCATACTGTGTATACAGCACACCTACACTTACACAAACACTGCCTGTGAGAAATCCATCTAATCCACCTACTCATTCTCTGGTCCAAATTCATTAATCCTCAAGGATCCTCAAAGATTGGACCCAGGTAAAAAAAAAAAAAGGCTGGCTTCATGCTCGGCTCTGTTGCCGTGGCGACCACAGATAGCGTGATTGACAAGACTTTAAAATGAAATTTCAAGCTCCAGCAGTTTTCCCGTGATTCCGTGATTGACTCCGACTTTGTGGAGCAAAGCAGCATTTTTGCATTAGCAACTCTTACTCTTTGAAGCCCAGAGACACCTGACACCAGGAGACTAGTCTGATTTTATTTGGTCGTGAAAGCCGCCCGAAAGTGAATTCAATTCTTACTGCCTGATTAAAACGAATTCGCAGAAGGTAATACCGTACCTGATGGTTTATGAGCAGTGGAGAGGGAAATGAGATTGCTTCAGCAAATTGTGCTTCATAAGAGAATCGGGGTAGACTGTTAAAGCTACTTGTTGTTGTTTTCCCTAAGTTAATTCCTCCTCTGTGGCCGTTAAGACTTTGTTTCATCAGTGAACAAGACAATGAGCCTGCAGCTAGAATCGCTCTAGAGGCTGTTTTTAGGCAGAGTGATTCTGTGAACTAACATTAGTATGGTTACGTGCTCAAAATGACAATGTTAACATGTTTATGTTAGCCAGTCTGTCAGTGTTCAAGTATTAGTTTAGTATTTTGCCGGCATTTGATCGTAAACCAAAGGCCTTGATGCAATATTTGGACATCTGTACCAAAATTCATGGCAATCTATCCAGCAGCTGTTGAGTCATCTTTACCACCGTCATGCTCAAACTGAACTGTTAAAAAAATGCTGCAAGCTCTTTGAACTTGACAGACAGACGTAGGAGGCGTAGTTTACTGTGCTAACAGGTACAGGCATACTGAATCGCATTTTAGAAAAGCAAAGAAACTCCATCTGCTGACTTCAAAATAATGCTTCAAGATAAGAAGTAACAGGAACCTTCACGCATGCACAATACAACACAGAAGTTCTGCAGAGCCCCTTTACGTTTTTTTCTTTTTACAGTATAAATAACTCATTTGAAGGGCCTGTCAAAGTATTATTCGTACTATTCACTTTGTGTAGCCACAACTTTGAGAGGTTTGGTCAGTAACCACAGGTCCAGAGGCAGGAGTTGGTGCTCAAGTTTGATTCTGCTCTTGGTTTTTTGAGCCTCTGTTTTTCTATTCTGCTCTGTTCTTCTCTTAAGTTAGTTCAGTAATTCCCCTGTACAGCAGTCACTGTCACTGCTAACTCCACCGTTGGCAGTGGGAGTGTGTAGACAACCATCATCCCCCTATAGCATCAAGAGTTGAGATCAGACAGTTATTTTCTGTTATCCTAACATTTATTGTCCGTGATCCAAAAATCCACATAACCAAATCTGACTGTCGAGTAAAAGTCAGCTTGTATTTCATCTATCTCTGACTATTAATTGTTTTGCAGAGTGAACGTTCATCATTTCATATGAAAAGTGCTGCCTTATAACGACACCTCGCAGCTTGCTATTGAAACTGACCCAGTGAACAGGGTGAACATCTCGATGGATTTAAGCGTGCCAGAAAATGACAGCCCTACATCTTCCACTCTTCAATAATTGAGGGCTGCAGTCAGAATGGGCTCGGTTACGTCACCACTACTACTTGAGTAGCTATTTTTGGGCGGCCTCAGGAGAGCCTCTTCACAGTGATGGCCTGAGACAGGCTTTTTTTTCAGTCTCAGAGCTAAACTTGTCCCTGGAACGGATTGAAGAGGAGGAGAAGCTTTTTACATTTAGCCGCGTGGTTGGCTTTCTTTTCAGTGGCTGCTCCTTCATTAATAGCTGTCTGATTATCACTAATGATTAAATACACCGTTTATATTTACACACACTTTTCCCCTTATTAATTAACCTTTCCTCCTACATCTTTAGCGTGTAGAATAATAGAATACACCAACAGATGACCATTATTTTATCTCCTCAGGGTGCGTTTTCTGTTGGGCGGTCGACACGGCGACTTTAAGTTCCTGCCTCCATCGAGCTACGCACCGTGCTATGAAGCCCTGCTGCCGAAAGAGAAGATGAAGGTGGAGCCGGTGAAAGAGTACAAGAGGGATGTGGATGGAGTTCGAGATCTGCTGGGCACTGCACAGTTCCTGTCGCAGGCCTCCTTCATCCCCACACCTGTTGAAACAGGCCAGGTAAACTAAGGAGGAGAGCAGAGGGCTGATTCTTAAGATGAACATGTTAAAAACTCTCTCGGTGTTCAACTTTTTCATGCCTGTCCCTTCAGGTTGTTATGCCGCTTCATTTAGAGAAGGTTCGAGACAAGCTAGCTGAGAACATCCACGAACTGTGGGGCATGAATAAAATTGAGCTGGGCTGGTCGTACGGCAAGGTGAGGAACATCATCCCTCTGGACCGAGAGAGAAAAAAGCATAACTCATACATTTTGCCATGTTTGTGGAGAAATAAGCATCACGATTACACGTTTTCTTAACAGATTTGAGTTAAAGGCGAGCTTGAAATGCATTAGTTGTTAGCAATATTAGAACTGAATCATCAAAAAGCCTGTACGTCATCTTGCTTTCTCTTTTATAATTTGCGGTTCACACCAAAAAAGAGGGTAAGTGGAAAGAACACTCTCATTTTCCATGTTCGATGCTTTTCATACCATTCATTTAGATACCTCATTCCAGTTTGTTTGTAGGTAGAGGATTCATTGTGTCTGTATTTTAGTACAAATCATGAACTACACAGTATTGTTTCACCAAAGGGCAGAACAGGGTGTTTTGGCAATTTCAGCGCAGCAATAAACCAGGAGGAAAGGCTGTATTTTAATTGTCTGTATTTAGTTTCTCCTCTTGTAAAAGATACTTTATTGAGTCTTTAAAGGTGCGCTATGTAGTTTTGGGGGAGATGTATGTCTGAAAAGACTAAATAAACAAACTCTCTTTGTTTTCATGACTGAATAAACTGAATAAACAAACTGACCTTAAAGGACAACACAATTTCATACTGTTTTACTTTGTTTACATGTGGTGTACCCTGCCACCTTTCTAGCTTCTAGCAGTGTTCTGGAGACCTTATTTTTATATATTTGAGAACAACTTGTTTATTCAGTTATGGACCTTTTGTATTACATCATTAATATTGTAAATATAAAAATTCTGAAAAACTACATAATGCCCCTTTAAAGACCTAATCTGTCATCCAAATGTAAACCCAACCGTCACTTTTTTAAAATGCAGATATATTTTGACATTTTGGGAAAAATGCTTGTATGTTTTCTTGCTGAGAGTTATAAGAGAAGATCAATAACACTCACTCAGTGTAGCTTAACATAAAGACCTGAAACGAGGGAAAACGGCTAGCCTGGCTCTTCAGAGTTCACAAATACAGGTCAACTAGATGCCAGACTTTGAGTATGGATTGAACAAACGAGGTACAACATGTTAATTAGTGAGCTTTACAGCCGTTGATGGAACAGTTTTTGTTTTTTTTAGGAGAGAGCCAGGCTCGGTGTTTCCCCCTGCTTCTAGTCTTTATGCTAAGCTAACCGTCTTCTGCTCATAGCATCATGCTTAACATGCTTAACAGATCTCTCAACAAGAAAGAGCGCAAGTGTATTTCCAAAAATATCATATTATTCTTTCAAAGTTTGTTTAAAGGTGCACTTTGTAGTTTTAGGGAAGACATTTTAATCAGAAGAGAAAGATCTTCAGTGACTGATTTTTTTTTTTTGCCGAAACAAAATCTCTTTGTTTTCATGACTGAAATAAACTGAATAAACAAACTGACCTTAAAGGACAACACTGTTTCATACTGTTTTACTTTGTTTATATTTGGCGGACCCTGCCACCTTTCTAGCTTCTAACAGTGTTCTGGGGGCCTTATCTTCCTCTGAGAACAGCTTGTTTATTCAACTGTGGAAAAAAATATTTCTGAGTTTGTATTATTACCTCATTAATATTGTAAATATTAAAATTCTGAGTTTGAATTTCTTCTCCAAAACTACATAGTGCCCCTTTAAATCCTCAGAATTAGTAATCGCGGAAGTAGAAAGCTATGAAAGATATGATCAATTAAAAAAAACACTCAAAATGATTATTTTGCGTCCTTTCACCAACTTCCTCAACTATATAAGTCACTCTGCTTGCCATTTATGTGGTAAAAACATTCATAATTTGTCCTTTATGTCTTCAAAAGACTGATTCTGGTTTATTGTACGTTTGCCAAATGATGAAATGATCTGCAAAATGACCTCTTTTGCCCTTAAAGGAACAGAAAAAACACAAGATGGAACACAGCTCTTATGTCTATAATACAAACATAAGTATCAGAGTCCTCCCTCTGTTACTAACTGTCAGCTTTGATACAGGCTATCATCTCTTCCAACGGCTCAACGGGATCTTTAATTTAGCATGAAGGTATCGAAATGAAGTTAACTTTTTATTGTTTAGCTTTTCTTACTTAGCTCAGGTTGCCAATGTGTCAAATGGTGTTAAAACATGTTGAGAGATAGCCATGGGTAACAGTGTTAGATGCAGTTTGGATGTGGTCACACTGCAGCTCATTCCATGCTCTTTAGTTGTCCTTCATTGTGATTAATTACAGCAGCAGTCACAGTAGATGCCTTCCAGCAGAGGGAATGAGCAAAGTACCGTTTGTTATTTAGCCCCGGCTGCATAAAAATACCTTTTTTCATTTATTGTTCGTTGCACAAATATAATTCTCTTGGAGGAAGAACTGCCAGAGAAGAGATTTCCCGTCGAGTTCTTGTACTATTCACAAAAGAGCTGGCTGGTGTTCATTGGACCCACACACGCACACAGCTGCATATCTGTACACAGCCCTGCATGTTTTCTTGGTAAACATCCGCCATTGCCATGCCGCCTCGTCTGAGCAGCATTGCCAAAGGGATTATTTGGCATAAGGTGCAGCCTCGAGAGAGGACTTACACCTCTCACTTGGTATTCCAGTCGTACACCTTTCTACCTCCCCCAAGAAAACATGCTCCCTTGTTCCTCTTTCATAACATGTTCACTAGAGTAGACTGTCTTATCACTGCAACCAGTCGCAGCCTGTATTGAAACCACATTCCCCTCTCCTTGTTGGTTCACAATGACACCGACTTACAAGGCTGTGTGTTTCATATGCATATATTTAGTAAACTTTCCCACGTGATGTACATACACATAAGAGTTACTGCAGACCAAAGTTGCAGGCAACAAAGGAGAGCTAAAGTATTGTTTCTGTGACTGTTCTTTTTCCCATAGATAAGGGATGATAATAAGCGGCAGCATCCGTGCCTGGTGGATTTCTCCAAGCTGCCAGAAACCGAAAAGAACTACAATCTGCAGATGTCAACAGAAACTCTGAAGTACGTTGAGCATTGTGGATTGATTTTCTCCGCTGTACTTGTGTCTTTGAAGAGATGAAGAAAGAGAGTGCGGGAGGAAGTCAAAGAGAGAATCAGACCGATGAATTACAAAGAAAAAAAAAGACCAGATGAGTTTTTTGTTTGTTTATTAGCATTATTTAGGAGCATCACACACATGACTGGAGGTGGATACATTTAAGAGTAGTTCAGTCAGCTAACTCACATGTTATATGTTGTGATGTGAGTGTATAGTGTGGAACAGTATGCATTAACACCTGTAACCACTGTTTGGTTATCTGATAGGATACTCTAATTACTAACACATAGATGTAGATCTGACAGGGTTTCCTGCAATTCCCTCTGATGCAAAATTCATCAGAGGAAATTGCTAATGAATAATATTATAACATTTGAAGGGTTCATCTCTGTTTTGATTTATTTCTCTAAATCATATTGTTTAATCTTGCACTCCAGGGGAAAGCAATCAAACTGGTGTTTGTTTATTCATTTTAAGAACGGCTTTTATCTGGTTTTCAAATAAACTCTTCATTTATACTTCATTTCCATGCCTGCTTAGTCATGCATTAATCTGAAGCTGAAGTGCATCCTTCATTCTGTATCCGTCCCCTCTCTGCTCTGTGTGTGTAGTACAGTCCCGACCTCAGTCAAAAAGAAGCACAGACATGAGGCGTATGACACACACAGAGCACAACAGAAGAGAGAGACGAGACAGCAATGTAACCTGATCCCTACGTTTTAATAGAGTCCCAACCTCGCGCTGTTATTGGCTGAGGGTTGCACACCACTGCCCAAAGGTTAACGCCAAGAAACACCCCGAACAGAGCAAAATAAGAAGAAAACACAGGAAGAGAACAGGGTCTCTGCAGATACAGACAATAACACACACTTCTAGTTGGTCATCAGTCTATACAGTGTTTGTTTAAAATTTTTTTTAAGGAAAATCCACACAGTATACCTTTAACCAAATGCAAGGTACATTTTAATTTAATTTAAAGTTAATTTTACCTCAAAACCAGATGGAAATTAAAAATGTGTCCATTGCTATATTAATACCTTGTTTCCCCACAAACCTATAAATTCCATTAGGCCAATATATGAATAACTGTCATGTACATGCCAAAAGAAATGATATGTCATCACCTACAGTCTAAATGGAGGTGTACAAACTCATGAAGAATTAACATACATTAGCTGTAAGATATATGATGTTTCATTTCCTGTGTCACTCAACCAAAAAAGTCTTCCTGGTCCGCTTCCACTTGTCAGTGCTCTGGTTCTCCCCATAAAGGTCCCAGTGAGACTTATTATAAGTGCTTTACATAAATGCTCTTTAAGTGATACGGGAGAAGGTTGAGGTTTGCTGTGATTAATCTTGATCTGTGGCTGTGGCAGACACATCTAGGTGACGCTGATGGCTTCCCGAGTGACATCAAACTCATTTTTCCTGTCACTTTGTCCTCTCGCAAGGTGTGAAGGAAATTTGTCAAAAGCTCTTCACACCCAGTGCATTCCTCTGGGTATTCTTCGGCCTTTTCGCTCCTGACAGATTAGGACATGCACAATTGAACCCATCACTGCTCCGTTTGAACACTCCCAACCCCTCTATTGTTACTGTTGGATCTACATGTACTATCAAGGTGTGGATTAGACACAATGTACAGGACAAGCTTCATTAATTTGCTCCCTTTATGTTGTTTTCTCCCACAGGACCCTGCTGGCATTGGGCTGTCGTGTAGTTCAGGTTAACCCAAATGCTGAAGGTTCCCTCAAAAAGATCAAACTCCCAAAGAAGTAAGTGTGCATGCTCATATTTAGTGTAAAAATCCCTTTAGAGCACACATTTTTGTTTGAGATGAAGCTCAGTTCAGACTGTTTGTAATAAGTAATAAGAGACGAGAAAGTTAAATTTTATAATTCACCGTAGATGAAACATATCATATTTTAGGCCTTTCTATAGTAAGAGCAAAAATTAAATGTTAAATCAAATGAGACAACAAAGGATATTTACTGTTACTGTATGTATTGCATAAGTTTTATTTCGGGCTATACATGTTGGTAAATTAGACCTTGTGGATTCACTCTTTATTACTTCCAAATGTAAGGGAAATGTGTTTAATTTTTTCACTATCTTCTTTCCTGTAGCTACATGATGTCCAATGGTTATAAACCGTCTCCTCTGGATCTGTCTGACATCAAACTGACTCCAAGTCAGGAGCTACTGGTGGACAAACTGGCAGAGAATGCACACAATGTGTGGGCCAAGGACCGCATAAAACAGGGATGGACCTACGGCATTCAGCAGGTACACTGGATGTTTTCATGTACAGTACAACAATTTTTTATTTTGGTAAAAAAAACTCGCAATAAAAAGGGTAGGAAGCATGTGTGTTTTTCTTCTTCCCTCTGTTTCCAGCTTTGCTGCTGTATTTTTTATGTGCTCAGTTTCTCCTTCATGCTTCATTAATTCACCTCTCATACAGTCTATACCTTACAAGTGCAAGTGTCAGATGGTTTGTTGGGCCTGACATTTCTCAGCTATACGTCATTATTCGATATGCAGCAAGATGTTCTGCAGTAAAGGGCAACAAGAACATACTGTGCAAAACGCACTGGTCTCTCCTCGTCTATTGAACAAAGGAAGTGCTAAAACTGAATACACTGCTACTGTTGCTTTTGTTTGTCAGGCTTTTGTTGAATTTGGGTACCGTTGCCATGAAATTGGATATGACACACTCTCCTGAAATCACAGATTCTCCACTGCTTTGCAGATTTTCACCCACAATGTGATGCAGAACGTGTCATCCCTGTGAAAAATATGTATTTCAATGAAAAATGATGTCAATCTTGTAAAATCATCTTTTTTTAATTTTTAACCTGTGTGTAACCATTCATCCTTAATTAAAGGTGCACTATGTCGTTTTGGGGAAGACTTTTGAGTTAGATTTGACTGATTTTTTAATGCCTAACCAAATTGAATAAACAAACTCTCATAGTCTCCATGACTGATTAAACTGAATAAACAAACTGACCTTAAAGGACAACACAGTTTCATACTGTTTTTCTTTGTTTACATTCGACGGGCCCTGCCACCTTTCTAGCTTCAAACAGTGTTCTGGGGACCTTATTTTCCTCTGAGAACAGCTTGTTTATTCAGTTATGGAAAAAATAAACATTTCTGAGTTTGTATTATTACCTCATTAATAGTATAGGTATTACATTTGAGTTTGAATTTCTTCTCCAAAACTACATAATGCCCCTTTAAGTGAGTGAAGCCTCATTCAGTTTGCCCTATTTTAGTGTGGAAAAACTTTCCGTATGACAGCTGGACACAGGTACTGTAAAGGTCTGGATAGAGGGAAGCGTTCTAAAATCAGATATTGATTCAGAGTAAGCATCGACACATGCCATGTTAGTGTTTTTCCATTTGTCCCTGCTCTGCCATTTTAACTAGCGTAAACAGCTGAAGTTACAACTGCCTGTTAGTTTGCATAAATAAACACTTTGGAATCTATCCAAAAAACATTGTTCATATAATACATATGCACATTATATCATATGTGAACTTTGTATTTCCACCTTTTAACTGTTAGTAATTGAAGGTACCTGGAAAGCATCATATTGTTTAGTTGACATGAGACCAGGTAACTGGGAAGCGCTTTGGAAAAATGCCACAAGGTTTTCATTTCAGCCTTTTACTGAAATCAGTGAAAGCTGTGATGAGAGACCAGACAAACGAGCCTGTGATCGTCATAGCCGGCACAAGATTTCAAATTAAGCTCCACAAATCTGCTTAAGTAGTATTAATATGATGCTTCCATGGCTGAGCCTCAGTGGGAGTACAGCTATGGGAAATGACACAGGAAAAATAGAGGAAGTGATGGGCAGCAGTAGCCCAGTGGCAATAAATGGCCAATTAACTTCTCATTTACAGGGAGTGACAGCACACTTGTAAGAAACACAACAGTTGGCTCCCTTAAGCCGGCCTACATTTGATGAGACAATGCGTGCGATTTTCTCTCACTGCCCCTTCTCCCTGCAGGATCTGAAGAGCAAGCGCAACCCTCGGCTGGTCCCATATGTTCTGCTGGACGAGCGCACCAAGAAGTCAAACAGGGACAGCCTGCGGGAGGCTATCCGCACTCTGATTGGCTACGGATACAACATTGAGCCCTCAGACCAGGAAGGCGGTGAGTCTGACTCGCGAATGTGTGCCTATCAAAATGCACAGGTGTTTAAGTTATACAGCACAAATACAAATGGTGTTATGTTCTGATAACAATGACTATTACTAGTAATGATATCCAGTCCAGATAGAAATAATAAGTGTTCAATGATTGCTTTGACCTCACCCAGTGACTGTTTTTGCAGTTCCATTACTGATTTCTTTATTTGTTCTACAACCTGACACTGTGCCTGCCCTTTCCACCCAGTAGGACAAGTGGTTGAGAGGATCAGCGTTGACAAGGTCCGCTTCTTCAGAGTAGAGAGGACGTATGCGGTGAAGACTGGGAAGTGGTACTTTGAATTTGAGGCTGTGACGGGAGGAGACATGAGAGTGGGCTGGGCCAGACCTGGATGTAAGCCAGATGTGGAGCTCGGCACAGACGAGCTTGCTTTCGTCTTCGATGGATACAGGGTGAGCTAGATCGATCTCTAAATATGTGTGGTTTTGAACTCTATGTGGTGCAATATTGTTTAAATAAGTGTAATTGTCTTTATACTGTTGTACCACTGCTTACCCTATTTCCTTTATTTAAATACTTGAAGTTCTTAAAAGAGATGAGAGTCAATTGTTGTAAAGACTTAAATTGAGGTTAAATGACTCCGGATGGATATTTTTTATTGTTTGTGAGCCACAACTTATAATTATTTTCATTGTCGATTAATATGATGATTATTTTCACGTCAAAACTATTAATTGTAAGTCTACAAAATGTTGAAAAGTTGTAAAAATCCCATTTAAAAAAAAAAAAAAAATTCAGAAAAAACAGTCGAAAACCCAAATACTCTTCATTTACTGTCATAAATGACAAAGAAAAGCAGCAAATCCTTTCATTTAAGACGCTGGAGCCAGCAAACGTTTGACATGTTTGCTTGAAAAATGATGGAAACGATTAATGGATTAGCAATTAATATTCTTTTAAATCTACTAATCGTTACAGCTCTATAGATAAGCTACATTCTACTCCTAACTGTTGAGGTATATGCTTTAAATGTACTGTGTACAGGGTCACTGTTTGAACATGGGCAGCCGTTTGTTCGGGCGTTGCTGGCACGCCGGGGACGTGGTGGGCTGCATGATCAACATGGAGGACAAGTCCATGATCTTCACCCTCAATGGAGAGATCCTCATCACCACCAAGGGTTCAGAACTCTGCTTCACCGACTTTGAAACTGAGGACGGTGAGAAAATGTCTCATTACAGAGCTTGTTGTAGAAGGTCAGGGAGCGTTGGACTGATAAAGTGATTGTAGAAATACTTGTTGGTCATCTTTTTGATAAAGACTTCACATGCAGAGCAAGGAGCATTACGCTAGAAAGACCACACTGGGGATATAAGCGAAAAATAAGTGGCTCCCTGTAACGGAATCACCCTTATTTAATGTGACACTTGTAAATTGCCTTTTTGAAAAAGCTGGATTGATTTTCGCTCCCCCTCCTGCTGTGTGTGTGTGTTCTTAGAGGCTTTCATATTGTCTCCTCTCTCTGCTTCTCTTCCCTCTCCCTCCCCCACTTCCTCCGGCTGTCCTTCAGGTTTTATTCCAGTGTGTAGTCTCGGTCTGGCCCAGGTGGGTCGCATGAATCTGGGAAAAGACGCCAGCACCTTCAAGTACTACACCATGTGCGGCCTTCAGGAAGGATTCGAGCCCTTTGCCGTCAACATGAACCGAGAGGTCACCATGTGGTTCAGCAAGCGTCTGCCTACTTTTGTCAATGTGCCAAAGGACCACAACCACATCGCAGTACGAATGAAACGAGTTACATATTTGTTGTTATAAAATCAGAGAAGTTATGATTGGATGAATGCAAAAGCTTTATTTTTCATCTGCAGGTCACCAGGATTGACGGCACTATCGACAGTCCTCCATGTCTTAAAGTCACCCACAAGACGTTCGGCACCCAGAACAGTAATGCTGACATGGTGTTTTGTCGCCTCAGCATGCCTGTAGAGTTCCACTCCATCTTCAAATCCTGTCCGGTTGTAGACATGAACGGAGTCCACGAGGAAGACACCCTTAAAGTCAAGCACAGGTACTCAGCTCCTGAGAATCATGAAATTTAAAGCGTATTGCTAGCAAGGTTACCAAAATAAGATGTGGAAAAAACATTTTAGTTAACTGAAAAAAAGTAGAAGATAGAATAAATAGATATAACTAGCTAACTAGCTAACTGAGACATTATTATGTTCTCACAAAACTCACAAAAATGTAATTAAAATGCAGATTTAGTCTCTGTCAGAACTTTCCCTCACATGGTTTGCACTCAATGAAAAGTTGTCAAATGTGATTTCTGACAGATATCCGTTGAGATCCGTGAGGCACAGTGACGAAAGCAGACGAGTGGACTACAGCAGCATCACTACGGTACTGAACAACTTTTTTTTTTAACCATTTGCTTGCAGCACCTGCAGCGTTGGCTAACTCTTTCATGTGTCCTTGCAGTACTACCACTCGGTGAGAGTCTTTGCCGGTCAGGACCCTGCTGGCGTGTGGGTTGGATGGGTTACCCCTGACTACCATTACTATAGCAATAACTTCAACCTCAGTAAAAACCGAACAGTCACCGTAACCCTGGGTGACGAGCGAGGCCGAGTCCATGAGAGGTGAGGAGTGAAAACCCCATTTCCTTGTGCAACCGTCCAAGCACTAAATGGTTTAGGACACATTATGATGTTGTTTAGGCAGATTAAAGTGCCTGTTCGTGTTTTTGTCAACAACTATAACTCCTCCTGTGGGCACCGATAATTGGAGGATGCTGTATAAACAGATAATGAATTACACTAATCTTCATGGGGGAAGTTATTGTGCAATTAACACTCAAAAATGTCTTTTGTTTAAATGCTTACAGCTACGTTATAATGTGTTTGCAAAGTCACAGTTTGCAAAATAAAGTCAGGACCCAAATGCAGGCAGGTTAAAAAACAAAAAGTGAGCTTTAATAAGCTGATGTTCAAAATAGAAAGTCCAAAAAGCACACAACAAAACTAACAAAAACAGGCAAGAGCAGATCCTAAAAAAAACCAAAGAGAAATACAAAAACCAAAAGTACCAATGAGGGGTTCAAGTTTTTTTCAACCAAATTCTAAGTCAAGACAAGATGAATGACTGATTTTCTTACTCTGATAGCGTGAAGAGGAGTAACTGCTACATGGTGTGGGGTGGTGATGTGACGAATGCTGCTCACACGTCGAGTCGCAGCAACGTGGACCTGGAGATCGGCTGTCTGATAGACCTGGCCACCGGCCTGGTGACATTCACCGTCAATGGCAAGGAGATATCCACATCCTACCAGGTACTGAAACGGAAACTTTGCAGATTGCAAAGTATTGCTACAATGTTGGTAGTAAGTGCAAATGAACAATGTTAAACTTCTCTCCATTTTGGATTCACTTAGAGGCGCAAAAACATGTCATCTGGCGGATTGAGTGAGGGGCATCTCACCAAACTCCGATCAAACAGTCTAAACTAGGCAGTGCTGATGAACTATAAACCAAGATTCTGCTACTACACTAGCTGTTTCTCACCTAAAATGTTTTCAGGGACATATTTTAGTATGTAGTGCAGAAGACGCTGCCATATTGTTTCTTTACTGTGAAAATGGATTGCTTGAAAAACTCAAACTCAAACTGCAAAACAAGGCAGAGTTTGCCAGAAACATGTTTCAGTGTACTGTTTAGCTGTAATAAAATATTGTTTGTTACCAGCTGACCATCTTACTGTTTAATATTTCAAAAAGGACTCCTAGCCTTAAAAAAAAATATTTGTGTCTTTCTACTGCATAGATGGCCCATCTTTCCTGTGGTGAAGTACTTCTTAACCAGAGAAAGTCGGACTATTTCTGACTATTTTCAAGACATGAAGTCCTGTTGTAGATACAGTGAAGTGAATAACCGTGTTCTGTATGAAACTTGAACTTGTTTTGGAGTGTTTTCAAACTTTGTAAGGACATTGAGTTACATTCAAGGTTATTACTTTTTGTGATTTTGCCTGTTGACCATTCATTTGTACCCTCTGCCATTTATTCAATAATGCATCGATCCACCTGTAAGCCATTACCTGTCTAACTGTCCGTCCACTCTTCTCCCCATCGGTCTGCAGTTTATCCTGTTGACCTTGAGAGTTACTCGTCTTCTCTCTTTGCATATTTCACTGAAAGCGCAGTGACGTCAGCATTGTTGAATTTCAGACTTAGACTTCGCCTGTTCAGAAGAACTTAATCTTAAAGAACTTTTCGAAGGGTTTAATCTTCTTATGTTCTCCCTCACTGAAACTCTGTGAAGCATCACCCGGGCGCTGAGTCATCCCACCAGCCGACACTCTCGGATGATCATGCACACACGCACATGCGCACACTTAAGTAGTGGAGTTTCATGATGCGTCATTAAGCTGCTTTCCGCAAGTCATGCTCTCTCGCTGCTCCTCAAGCCTTTGATGTTTACTTCCTGTTTGGACCTGTTATTAACTCGCTGCTCCTTTCTCTGCTGCAGGTGGAACCAAACACCAAGCTCTTCCCTGCCGTGTTTGTACGACCCACCAGTCCTAACCTCTTCCAGTTCGAGCTGGCTAAAATAAAGGTAGAGTCCCCTGTTTGTTCCATTACAACAACCTTGCTTGGTGTTTGATGGCTGTAATACCATGACAATGTACAAGACAGTAGCAGAAATCCTAGAAACACACACAGTGATGGTTTTGGAGCTGCAATTTCTACTTATTGAACCTCACACTGAGCTCAGTGATGCAGCCCACACACAAGATTATGCAGCAGTCCCTCTAGCTAGGTCCATGAGAGTAATATTTTATCACGCTAATGCATGCACCAGTGATACTAAGAGCTTAACCAAAAAGATGGGTGCTTGTCAGAGACTGTGTGACTAAGCAAGAAAGGTAGCACTGACACCATAAGCATGATAAATAACTCTCAGACAGATTGTGACTGTCTTCTTCTTTAGAAGAATGACAGCGTCATTTGTACACGCAGTTCAAAATGACTTTCTGCACCAGAGCAGGAAGTAGGGTGTCTTACTGGCATTTTAAATGCAGGTTTGGAGATGAAAACATGTGATACTCATTAAATCACTCCATCCATGTCTGGTTGCCCTGTCCAGAACGCCATGCCTCTGTCGTCAGCCATCTTTAAGAGTGAACACAAGAACCCGGTGCCCCAGTGTCCACCCCGTCTAGACGTCCAGACCATCAGTGCCGTTCTGTGGAGCCGCATGCCTAACACCTTTCTCAAGGTGGAAACGGCCAGGGTCAATGAGAGACACGGCTGGGTGGTGCAGTGTGTGGAGCCCCTGCAGATGCTGGCTGTACATATTCCTGAGGAGAACAGGTACAGAAGACGTCTTACAATTGCTTATAAGATGTGTCCAGGGTGCAAAATTAACTGAATGTTCAATTTTGACTTGCCATTGTTTTTAAAGTGTTTTAAATTCTACACTGAAACTCTAGAGCAATACTCAAGGTCAGAAACTCAACAGGGAACTTCTAACCACCCCGATTTTGTTATCCTGTGTGGTAAATACCACCTGTCAGACTGCTAAATAGATTTAGCTAATCCTCTTTCTCTTCGTTTCGAAGGTGTATTGACATCATGGAGCTGTCTGAGCAGGAGGACTTGAGGATATTCCACTACCACACCCTGAAGCTCTACTGTGCCCTCTGCGCTCTAGGCAACACCCGCGTGGCCCATGCCCTCTGCAGCCACCTGGACCAATCGCAGCTCTTATACACCATCGACAATCAGTACCTTTCAGGCATGTTACGCGAGGGATTCTACAATGTCCTCATCAGCACCCATCTAGAGACAGCCAAAGAGGCGCGACTCATGATGAAGGACGAGTTCATCATCCCCGTCACAGCCGAGACACGTTCCATCCGCCTCTTCTCTGATGCTTCCAAAAAGCACCTCCCACCAGGGGTGGGGCTTAGCACCTCGCTCAAACCCCGCCTCAACTTTGCTCCACCCTGTTTCATCAGCACTAAAGGGGGACAACATCTATACAGTCCCCAAATCCCACTGGATGCACTGAAGGAGAAAGCTATTACAATGTTGACGGAGGCTGTTCAGGGAGGCGGGCACCACATCCGAGATCCCGTAGGAGGAGGTGTGGAGTACCAGTTTGTGCCAATCCTGAAACTCATTAGCACCTTGCTGACTATGGGTGTGCTAGGGAGCGAGGACGTTCATCAGATCCTACTGCTCATTGACCCAAATGTTTTCAGAGAGACACGTGAGGATGGAGCCACGGGGGCCACAGACAAAGAAGGACTGACGGGGGCGGAGGAGAAGGCGGTAGAGGCTGGAGAGGAGGAGGCAGCCAAAGACGCCAAACAGCCACTGAAAGGACTCCTGGAGACGAGGCTGCCCGAGCCCGTCAAACGACAGGTAACAGATGAGCACATGTGAACAGATGTGTCATCATCTTATATGTTTGTAAACCACTGAAGGTAATTCAGCAAAACATGTAAAATCAATGAACATCTTCATCTACAAGTGCCAATTCACTCCTAAAGACTAACACAGCTGTGCTCTCAATCACATGCTCCATAACTGCTCCATTGTTATAGACCCATTCAGAAGTCAGTCAAACATGAAATGGCTCTGTCTCGTATTGAACAAATGATCTCGTGGGTAGAAATGTCTCTTTAATAAGTTGGATTATATGCAGGCCATAAGGCGGTTTGTATGTATTCCTAACAGGCTCGCTCCTAACAGCTGCGTCTAGGTGTGCGGCAGTGATGTAACGCTTTGTTGTTGTCGTCTCCTCCCCGTGTCTGCTCCCCAGATGTGCGAGCTGCTTCACTACTTCTGCGACTGCGAGCTGAAGCACCGCATCGAAGCCATCGTGTCCTTCTCTGACAACTTCGTCTCCAAGCTGCAGTTCAACCAGAAGTTCCGCTACAACGAGCTGATGCTGGCCCTCAACATGTCCGCCGCCGTCACTGCGAAGAAGACCAAAGAGTTCAGATCGCCCCCTCAAGAGCAGGTGAGATGGAGCCATAGGAAGGAAGTAGAGGCGGTCAGAATCAAAACACATCACATATAAAAAAAAAACTATGTTACATATGTCACAATACATTTTTGTTATACATATATATATATATATATATATATATATATATATATATATATATATATATATATATATATATATATATACATATTTATTTTATTTTGATATGTTTGAACATAATAATATTATTTATATATCACTATATATATATATATATATATATAAACCAAAATAAACCAAAAATATTTAAAATCTCCATGTTGGCAACACAAATCAAAGCATGATGACAAATGTGTGTTTGCCGTTTCATACTTAAAATTAAAGCTGATTTTATCTTTTAAAATTAAATTTATTTATTTATATATTTGGAAAGTGAATATCGTCATCTCACTACAATGCAATGTTCTGCTGGGAAACTTTGGGTCCTTGCATTCATGTGGATGCCACCTGACATGCACCACCCAAGTACAGCCTTTCATGGCAACTGCACTCCCAAATTGGCAGTGCCTCCACCCAGCAGGACAGTGCACCCTGCCAAGAAATATCTAAGAAAATTATATGAAATATACAGTAAGTGAAGAATTAAGGCAAGGTTATTCGCGTCACCTGTTAGTCCTTTAAATGTTGTGCTGACTGGTATATTTAAAGGCCCTACACACCTGCAGAGGTGCTTTCACTTACTCTGGTTGCTACTCAGATCTAATGTTAGCAGGTGGCAGGTGTAACAAAGATAACTGGAGAGTGAGGAATACCCTTGCACACTCTCCTGAGGCACACCTCAGGTGTACCTGAGGTGTGCATGGCCTTCAATTTTTACTCATTGTTTGTTTGTTTGTTTGCAGTCATAAAACTGACTCTCCTTTGATTGAGAATAAGTCTGGTCAAGTCTAGTGGATGGGCTGCACAAGGAGACGTGCCATTTGAAAAAAAATCACCATGAAGCAATGCTGTGGTTTAAAAATTCTGGTAACGGCTGATCTATGCTAACACCTACTTCGAGTGCAGCGGTGACATCTTTTCCCCCGGCAATATCTCAACAATCCGCACTTCTGTTCATGTGATCCTGACAGCTCTCACATGTCTGCCATGTGACCTTAGTGATGCTTATGTGACATAAAGGTGCAAATCAGCCACAGAGGGGGACATGCCAGGAACTGTGCATCAGTTAGATCTGATTAATCTTACAAGAAAGGGAAACATGAATCTATAATATCTGACCACAGAGAAAAGCCTGCGGGCTCCCTGCTTCAAATGATGCATGTAACTAGATAATTCAGGGAGAGATGTTATATAACGTAACATACATGATGACACGTAATAACTCTCCTCACCCTCAGATTCCCTCTTTAGTTTTTGTATCTTTGAATTTGCTAATTTTTGTTCCCAGTGAATAAGAGCCGGTCCTTGCTCCAAATGTCTCTTAAAGCACACAACAAAGCCTCAAGGCGAACTCATCCTTCTTCTCTGTGGTGTCATTGCTCCAGTGAGAGTACACACACACTCACACTCACACACACACACACACACACACACACACACACACACACACACACACACACACACACACACATATATATACAGCATCCCATCAGGGTCACAGCTGGAGACGGAGTCCAGTGCTTCACAGCCACTTTAATGACTTGTCATGGTGTCCTTCAGTGAGTGCAGAGCGAGAATTAGCCACTTAGGTTGTTTTTTTTTCCTCCTGTGAATCCTGCAATGTGATCAAATTATGGTCAAATTGCTTTTGAAACTACAGAATGGGAGAATTAACCGGACGTCGTTTATGTATTTAAGTATCTGCGTTTGTGTTTCCATTTTAGATCAACATGCTGTTGACCTTCAGTATGGGCGAGGACTGTCCATGTCCGACAGACATCCAGGAGGAACTGTATGATTTTCACAACCAGCTGCAACTCCACTGTGGTGAGATGTAGCTCTTATCGAGCTGCTTGTTGGTTTCATTATTGTTTTAAACTTGATACAATTATATTAAATTGCTCTGATAGATTACAAAATAAGGCAGCATGGATTGAAAATAGAGAAAATGTAATGTAATATCCAGAAAACATAGACAGTCTTTGTCATCCCTTTCTTGAGCTGCCATTGTGTCAACATCAGCTGAATCGTACCAGTACTTTTTCTCCCACAAATGCTTTCTTTTTCCCTCTCTGCATCTGTCTCTGTCTCTCAGCAGCGGAGTAAAGGTTCAGTGCCTCTCAGATTGCACTGACATCTCGATGTTTTGATAAATAATTGAATTGCCCAACCATCTGTGGCACAACCGACCTAATGGCAGTCTCAGCCGTGCCACGCGGCGCCGACCTGCCGTGGCACCCTCCATACAGAGAGCAATAAAAAAATCGACTTGAAATTGCAAAGAAATATGACATTCTGTACATCCCGCTTCACGCATTATACGCAGGACATGTGTGCTAACCCCACAGGAAGTCACGCTTGGCTGAGATATTGCCTTAATATGCTTTGCTCTCTGTGCACATAGGGATGTTTATCTGTTTGTGCCGTGCAGGAATCCCTATGGAGGAAGACGAAGACGATCAAGATACATCTATCAAAGGGCGCCTGCTGATGCTGGTGAACAAGATCAAGGGGCAGTCTCACAAAGCTGAGGAGCCCACAGAGAAGGAGCAAGCTGCACCATGTGAGGATATCACTTTTTTTATAGTATCAGTAAACTACATTTGCCCTGCTGTAATATACCTGCTGTAGCAGTGATGCCTGGGTCTGGACGATAAAACTTATTTCCGAGCATTGGCTCACATTCAATTTTGAATCTGATCATGTCATTGTAACCATAGCAACACACTCAAATAGTACAAGATTGGTAAATTAAAGTTTTCTGATTGGCAAACTGTTTATGTATTAAATGTCCATAAAGAACAAAGGTATTCTCAAGCAAGCTGAAGTTGATTTATTCTCTCTCTATACTGATCCTACAACATTTGTCACCTTCCCGTAAAAGCAGAAGCTCTCACACCCGTTATCCATTTACGCCCCTCTACATTCTGCTTGTTTATGGTCCCTTTCACCTCTTATTGTACGAGCCCTCTGTCCGTGCCCCTCGCTTAGAAGGAGGGGAGAACATTAAAAGCAGGAGCTTCTGTATTGCAGCTCTAGCACCCTCACCCTCGCTTTCTATCCATCTGCCAGTGTCATGTGGACTGAGTCACAGGGTGGCAGTCATTTCCATTTCAATTTCTTTTCAATTTCATTATGGTAATATGGAGCCGGGTGCGGGAGGAGAGACTCCAGAGTGAAGAGCATCTTCCGTCAGCCGCTCGGGGAGGCGAGCGAGGAGAGATGAGAGAAAACACATCAGCGATAAAACCAAATCCTTCACCTGATTAAACCCGTAGACATATACGTATGTGCACGGACACAGGAACAAAAACCATTTCAATCACAGCACTCAATAACCGGTAAGCCACAGCAGTATAAATACAGAACAAGTTGTATCTAATTTTCGATCTCAAGTACCGCTCTGTGCAAGGGACCACCAATCAAGTCGCTGATTGCAAATTATTACTTACCTTGGAGAAAATACATTCTACTTTGTTCTGTTGGCCTTCAATGTGGAAAGCGGTGTTATTTGAAACTGCAGCTCACTGTTTAATATTCGAGTTTTATTTATCGGTGAATGTCTCCATTTATGGAAGCAACTTTTTCTCTTATTCATGACCTTTCTTGAGAATTACCCTGTTCTAGCAATAAAACAGGACACGTGTCTCTGCCTTTAATTGCACAGATAGGGACTAACTAATGTGAAGCACGGTATTTTTACTGCTTCTGAAAAACCCCTCTGAGAATCTGGCCATCGCCATACCGGCCCCATCTATTCTTGAAAGCAATGCTGGCAACGAGAAGTGGCCAAATTGCACATGGATAAATTTGGGCTGAAATATGTGTTGCTGACTGCAGACGCTGAAAGCCAATCTCTCCACTGGGATTTGGTGTGACCCTGAAGTGGAGCGTATAAGACCACCACATTGATCTCCGAGGAGCCATGCAGGATGAAAATAGAAGAGTGTGTATTTTCCCCTTAAAAGAGTGCTTTGGGTGGTGGTGTTGGTCGTGGTCTCTGCAGGGTGTTGTGGAAGGAGTGATTGATTAGATGGCTGGTTTGTGGTGGCAGCTGCAGTTCAGGAGCGTCTACTTCTGTAACAGCTGGAGGCGTCAGAAAGGGAGGAAAGGAAGTGGAATTATGTAGAACCTCTTCAGGCAAATTCTCTTATCTGCTAAAAATGTTTTTCTTTGTGATTATGTACAATGCATGTTGGCAGTAAGTGTTAAAGCTTGACTTAGAAGCCACATTTGTCTTTTCTTAGTGGGGAAGGTTTACATTTTTTCCTGTCAGTGGCTTTTGCATAGTAGATAAAGACCCAGTGTCTGGCTATGTGATGAAAGCAGATGCTATTAGCACACAGGTGTCTGTAGCAAACAATGCTATTTGCACCTACATCATGATCGTTTCCTAAACCTATCCAAGTAGTACTGGTGTCTATGTGGACACTAATGCAGCAGTGAATAACACGATGTACAACAAGACTAAGATTCTACCAACAAACCAGCTTTACTCACATGTTAAATGCTAACGTCAGCATACTAGCATGCTGCATTGCATGTGCATTATAACAGTTAATCCTCTGGGGAACATGAATGCCTATACCAAGTATCATGGCCTATAGTTGTTGAGACATTTCACTTAAAACTACAACTTTGCTAGAGGTACTACATGAAAATCACCAGTCAGTAGCATTCATCCTCTGGGGACCATGAATGTCTGTACAAAATTACTTTGCAATCCACCAAATAGTTATTGAGATATTTCAGGCTGGACCAAGTGGACCAACTTACATTGCCATCCCTACAGCCATGCCGTTAATTAGCTTGTTAAACTTGTGTATGTTGCTGATAGTATCTATAGTTTGAAATTTGATGTATCGTATGTGAGAAGTGTATGCAGCAGTTGGTGTATATTTTGAAAACCCAAAGTAAAATATTGTGTAAGAGGAGGTCTTGCCAGGAAAATGGTCAGAGTGAAGATGGCATGATATATTCTGTGCTGTTACTCAAGCTATAACTTTTCCCCCCGTCACATCATCTTGCTCAGTAAGACCCTGAAGATACAATAGGCGCCGTCGTCTTAGCCATTATTTCATGGGAATGAAGTAAAAGGAGCGCCGAAGTCGTTTTCCTCCTCTGATGAATGGTTCATCCTGTAGCAGCATTTAATGCTCAGACATGATGACTTGCCCAGAAGAAATGTGTGTGTATGAGCGCACGGGGATGGCGTGTGAACCCTCACGCCATTAAAAAAAACACAGACTTTCATCACCGTAACGGAAAAAAGTGAGGGGGGTGGGTGTGCGGGAGCTACACAGACAGAGGGAACGGACTAGTGTGTGTGATAGTGTGACAGAATGAGAGTCAGGTGTTCTGAGGCATCTTGGCTGAGAGGAAGAAATGTCGCTTCTCATTTTGGAGCAAGCTGGTGCTTCTGCCCTTTCTCTGACACCCACGCAACTCTCGGCGGCGGCGGGATCGGTTACCGCTGACTGTGACATTCTGCTGGCTCCCCACCCATTAAACAAAACACGCACACAGACCCTTGCAGTGATTGACAGCCTGGTGTCAAATAGTCTTTGGAAATCCAACAGATCCAATCAACCACACAGACACAGGGGTCCTAAAAACAATCACTTAATTGCAATACTTTTAAGGAAATCAATTGCGTATAAATGGCTCCATCTTTTATGGTTCTGAGTTGTTTGATTGATGTCGCCCTCTCCTTTGTGTGTTCATACCTCAAGAACAGACTCACAAATATACATGCACACCCTCACCCACACACCGTATTGATCCAGTTTTAATGAAGCCTTAAGGGTAGCCAACGTTCGAGCTGTCCAAACAAATGCCTCCATTTGACCACAGCAGCAAAATATTTCACTGTACAGAACTCTTAATACCTTGTCCAATTTATTTGTTACATAAGCGGGCTTCCTTTACTCTATGCAGAAAATGTGCTTTTTTACGAATGAGCTCACAAAACTGTTTCCTGTCCCATAGAATAGAAGGAAATAGCTTGGTGTAACAAGACTTTGATGGAAGCCGTCTGTCTTTTTTTCTGTCAAGGTCTTATTTATATTACTAGTTTGTGAATGCAGCCTTTGAAATGCATCTCTTTTTTTGTGTGCAATGGGAGCACCAAGTCAAGTGGAGGCTCTTTAAATATAACTCTAATAGAGCATTGTGTCGTATCTGTGGGTTAATGTTGTGTCTTCGTGTGACCCAGAGTTATTCAAAGGAAAGCTGCAATATATTTTTATATTTTCTTCTTTTTCTAAGACCAATGATATGCAGTAAGGATTACAAGACATTGCAGCAACTGAAACAACTTCTTCTCTGCTATTTTAAAAATCAAATCTTATCTTACTGAAATGAGAAAAGACCTGTATTGTTTTAAGCAATACTCCCTCTTATAATTAATAATTCTATAATAACACACAGCTCTATTTTCTGTATTACAATCTCCAGTACAATGTGAGGGTAATCATGTAGTTTTGAAGATTCATTTTTTTATCCTGATGTCACAACATTGGGTATATAGTTACATCCCTATTAACAATAGTTCAAATTAGTGTCCTATGCAAGGGCCTTTCAGCTCATTGTTTTGGATTTATTACCCAAGTCTTCACTGTTTTGATTTACTATCACCATTTCCAGCAGCAGAACCGAGCCGAACTTCATGAAAAACTTCTGATAAACATATTGTATGTCACCTGCCCAAACACCAAACATCGGTTTGGTTAAAGAGTAGCTGGTGAACACAGTGGAGCATTTACAATTAAGAGGAGGAGTTGGTGGGGACCCAAACAGAGCTAAAAGGAAGGCTTTGCCAACACATTCACCACAACAACTTTATAAGACTGCTTTAAGTATGTTAAATGATGCATTGATATCTTTTTCATCACAAGTGAAGTGACTGGTCGCTTGGCAGGTCATTTCCATAAAAATAAATAACTTTTAACGGTTGACTGTTCCATAATATATAACATTAAAAGCCATTTTTACTCATTTTACATCTAATGTGTTGAACTGGTAGTGCAAGATCAATCATGGACATGGCAGCCCCTGCTGCATTGATTTTGACCATTCATTTTCTTAATCTCGCTCTTAAATGTCTACTAAGTCTGTAAAATTGCAACCAAATCACTTGAGTTGTTCCTTTCAGGAGCTTATAAAAAAGATTTTTATCTTTACCCTACTTTCTTTTCAGCCAATCTGAAAGAGCTGATATCTCAGACGATGGTCAGCTGGGCCCAGGAGTGTCACATCCAGGACCCAGAGCTGGTCCGCAAGATGTTCAGTCTACTGAGGAGGCAGTATGACAGCATCGGGGAGCTGCTGCGGGCCATGAGGAAAACTTACACCATCAGCGCCGCCTCGGTCCAGGACACCATCAACCTCCTGGCCTCCCTTGGTCAGATCAGGTCTCTGCTGTCTGTTCGTATGGGGAAAGAGGAGGAGAAGCTCATGATAGATGGACTTGGGTAGGTTGAGGGTGCTACTTGTGTTAAATATGTCATTTCATGCTAGTTTTGGCACACATTTGAGTTTATTTTGTGAATTTAATTATCCGTAATGTCTTTTTTTCTCTCAAGGGACATCATGAACAACAAAGTGTTCTACCAGCACCCCAACCTAATGAGGATACTGGGCATGCATGAGACTGTCATGGAGGTCATGGTCAATGTGCTCGGAGGAGACAAGTCCCAGGTTTAACAACTTCTACCTGTTAATGTATCTCTGTTAAACAGAGTTCACCACACCATCTCGCCAGAAGTGTTGTAGCACTCTGAGAAAGTTTGTGTTTCAGTCCAGTTTTTGCATGTTATCATTTGTGTGTGTTTGTGTGAAGCATGGTCACAGGGTGAGCGTGCATTAATGAAGACGTGGTCCCAGTAGGTGGGCTTTCTCCTCCGGCTGACAGCATCAGAGTCTGGGAGGGAGGGCAGAAAGGGCAGATTGCGGCTGGCTGACTGTGTGAAGGTGTCGGGCCTTTTGGACGTTAATTAGGAACAAAGACAAACAGGGGACTGGTGAGGAGCCTGGAGAAAGTCATTACAATAAACTCAGCACCCCAGAAAAAGGCGGCTCCAAAACCACTCTGTGTCAAATTACTGTTTTCTTTGGGCTATGACAAATTGTTAGCGATGTGTGGACATGAAAGTCTACTTTATTTGTGTTAATAAGTACACAAGTTTGTTGCCTGAGAAATAATTTCAAGACAAAGTGTACTTGCGCTTTGTAATTTTTAAAATTCTCTTTTGTGGTTGTCACTTAACGACACACTGTATGTATTGTTTTCAAATTCAACCAAAGAAGATGTTTTACCCTACTTATGTATCATTCCATAGGAAATTGCCTTCCCCAAGATGGTGGCCAGCTGCTGTCGCTTCCTGTGCTACTTTTGCCGAATCAGCCGTCAGAACCAGAAAGCCATGTTCGACCACCTCAGCTACCTGCTGGAGAATAGCAGCGTCGGGCTGGGTGGGTACCTCTCTCTGTGAAGCTGTTGTGTCTGCAAAATGTAGCGGAGTCTGGGGACTTTCCCTGGGCATCAAAGAAGTAGCCTTTACTAGATACTGTTTACTGTTTTCTGCACTCTAGACATTAAAACAGACAGGCTGGTACAGCGAGGCCTTGCCAAACTGACACTTCCTACAAGAAAAGAAACATCACAATGTATTGTATTAAATGCCAAATGTACAAGAGGGCACCAATGACCGCAGCTGCTTTACAAAGTTTATTAAGTTTATTAAGTTCCTCCTCAATCAATAACTCAGTTCACCCGATTTGTTAATGGAGTCTGGGGATATTGTGATTACTAGTTCAGTGGTTAGTTGAAACATACAATGCTTTCACAAATGTCTGCTGCGAGCATCGGCCAGTGAAGAGAACCCAAACACGTCAAATGCATCCTCAATGAGTCTTGGGGGTGTTCACACCTGTACTTAAAGCCGATCTGTTTAACTGCTACTCCTACTGTCATCTATCATTCTACTTTGAGGTTAGCCAAGTGACTACTGATGCTCTGCTACAACAGTATTTTACTGAATGAAAGCCACACGACTGGAGCAAGAATAAACCAACCTCTACAGACTATAGGGAAATGCTATGCAGTTATGGAGAGTCATATTCCTGTAAGAGCCATACATACATGTTAACGCAGCTCTTGGTTGGATGAAAGATGAACTTTAGAAACTGCAGGCATTCTCATTAATATGGGTGATACGTTTTTTTTGCCATCACAGGACTTGTTCTGTGCCTCTGAGCTCACATATATTAGCCTCGCACCTTAGAGGACGTGTGTGTGCGTGTGTGTGGTGTGTGTGTGTGTGTGTGTGTGTGTGTGTGTAATTGTGAGTCTGAGTGCCGAGAATCTATCGACTCATCTCTCATTCTGTTAGAAGATGGCGGTGCCACAGTCTCAGAGAGCACCCTGCTGGGGTGAGAGACTGTCTCCCCTGGATGCACACACACATGCACCCAGTCAGGAATGCGCGCACACACACACACACACACACACACACACACACACACACACACACACACACACACACACACACACACACTTCTCAAATTGCTCACTTATGTGATAGTACAAGCAAAATAAAATGAAACCCAAGAGTAAAGACTTTAATACTTCCTTTAAAACATATACGAGCTGTAACCACACTGTTTGTATACAAAGTGCTTCATACATCCTGTGAAACCTAACGAGTAGAAGCATTCATTGGTCAAGAAAACTTTCCTTCAACACTAACATTAACCTGAACAGCTGCCATGATATTTTTGGAAGGGGTGGAAACAGCACCCCCTGCTGTTTGTACAACATTTAGTGGAAACATGAACACAGACATGGGCTAATATAAGATAAAATAGAGCAAGTGGTTGACTATGAGTGTGCTTTGCATTGTAAGCTTCACCAGCCATGAGGGGATCCACTCCTCTTGATGTGGCTGCTTCCTCTGTGATGGACAACAACGGCCTGGCTCTGGCACTGGAAGAACCCGATCTGGACAAGGTGAGGCTCAGCCTGGGTGTTACCATACAGCGTTTCTCCTCAGTGGTGGATGTTCGCATCGTTATGTTGTATTTGAAATCATATAGGATGAAAAGATTAAAGGGGCACTAAGGAGCTCAAACTCATTATAATATTTACAGTATTAATGAGGTAATAATACAATATCAGAAATATTTATTTTTTCCATGACTGAATAACTGTTCTCAGAGGGAAAAAAGCTAGAAAGGTGAAACAATATGAAATTGTGTTGTCCTTAAAAGTCAGTTTGTTTATTCAGTTATTCAGTCCTAGAAATAAAGAGAGTTTCTTTATTCAGTTTGTTTAGGCATAGAAAAAATCAATCAATAAAGATCTTTCTCTTCTGAGTAAATTTTATTTCCCAAAACTACATAGTGCACCTTAAAAGCTGGATAAGTATTGATCTATATGTGATGTTGTGTACCTGCAGGTGGTCACCTATCTAGCAGGCTGTGGTCTCCAGAGTTGTCCAATGCTCCTGGCTAAAGGTTATCCAGACATCGGCTGGAACCCCATCGAGGGGGAGCGTTACCTTTCCTTCTTGCGGTTTGCCGTCTTCGTCAACGGTATGGCTGCAGTTACCATCCAGTCTCATAATTTCTGTCTCTCACTCTCTCTTTCTGCTAAACAAGTAAAAAAACTAGCAAAGGTCCAGCTACATTTGAAAGACCGTCAGTTAGCTCCTTAAGGCAAGGTCTACCTAGTGGTGTGTTTATAATAGAACTGCAGAGTGTTAATATGCTGTGGTTTTATAATTTCCTTGCTTGTTCTCATATGATTTTATATTTTGTACCCCAGGCGAGAGTGTGGAGGAGAACTCCAGCGTTGTTGTGAAGCTGCTCATCCGTCGTCCAGAGTGTTTCGGGCCCGCCCTGAGAGGAGAGGGAGGGAACGGCCTGCTGGCTGCCATGAAGGAAGCCATCAAGATCGCAGAGACGCCCGCTTTGGATTTGCCGGGCTCTGTGCACGGAGTCAGCTCTGACGTGTAAGCCATAAAGATCAAGCAAAGCTTATCAAATCAATGCTGAGGACTTACCCTTAAGATTAGCTATTTATCCCCCCGCCGCCTTTGCGTCTTTGCTCTGATGTCCTTTAAAAATTGTCGTCCTCTTCCCTGTCTCTTCATGTCTTCACTTTTCCCACCGGTAGGTCTGCTGATGGTGATGATGAGGAGGAGGTGGTACACATGGGGAACGCCATCATGTCCTTCTACTCTGCGCTGATTGACCTGTTGGGACGTTGTGCCCCAGAGATGCATGTATGCTCGATGGAAACTGTGTATTTATTTGTTGTTTTTCTCGATGGATGGATTTTTCCTGTTTTCACTTCCTTTTTGTTTTTTTCAGCTCATCAACAAGGGGAAAGGTGAGGCTCTGCGTATTCGTGCCATCCTGCGCTCTCTGGTACCAACTGAAGACCTTGTGGGAATTATCAGCATACCGCTCAAAATGCCCATCACCAACAAAGGTACGCATCCTATTTACTGTCATGCTACTACAGGGTGTGCAGGTTATGAAAGTCTGCACATTCGGTGCTCGACAAAAGGTTATTGATTTCAATTCACTGCTCATGCCTTTTTAATCAGCACAACGCTTTACTGCACGTAGCTCTGAGTAAGCCAGATCATTTCTATAGCGAGCTGCCTTGCTCTATTGATTGATCGGCATAAACATGGCAAGAGTCGCCTCTTAAATTTGCTGCGCAGAGCACTGCCACACTGGCTTTGTCAGCAGGCCAGGAGTGAAGACAGTGAGAAAACTCTCATTCGCATGCTGCTGCTTGCTGCCCTAATGAATACACATGACTCCACTTATCAGAAAGGACTTGCAATTATGTACTGTAGGCTGTTCTCTGGGTATTTCACTGTTCCACACCTGTGTTGTTTGTGCCTCCCTTCTCCTGCCTAAATCTCTCTCAGATGGGTCGGTGACAGAGCCGGACATGTCAGCCAGCTTCTGTCCAGATCACAAGGCCCCCATGGTGCTGTTTTTGGACAGGGTGTATGGCATCGAGGACCAGTGCTTTCTGCTTCACCTGCTCGAAGTGGGCTTCCTTCCTGACCTGAGGGCCGCTACCTCTCTGGATACGGTAGGTGAAGCTGACAATGGCCAGACTCTGTAACATGAACTTCAGCAAGACTTTCAGGATCAATAATATCGGGCAACCTTTTGTACTAATGAGGAGGTCCTCATTGGATTAGTTTCTCTTTGGTTGATCAATGTAATTGTTCTTTGTTTTTACTCATGAACTAAAAGTTTATGTAGTTTTAAGTAGATGAACAAAAACCTGGCTTTTTCAAGTCGAAACTCTCAAATCCATAGCATGCAGACTTTTGGCTGAAATGAATCTATATTCACATGATATGTTAAAAAGCACAGCAGCACACAAATGGAGTCATTTTGAACACCTGGGCTGCAATGAAGTGGGATTTTTGGGAGCTGGAGTCCCGATGTGTGTGTAAGATGTTTACGATGCAGGAGGTAGTTTAACCCCTGGTAACTTCACATTAAGGGAAGACCATGGTGAAGGCTTGAATCTCTTTTGCTCTGGAGATGTCTTACCTGGCCAACAGTCTTAATATGGCTGAAGCTAAGAATGTCACTCAACCCTCTGTCTGTCAACTCTCGACAAATCATGGTGCTGTTCACACTGACAAATTGTGCTAATGTAATCTGTGCAGCATGTGTGCAGCAACCCCTTGAGTGTTGTTTGTGGATGTAATAGAACAATACCCTTTTTTGTTGCTAACATGTTTTACAAGATCATTTTATTTATTACAGAGCATCCTTTGAAATATTCTTTTGTTTTCATCACTTTGATTTAAAGCCCCCTAGTGACATAAAAGATATTATGTGCATTTAAATGAAATAACGTCACCACTGTCACATTATATATGACCTGTCATCCTCTCTTTCTGCAGGAGGGTCTGTGTACCACGGAGACGGCCCTCGCCATGAACCGCTACATCGGCTCAGCCTTGCTACCCCTCCTCACCCGCTGTGCCCCCCTCTTTGCCGGCACCGAGCACTACGCCACCCTCATCGACTCCACTCTGCACACCATCTACCGCCTCTCCAAGGGCCGTTCGCTCACTAAGGCCCAGAGAGATGCTATAGAGGAGTGCCTGCTGGCTGTCTGCAAGTGAGGAGCATAAAAAAACTTTATTAGTAGAATAAACAGTTTTCTCCAGGTTGTGGGCCTTTTTGTAAACTCGTGATAATAGACCAAACACTTGTGGTATCTCAGCTGGCAGGAATAGAAAGATCAACAGCGCCTTTTATCTGCTTTCGAAAAAAAACTTCAGCTCAGAGCCTGGTTTCTGTAAATTAGCAGGACAAAAATGGTTAGAGTCTGAAGATGTTCTGGTTAAAGGCAGCCCAGGGCAGCAGCGCTCTTATCTCTTTCTCACCTTACTCTGCAGGCACCTTCGTCCCTCCATGCTGCAGCAGCTCCTGCGCCGCCTCGTCTTTGATGTGCCCTTGCTGACTGATTACTGCAAGATGCCTCTCAGGGTGGGCAACATTTTTTTCTCACCTTCTTTGCCATCCTGTATCTTGTCTTCATCTCTTTCCGCCTATTTCTCTGCTTGTTTGTTTCCTGTCTGCCTTTTCTTTTATTTCCCTTTTCTCCTACACAATCTCACCTTTGTTTTTGTCTGTGTGGTCCCTGCTTAGCAACGCTTTACTGCCTTAATTTATTAGATTGTCAGCTCTGTGGGGGAGGTACCAACAACTTATTTCCACCTGCTCTATTGCAGGTGTGCCTTCAATGTTCTGGCGTTCAGCTCTCTTTCTCTCTCTCTCTCTCTCTCTCAGTCACACACACTCTCAAAGGTGCACATTTTTAACACACCCATGCTGTTAATCATCCGGTGTGGGAAAAGTGGGCTGATACAGGAGGGAAAACAAAGGGATGAAGTATTGGACTGTGTGATTACAGGCTTGTTGCCTCCACTGCTCCGCTCCATCCGTCTGGCCACGCGAAAGAAATACTGGACATGTAATACATTGTGACTGGCCTGTGAAATGGTGGACACACTTGTTTTATACCTCCATGTACACATTTGGATTTCATTTGAGTGTGGGAGAGCTGATTTCCTTTGAGGCGCTATTTGCTCTACATGTGTGGCCCTGTGCCAGTGTGTGGTGAGAATGTAATGCCTGTCTGACTAAATCCTGTGTATTTATTACCCTGCTCGTCTTGACCTCTGCCCTGTGTTTGTCCTCCAGCTGCTAACCAACCACTATGAGCAGAACTGGAAGTACTACTGCCTCCCGTCAGGCTGGGGCAGCTACGGCACAGCATCCGAAGATGAACTGCTGCTCACCAAGAAAATCTTCTGGGGAGTTTTTGATTCTCTGTCACAGAGGGTGAGTTTTTTGTATTTCCTATTTAAAGGGGCACTACGTAGTTTTGGAGAAGCAATTCAAACTCAGAATTTACAATATTAATGAGGTAATAATTCAAACTCAGATATATTTATTTTTTCCATATGTGAATAAACAAGCTGTTCTCAGAGGACAATAAGGTCCCCAGAACACTGTTCGAAGCTAGAAAGGTGGCAGGGTCCGCCACATATAAACAAAGTAAAACAGTCTGAAATTGTGTTGTCCTTTCAGGTCAGTTTGTTTCTTCAGTTTAATCAGTCATGAAAACAAAGCAAGTTTGTTTATTTTGTCTGTTTAGGCGTAAAATAATCAGTCAATGAAGATCTCTCTCTTCTGATTAAAACTACACAGTGCACCTTTATGGTCCTTTGCAGTTTCAAAGTGGCTGCCTCTTTTCCTAAGCAAAAGTAATTAACATGTTAGAGATTGTAACAAAAGTGATAAACAGTTAAATAAAAATCACCTCATTCATCACAGGCTTGATTAACACGTATGTATGCGACAGACCTATCGGCACATGCGGTATTACTTGAGGTCTGTTTGTGATGCAGAAGGCTGGACTCAGCACATCTCTCTAAATGCACACTCATGAAAGGAGGCTGTGCTAAGGGCCGGCCTGAAAACATCAATATCTCGACAGCCGTCATTGATCCAAAGCCTCTAGCAAGCTGGTTCTCTGGCTTTTAGAATAATTCTTCATTAATGTCTCTGCTGCTGGCCCCTTCACTGATACACTCAGACTGGAGAGGCTGCACAGCTTTATTTAAGTCCCGCCTTAAATGAACAACTAAACAAATGAGCTGTGTTCCGTTAAATAAGAATACGATTTGCACGACCGCACGTGAACAGAGTTTAAAGAGCCAAGTTTTGCGTTTACTCTTTAAGCTCTTTAACACTGTAGCTTTGTTTCTCTCCCCATGCAGAAATATGACCCAGAGCTTTTCAAGATGGCCATGCCTTGCCTCAGTGCCATAGCTGGAGCTTTGCCACCAGACTACGTGGACGCCTCCATCAGCACCACTGTGGAAAAACCTGTTTCTGTCGATGCTCAGGGCAACTTTGACCCAAAACCCATCAATACCGCTAAGTAAGCCATGTTCAAGCCAGACATCAATGAGGAATATTCTATCAGCCTGGTGTACTATCTCTATGCACAGTACATGACTTCAGTAACATGCATTTGCAGACACAAGCTGACTAATTGTCACACTCTGTTTCCAGCATCGCACTTCCAGAGAAGCTTGAGCACTTTGCCAACAAATACGCAGAGCATGCCCATGAGAAATGGTCAGCAGAGAAGGTAAGGCCAAAGATAAGAGCTTTCACTTTGGAAAATGGGTATTAAATTGCACAGTATTTGACACGGAGCAAGTCACGGGTGTTGTAAGGAAAATAGAGGACACTTAAAATGTCTCTCCTTGAAGAAATACTGCACTCAAAGGCATCAGGAAATAATTTCAGCCATTTCAAAGTGAAAAAAACCCGTTCAGATCAATAACTTGATATTGTTCTTTTTTCCAATATCACAGCATTGTTCCTTTTGGTGATGCCTCCTTTTTGTTATGATTGAAATTGATACTCTGGGCATGCTGACAATAATTGTGCTAGTCTGTTTAGAAGGCCTCTGCTGTCTTTTGTGCCAACTGCTTAGCCTGCATTGTTGCATCTGTCAAAAAATTTAACAAGAGCTGAGGACAGCAAGAACTGACTGTACCATGACTCCTTGATCTGTTATGCGTACCTAATCTCTTACCCAGTCTTCCAAATGATAAATCATGTCCTGAAGGGACTCTGAATGCAATGAAGATTTCTTTCACCCACGTACATCCCCTGTGCTTGTGCCTCAGGTGCTGCTGGGATGGAAATATGGAGACTGTGTGGATGAGAAAGCCAAGATTCACCCTCAGCTCAGGACCTACAAAGGCCTGACAGAGAAGGTAGGGGAATCTGAATGTGAGATTTGTGAGGAAGATTAGTATTGAAGAGATAACTGAAAAATTGAGGCTTCTGGGCTTGGTCCCTATACCCTATTTCTGTCTTTGTGCTTCAGGAAAAAGAGATTTACAGATGGCCAATTAGAGAGTCCCTGAAGAGCATTCTGGCAATGGGCTGGAGCATCGACAGGACCAAAGATGGAGAAAGCATGTCACAACAGAGGGAGAGTGAGAAAATGCGAAAAATCTCCCAGACTTCACAGGTGCAGTGCAAAGAATATGGCAGAGACAAACACCAACATTAAATGTGCTTGTTTTCTAAAAAATCACCAGACCATTAAGGTTGTTTTAATGTAATGAGTAGAATAAATCAATTTGTCCTCAAAATCATCTTGCTTTGGTTTGAAGTATGATGATAAATTCAAAATCAGTATATTTTTGAGCAAAATGAGCAAATGTTTATTTACTGTATTTTTAGCTAATGTTAATTATTTCTATGTTTGTTTGTTTTTTGCCTTAATTACTGCCAACTTAGCTAACTATTTCAAATGTTCATCTATCCTTTTAGCCAACTATTTTCTGTTCAAAACAATCTAAAATTGTTTCGACCATTTGAGTTACCTCGAGCTAATTATTTGGTGTGGCCTACCCTATTTGTTACCACTAACTTGGGTTGACCTAGCACTAACTAGCTGGTTGTTGTAGATATAGTAAAGATAAACAATGCACCAGTTTGTAATCCTATTTGGCCTTCTACTTTATTCATTGACACAAACCTGTAGATTTGTTTTGTGTTTTTAACTTATCACAATATCTTTTTTCAGTTGAGTTGGAAATCACTGCTCTAGGCTTTCAGCTGCTATCATTTAATTTTCTTCTTATTTTTAGGAAAGTACCACTTGTCAGCACTTATTGTTTGCAGTTGTAAACATTCAGACACACAGTTATTTACTGTGAACACAAAGCTGATTTTGCTGCTAATCTCCTTGCATAATGGACTGAAAGCCTACAGACACAGACTAATCCTTTAACAAATGCTATTAAAGCTGAAATCTCGTGTTATCAAAGTGTTGATTTATAACTAATAACACACTGTGTCTCACTGTCTTTCTGAACATCTCCAGGCAAATGGCTTCAATCCGAGCCCGATAGACACGAGCAGCGTGGTTCTATCCAGAGAATTGCAGGTGGGTGACCTCACGTTTGTTCCGTCGTACTCTTTTTCTTGTTAACATCAAATGATCTCTCAGGCTGAATACGAGATGAAAGGAATATTTCCTGAATGTGAATGAGTAGCGTGGGCGAGACGTGCTCCTCACTCAGATGTACTGTTTGTCTTTGGTCCAAGGGGATGGTGGAGGTGGTGGCTGAAAATTACCATAACATCTGGGCCAAGAAGAAAAAGAGTGACCTTGGAAGCAGAGGTGAATCGCTGATGAAGTCACTCATAATCAGTGCATATTACAGAGAGATACCTGCAAACATGAAGGAATGGACAATATGTGGTGTGGGTGGATGTGGAAGTGCCTCTCGGTTGTTGCTGTGTTTATGTGTGTCTGTGAGCATATGCATGTGTCTGCCTCGCTGGTCTTGACTAAATAGGTTCAGCTGAGTGGTACATCCAATTCATGTCGCCATCTGCCTTCACACAGACACAGACAAGTGCCATGGCTGATAAATCTTACTTAACAACTGGGTTGTCTGTGGTTTCAGGTGGAGGAACACACCCTCTGTTGGTGCCCTATGACACTCTGACAGCCAAGGAGAAGGCCCGTGATCGAGAGAAGGCCCAGGACCTTTTCCGCTTCCTGCAGATCAACGGCTACAGCATCACAAGGTCAGTTATTGATATTCTCTTGTTGATTTCTTGCAGGAACTTTACACGACTTCATAACTTTTCCTTTTGATCGTCAGCACTGACAGCGGAGTTCTTTATGAAATGCTGTAAAAAGAAAATCTAGTGGTATTAAAGTGTTGATTTAAAGCTAATATCTTCTTGTGTTGCAGAGGTTTGAAGGACTTAGAGCAAGATTCTTCTTCCATGGAGAAGAGGTTTGCTTACAAGTTCCTAAAGAAGCTGCTCAAATATGTTGACTCAGCTCAGGAGTTCATCGCTCACCTGGGTACGCAAATATTACATAGGACCGATCTATAAGAGACTTAAGTAGTCTTGTCACTGACTATTTAATATGTATTTTTATGTTTTCAATCCAGAGTCTATGGCTGCGAGTGGCAAAACAGACAGGTCCCCTCATGAACAAGAAATCAAGTTTTTTGCCAAAGTAAGGGTGTAATGTAAATAAGGATGCTCTACAGATATAGATAGCTCTTTTACAATACATTTTCATCAACCTGATCTAATGTTGTCATTATCAATGTCCTCTTTCAGGTTCTCCTTCCTCTCATCGACCAGTACTTCAAGAACCACTCTCTCTACTTCCTCTCCTCCCCCAATAAGAACCTGAGCAGCAGCGGTTACGCCTCCAACAAGGAGAAAGAGATGGTCACCAGGTACAAAATCAAAACAGTTTCATTTACCTACAGCATTAAAGCATGACTATAACTCTTTACTTAAAATCCTAAACTCGTATAATCTTAACGACTAACTGATTTCCTTCCTTTGTCTATCCTTCACACCTCCAGCCTGTTTTGTAAACTGGCAGCTCTTGTCAGACATAGGATTTCTCTCTTTGGTAAGCTGATGTCTGTGTGTGTGGAAATAATGGGTACATACAGCTCCACCGCAGTATATGGAAGCCCATAGTCCCATATTGGCAGTTTGTTGAAAACAAATTAGAAAAATACATTTGCAGTAATATTATGGAAAATAAACCTTAAAAGTAAATTTTCATTCTATTTTTGGTTTATCAAAATTACCAGAAACAGAGGTCCACACTTCAGTGGTCAGTGAGAGTGATAGTCCACTTTTGGCAATATAGGGGTGTATGTGTGTGTGTGTATGTGCTTCTCCTTTTATCATGTCTTCAGTTGATGAGTTTTGAGTTCTCATGAACTGAACTGTCTTGTGTTATTACAGTCAGCTTTTTCGTGCAAAATATGAGACACCAAATACTGGAGCATTTATCTGTAAAATGGCACCTTTTTGTATTAATTATGTATTAAATAAACTTGATATAATGTGATAATCACTGTGCTTTTGAGGTGGTGTTAGGCTGATTTTGTTGCCTTTGTTCAGATCCTAACTAGATGTTTCCCCGTTTCAAGTCTTTATGATAAAGATAAGCTAACTGGCTGCTTGCTGTAGCTTTATATGTACTTGACAGACATGAGAGTGGTTTCAACTTTTGCCCCTGCCACTCAAATGATGATTGATTATTTAGATTCTAAGGCTTCATTCAACTAAACCACTGAATTCATTATGTCATGGTGCCTTTAGCCATATTGGATATGCCACATCCAACTAAGGTGGTGAACTAGATAATGTTCCACTAACCTTATCCAACTGAGCTTGTAACCTATTTGGCTGGAGGCTGCGGGGTGTGCAAATACAGACCGGAACTCATTGTTGCCATAAGAGGCTCAGTTCAGGTCCAGATAGTCAACTCAACATGGTTCACAGTGTGTGTTCACATCACATTGATTGTTTTTGTGTTTTCTTGTAGGCAGTGACTCCACCACCATTGTGAGCTGTCTGCATATCCTGGCACACACGCTGGACACCAGGTGAGTACAAATATGTCAGCACTCAAGACTAACAAGGAACCTGGCACCTTTAAAGCTGCTGTAAGCATTATTTTTTTTATTAAATAAGTGTTAAATATCTCTATATTCCAACAGTAATCACTGTTATAGAGTGTCTGGTCAGTAACCCATGTCTCTCCTCCTCCTTCTGCTGATGCAGTAAAAGAGAAAATACATTTTCTGGTGTCCCTGCTCACTTTGTCCAATCAGGACAGAGATTTGTTTGTTTCTGCTCAGGGAAGGCGCAGAGAGCAGGACCCTCCTGTTTACTGGCTATGGCTGAACAGGGAAAGCTACCATATCCAATGTTCGAGCTGATGGTTTATACTACCAAACACGAAGAAAAGCGAAGAAAAATGGGAGCTAGTGTGGTGACGTAGAGACGAGGGAGGGGACAGAAAACTGCAAAATGGACAGGAAGTTAGCTTAAACACAACTTAAAGGACAACGCAATTTCAAACTGTCTTACTTTGTTTATATGTGGCGGACCCTGCCACCTTTCTAGCTTCAAACAGCATTCTGGGGACCTTATTCTCCTCTGAGAACAGCTTGTTTATTCAGTTATGGAAAAAATAAGTATTTCTGAGTTTGTATTATCACCTCATTGATATTGTAAATATTAAAATTCTGAGTTTGAACGTGTTCTCCAAAACTGCATAGTGCCCCTTTAAACAAATATTGTTTGAGAAACCAATTACATGTTTCCTGTGTAAAACAGAGTCTAACCTCTGTTGGACCCTGAAGAGGAGCATATTTGTCATGAGCATTTTCTTTGAAACAGTTATTACTCCGCTGTCTTTTGGGAGGCACTGGCATTAACAAAGAGCATTCTCTGGCATTTAAATAAGCAAAACAAATTTCATACACCATGCGTTGCCCAAGGCTTATAGTGTTCTTTAGACACAATGTACTGTTTGTTAATGCAGCTCAGGCATAATGAGGCTAAATCGGCAATGTGTTATTACTGTGTCTCGTTTGTGCTGAAGAGCTACAGTCGAAGCCCACAGACTCTGTCTTTCATTTCTCCTTCCTACTGGGACACATCAAGGCTTAACAATGGGTAATTCATTTAGCAGTGTTATGAACTGTGAAATGCTGAAAATGGACGGACTAATCATATTAATGCATTGTGCGACTTCAGAGTGTCATATGTGTCTAAGCTCCAACATTGGCAAACTCACCTTGGATTTAAATATCCACCTAATTCCTCAAATGAATCATTGATGTTTCAGTGTAAGGTTGACGCTCATGTCTCGTATTTCATGACTGAAACCTTCACAGACTGTGAGATTGATGTATTTTCATAGTGAGCGTGTCCCGCTGTCGGTAAACAGTGTTGTCCTTTGCATACCAAAGGGTATCCAGTGGTTTATTATAGCTCTGCCCTTGCATATCTCCTCATTTGGTTTTCAGTCGTTAATCACGCTCCCTTTCACTCCAACAGAACGGTGATGAAGTCGGGCTCGGAGCTGGTGAGGGTGGGGCTCAGGACGTTCTTTGAGAACGCCGCAGAGGACCTGGAGAAGACGTTCGAGAACCTGAAGCTGGGGAAGTTCACTCACTCTCGCTCGCAGATGAAAGGGGTGTCTCAGAATATCAACTACACCACTGTGGCTTTGCTCCCCATTTTAACCGCTCTGTTTGAGCACATCACTCAACACCACTTTGGAGTCGACCTGCTTTGTGAGTCCTGACGGCAAAAGAATGATCAAACATGTTGTGCGAGAGGCTGCTAAAAAACTGGTGTCAAGTGTCAGTGTTAAGTTTATTTTAAAGCAGTGATTACATGCTTCTTACGTCCTCACACCATGGAACAGCAAAATAACTTTTCACAATGCTTAGTCCATAATCATTGGCTTTTATGGTGGCTGTTGTTGGACATCCACATTTCAGATTGGTCAGTCCACCACCTTTGGTCCAGACTAAAGTATCTCAACACCTGTTGCATAGATCGCCATGAACTTTGATACAGATATTCATGATCTCTAGACGATCAATCTTTATACAGGATATTAGATCCCCTAACTTTTTTTTAGTGCTACCAGCAGGTCATTGTGATCCACTGAGGTATTTCAAGCTCTATGAAATAGATTGGTACAATATTTTGTTTGACATTCATGGTTCCCAGAGGATGTATCCCTGTTACTTTGGTGAGCCTTTGACTTTTCTTGTAACACCACCAAAATGTAGTCCCTTCTGGCTTTTAGTGAAATGTCTCAACAACTATTGGATGGATTACCATAAGTTGTGGTCCAGATATTCATGTCCCACTCAGGATAAGCTGAAATAATTTTGGTGACACTCATCACTATCCTCAGCTGTACTTCCTCAAGATAACTCAAACAAATTTGTTTCATAATCAGGTAGCATGCTAACACATTAAACGAAGATGATGAACATGGTAAACACTGGTCTGCTAAACATCCACATGCTAACATCTCTCTCTCTCTGTGAGAATGTTAGCATGCTAATATGATATTGGCATTCAGTTCAAAACACTGCTATACTATTAGCACAGCTAATTTTTTTTTTTATCTTTCTTTTGTTTTTCTTTTTCCAGTGGACGATGTCCAAGTATCCTGCTATCGAATCCTGACCAGTCTCTATGCGCTGGGCACTGGGAAAAACATCTACGTAGAAAGGTATCTCATTGTCGTCATCACATTGTGCTAATTGTTTAAAACCTCAGTGAAGAAACGTACTGATATTTGATGCAGCTTTCACCAACTCTCCTCCTCCCCTGTGTCCCTCAGACAGCTACCAGCCCTCGGTCATTGTCTGGCCACCCTGGCTGGAGCCATGCCTGTAGCCTTCCTGGAGCCGCTGCTCAACACGTTCAACCCCTGCTCCGTCTTTAATACTAAGAGTGCCAGAGATCGAGCCAGTGAGTCATGCGTAATTATTCTAAAATAGAAGGGTTTATTACCAGGTGCGGCAAATCAAACAGCTATTATTATGGATAATGAGCTTGTCCTTCTTTACAACCTTCTTATCATTCTTAGATGTTCTAAAGTATAAGAAAAGGATGATGTATATTTTTCCTACATTTAATCATACTTTGTACTTTATGTGCAAGTCTGTACTGTGTATGTGCAAAATCTTCTCACATGACAGCATTTCAGATTGAGGAAACACACCAAATATATAGTAAGAAAAACATAATTTGATAATGTAAACATTGTTGTAATCACATGTGAATCCCCTCGTGCTGCGTTCAGTCTTAGGCATACCAGACTCAGTCGAGGAGATGTGTCCCGGCATGCCACGGCTGGACGGCCTGACAAAGGACATCAATGACATGGCTGAGTCTGGAGCGCGTTACACGGAGATGCCTCACGTCATCGAGGTGGTGCTGCCCATGCTGTGTAACTACCTGTCCTACTGGTGGGAGAGGGGGCCTGAGAACCAGCCAGCCAGCGGGGGCAGCGTCTGCTGCACCACCGTCACCTCGGAGCACCTCAGCCTCATCCTGGGCAACATCCTCAAGATCCTCAACAACAACCTGGGCATTGATGAGGCCTCGTGGATGAAGAGGATTGCGGGTGGGCACTGGTTGCACTGTGATGAGCCTTATGTTTTTATTTTCAAGATGACAGTGTTTTAAATATAGCCTTGAAGGCTTTCACTGTTCATGCAAACTACCCTGTTTTATTTGAATCATTCCAAAAAATGCAAGCGCTCCCACTTGAAAAGATGAATTAGAAGGGCTACATATTTGAGTTTAGGAAAGGAAATTTGGCAAATGTAAAAGCTTTTATGGTTAAATGCTCATGAAGTAAACTATTTTTGGAACAAGTTAAAAATTATGTATTATTCATGTGAAAATGTTGCTGAAAATGAAAAATATTTCCCAGTATACCTACAAATTTCAAATTGAACAACTATAATAAAGTCACATTTTCTCTCTCTTTCAGTATACGTGCAACCCATCATTAGCAAAGCCCGTGCAGACCTCCTCAAGAGCCACTTCCTGCCTACGCTGGAGAAGCTGAAGAAGAAGACGGTGAAGGTGGTTTCTGAGGAGGAGCTGTTGAAGGCAGACAGTAAGGGAGACACTCAGGAGGCTGAGCTGCTCATCCTGGATGAGTTCGCCGTGCTCTGCAGGGACCTGTATGCCTTTTACCCCATGCTTATCCGCTACGTGGACAACAACAGGTGAGCTCACTGAGTGGAGTTGTTTTTAAGGGGCATTTAGGAAGAAATAGTGCAGGTGTTAGTGAGGACGCATTAATCTCTTTCACTGCAGGTCCAGGTGGCTGAAAGAACCAGACGCTGACTCCAACGAGCTCTTCAGAATGGTCGCTGAGATATTTATCCTCTGGTGCAAGTCACATGTAAGTTCTCTCATCTCCATTCTTGTTTAGCTACAAAAACAGGCAAGCTTAATGAATTCGAACACAGATGAATCACAGCGATCTTTCTTTGACATTTTTCACCAGAATTTCAAAAGAGAAGAGCAGAACTTTGTGGTCCAGAATGAAATCAATAACCTCTCCTTCCTGACTGGAGATAACAAAACAAAGATGTCTAAGGTAGGCTTTGTATTTTTCCACAACATCAACTTTATGTCCTTGTTCCGGCAGCAGGTTAAAACCTTTTTAGTCGCGTGTCAAAGCACCTTTACCTTTCAATTGACAAAGTTCCAGAAATAAGCAGGATCATGACTGACTCTGACTTATGACTGTGTGTGTTTGTGTGCGTGTATGAATTTATTCATGCATGCTTGTTACGCTAAATGACAGAAACTAACATTCATCCCTCAGTAGACAAATATTCCTCCATACCTTCAGCCCTTCTCAGATGTACGAGGGTCATAACATTTGATTTCTTGTCTGCCTGGTTTAGCTGTCTGAAGGCAAACAAATGCTTTTCATTGCAGTGCACGTCCACGTGAGGACTGTGCGCGCCCATTAACCCTCCTCTCATCGTTTCCTCTCTATCTGTCTTTCTCTTTCTGTCTCTCTCTCTCTCTGTCTCAAACAGTCGTTTAAGGAAAAGGTAGAGTGATGCAGTGCATGAGCTGTTTACCTGCCAGCTTATTGGCTTACGTGCTGCAGTCGCCATGCAGAAAAGCCAATAGCTTGTGCCGCTGTGCTATATAGTCTATAGTATAGTTATATACAGTATCGTGTCACCTGATTATTTGTGGCCTCCATTCATCACCATGTGTGACATGGTAACTTTGGTCATTGCTCATTCCCTTATGGGCGGAACACGTCTCATCTGGAGTAATGAGGCTCAACCCTCCTGTAACAAATCATGTGATCTCTGGTGTGTTTGCCGTTGATGGATTGTGATACCCTGGTGTGTTTGGCCAACAGTTAGCTCGAGCTGTGTATACCATGTTGTGGTTGATGTGTGGTAAGTGTGTGTATGTTTGTGTGTGTGTCAGTGTGTATATATATATATACATATCAATATGGAAATGAGTGTTTTCACCGAGCCAGCTGCTTCAATTTGGCTCCAAAGTGTGAGTCACTGGTAACATCTCGCTTTCCTAACAGAGGCAGTCTGCTAGCTCTACTTTTCAGCTGAGGTGTGAAACTTTTTAATGCTTCAGTGGCACAGATTCAGCCTGGTCACAGATTTTGCCTCGGTTGCCTCTGGCTTTTGTTCAAATACAGTGTGAGTGCTCCCACTGTGAAGTATGCTCCAATAAAATACTGGTAAGGTATCAAGTTAGAAGTTGAAAGGAAGCAAAAAGGGGACAATATAATGAATTACCTCAAAAGCAGCTTATTAAGCCGACAAAGCTTTTTTTTAATTCACCACTTTGTGTTGTCTCAAGGTTAATATCATGATTTTTTGTCAGTCTGGGGGACAAGATCAGGAGAGGAGACACAAGAAAAGACGTGGCGAGTTCTACTCTATCCAGACGTCGCTGATTGTGGCCGCTCTGAAGAAGATGCTGCCGATCGGCCTCAACATGTGTACCCCGGGAGACCAGGAGCTCATCTCTCTAGCCAAGACTCGCTACCTCCTGGTGAGACAACTCTTTATGTGACTATAATGTATCCTTACACTCAAACAGGAACACTCATTTCAAATAGCTACATACATGTTTGTGTCCCTATTCTTGCTATTGTTTAATAGAGAGACACAGACGAGGAGGTCAAAGATCATATTCGGCAGAATCTGCATCTTCGAGTAAAGGTGAGCATTTCGAAAATCGATATAATGACTGTCAGGGGTTACAAGCTTCCAAAGGCTGTATTTATTGTAGAGCCTGACCAATACTATCAGCCGATATTTGTCTAGCACAGATATATTGTATTTGCGTGTATTTTGTCTGATATGCACTGATTTGAAAACTTTTTCTTTTTTTTCTAAGAGAGATCATAATGCTAGGGGTAATTTATTAATTATTAAATCCCCAGTGAAGTTTACTGTTTCAGTGCAGTCATTTTAGACAATAAAGGTTACTGTTAGAGTCTAAAATATCCTGCCTCTGCTACATATATTTGTCCCAAGTGTTTGAGGAATCATTGCAAAAAATGTGTCTATTTGCCGATATATCTATTGGAATTTTTTAAATCAAGTATTGGTTGGGCTCTAATAAACTGTATTTATCATGCTTCTTTGTGACACCTTTTCAGTCGGAGGACCCTGCAGTGAGGTGGCAGCTAAACCTGTACAAGGACATAGCAATGCGAAGTGAGGGGCCTCCAGACCCTGACAGGGTGGTGGACCGTATCCAGAGGATCTCTGCTGCTGTCTTCAACCTGGAGCAGGTCGGCCTCAAACATTTATGCTGTATATACTCAAACATATTGTGAGCTGTGAGTGAAACTCAGGGGCGATTGTTTCATTAAACACTTGTGAAGGTGCAGCGTCACCAAACATACAGCTTAATGGCACTTTAAATATGCTGACAAAGACCAGTGATGTTATATTTATTGCCCAATGTAATGTTAACACTCCCAGAAATTGTTCACTACAGCCCACTTCTGTACACTCAGCCCAAATACAGCAATGAATTATGGTCCACAGGTGGCCTGGACCTGGTAGTCAGAACATGGGTGCAATATTTTAGCTGATTATAGCTGTCCCTATTCTGGCCCAGGTCCCAGTGCTGTGTCATTACAGTAGTACCCATGTTGTGGCTACCAGATCTGGGCGACATGTGGACCGCAATTTATTGCTGCATTTGGGCCGAGTGTGAGTGGGCTGTTTGGGCCATCACTGGGAAAGACACATTTATTTCATTCATCACAGCACATAATGAAAGCTCATGCAACTCATGGAAGCTATCTTTTCCTCTTTTCTGTGGTTGGTTCAGCCAAAATGAAAAGCAAGTGTGCACCTTGCGCTTGATATCGGTGTTCAAACAAATTGCAGTGATCCTCCACGGCAAAGTTGCACTGGGCTTTCTCCTGCACATCTCCTTTCACTTATGCACAGTCAGGTTCACGATGAGTCACCAAATCCGAAAAGAAAAAAAAAACAACCCACTGGCACTGAACAAAAAAAACCTCGTAAAAACGACAGCTCTCAGTTATCAGAGACAGTTTTTTTTCTGAGGTTTACCTGACAGAAAATGTGTTGATTAATCACGTAATCTTCTGTCATTGTCATCAGGTGGAGCAGCCACTGAGATCCAAGAAGTGTGTATGGCAGAAGTTGCTTTCAAAGCAGAGGAAGCGAGCGGTCGTCGCCTGCTTCCGCATGGCTCCACTTTATAATCTGCCGAGGTACGACGGTATACATAACACCTACGTCCTTGTTGTGCTGTTTTTAGCCTAAAATCATGCCGCATAATGATGATTCCAGGATGACACCACACATTCAGCATCAGAGAGGCTCCCCGTGGTACAACCAGCAGATGGGAGATTGTGTGGCGAGTGTTCTAACATCACCTCTGTGTTTGCTGGCCAAATACCACCACACTTTCTTCTTCTTCTGTCTGACTCACAACTCTTATTTTTTCTCTTCCTGGGTTCTGACCCTGCATTAATGCACAGCCTCCCTCCCTGCATTTGTAGGACAAATGTCTGGCCCGCAGCTGTTATCAAGGAGGAGAAAAAAAAAGGGACACTAGCAATTTCATGCCCTGCTGCTCTGTAACTCAATCACAGGAAGTCAGGCAGAGAGCTACAGTAGGGAGGAAAACAATTATGAGGCCCAACCTGGAGGTGGCCATCTTCAATATGTGCTCAGACGATACCGCCCGCCTCCCTGACAGCATGACTCATTTATTCAGAGTTGTTGACAGTGAAATATGACACATCAGAGTTAATTATTATTAGACAGTATTTACAGTGTGCGCACAATTGATTGTTTTTGTTTTGGGTAATAGATTTGTGTTTGAGCTCCTGGATAAATGTCGAGTTTCACGCATTCAGATGTCATCTCTTCTCTGTTGTTTCTCTATTCAGCCTTTGTTCTCTCCTCAGTGTCACACTCTATTGTACCTCCTTCCCTCAGGCACAAAAATAATAATTACTTCCTGAATGCCTACCGACATATTTGGCTGGAGATAATGCATGAGAACACAGACTATGACAGTCTGCTCTCCATGCTGACGGTAACGTAGTGCTGACCCAGTGTTGCTACTGTATGACTTTGCATATCTCTCTTAACTACCCCTCCTTCTCCTCCAGGCACGGTGTATGCCACAGATTTAACTCCCATTCAGATTTTCCCGCTGGTTTTTCCACTGGTCCACATCGGTACAGTTATGCAGATGAGGTGCTTTGAAGGAATTTGGGGAATTTTTGTGAATTGCTTTCTTGCTGGAAGTTAGACGAGAAAAGATTGATTTCATTTACATGCACAAAATATTGAGGTTTTTGCCCTTATTCTGAAAAAAAATATATTATTACTGCTAAGCTATGATAAAAACCCAAATTGAGACACATATTCTGTATACATTTCCAAAAAATGCTCTTAAGACCTGAATTAAATCAGCATTTCCCAAAAGTGCTACATTGTAAATAATGTCTGATGCAGAATATCCAAACAGAATACACTGTTTGTATGACCCATATCTAATTTGAAATATCGTCATATATGGAATGATAGTGGAAAATTAGTGTGCATGTGAACGTAGTTACCGATACCACCCTCCTGTCTGTATGCTAAATATGAAGCAAGAACAAACATGCAGTTAGCTTAGCGTAGCATATAGGCTGGAAACAGGTGGAAACAGCAGTAAGTTTGTTTGTTTAGTCTGTACTAAAACAGATGAGCTTTAGAGGTGCTTATAAGTAGATTTTTTATTTGTTTCCACCTGCTTTCAATCTTTGTGCTAAGCTAATTGTCTCCTGACTGTAGCTTTATATGTAGTTTACAGGCAGGAGATTTGCATTCATACTCTCATCTAACTCTCTGCAAGAGGGCAAATAAGTACATTTCCTTCAATGTCAAAATATCCCTTAACTGTTGTTGATGTGCAGATACATGGGTACTTAGATCAGCTCATTAATCTTATCCGGAATTGCATTTTCTGCCTGCTGATGAGAGTTTAGGATTAGACTTTGAACAACATTTCCTCTCAGGTGACCAGTTGGATGTGCCAGCACCCAAAACTAACCAGTATTAACCTTGCCTAAAGACACTTCTCCCCTCCTTTGCTCTGCTCCTATCTAACCCAGGCTGGTCTCCTCTCACCCTTCCTTAGGCATCGCTCTATTAACCTCTTCCTCCTGGCCTATCAGAGAATATGGATAGAAACAGAGGAGTACTCCTTTGAGGAGAAGCTAGTGCAGGATCTTGCAGTAAGTACTTGTGTCGTCCCAGCCGTGCCCTCTTGTTGGTACCCATGTGCTGTGGGAAGCTAAGCGTCGCCCCCGACAGCACCGCTTTCCTCCGATGTGTCATTGTTTAAAGTGCTTGAAAGCGTCCCGACCCCACCACGTTACCACCGGGTTTGCACTCAGTCATCCACATGATGTTTTTTCAACTTGATACCCATTTTTGTGGCAAGCATGACATCACCGCTGATGTCAGAGCCAGCTGGTGTAGTTTGACCACTGTGTCCCATCCAACATTCGGTAAGTTGGCATCCTGCCACGATGCTTCGACTTACCAATGACATTTCTGAAAGTTGTGATGTCTTTCTTGAAATATTAACAGTCATAAATCATCACAACCATGCATTGAGTGTGTAGGGAAAGTAAAAGAAACACAGCTTTCTTAACAACTTCACAAAAGTGCTTCAGAAATATTTTGCACTTCGCAGCCCATGATGATTTAGAGCACAATATGCGTAGCTTGATTAAAAATGCTTGAAGGATTCATGGAATAGTTCAACAAATTAAGTTTTCTTATCTGGAGACAATCATGAAGGCACGCTGGAACTCAACAAACCCCACTGTGCCAGTGGGTGTGTTTTTTTTCTTTCTCTTTTTCAATAATGAAATGGAGATAAAAATTTGAATTAATACAACTTTTTTGAAAATCTAATCTTCCTTAGGTCCTTATAACAGTCATATCTTCTCCACATTACTTGAAATGAAAGCCACAGGGCACCACATAAAAAGTTAAGGCTGTGACAGATGGAGAACTTTTAGCAAACACACACACTCGCAGCAAACCCCACAGAAAAATAGTTCCACTGTGTCCGCTGTCATGAGTTGTTTATCATAGGAAGTCTATGATAACGTGTGAAAAGGGCTCATGGAGAGTCATGCTTAACTCCATTCGCCACCTTTTAACACTGCTGAACATCATCCACTGTAGGTGTGTGTGCCAGCATGTGTGTGCTCGTGGTTTCTAGTCTGCATGTTGTCAGTGTATCCTATTACTGCCTGTTTTCTGATACAGCCTGATTCTCCGAAGGTAAGTGATGTACAGTAACTGCACTTTGTAGTTGATATTGATGCGACACGCCCGAGCTCCAGGATTTACTTGTGCGACTTTGTCCAGAAAACGCAGCCCAAAGTGGAGGAAGAGGAGGAGGAGGAGATCAGAAAGCAGCCGGACCCGCTTCACCAGCTCATTCTACACTTCAGCCACAACGCTCTGACTGAGTGCAGGTGAACACACACTCAGTGTCACACACACCTGGCCACCTGGCACCAACGCTTTGCTCCATCTGTGCTCCATAATGGTTTTGGCCTGCGTCTCAGCCAATAAAGAGCTGCATTAAGCTAAATCATCAGCAAATATTTCAAACTAGGAGAGAAACACAAGCAGTTTTTTTGTTGTTGTCTTGCTGCATTACAAGGTTTAACCACCATGTATCTTCTTTCTTGTTAGTTCTATAGAAGAGGATCCCTTGTACATTGCATATGCAGACATGATGGCAAAGGTACTCCATTCTCATTCTCAACATTGCTTTCACTTAAGTGTATACCGTACAGCAAAATCTTTCAGGTTTGACATCCTGCTTTCTCTTTCAGAGCTGTGCTGAAGGTGAAGAAGAGGAAGAAGAGGAAGGAAAGGAGAAAACGTTTGAGGTGCTGTTGGTTTCTCAGGACGACTGATCTGCGTTTCACTTATGTTGTTGGTTCACATTCAGATGTTTTGGTCACCGTATTATCATTTTTAACCATTATATTATATTTCAAAGTGTCTCAGGTGCCCTGTGAACCTAGTTTCTGTTAACATTCAGTGTTTCTTACCAGAACACATTATGTGTATACTTTAGCTCTAACAAACATGTTTAATGCATTTCCTTCCTTATGAAATATTTGCGCATCAGATTTTTCTTCAAGTTTGAAACCTACATTGTTTATATTCATGTTTAAAGATATAGTATGTAGGAAATATGCATTAAAACGTCTAAAAACGAGTAGACCTTTTTTATATAGATGAGTTGTGTACCTAAACTATGCCAAATGTTCCCTACAATGTTCAAACCCAGACAAATCTGTTTGCCTTTCATATTGAATACAGGAAAAGGAAATGGAGAAGCAAAAGATGCTGTATCAGCAAGCCAGACTACATGATCGAGGTGCTGCAGAGATGGTGCTTCAGATGATCAGTGCCAGCAAAGGTAAGAAAACACACACTCATCTGTCTGCCTTCTTGTAACTTCCACCTGGTAGAGCAGATGTTAAATATTTGATTCTGTGCTCATCAGGTCGACTCGGTGCTATCGTTACTTTCACCCTCAAGCTAGGCATCTCCATCCTCAACGGGGGAAACATACTGGTCCAGCAGGTACGCTTCAGTCGGGATGCAGAATTTGTATCGTATCAACAGCATCAGGCAAGTATTTACTGTGCTTTTATCTTTTTGCAGAAAATGCTGGATTACCTGAAGGAAAAAAGAGACGTTGGCTTTTTCAAAAGTTTGTCTGGACTGATGATGTCTTGCAGGTAATGAAGCCAGAACCAGATTTACTATGTTTTTATTTCTCAACTGCTATTTAAAGGGCAACTCCACCATTTATACACAGAAAGGTCAATTGACAGTTAATTAATTAACAGTTTGTACTATATCTATGTAATATTTATTTTAACTGAGGTTTGGCTACAAAAATATAGAACAGAAAGCCCCTGAAAGTGGAGCTTTGAAGTTTGAAAGACCTATGTGCTTACCAACGAGAGAAGCGCTAATGAAAATAAACTCTTGGTTGCATTATGGGAAGTATAGGATCCAGTGTTTTTAGAGCTTAACCTATATTATGAGCCAAAAGTCAGAATATTGCAGTCAATTTGTGACCATTTTATTTTAAAGGGTCTCTTGTGAGTCCCCCAACTTAAAGGTGCTCTGTGGAGCTCTGTTCTATTTACATTCAGTGTTTCTTACCAAAAATGCATTGCATGTATCCTTTAGGTCTGACAGACTCTCTTAAAGCATTTGCAAATCAGATTTATCTTCAAAGTGTGAAACCTGCATTGTTTACATTCATGTTTATTTGCAAGCAGTCTAATTCTCTACCCCACAGGGTAGCTTTAATGGAAGTGTAGTACTAAATTAGCTGTAGTGCCCCTTTAAATGTGCAGAAATGTGTAAGTCAGACGTTGTCTTTTCTCTCCCCCAGTGTCCTCGACTTGAATGCTTTTGAAAGGCAAAATAAAGCTGAAGGTCTGGGGATGGTTACTGAAGAAGGATCAAGTAAGTGAGGATAATAAACATGGTAAACAGTCAGCAATATAAGTGATTGATTCGTCCTCTTCCAGGAGGCTTTAAATCACGCTGATGCAAAGCAATACATGGTATATTATTTGTGGCAATGAATTAAAAACATACAAGTCAATATCTGCGCCACAGTATTATTTTATACTTTGTAATAAAAAGCGCAGTACAGACAGAACCTCAATTTTACAGTTATACTGTGTTGTTGCCAAATGCTGATCTGAGAGTACCTCAGAAATAAAATGAAACAGCTTACATGAAATCTTTAGCTTTATTTGTGCAGCAGATGGACCTTCTTCTTCACCACAGCCCAAATCAAAGCGCAAGCTTTACCGTGACATGATGTGTCTCATTCAGCCTCATGGCGCCATTGTTTTTTAGTCAGGCTGCCGGACAAACGACGCAGCATTAGCTCGACGAAAAAATCTACTCTCTAGTCTGTTCTACGAGCCCATCTCCACGTCACAAGTGTGTCTCATGTGTCATGTTGTACGTCATCGTCATGCAGGTAAACCTGTGCTACTGTATGTCTAAGTCCTGTCTCGGCCTTGTCTGCCACGTAAAAAGCACTCACAGTCATATATCCACATAAAAATCCACTTTTAATCAGAGCTCTCTATTTGATCTGATGGGTAGCATACAGTATATAAATATATTTTTCTCATGCATATTCCAGCCCATTTCCACTTCATAAGCTCAGGCATAAGTGATGGTAACTGTTAGTCTGGTACTCTGTAGTCTAAACACCTGCCCTAGCGAGCAGACTGTACTTTTAAGACTTTGTTTAATGGTAGCCGCATGTCAATGTCGCAAATCAATGTGAGTATGTAAAGATATTTCTATAGCGCTATCATTCTCTCCTGTTCCTACTTCTTCTGATTGAATATCAATGTCTTCTCCTTTGCTTATGTCTGCTTTTTGTTTTGTTTGTTTGTTTTCCCTCCGATCATGTTTTTTATCTCATCGGTCGCAGTCAACGTGAGTGAGCGGGGTAAATACATGGTTTAGATTCTACTCATTCTATGCAATGCTGACATCTTGATTGCTCTCCGTTTAGCCCCTTCCCCCCCTCTCCCACCATCCTCCTCCCCCTCCTCCTCCTCCTCCTCCTCTTCCTCCCTTGCCCTGAATGCAATACAACCACTTTCTTTTGTACCTTGGACTGAAGGAACGCATGCATGCTCTTCTGACATCTGGATAGATTGTTCAGTCCAGGGTCAGGTACCCCAAACTGACTCAAATCTCTCCACTTTCCTTACACTTCTTTTGTAAGAAGTCAGTGCTTGTCATTTGTGTGAGACCTTTTTATTTTAATTAATTTTAACAATACTAACCAGCGTATAATAAGAAATAAATCTCCCAAAGCTTTGATTGTACGATCCAACAAAGCTTTGCTGGCGTTAAACGATAAAGCTCAGTTTTATTCCTATTATAAACCCTTTTTTAATTTGTGAAATGATGCATTATACCTTGTCTGTGTGTTCTGAGCCCCGACTATAGTGCACATAATTTAATGCCCTTTGACGACTAGACAGCAGCTTTATGAGGAAGTGAAAGCTATGCAAGCCCTGATGCCTGTACTGACATTAAAATGATGGGTCTCTGACCTTCTTGCCACTGAAAGGGACAGTTAATCTCATTTCCTGTCCTCAGGTTCCAAGGTACTGCAGGATGATGAGTTCACTAAGGATCTCTTTAGGTTTCTGCAGCTTCTCTGTGAGGGCCACAACAATGGTAGGTGGACACATTTCCATAAACCAGAATTAAAGGAGATGCACGACTCTAAACAAGACAGTTTGAGAGTAGGCCGGGTGGTGTCGATGTACGTCTCTGCAACCAGTGATCTCATTTTAACATCTGTTTTAGATTTTCAGAACTTCCTGAGGACTCAGACAGGGAACACGACTACAGTCAACATCATCATTAGTACTGTAGACTACCTGCTAAGACTCCAGGTATGATATGATGTTGTGAGGAGGAGGTTTTTGAGTATGACAAGACAGGATGGGCCGGTGCTAGCTGGTTAGCATGCTAACTTCAGTCAGCAATACAGTACATAAACAATTTTGACATAACGTCAGACCTGTTATTTCTTTGCACTCTGTTGATCATATGAGTACATTTTTGGATGTTTTGAACTAAAATTCTTACATATGGCACCTTTAATGTGCTAAATCATATCATTTAAGGCTTTACTTCAAGATTTATTTTAAAAATTTTGAAAAATGCACATCACAATTTCCCAGAGCGAAAAGTAAAAACTTCAAATCGACAAAAATCACTTTTTTTTTGTCCAACCAACAGTCCAAAACCCAAAGACTCTTCGATATTCACTGTCATAACAAATAAAAGTAACAAATCTCAACATTAAGCTGGAAATGTTTGACATTTTTGCTTGAAAAAAAACGTATCCTCCCTTCTGTTAGGAATCCATCAGTGATTTCTACTGGTACTACTCTGGTAAGGACATTATAGACGAGGCAGGTCAGAGGAACTTCTCCAGAGCGCTGGCAGTGGCCAAGCAGGTCTTCAACTCCTTAACTGAGTATATACAGGTACCATATCACAACACACTGCACCACAACAAGTGCTGATTAAAATCTTGAGCTTAGAAAAGACTGATTTTGATGCTGTGTGATTATCTGCAGGGTCCATGTGTCGGGAACCAGCAGAGTCTGGCTCACAGCAGGCTGTGGGACGCGGTGGTGGGCTTCCTGCATGTTTTTGCCAACATGCAGATGAAGTTATCTCAGGCACGTTCTTTTGTCTGCAATAAAGTGGTGTTGCTGCTGTGTAGTTGTACTGTGCTTGAGTACAGGTTTGATCTATTTGTACTACAGCTGCTGTACAGTGTCGTTACTTTAGAATAAGATTTTACACATAGAAGACTGATGCTGTATTGTAGATTCAGTGTATAAAGTGGTTAAAATTAGATAAAGCACTAGATTAAATGCTATCTTTTGGCTTTTTGTCTTTATTGGACAGTTTTACAGTAAAGATGTAAACAGGGATTGTGGGGAGAGAACGAGGGAGAAATGTAATCTTGAGGACATCTTGTAGCCAAGTTAAGACACATACCATAAAAGTGATTTTATGGTCTGCCTCTTAATTATTTGGCTCCCAGATGTCCCTAAATTATGCTTATACATCAATACATCATTGATAATAATCCACTACTATTTGAAATATATAATAAACTATAATTACATTTTTACTTTTAATACCTATTTTCATTCTCCTGACAAAACTTATCTTCCTCTACTCAAGTTACATTTAAAACACTTATTTCTCTTTGTCGGGCACAGACTCCTAAAATATCTGTAGCCACTAGAGGTCTCTCCAGGCTCAAAGATAACCTCAGGCTACTGCAGTACAACAACATTCAACATTCTACTCAGCTATATGATGTATGACTCCATCTATGATATTTCCTCCATGCCCAGTAATCCAGAAATGGGATAAAATCCAGCCGCCTAACCTTATCTCATGGTCATCAGGAAAAGGCTCGGTCTGACAGTAGAAGCCAGGATGAAGGAGAGCACAGGTGGAGAGGTTTGAATGTAGCGCATCGAGGTACGCCGCAGATTTATGGCATGCTGCATACAGGCTCCAGAGATCCTAAATGAGTCAGACTGACCTAGCCATCTGCTCCGAGACAGTAAAATAACATTAACCCTGGTGCTGATGGATGGATGTTACCTAGAAGGCCCTTCTGGGCCCCCGGCAGGGCCGTTGTGGGTCCCCGCTATCTGAGGCAGCCTTGATCTCTCAGGGATATTAGACAGGGTGGTTGTATCTTTACAGGGAGTCTGTGTGATATAGTGTTAGTCACAAGGTTTCAGTTTTTTGTCTTCTCCTAACAGGACTCCAGTCAGATTGATTTATTGAAGGAGCTACTGGATCTGCAGAAGGACATGATCGTCATGATGCTCTCTCTTCTTGAAGGTTTACTCTTTGAATACTTGCTAACACCATAAGAGCTGTACCAGCGGGATTAGTTTGCAGGATATTGTTTCTTTAATGACTTTCATTAAACAGATTTGTTAGCTTGGAACGTAATCAAATATTTCCTAAAGCAGCTTTGTTCAATCTGAATAGAGTGTTGCTTGTTACTGCGTGCACTGACAAACTCTCTTTGGTCTCCTTTTCCATTATGTCACAGGTAATGTTGTCAATGGTACTATTGGCAAACAGATGGTGGACACTTTGGTTGAATCTTCTAGCAACGTGGAGATGATCCTAAAATTCTTCGACATGTTCCTCAAGTTGAAGGACCTGACTACCTCAGACAGCTTCAAGGAGTATGATCCTGAGAGCAAAGGGGTCATCTCAAAGAAAGATTTCCAGAAGTCCATGGAGAACCAGAAACAGTATTCCCAGTCCGAGATTGAGTTTCTTCTCTCCTGTGCCGAGGCGGATGAGAACGACATGTTCAACTACGAGCAGTTTGTGGAGAGATTTCACGAACCTGCCAAGGACATTGGCTTTAATGTAGCTGTGTTGTTGACCAATCTCTCAGAGCACATGCCTCACGACGCTCGCCTCTCAACGTTCCTTGACCTTGCCGAGAGCGTCCTCAGCTATTTCGAGCCCTTCTTGGGTCGAATCGAGATCATGGGTGGTGCCAAGCGCATCGAAAGAGTCTACTTTGAGATCAGTGAGTCGAGTCGTACCCAGTGGGAAAAGCCTCAGGTGAAAGAGTCAAAGCGGCAGTTTATCTTCGATGTCGTCAATGAAGGCGGGGAGAGCGAGAAGATGGAACTGTTTGTCAACTTCTGCGAGGACACCATCTTTGAGATGCAGCTCGCCTCCCAGATCTCAGAGCCAGACGCGGTGGAGCGCCCAGAGGAAGATGAAGACGACAACCAGAGTGTGGCGGAAAACCAGGAAGAGGAAGAGGAGGAGAGCGTGATGTTGGAGTCCTCCTCGGCCTTTACAGTCGCCTGCATCTCCATGAGAAAAAGCCTCTGCCACTTCCGCCAGATGCTCACTCTCAGGAGCATGAGGCGGCAGTACAGAAAATTCAGGAAGATGAGTGTGAGGGAGATGGTGCGAGGCTTCTTCTCCTTCTTCTGGATGATCATCACAGGCCTCTTCCACTTCGTCTACAGCCTGGTTTGGGGTTTCTTCCACATCTTGTGGACCACTATGTTCGGGGGCGGCCTTGTTGAAGGGGCCAAGAACATGAAGGTGACGGACATTTTGGGTAACATGCCGGACCCCACCCAGTTCGGGATCCACGGTGACGTGTTGGAGATAGAGAAGATGGAGGCGAACGAAGCATCGGCGCTGGCGGAGATGGGTCAGATGGCTCAGGGAGAATCAGCAGAGGCAGACCTGATGGCTGAACTGCTGAACATTCAGCCCAAGAAGGAGGGAAAGCATGGGACTGAGCCCGGTTTGGGGGATGTGTCTGAGGTGGTGGTGGGAGACGCTCCATCCATCGCCAGTGCAGTCAAGCAGAAAAAGGCACAGGTCGGTAGTCATGTTTAATCAAATTGAACAAGGGTACTTCTATTCCTAATCATGACAAATGACTATATTTGGCATGTTAAGGAAAAGCCCCACAGATTAGATGTAAGAGGTAGAAAAACAAAAGAAATTGCTGTAGAAACTGTCAAGTGACTGATGGTCAAAACAACGTATTTGTTACAGCTGGCTGCAAAGAAGAAGGCTTCAAATGGAGACTACAAGTCGGATTCAGAGAAAGGAGAGTGAGTGTTCTTAATTTTATTCATCGTTCATCCTCAGTGGAATTGCTCTTGATAAAATTCTTTTCATATATTTTTTCACAGAGTGGTCACAGAGTGTATCAGCATGTCTTTCTTGTTAAGTGTCAAAGTCATTTGAAAAACATTCTTCACCAATGGGCTTTAATTATGAAAATCATCAGATATTTAATAGGAGTTGTTTAAGTCTGTGCCTGATGGGAAATTCTAGTAGACAGCACGTGTCTGTCTGTCACTAATAGAGAAAATATTGTTGCAGTTCGGAAGATGGTGAGAAGAAGGACCACGACAAAGCCAAAGACGAATCCCCTCCAGAGTCTTCAGTGGAGGAGAAAAAAGCCAGGAAGAAGAGGCTCGGCCAGAAGAAAGAGCCACCGGAGGCCTTCATGGCCAGCTTCTTTGCTGGCTTGGAGGTCTACCAGACCAAAATGCTGGTCAGATATTTCCCTCACAATTGTCTTAACATAGCATAAATCAGCTTGTTGTATACATACAACTTATACAGAAATTATTTTTTCACAGAATTACCTGGCCAGAAACTTCTACAACCTCCGCTTCCTGGCGCTTTTTGTTGCCTTTGCGATCAACTTCATTCTGCTCTTCTACAAAGTAAGCTTGAAATAAAGGCATGGTAATATGTACAGTATGTACAGATTGAACACTGTTGTTACTGCTTTTTCTAATTACCTGTAAATGTCTCATTGTCTTTCAGGTGACTGGTGATTACTCAGATGATGAAGACCCCTGGAATGGTCGTGGTAGAGTAGGAGAGGAGGAAGATGAGGGTGCGCTTGAGTACTTCGTCCTGCAGGAGAGCACAGGCTACATGGCACCAGCGCTTCGCTGTCTGGCTATACTGCACACTATCATATCTTTCCTGTGTGTAGTGGGATACTACTACCTGAAGGTACAGTAACACCAACTGACAAGAAAATACACTTTAGTTTGGATTTGTTTACACTTAACATTTAGACTTTTAAAGGTGTAAAAGGTGCAATATGTGAGAGTTAGCAGTGCAACTAGTGGTCTGGACTGTGAGCTCATAGCACTGGAGGAGTGTTGGTGTTTACACCGCTAGCGAGGGAGCAGGACTGGATTGGGCTCGCTGGTTAGCATGCTAACTCAACTTCAACACAATACATGAACGTTAAAGCTGTTATTTCTTCACATTCTGTTGATATTTTTTGTTCATTTTTGAATGTTTTAAATTAAAATTGTTACATATTGCACCTTTAAAATAATGATTTTCTTTTCTTATATTCTAAGCATTGCCACACATGGGGGTCAGGGTTTTTTTTTTACATTTTTTAAAAAGATATATTTTAAATTAAAATATATCTTAACAGTGCTTTTTAACGCTTGTTTCAAAGGTGCAGTATGTAAGAATTGTAGTTTAAAACATTAAAGATTTAACTAAAAGAAATTAGAAAGTGAAGTAATAACGTTTTCAACGTTATGTCACAGATGTTTATGTATTGTGTTGCAGGGATATTAAATGAAGTTAGCATGCTAGCCACTAGTCACTTTATGCCTCAAGAGGTTATAGTCTGATATTAAACAACGGCAACACTCCCCTGGTGCTCTGAGCTGCCAGTCGGGGCAGAGTCAGGTGCACCGTTAACCAAGCTTACTAGCTAATTGGAAGCAACTACTTCGGTGATATGCTGCCCTCTAGTTGTTTGGAGAATAAATTCGTCAAGTGGCTAATTCTTACATATTGCATCTTTAAGTTTTATTTTTCAAAAGGAACACTTGTATGTTGTGATTGCATACAAACACACACCGTCATACACACTCGCTTTTTCAGGCTGCACATGCAGCATGTCGACATCAATAACCATCCGTAACTGTATGTTACTTCCTTTACTGCACTAATGATGCAGCCGAATTCCCTTTATGTCCAAGGTGCCCCTGGTAGTGTTCAAACGTGAGAAGGAGATAGCGAGGAAGCTGGAGTTTGCCGGCCTTTACATCACAGAGCAGCCGTCGGATGATGACATCAAAGGACAGTGGGACAGACTGGTCATCAATACACCGTAAGTCATTTACTGTACGGTCATTAACCTCTAAGTCTTTTACAAACAAGAGTTTAATGCTGTTGTTTTTTCTGTTTTTACCAGCTCCTTCCCCAACAACTACTGGGATAAATTTGTCAAACGTAAAGTAAGTGACTCATGTCCTCGTAATTTGCATGTAATCTGTTATGCACACAAACCCAATCTGGTGATATTTACTAAATGTCAGCCGCAGTGTCATCCTCTCCTCTGCTTTTGTTTTGCTGCTGTTTGTAGGTGATCAAAAAGTATGGAGACCTGTATGGAGCAGAGAGGATAGCAGAGCTGCTGGGGCTGGATAAGAGCGCCCTGGATTTCAACCCGACAGAGGAAGCTGTCGCCAAGGAGGCTTCACTGGTGTCATGGTGAGAGACTGGACTGATAACGAGCAGACAGGCTGGAACCTATTAGAGGCAAAAGTAGAAAATATGAGCTCATCATATCGACATTTCTTTTTTTCCCAGGTTGAGCTCAATTGATACAAAGTACCACGTCTGGAAACTGGGAGTGGTGTTTACAGATAATGTGAGTTGGAGTACAGTTTGGGGGGATTAATTACTTTGTTTTGTGGTTTTATGTACGGTTAAGTGATGATTTCATGGCTGGATAGATAAATGTGTTGTTTGATGATATTATCACCGGGCAGATGGATTCTCATTTTGTTTCTTCACCAGTCCTTCCTGTATCTGGTGTGGTACACCACCATGTCCATCCTGGGCCACTACAACAACTTCTTCTTTGCTGCTCATCTGCTGGACATCGCCATGGGGTTCAAAACCCTCCGCACCATCCTCTCCTCTGTCACACATAACGGCAAACAGGTAAGGGCGAGTAGGATGCAGGTCTTTTTCCAAGCAGCAGGGGTCACTGCAGAGTTACCACTGCCTGTTTATTTTCTGATGTGCAACCACAGGCCAGTTTTATCACAGTTTCCATCCTCCCGCCCCACTGATGGCATCTTGGGTAACACAAGTGTCCAGCCTGTGTCAAATCTGCCAAATACTGTGGAAAGAATGTGTTAACTATCAATTATGTCTGATTTTGCTTTAGATGGCATCACAAAAGATTACCTAAAGATGCTTCAAGCATTTTTGACCACCAGGGTACTCACTGTTTAACTCCTGGGAGAATTCTCAGTTTCTCTACACTTTCTGTACATGTGTGGCTTGTTTTGCCGTCTGTGCGACATGTTCTTATAGATAATGTGAGTTAAAATGATGCTTGGTTGAGCAAGAACCTGTCATCTAGTAAATATTGTATGTCGTCAGTTCTTGTATCTTTACATCAAAATTTTGAATCTGTTCCCCATGCAATAATTCTAAGATTTAAAGGTCTCATATTGGATGTGGGATTGCAATGTCTTTTCTAATTGATAAAGTGGATCTAGGGGCTAATTAAATACTTAGGACATGCACGGCAGTGGTTGCAAAAACATCATGGGCAGTACCTGCTCGGGCTTGTGAGAGCTGACCAATGAGAGCAGACAGGGCTTTTCAGGAGGGGGGGGACATCAGTCAAAAGGATGATTAGAGGTGCTACAATGGACTGTATGAGAAAAATAATGTGTTTATTGAACATTAAAGGATGTAAAAAGTATTAAACTGAAAATGAGCATAATATAGACCTTGATGGAATGGATGCAAGTAAAGGAAGCAGGGATGCATAAATGAGAATTTAGATGCGCACAGTGTCCTCTGACATTTGAGTTCAAATGGCTCAATTGCCTTCATTTCAGTCGTCAATTCTGACTGTCAGTTCTTGCAGGGATTCTCATGTCAATTGACCAGAGGCACCAATCAAAATTTAATGTCAATCTCCAAGGGTGGAACTACACCTAAATGGCGAGGCCGCAAGGAATCGCCGACACCTCTCACGCTCAGCTGCCTGTGGGCAGATCAATCGCGCTGTCGATCCCAATGCGGTTTACTGATCCTTCCACTGTTGTTGCTGTTTAGGGTCACACGCAAATCAGGAGTTAAAACTGATGAAACTGATGTGTGTGTTTCCCTTCTGTGCTCTTTTCTCGCCACCAGCAATCCCATCGTGCTCCTCATGAGGGTTACACCGCTTTTTATAGAAAACGAATAGGAGCTGGTGGCTTTGCCCCCGCTGCGTCGAGTGTGTTGTTTGCACCCCAAGTATATAAATAGACAGGAAGTTATTAATGACATTTAACTGACTGCTGCCTGTGTTTCTCCTCAGCTGGTGTTGACAGTGGGCCTGCTAGCAGTTGTGGTCTATCTCTACACTGTGGTGGCCTTCAACTTCTTCAGGAAGTTCTACAACAAGAGCGAGGATGAGGATGAGCCAGACATGAAGTGTGATGACATGATGACTGTAGGTGTACATTATATTTATTTTTAATCATAAACACACCCCAGACACTAAAACTCTGCCTTAAAGGGGTCTGAACTCACCCTCCCTCTGTGTCTGCACAGTGTTACCTTTTCCACATGTACGTCGGTGTCAGAGCAGGAGGAGGCATCGGGGACGAGATTGAGGACCCAGCTGGTGACCCCTATGAGCTCTACCGAATCCTTTTTGACATCACCTTCTTCTTCTTTGTCATTGTCATCCTCCTGGCCATCATCCAGGGTAAGACCACTTCAGTAAACATTTCTGAATGAATATTTGAGTTTATTTAGAGTAGGGTCAAAAAGTCTGAGACCACCAGTCAATCTAGTCATCTTTGGTTTTCCCCCTTTTTCTTTAATGACAGCATTCACTTGAGCTGGCATGGACCCTACAAGTTTGTAGAACCACCCCACTGAACATTTATGCAGGCACTTAAAGACATAGAGAGCCAAGCCTTTCGGTGACAACACAAGAAGCTTTGCGGAACACTGTCAAATCAAGCTGGGATAACATGAGTCATCAGGTTTTGCTCAAACTTGTGGGGTCCATGCCAGCTCGAGTGCATGGTGTCATTAGAGCAAAAGGGGGACATACCAAATACTGAGATATTCTGAAATTCAAGGACATTTTTCAGAGATTCAACTTTCGTCGCTAATGCTAGCTAGCTGATGTTAGGGCAGTACAGTATGCTAGGCACATCCTGTAGAAATCAGCCATTTTTCCATTTTTTTTCCATAAACTGGCAACCACCAAGACTCTTCATTGTGACCAAACACGGACACCACGTGACACCATGGCGTTATACTATTGGCTGACAAACCAACTGTCAGAATTCTTACACAGATTTAAACAAAACAATCAACAATATTTTCTCTATTAGTGACAGACAGACACGTGCTGTCTACTAGAATTTCCCATCAGACTCAGACTTAAATAACTCCTATTAAATATCTGATGATTTTCATAATTAAAGCCCATTGGTGAAGAATGTTTTTCAAATGACTTTGACACTTAAGAACATTTTATAATATTTATTTTACTTACTTTTCTACAAGCTCTGTAGATGTATTATTTAAAAAAAATATATATATATCATTACTTTCTGAACAAATGCAAAATAAAAGTATTTTGACTAGTGGTCACAGACTTTCTAAACTCTACTGTATATGCATATAATATATATACTGAATAATATTCCTCACAGACTTTGTAATACTCCCCATCACAGTAGTATATCTACATTACACTCCATACTGTAATTTGAGGAAGTGAAAGGTGTAAGATTGTGCTCGTATTGATTACACAGACACAGAATATGTGATATACTCAGAGCAATTTCTTTGTGGTTACAGGTTTGATCATCGATGCCTTTGGAGAGCTGAGAGACCAGCAGGAGCAAGTCAAAGAGGACATGGAGGTGAGAGTGGATTTCATTCCCACCTATAGTTGTTAATCCATGGAGTGCTAAGGAGGTCAGGTGGGATTGAGGATGGGGGTTTTATCCTCTGAAGGAACATAATACGATCCAGTGACTTTATTTCTATGTATGTCCGTATGAAGCTGAAAGCTACAATAATAAAGCATCTACATTATTTTAGCTACTGTATAAAGTTAACTAAAAATAAAACCATATTACTATCATATTGTATTAAGTGCTATACTGTGTATATATATATATATATATATATATATATATATATATATATATATATATATATATATATATATATATATATATACATATACATATATATATATATATTGATCTAAGTTGTAATTGAGCATTTGACTAAAACCACACCAGTACTATAACAGAGTAAGGAATTAATTGAACAATTTTCTTAAATCTCCATATGATCATACTCAGTCTGGTATATTTTACAGACTGTAAGGCCCTTAACTTTAACATGTATGTTAAAAAAATGAATTCCTTTCCTTTTAGGACATTTTATGTTTAGACATGTGGCCTACTTTTTTGTTTTTTGAGCTCTCCATCTCTCATTTAAGGAGCAGTCAGTCAGGCAAGATGAAGGTCAGAGTGTACTTTTGGTGATTTATTTTATTTTGGTCCTGAAGAGATTGCATTGACAGGGGGGGAAAGCAGTATTTAGTTTAAAATATTAGTGAATTAAAGTCTAATTTAGGTGAAGACCTGAGAGTCTCACTTAACCTTAACTTTTTCTCAGAAAGCTTAGAAGACATTAAATGATGGTCCTCAGGCTGAGTAGTACTAACAACTATAAAATGTCCTGTTCATTATTATATTGCATAAATGTGGAGCAGATGCTCTGTGGAGGAATGAACCTGCCAAAATCAGAAATAAATAAATAAATGTTTCAATAAATAAATAAATATGCCATTAAATGCACCAAAAATATTTTTAAATAGATGAAGGCATTATTTAATTTAAAAAATGTGACTTAATAGATGTCTTTATTCAGCTTTGTCTTTATTTATTAATTCATAATTTTTTATATATACATTTATTTCTGTATTTATTTGCATATTATTTACCATTTGCATTTTCCCCCTCTTTATTTCCACAAACCTATTTTTTTATTGGCTGCCATTTCTTTATTTATTTATCATTTAGTGCTCTAATTATCTTTTCATTTTCTGTCCTTAGACCAAATGCTTCATCTGTGGGATCGGTAACGACTACTTTGACACAACACCTCACGGCTTTGAAACTCACACCTTACAAGAGCACAATCTGGCAAACTACCTGTGAGTATTCCACTTTCCAGCAATTTAAATTACCTTTAAATGGACTTTTCAGACTTAATTTATTTGATTTTATCGTCATGTCTCACCAGCATGTTTTGCCTCTTCTTCTGTAATTTAACCACGTGATTGATGGCTGTAGCACATATCCACAGCATCAGGGCCAAAGTCACTAATAGCCCCAGTGATCCAGAACATGAGCTCCCTTCAGGTATTCTTTCCATCTGTCCCTGTGTTTCCCGTGCACTCCCTGCTTATCCAGCGTTGCTGTATCATGCCCGTGACAATAGAAAGTCGCAGTCCATTTGCGCTCTCAGTCAGCTGGCCTGAGGATATGAGAGCAACCTCATTATGTTGCTTCATTACTATTTAATGCCATGAACTTTATTGGAAAATAGGTTTGTGATAGCGTGCTCTCATACAGTATTCATCATGATTTGGCAAGCTGCGATGCCCACGGAGATACAGCGGCCCGCTGCCATTTACACTTGATTTGGGAAACAACAGGTGATTCGGTGATGGAGATGGAGATTGAGTAGTGTTACTTTGTTTGACGCTTGCGTCATAAATTGTCTCCTGGTAACACAGACTGTGACATTTCCTGTTTTCTCTCCTCTCTGTTCTGTGTTTTAACTGTGATCAGATGATCAGGCAGCAGAATGTGAAAGATTTTTGGTCTGACATTTTTGTTTTGTCTCATTGGCCTTTTTTTCGAAAGGTTTTTCCTGATGTACCTTATCAACAAGGATGAGACAGAGCACACTGGCCAGGTACAGCATTACTCTACACTAATGACCTTTCTCTGAGGGGTCTACAGCCAATCAAAAACAAGGAAGCAATTACCATACTGTCACTGACAGAGATAGTGTGTGAATGACTCAAGGGGAATATCTAATTGCAATTTGCCTGAGCAATATTACTGTTGTTGCTGTGTTTCCTTTGTTTATAAACTACAGACCTGTTTCCGTTGTCTATTCAATATTAAATAAGATATGATTGTATCAAGCATTATTACAAACATCTTGTGAAAAAGCACTTCATAAATGCAAGACTGGGTACCAAAATCAAATACCCCAATATCGATATTGCAACAATATTGTAGAGATGACCATTTCTATATTTTTGATATAAAAATGATTAGTTGTTCAGCCCCAGTCTCAGCGTATTTTTGTATAAATGTTCATATCATAGACTGTATATAATAAATCATGGCCAGAGCTCCCATGTCTGAAAAGTTAAGCCAATGTGGAAGTGGCATAAACCTGCATTATTTCTAATGGCCAGCAGGGGGCAACTCTACTGGTTGCAAAAAGAAATCCAATTGTATGTAAGCTTACGAGAAAAGTATTATTAGTTATTACCTCAGTAAACAGTTTCCTAATGAGTTTATCGTATCAACCGCTAGTTTCAAGTCTTCTTCACTCCAGCATGATGTTCATTGTAAATTATTATGTAATTTTGATTAACACATCAATGTCCATCCATGTGTGTCTGCCTCCAGGAGTCCTATGTGTGGAAGATGTACCAAGAGCGCTGCTGGGATTTCTTCCCAGCTGGAGACTGCTTCCGCAAACAATATGAAGATCAGCTTGGATAGAGCAGATGCATCCTCTTTACCTCTATCCCTAATAAGTGGGCTGCTGGAACATGTAGTCCTATAAACAGCTGCAGGACTACAACACCACACAGTCACCCCACAATTGTTTCAGACTGGCCTGAGGAGAGACAAAACAGAACTACTTTTTTATCTTAAAAAGAGAAACGTCTCCTTCTCAAGTCAGGTGTACCCGTGTCACCGTCGGTACAGTGCCAGTCTACGAGGAGATGACCTGTAACTTGTCCGGACATTTCGGTTCTTTAGTTCTGGGACTCGTTTTTTGACAGCGTGTTGCCTTTTACTCCACATAACCCCAAATCATTGCACAATTTTTTTTTTTGGTCTTTTTGAGAAACACTGGGTTGTGTGGGGTTATGGGACAATGTGTCAGTCATATTATGCACAAGAACCCAAATTCAATATTTTAAGAATGTTGAACCTGAGACTTAATGCCAAAATAAAAGAGGGGAGTACAGTAGATTTACATAGTGAGCAAATATGTGGTATGGGGAAAGTTTTTTGTTTTTTTCAGATGTTGTAATCTTGCATATTGAGATGATGTTTTAGAATGAAGTGGCAAAAAGGTTTATTATATAAGATTTAAAAAAAATGCCTAATTTTTTTCATGAAGTGCCTTACAGTACTGTAACTACATTACAATGAAGCTATGCAAAACTTTTGTTTTTTCTTTATTGTATGTAAGTACAGTAATTTTTCTGGAGCAGTAACAAGTAGCTGTCCAGACGTGTAGATTGTGGCTGGACTTTTTCATTTCAACATGGAAGAACAGCATTGGTTTGACTGGACTGATTCTTTTTTGCTGAATGCAGCATAACTGCAAAATGTTCAAGGTACAAACTGTAAAAATGACACATCAGAATTTACTGAACACCTTCAAAAACGAGAACAAAAATTCAATTGCTATTGTATGGCCATTTGTATGTAGTAGCTTTGCTGATCTGTGCATTTCTTTTGATGGGAAAAAATAAAGAAATCAATGCAAGAAATTGTAATGACTCGTATTTTATAGTCTCCGCAAAAAAAAAATGAGTTGTTGCATGTCCATTTGTTTATGTCTACTTCCCCATGAGATCATGTGAGAGGGATCACGTGTGAGCCCAACTTCAGTCTGTAAAGCCATGAAACCAGAGCACCGAAGCCACGCCCCCACTGCTACACAGAGCAGTGTTCACTCTTTGTTCAAAATGTATTCAAATTAAACATGTCGTGTGTCCCAATTGCACCAAATGCAACACTGCACTTCCTGAGGTACTCGGCAATAAACCTGCCAAGTGTGAAGTTGATTGGATGGACATTTCTCGAGCTATTTGAATAACATACTGACAGATAGAGATTCCTTGCTTTACAATTAGATTCCATTTCTGTCAATAGATCCCCCGAAATCCTACACATTGGACCTTTAAAACTGTTCCTAAACCTTTTCACACCTGCATCATAACAGGACAAGTTATTTCAAGTCTAAAAGCTCTGAGACAGTGAGACACTTCAGTCCCAAAATCAACAAGATGCAACATCTGTCCCTGCAGCGGATTCAAATCTTTCCAAAATAAGATACCTACTGTGCTCAAACAGCCCTTGGCTTTAGTTCTAAGTTAATATGACTCACCCCAAACCTCAAAGCTATATCATAACTGTGACCATCCAGCAGCACTCTTTAATTGCAGTGTGGTAAGAAGCGTTGGTTGAGTAGATGTGTACTCCTGGTTGGTCAGAGAGGTAGGACGGGGCCTCAGCAGTTTTTAGCCCTGTTACCCATGGTGCCACCTGTCAGCTCGCATCACGTCACCACACCTCAGGCACCACACAGGGCTGCAGCCTGCCGCTGAGAGCAGCTCTGCCTCCTCAACTTGTGCCACTAACAGCTTTAACATGTTGACTGGTTTTTATAGTTCCAGCACACTGTGAGGAAATTATATTTTATTAAAAAGCGACAAGATGACATAACTCCTCCAAACAATGAATAGTTAAAAAGCCACATTCATCATTGTTTTTAAAAAGCTGTGACTGTCATAGTTTAGTACTAAATACAGTTGTGCGCGCACTGTGTAAAGCAAAGGCAATATCAGAGCAAAGTCAATTTAAATTTTCATATTACATTCCATGCTCTAATAAGCAAAGGGGCTCCGATTTTATTTAGCGTATTATGTTGCCATTATGACAACAGGGGAAACAGTAATGTGTGAAATCACTGATATGATCATTTGATAATAATTTGACATAATGAAAGCTGTTGGAAGCCATTCTCAACGTGAAATAGCAACAATTAAGCCATCAAATCACTGGGACATATTATACCTATTCAATTTCAGCTCCAAAATGAGGTTGGGCCTTTAATTGCTCTCTCAAATGGCTTATGGAGGGAATTTAAATACGTTTACCAGTAGTCGTGTTTCAGCGAATATGAGTAAAATCATATCAACCTTCGATTCTGTTTTCAACAAACCAAACAAGCCTGAAATATGTTGATAAAATGCACAAATAGCTCACACATAATTTGGTTATGTGTTTTATATTATATAGAGTGCTTTCTGCTTTATCAGCAGTTTGCTTACTCCTTGTTAAATTCAGAAATCTGGGATGGACAGAAAACAAGAACAGGGTAAAAACAACAAACTCTCCTGAGAAGAACTGACGTGTTAAACTGCCTTTACACAGTTCCTCCATTATGTTACCTGTTTGTAAAATAAATGGGACAAGGTAAGGAGAGGGGGTCATTTAGAGGACAGCTTGTGGGTGACAGCTCTTCACACAGACTCCAGGGGCCCTGATCTCCCACATACAGCCATAATAAAACAGGACACATTGCCAAAGTCTTAAGGTAGATTGACACAACTCAGGGGACATTTTACACTTCATTCAACCACTGTCTGCAGGTACAGCTTTTTTTTAAATAACATATAGCACTTCTATATGACTATTAGATTGAATTTACGCTGCTAATCTCGAGATATTTCCCCCCTATCTGTGTGAAGTTTGGTAGCTAATATCTTTTTTTGCAATTTCCCAAGAAATGCCAGCCATTCTCCTCTCTCTATGATCCACGCAAATAACCTATGTCTGATGTAACGCAGCTGAAAGTCGTATCAGGCCTGTCATCCTGGACCCCGCATGGTGCACGGCGCTGCGGAGTGACAGATACATCTAGAGAAAAAAGCGAGCAGCTTGAGTCACAATCCGTGCTGTCACCTGCAGCTGGCGACCTGCAGAGAAACCTCCAACTGGTGACAAGTCACTGCATATGGTCCCGTTGATGTCAATGTTTCACTGAGCCTTTCAAGCAACATCACACAACAAACAAAACACAAAACAGCTAAACCAAGTAAGCAGGGGGAGGAGGAAGAGGGGCAGTTTGGGTAATTTCCCTCTTCATTGAACAAGATTAATCAAATCTGATGGAGCCGATAATGGATAACTGAATTCCTCTTTGTCCTACAGATGTGTTGGACCGCGTGCCGCTTACCTCCAGCTGATAGCTTAATTGTCATGAAAATTGATAACCTGCCTCCGTGTCATTTAAGAAATACCACATGTTGTGTGTCATTTGCTAAATATTAAACATAATTAGTTAATTCCATGACTACACCCAAATTATTTTTACTCAATTTTAGGCACTAAAATGAAACGAGGAACGAGTCGAGCAAGTTAAAGTTCAGCATGAACTTTGTCGAACATTCTCAACTCAAGGTCCACTTACTGCTGTAGCTCCTTCATGAGCTTTCAACCATGCTGTACCACACATCAGGGGACTGTTTTATCACCTGTCATGGGGATGAATCTGTTTACTGCCCAATGTTACAAAGTTGTTGCATGGCCATTTTGTTTATGTCTACTTCCCCATGAGATCATGTGAGAGGGATCATGTCTGAGCCCAGCTTCAGATGTTATTGTCCCATAACTTTTCAGTTTCTACTCAACCAGTAAGCGATTAAATGACTTTTTGTCGGATTCCCTATGTTTATATAACCTGCAACCTGGAACACAGCAGCATAACATTATCCTAGCATTTAAGCATCCCACTCTGAGCACAAGGTCAGAGGAAAACGGTATGAATAGGGTCAATGACAATATATCTACCCAACTCACGCAGAAAATGTTCATAGACGAGGTTTTCAAGTTTTATTCAAGTTTCATTTAGTCACGCTTGCAGACTTCCTTCCTCAACTCTCTGACGCATCATCTGACGTTCCCCCGGAAGTTATAGTTACAGGCGACCAAACGAAATGCACCGTTACATTGAGTAAAAGTACAGATTTCCCTGAATTTGAACATTGTTCGAAACATTTGAGAGAATGTAAGTACACAACTCGATAAACTAAATAACAAAGCTACGGTCGTTTTAAGACATTTTAATGAGAAAATGTTACATATCATATCTTTAAAACAACGATGTGACGCAGATGAAAATACAGGAGAGTTCTTGTATTCAGAAGGTGCAGCAGTCTGAAAATAGTAACAAATGAGTGTTTACCGATTCAGCATCGTGAGGGTAGTGACCTCTCTTCACAGAGAGCTAAATCTGTCCAGAGCAAACTATGAACAGATGGAAACAGCAGCACAAAGATAAAGATGCTCAGCAGTTATACGCTGAATAGGGGAGCCCTTTTACCTGAAAAGTGGTCTGTGGCTGTGTGTGCGAGTGAGTGTGTCTGAATGCAGTAAGCGCTCTCTATGCGAACATTAAACCCCTCTGTCCTCAGTTCACACTGCAGTACTGGCATCCACTTCTTTGACAGATGTGCTCCTCCCTGAAGCACACTCTACAGTACATCAATGGAGTTTATGTGCGATTTTAAGTGTGTATGTGTGTGTCAGACAGTGATAAAAGATGAAACCCTTTAAAGTCTGTACTTCACAACCTCGTTTTTTCACTCGCGAAAACTGCAAATCGTGACATCTGTCAGTGAGCTCATAAGACATTATTGAACTGGATCGCAGCCTCGAGGAAGTCTGTGGGATTGGGCTCAATCTTAAGATCTGTCAGTGTCACTGACCCTTATTGGGGGGCTTGAGGCCAAGTGTGATGTGGCCTTTATTGTGAAAGGACCGCAGTTCCCTTCATAGCCCATTTAAATGACACTTAAAGCACAATGTTTCATATCTTTGACATCTAAGGCTTTTCTCTCGCTGTGAAACGTTTGACTTGATAGATCTGGGTTATGGAAATCGACGAAGTCTGAAGGCGCAAGAACACAGTTGGTGAAGTTTCCTCTGTTGTTTTTCTAGGACATGCACGCTGGACTGAGGCACTTTTCAGAGTGAAGAGTGGGAAAGCGTGAGTGGGAAAACCCTTCACTCACTATTGTCTGTGAGAGAAAAGAGCTTCTTCTGTCATCTCATATTTCATTCATCTTCCTCAGACTGATTCAGACAGACTTCTTACAAGAACTGACGCGTTTTATTTGTGGACATTTATTTTAACGTGGATGCTGCCAAAACAATGTCTCTACATGAAAATGAAACCACAAAGCATCTTGTTGAACTCAAATCCTGACAGATTAAACAATCCATTTATATTTCTAGCACCTATAACAAGTACCTGAACATCATCTCTGGTTTAATGGACTGTCCTGTCCTTGGATTCTTGCAGAGAACTAGGTTTTACGTTCTTGTCGCGGGGATCTGTTACACACCCAAGGTCAGACAGAGGCACTTTAGCCCGTGGCTGTTGAGTAACCGAATGCTGCGGGGCCAGCAGTGCAGACGGACAGTGATGCGAGGTGAACGCTGCTGAGCGAGGGTTGAAGTGAGCTGAACAGGCTGCTTCGTACTCCACGGGTGTTCTATTGCGCTGATACGGCAGGGGACAAGTCAAGTGCAGATCCAGTTCTGACAGCGGGCCAGACATACCTGGAGAGGATGAAAGAGGATTGCAAGTGTGCAAATGTGACTGTATCGGGCAGGCTTGTATCGTATGTGTACAGATCCATGTTTGATGACAGAATTTGTAGCCCTTATTTTGGGAAACACACTTTTTTTTGTTTAGAGTCAGATGAGAAGATCAATACCTCTTTCATGTCTATCCATTAATATTTGACGTTGTAAATAGCAGCCAGTTAGTTTAGCATAAAGACTGACTTTGTCCAAAGGAAGCAAAAGACTCCCAACACCTTTGAATGAATCTGAATCATTCGTTGATAGCTATCCTCCAGATAATGTCAGTACATTTGCTATTTGGGGCACATAAACTACCGAAATCTGAACACGTCATTGCGGTTAACAACTAGTTACCTCTAGGATGCAAAAAAATGTGATAAACATTAGTTTCTGCTGAGGTCAAGCAAGCTATATTCCCCACTGTTTTGAGTCTTTGTGCTAAGCTAACTGGCTGTTGCTATATACCTGGGAAATAATTTTCTAGTGTCTTTAAAGTTGCGCCTGTTCAACACTGTCCATCGACTGCCTATGACCACCGAGCATCAATGACGTCCACCTCCCCTCATCCTGTGGGAGTCCTGCGCTCTGTCGGCTCAAAACGCAGTTCTGCTGTCGACTGCAACAGCTTGATCCAGGATGTTGTGGTGGAGACATTTTCTGATTTTCTGTTGCCTGACTCTTATTTTGTGCATTTTATTTTCCTTCGACCAGACATTAGTCAGAAGCAGCCTGAAGTCCAACATTGGCTAGCATGGCTCCCCTTCTGGATATCTGTCCTCTCCTCCTGGGGCGGTCCGGCTGGTCTGGCTGAACGGCCGAAAGGTGCCGTGGGCAGTGATCGTCCCAAAAAATCTACTGCTCTTAATTCAAACCCTGCCTCCCCTTCTGCAGTGCCGATGAGAGTATTTCTCTCATAGGTAATATGTGTTTAGCAATAAAGCTGAAAAACAACAGATTAAAACAAAAATGTAGCAAGTTTGACAGAGCTACTCCTAATATATCTTATAAGACACATTTTAGGCTACTCCAAACCCTGATCCTGGCACTGCTTAAGTTTTCTGCAGGCTACACACACTCAGATATGATCCAAAGATAGATGGGTTTAAGCCTGCAGACGAATTGGAGCACAGAGGAGAGGAGATGAGAGCATCACACAGAGGATCAGACAGACTACGAGGAAGAAAGAACAAGTGTGTGAGGCAGAGAAAGTGACAAAGTGCTGAAACATGTCAAGGATATCACCATCTATCCTTTAATCTCACTTCACACCAACTCCACCAGCTGTTTTCTGCAGAAGAAATTTCTGCTGCACAGAAATGTTGAGCCAGTTCCTAGACTGAGCCACGAGAAACATGGCAGAGTCACAAATAGATGGCTCTAATCATGGTAATTGTGCTGCAGGTTGTAGTCGACAGTAATTAGCCATTTGTTTCCAATCACCAGGTCGTCATTTCAAGCGCCACAAGCTTCCTGAATAGAGTTTTTCAGAGCAGGATGCAACCTCTGCACAAAGATGAAATAATTGCTGTTCGATCGCACCATGTGATTCACACCGAGTAGCAATGAAAAACTAAGAACATTTGCAATAGTGCTTAGCATAAGCATAAGCAGAATCATGATGATGATGATGATGATGACAGTGATTGTATAATCCAATCTTGCTTGCTCCTCCTATCGATGAATAATACATGTTATTATCGACGCAGAGAATGAATGGGGTTGACACCGATGCTGACTAATGCGAGTCAGGGAAGGGCACAGAGGTAAGTCTCTCAAAAGCTTTGCGACATCACCCTCCTTTCTTCTGAGCAGTTTTGGATTTCCACTTCACAGGCCATTTACTCTTCCCTGGATGTGAGCCAGAATCAGCTCGTGTCATTTGGAGCATCAGAGCAGTGGGTGTATTGAATAAGGGAAATGGGAGTCCCAGTGGACCTTCTCTCATAGCTACAGGCCTGGGCGTAGCAGTGAATAAAAATATCTGCCCTTTGGTTGCCTGTTCTTGAAATGGTTGTACGGGTCATGACCATAGCAGAGAAAGTTTGGAAGTTCTAAACTAAGAACATTACATATATATACACAGAATTAAACTGAAGACCGTCTTGTGATGGTGTCACACCAGGCAAGAGGCCAAAACGGTGTGAATGTTGCAATGGAACACACATTTTTCAATGAGCATAGCCTTCCTGGCATGGTCAACACATACAACACATTTTGCAGAAATATTTCCTCATTTGACTAAATGAATGTGCGTTACAACAGCCCCCCAACAACCCATCTTCAAACTTGTCTTTTATTTCGATTGCAACTACACACCTGTAAAGTTTTGTGACTGTGCCTTGTGCTGTTGTAATGCTATTGCTATCACATCCATGGACAGACATATAAACACCTGGCAAAGTATCTCAAAATCGCTTCTCCGGTAGTTCCCACTGCTTTAGTCATTTCCATGATCACATTTTGCCATGGTGACACACACACACACACACACACAAACTCACAAGATGAAAACACTACCAGCCACACTGTTATGACTGGTAATAACAAGGAGTCTAGCAGTCATGCTAGCAGCTTTGTGAGGCATGCTAAGATCAGCACGCTAACATATTCAGAATGACAATGCTAAGATACTGATGTACTGGTACAGGTAGCCTATAATGTCCACCACCATGCACACACACTAGCTAATTGATGCTAAAGTGCATGAGGATGATGGGATTGTTATTAGTTCTGGAGGTATAAAGTATTGGACATATTTGAACAGTATTTTCATTGCATTAGATGGAAAGTCAATGGATCATCATGTTCATGTTCATTCATGTGGATATGAAAAACATTACTACTCGAAACAACAAATGTCGGCCTCACAGTGGCAGTCGAGGGATCACCAAAGTCAGGGTTTATCCTCTGGTGATCATTACAACAAAATGTTTGTCTGTCTGTGCAAAATGTTTTGCTAATCATTCCAGTGCTTGTTAGCGCACGCCAAAGTGGTTAACTGAGCAACCATTCCACATTGGCACGGTGCTAGTATGACCAATCGAAATATAGGCACATACACAGTGGTATTTAGCTTATTCACCACTTATTATACAAATACTATATATACAAATACTGTAGGCTTATGATATTGAGTGGTTGCGGCACAGAAACAGGGGTGGGCTGCCATGCACTGCTGTGATCTGCACTGCTCTTTGCATTTGGATTTTATGATGATTCAATTTCTTCAGCCTGCTAAAGAGAGACCATTTCTGCTATTTCAAGCTACAGCCTGCTCTGTTTAGCTGTATGATGAGATTATATGAGGTGGATAAAGGATAGCAGCAGCCTGTGATGCACAGTACAGGCTGGTATCAGAGGTAGATGGTGGCCATGGCGATGGAGTTGCACCCCGCTGCCACAATTCAAAATACTGATGTTGGGCGGGCAGCAATCACTCACTATCTGAAAGCAAATTTAACGATAAATCTTCTATGATTTCAAACTTGGACATCTGGAAAAATGATTTTGGAAAGGAGTTGTGGTGACTTCACCGCCTGAGGCACGCCTGCTGAGTGGAACAGCTCCAGCACATAGAAGTCTATCTCCTTGCTACCTTAAGGTTACACCGAGGTGTGCGATTATAGACTTATACTCTAGGCAGCACTGAAAAGGGAAAACAGACCTCATAATGTCATTTAATCCTGTGTGGAAGCCTCAAGTGCCTTCCATGGGTAATTTCAACATGACATGAGCTTATAAAGGCAATTTATTGTTGTTTTTCACTCAGCTTTATTAAGTTTTGGGTCCCAGGACTTGGCTGTTAGCTTAGACCGCTTTAGGTTATTGTGCACATAAAAACAATGCAGGAAGTTGTCACCAGAGTACAAAGCACGTATTAGAGTTTGTCGTTATCTGAAATGGGTTTTATGTTGCCACAGCTACCTTAACTGAGATAAATGGAACAAGAAGTTATTGAACAAAGATACAAGCACAGCTATATTACTGAGTCTTTTAATCCTGTTATTTTTGACTGCAGATGAAACATTGGGATTGTAATACGACAGCAACCATGAGGCTGCAATCATTGTTAGATATGGCCAGTACCTACATCTCTTCAGCGGATAAATGACCAGCAGTGATTAAGCTTATAATAACGGTTATTCTGGGTCTGCTGCTGCTGCTTCTGATTTTGACCTCCCCTCTGCAGGACCGGTGCACGCAAGGAGACAAGGGTTGCCATGAGTCTCGTTTCATCCACGATGGTCGAAAACAAACAGTCACACTTGAAATACGACTTAGATCAGAGATGATGTGTACTGTAACATCCCTGGCTGAAGGGAGAGCTGTTAACAAGTTATTTGTGAGTCAGTAAATGTTTGAAATGAAGAATCACAGATTCCTTATGGTCCAATATTAAATTACGTAACACTTTGAATACAAATGCAATGAAATAATAATACAAAATAACATGAAATTACCCCAACAGAATACAAATATCTGAATGAAAAGGCTAATACTAGACTTGAGGGGTGCAACAGCTAAATGCAAAAGGGGGTGGGGTGTTCAAGCAAATGGCCTACTTATTCCACATAAAAGCGCTGCAATAAATAAAACAGATGGGGTAAGCACAAGGGCACACTTAAGGTGAAGGACCACTTGATAAGATAAGTTAAAATAATCTTTTATTAATCCCACAGCAGGGAAATTTACAGTGTTACATCAGCAAAGGGGATAGTGCAATAATAAGAAACACTGTCACAGCTGGGACAAAGCAAATGTAACAATCAGCAAAATAGATAAGCAAAAGGTTTTGTATCTAGATGCGTATCTTGTAAGGGAGATATGCACACCCCTATAGCTCAGCCATCATTGTCCTTTACTTTCACCTTCACTTGGTCGAGGGGGCATCCCAGGACAGAAACAGCATGCCTCTGTGCTGATATGACAGTCTGTGCAAACGACACCTTTAAGTCAGTAGAAATGATGTCAGTAACCAAAGAGAATTCTAATTCTGAAAAAGAGAAAATCAACCAGGAGAGATACTTGGTATATAAATAATGTATGCTGGGCACTTTTAAAGGTCATGTCGTATGTTCCACCGCCAGTAAAATATGCACCGCGTATCAGTGTCAATGTGTAAATGAAGTCTAAAGAAACCTGACAAAGCTTTCAACACTTGGAACCATGCAACACCATGCAAGACCTCCAGAAGCCCAACCTGTGTAAGTTATCCCAAGGAGCTACCTTGGCTTTATTCTCTGATCACTCAGCTCGGGAGCTTCCTGCAACTTCAACCAATTAGCACACAGCACCACAGGAAAGTGAATCTCATCAATAAACCATTGCACATTATTTAGGATGGAAATTAAATATTCATGCTTGAGACTCCTGAAAAGACAAGTATGGCACCATCAAAGTGCACTTTATGAATTAGCCTTGGTTCATCCTCAAACTTTTGAAGAGATGTCACTTTTAATATTTACTCAATGGCCCAGCTGTGTGAGGCCATGCTTCTGACAGCCAATGCATCAGGAGTTCTCAGCAGTCGGGGAGGACATCTGTGTTTATTTTCCATTAGGAGTGCCTCTCTCATCTCTCCTCTCTCATCTCTCTCTTCATTAAGGATACACTTTACGTTATATGTATCAATTTATTATTCATATATTGAAATGGGACCATCTCACTGATGAGCAACAAGGGACCTCACTGTACTTACTGATTTATACCAGCATTCCCATACACATATCCGCAACAAAGCCGAGCAGTGCTTCTGATTCATAACTGCTCACATCATCTAAACAAACTGGTAAAGCTCAACCAATATGGAAATAGTTGCTTCAGGCACAACACAGCATGAGTTACCCAAACAGGGAATTCAGCAGAGCTTGTGTGATTTAATGCCAAACTCATAAGATAAGGTGTGTATGTGAGAGCAGCTCATTTGCTGGTGTATGGTGGGATGCTAAACTGTGTGTGCGGAGGATGCAGGACCACATGATGAGCCCTGGCTGTACGCCCAAAATACACACCTTTACAGAGAGTCGGGGTGTTGCTGGGTAAACGGCCCGCAGGCTCTCCTGACAGACATCTCACCCAATTAGCATCCGGCACCTTTCCTTCTGCTTTGGGCAACAAGCACTTTTTTAATGTAGCACAATTTTTGTCAAGAACAAGCAGGGTGACTATTGTCTATTCAAGCACGTCGAGGCATGCCCTCCGAAACACACACACACACGAGCACACGAACACTCTCAGTATGGAGATATTTTGGGTGAATCTCATTGACAGTCTGGGGAATTTGAATATAATGAGAACACAGACAAAGGTCCAATCACATTACATCCCTTGACCCTACCACTGAGCCCTACACCTCTATTTTGCACGTTGACGTATTTCAGTATTGCGTTTCCCCCATATGATGCCTGAAATTTAAGTCCAGCATTGAAGTTGTTTCCACTCCTCTGTATCAGTGCAGCCTGGCAGGGTATGAGCACAGGTTGCAAAATGTTAGCCAATAAAGCACCGCTAGTGTCCAGGTAATGATGTTGCTCTTTGTTATTTGATTCATAGCGTGAAGTTATGAAGGAATTCCAGGTGTTTATGCTTTTCTGTGTCCATTAGATAAATACCAAATGGCATCGTGATAAATAATACCAGGATTGCCACAGTAACGCAAGATAAATCACCACAGCTGAAGAAGTCATATTGAAAATGTTACGCAAAACGCCATCAACAACCACGGATGATGTACGAGGGACTTGAAGGGTTGTCACATTTCATAAGGGGAGATTTCAACCACCACCCCTCCAACTCTGATCTCGGGGGCAAGGGGGCACTCAAAAACAAGGGGTAAAAATTGGAAATGGGATGGAGCCAAAATGTTGTCTTCTCTGGTACAATTGATTAGACTAACTATGCCAATATTGAAGATGGATTAAATCCAAGGTGGCTAAAGTCTCGTCAAAGTCTTTCGAGGGTCTGTTGGTGTGTGAGGAGGAAGACAGGAGCTTTTGACAGGCCACTGTCAAAGTGTCAAGGACAGGTCTCCTCAGGTGTGCCTGGCAGCGGTCCTCATAGCTTTCAAGCTTCTGAAGGCTATGAAAAGATGCATGCGCCACCCCTCCACTACAGCCATTCAAAGGCAGTGGTGTTGGTACTCACGCATGACAAAACCATCTGTTTAGGAAGGAAATTACTAGATTAAATGTCAAATAAGTTTCGACAGTGATCTATATGGGTTCATTTCACTGCTGTGGATCATTATGGCGATGTTACTGTTATACTTCAGTCTTCAGTCAAAGCATATCTTACACAAGTTTTTAGTTAGATTACCTATCTTCCTGGAATCCAGTGAACAGCTACATTGACAATTAATGTGGAATCATATGGCTACAGTATGTGTCATTTGAAAGGTGTGACCAACCTTTAGAGTGTGATCACCTGACTCTGCAGCTCCCCTCAGTTTCACAGAGCTTTATAGCGTCTTTCACTTTTGTCTTTGGTTCACTGTCATTAACTTTTTTTTTCCAGATGCACTCAGCTTTTTTTTTTTTTTCAGCTAATAAGCTCTGAAAAGCCTACTGTATGCTACATGCCCAACATCAAACAGACAGACAGACATAGTTAGTGACTGGCTGGTGAAAACAGAGGAGGCTTTAACTGCTAACAGTCGGCTATTTCCCTCAGGAGGTCGATGAAAAACAAAACAGAGCTGAAAAAAAAAGAAAGAGAGAATAGATGTTGGACTTACATTAATGAAGTTTGCCATATTGACTTTGTAAGCTTATGTTTTAGAAAAAAAAATCTTCAAGTATAATATGCAGTTTGTTGATAAATGAATAAAACATGTATTACCACTGATATAGTCTGAGGTTTTTGGAAGTTGCTGTGTACTGTTAATGGTCGGATCAAATGGAAAGTCTAAGTAAGTCAGGAAATGAGAATGTAGGAAAATGTGTCAGTAGCATCTCCCAAAGCATTAACTAATATTTGCTGTAACACAAGCAGTACAGCTCTGTTTATATTGTTCACAAATCTCCTCCAATTTCCCCGGCTCGATGTCCCCAAACACGGAAACTATTTAATCTGTTTCTTCCATCATTGAGTTTATCTTTTGTTCTCATTCTATTAAATATTGTAAAAGCATGAATGTTCATAAGAAATAGGGAGTGAAAATGAAGTAGAACACATAAAAGAGGGCTGCTGGATTGTAAAAAAAACAAGCATAGTTCCTTAATTTACAGGTTTTGTTTAAAAAAATTAAATTCCAACTGAAGTCATTATTGGAAGCAAAATAATGGCGAGGTTAATTAAGGTGTCTGCGTGAAGAGCTTAGGGAAAATAATCTGGTTTGAGGAACAATGCTAATATTAACATATTAAAGGTCATCCAAATTCTAAAAAAGGTAAATTAAAGCAATTGAAGAAAAGCTGCAGAACGGGTAATGAAATATTGTTAATCTGAATTTAACACAGTGTGAAGCATATTAATTTGATTCTGCTGATGATATTTCCATCCCTGCTGGGCTGTGCTGTTTTTACACTGTCCCCCAGGTGAAATTAAAGTTCGGACACAGTCTTGGCATGACTCGGGAAACCTTTATTTCCAGCTAACTGTGCCGGCAAATTACTGCCAAACAAAATGAGAGACAAGTCACAACAGAGGCTGTGCTGAAAGAAAAAACTGCTGTCTTTTGAGCCACAACTTACTTCACATTTCCACTCCATTGATGGGGACAACATCCTAGAATCACGCCTCACAGCTCAAAGTTTCCCTCTAACTGGACTGACAAAGGAATCGCCCATGAAGCTAGTTTTGGTCAAACTCATGTGTATGTACAATTCTGTGTCCCATGGGTGCCATTAGAAAGGGCGGCTAGCTTGGCCTCTGGTCCCAGTGAGGGGCTAAGCTGCTGCAATTTGTGGCTTCGGAACAGTGACAAGAGGCGGTCCCACCATGTGGCTGTGTCAGGGCTTCGTAGAGCTCTGATAATGAGGCAGGTTGCCTCATTAAAAGCCATGAGGCTTGCACACAAAAGAACCCTGACATCAAAAGCCTCCACGCTGCCTTTACTTTGCCTCTGCACACATGCTTTTGACCACAGCACTAATGCCACAGTATTAAAGCCACACAAAAGACCTCTCTGCTGCTGCACCCGCTCTCTTTTGCTGTCGTCTGGCACCTAAAGGCTGCTGTGCGTTTCCTTCTGGAAATAATTAATCATTCTTTCATATTTTCGAAAAAACCTAGAATCTCTGCCTCACAGTTGTACGCCTCTGCACACAAGTCGCGTTGCAGTTTAAATCCATGCGTTCAGACTCATATAATATATGTCGTGAAGGAATTTAATGAAAGGTAGTAAGTGGAAGTTATCATTAAATGAACATGTATGTCAAGTAAGTGAGAAAAACATGCTGTCTTAGCTTGGAGATTATTTTTTACAAAGGAGTGCAGAGGGACGATAGACAGCTTCTTCACATGGTGCAAAGACAATCACCTGAAGATCAATATCAGCAATGAGCCTGTGGTGGACTGCTGCTGTATGTCTGGTAAATTAACTGAGAGAACCAAAAACACGGTCACATCCCTTGTGTGTGTCACATGCTTGGCCAGTAAAGTTAATTCTGATCGACCACTAATTCTAAATCGTGGTTGTTTCACAGACATCTTCAACCCTACAGCGCAGATTCATCCTGCAGAGAACTACGAACCTTTCTACCAAAGAAAATAAAGTAGTGTTCGTCACTTATGTCATTTGAATTAACTACTAGCCTAACTAATAGTTTCTTAGTCAGCAGGTCAGCTGACTACGAAAAAATGTGAAATTTCACTGCCAATAATTGAATCAAAAAGTAATGAATATTAAGTTGGGATCATGGATCATACCTTGTAAAAAAAATATCTTTTTTTTCTTCTTTTTTTGGAATAACTGGCAAATTACACACTTTTTTCCAGGATATTTCCTGAGAAATTTACAGTAAAATACAGGCCTGTAAGTTAGGGCGGCTGTGGCTCAGGAGGTAGAGCAGGATGTCCACAAATCAAAGCGTCTGTGATTCGATCCCCGGCTCTTGTTCATTGTTGAAGTGTCCTTGGGCAAGATATTAAAACCCTAAATTGCCCCTGAATGGCTGTTCCATCTGTGTAGCAGTGTACTTGTGAATGGCTGTGCATTGATATATTGTGGAATGCTTTGGAAATGAAACGCTGTATCTCTCTTGATGAGCAGGTTAGCACTTGACAGCCACCATCAGTGTAGGAAACTTTTCTAATACCGTACAGGTAAGTTGTCAAATATTTTTTTGTACTCAATAAAATGTCTTAAGGTCTGTTATAGCGTCTAAAGTTCTAGACTTGAGATTTATTTATTTATTTTTTTTACTTATTTTTGGACGTGGATATGTGAGAACATAAATCACATTTCCGGTTAACGTTAAGGTCCAGAGTATAGGATTCAGAAGCATCTTGTGGTGTGGTTGCAGATTGCAACAGACTGAACGACCCTTGTCTCACCCTCCCTGACGGTGGCTGTTAAAAATGTAAAAACCCAGTGTTTGGTTTACCCGTATTGGGCTACTGTGACACAACTGTGTGACAGGGTAACACAAACTCAGTGCTTCATCTTACATTAACTGTGTCGGGCTGGAGTCAGGTTCAGAGGTAAAACACCAGAACACCTGTTGAGTTCGGGTCGGGCTCTGTAAAATACTCTCTCTGTTGGATTCGGACATAAAAATGTAGCCCGACTGTAGATGCAAATATAGCATTCCAACATATAGGCTACCAAATGCAAAAATGCCATTTTAACACCAAAGTAAAAAAAACAGTACCATTCATAGATTAAGGTAATTATACAATAATGAAAACATAATTATGAATATTATATTCCATCTCTGCCCCTAAATCCCCTTAAATCTTACTTTTAGAGAACTTCTGCATGGTAAGGAACCCGCTATAGAGTTGTCTTTCTTTAATAAACACCAAATTCACATATGTTGGCGAGGAACTTTCATGTTTTCCTATAATACAGGGTTGCCATGAATGGATCAGGAGATGCAACATCACCACCAATCATGTGAAAGCATGCCATGTCATTTGGTGGTTTAGGGTCAGGGACATGCGATGTCCTTCTCTCAGTGGATCAGATCAATCATACAGTGGGTTATATTGCTTTAAATTCCCCATCGTTCATTTAAAACTTCAAACAAAAAAAAACAAAAAAAAATCACGCTGTCTTTGACTAAGCCATTAAAGAATTACTCGCCGTGCCCTTCCTCCGCAGGCATTTTGCCATTGAGCTGAGCGGAGTCGCAGGAGGATTGATGCTGTGCGAGTGCGACAGGAAGCAGATGAGATGCGCTCTGACAGCTCCGCTCCACCACTGCTGGACAGCAAATGTCAGGAGCCAGACAGCATATGTACAAAGTGACAAGAGCAGGAATCTGTCTGGGTTGCATGGAATGGGTTTGAGAGCATACACATGTCCGTCATGTGTCTTTGGTTTTGACAGTTGTGTACATTTTTAACAGTATAAATAGCATGTTGGAATATCAGCAGGATATTCAGAGCTTCGGGGGAGCTGGAAGTTTCTCTGCACTGCTGCACTGTCTCTGTACAGAGGTGCTTTAAGCGTCCAACCATCAACACGAGTCCCCAGGTGCATCACTGTGAACCGAGGTAAGCCTTAGTGGGTCTGTCACTGGAAAAATTCAAAGCTTGTGGACCTGAGGCCATAAGGAGGGCAATGGGGTATGGATGGAGATAAGCAGATGCACTTTGCTCAGGCATGAAATGCTTTCCAGGGAATGTGGACAGAGATATGGAGAGAGGGAGAAAGATGCAGAACCAAAGTGACAGAATGGAGGAGAGGAGGCGGGAAAAGTGAATGAGTCACCACGCAGAACACAAAACATATTCTTTTGTTCTCGCGGGGATGAGTCACAGTGGATTAATGTACAAGGCTGTTTTTGACATTTTTCCTTTTGTCACAATGTCGTATGAGGTTTGCCCTGAGACAGGTCAAATATTCTCCTGTAAAAGCCACATTTTGAAAATTTCAATTCATTTGCAAATCTGGACTTGACTTCTTTACAAAATTTCTGATCTGGTGAGCCCAAGAGAGCTTTGTCAGAGCCCTCGGTGCAGCAGTATGATAAGCCTCCCTGTGGCTTGTGGTGAGGTATTCGGCAAAAGCATGGCGGACTATTCGGCTGACTGCTGCCTTAGCTCAATATCCACCACTGTGACAAGATTTGGCATCGCAGCCGTTTGCTCTGGGCCAATTTCTGGCTTACCAACAACATTACCTTTTTTTCTTGGTAAATAAAAGGAAATCCATCTAGTTTCTTTGCTGTTTTTGACATTTTAAACCTAAAAAAACCCCCACAAAAGCACAAAATTACAACAAGCAGGCTGGTCTGGCTCCAAACAAGATCCTGTCTGCAATAGTACAATGTGATTGATTCTCTTTTGGTTTTCCTTTGAATGTGTAGTGTAATTATCTGGTCAAAACACAATGAATAAATATCCAATATGATTCAGACACTCATGTTATGATGCCTATGGACCTACGTATTTTTTGTACAGTACTTTTTCTCCTCTCTTCTTTCCCTTGCTGTTGTGTTGTCTCCACAGGTTGAATGAATAACGATGTTCAGCTGTGGGGGGGAAAACCCATTGCCTGAAGGTGGAGCTGAGCCTTTAAAGCAGTCATGGTTGACCATGCCCCGCAATTTTCCTCAGCTGCTGCACGCTGAGCTCAGTGGCTGTTCTTTATGGTCCTTTCCTCTTGTTCAGTAAGCTGAAATCAAGTATGTCCTTGTTTTGCCTTTTGGTTAAAGCACAAACAAGGAGCCTCAACTAAAATATAGAAGAGTGCCTTATTTCATGCTACTTTTTTGTTACCTAATAAACACAGAAGACAAACACAGCCTCACAGTGCCCAGCTGGGTGTGAAGCATACACACCATAAGTCTATAAGTACAGCCATAAGTCACTGTACATTTCTACACTCTAGTTTCAGTTCATTGGCCAAAATACTGTGTTACCATTTTCTACATATATTTTTCCTATTCCTACATGACTGTTCTGCTCAGAGCCACAGCATTCACAAAAACCTTATGATGTTAGCAAATATGGATTAGCAATTAGCATTTCCATGCGGCATTCAGGCTTGAAAAGTTTTTTAAATGCAAAAATGTTAATATTCTTGCTGGTTTAAAGGTAAATAAGTTACCGACTCTGTATTAGGTTAATCATTTTCAGTTTTTACCCCTTTAAAAAAAAATACCCAGATTTATGAGCCAAAAATTATTTCCAGTTAGGACTTGCTTATGTTTGAGTCAGCTTTAGGCTTGTGAGTATACTGATTTCAAGGGGCAGGGTATAGGAAAAGATCATTTTTGGTCTTAAACTACCTGCTTTGGTTGCCACAAACATGGCTGAAGAGGTCCAATATTCCTGTCAAGGATATACATTTTTTGTCCTCCAAGCAAGGTCTTAAAAATATCCACTGGTGTCACATTTACAATCTTTGAAACGTAGTCTTGAAATGCTGTTACTGGCTTGGCACCCTTCTCATCCGTAACACCACCAACACCCATGATATGAAAGTCAGGTCATAAACATGTCATGTGAATGTGATATGGCACGCATTGTTGAAATGTCAATATGGTGCATAGCATATGATGGGGCTGCTGATTAGGTGGCATCATTTATCAGTCTGGCATGGGTGTGCTGAGTTTAACCTGCTGTTGGGACAAACCATATTGAATTTTGGGAAAATGCTTATAACATGTAACACAACACATCTACAATAATTCCACTAACAGTCTTAGAAACACACGTCTTGGGTATGAACATTTCACCTATTAAGCATCAAATGATTTTAATACATTTAAATATACTGAATTCAACTGTTAATTTAAAAGAAACAGAACGAGAAAACTAGGGAGGAAAAAACCAGAGTTTGTGGTTCCAAGACCCGAAGTAGCAGATGGAATTGAATTAGAAGAATAATTTGACAGATGAAAAAAAATAATAAGAAGAATTACAATGTATAACAAACTTAATTGGAGTCAATAAGAGCCAGCAGGGTTTTTGTGAAAGTAACTCTTTGGATCCAGCACAAAATATCAATTTAAACATTGTTTAAAGTCAGTACACTCAGTGGCAATGTATGGCAACAATACAGTGATCTAGAGAAATGAACCTTCTTCTCCGTTGATCGATATGCATTTGCTTCAAGTGAAAAATATTTTACCGTGAAACGGCCTCTTATTTAAATCCTCTGGCAGGCCATTTGAAACAACTGGAACCTCCTGAGTGCTGTACTCTTAGCAAAAAGCAATCCTGGCTCCAATCCACTGCAGCGATTCCAAATGAAATTCAAAGATGCATTTACCATAAAAGGTATTCACTTTTAAATGGCTTTGAAACATCTGATGCATTTGGCTTCTCCTCTTTTGCATTTTTGTTGTTGTTGTGAGGTGTTTGCTATGAGCTACAACACAATACATGTGATAGAAATATGTCAGAATGACCAAACTCTGATTCAACTGTGAGGGATCTATGCAATAGATTTGACCTGCGTTAAAGGGCCTTCAAATAGACACCGTTCATTACCATTGATTTCAAATGACAACTGATGAATGAAGAATCACATTAGCTCTTGCAGTGCGGTTCAGTCTCAGCTGACTCTTTGATTACCGGTCACATTTAAACACTCCCTAATCACATTAAATCAAGATAATGGAATAGTTCTTTGCAGCTCGACAACCTCTCACCACCACCCTGGTCATTATATTTCTGCTGCTTGTTGCTTTACCTGCTACACTTTACTGTTACTGTTGTCATTTATTACTCCCTCTATCAACCTCCATCTTATAACCGTACCTGGTGAGGGAATTTCACGTTTTAATGTACGATGTTTATGTCATAGCATGTGAGTCAGTTGGGGTCTGTTCTGTATAGCCCTTTTTGTAGAGGGTTGACATCTCAGTGTATTAAATGCTCAGAGTGTGTAAGAGAAAAAGTCCACCAAATAAATGTATTAACCATTTGTTGCAGTAAATGATTCATATACTGTACTAACCAGTTTAACTACCTCTTTTCGCACATATTATTTTATCTAGAACCAGGCTAGCTGTTTTCCCTGTTTCTTGTCTGTATGCTAAGCTTAGCTAAACAGCTGCTGACGGTAGCTTCTAATTTAAGGGACACACTTGAGAGTGGCATTGATCCTCTAAAGCTAAATATTCCTGTTTTTAAGCTGATGCCACTTATAAGATTTAAAGGACACATATTATGCTTAATTTCAAGTTCAAGTTTATTTTGGATTTCAACTAGAAAAGGTTTACATGCTTTAATGCTCAGAAAAACACATCATTTTTCTCATACTGTCCAGTGCTGCAGCACTGTATTCCCCCTCTGTCTGAAACGCTCTATTTCAACTCCTGTCTCTTTAAGGCCTGCCCTCCCGAATACCCACTCTGCTCTGATTGGCCACCTCACACACACCTGAGCCAGCACTGCTGTCAACAACAGAGCAGCTGTGCTAAATTCATTTTTATGTGCCAAACTATGCACTAGGCATACATTATGCAAATGTGTGACAAGGTGACGTAGTGTGATGTCACAAAGTCAAGGAGTTAAAGGCGGAACTACTGACGAGGCGTTTCAGGAGCAGTGTTTCCTGTGGGAGAGAGGAGCTTCTGTTGGTGCGGACTTTGACCTTTTTAACTTTTAAGATCTTCTATATGCACAAGAACCTTTATAACACAGTGAAGGAAAGGGAAATAAAAAAAAAGCTTAACAGGTCTCCTTTAAAACGTTTTTAAAGTTTCAAATTCAGTGGACTAAAGGGAAGAGGTTTAATGTTTCAATTCAACATACCATGATTAAGTCAATATTGTTTGCATAAATTAATAGGCCGGTGACTCACTTGTTGGACTCTGTAGTTGCACTCATTGTTTCTCATCTGTGTGTGACAGTGATTGGTTCGCAGCACTGTGTCAGTGACAGTCTGTTTATGTAGAGAGGACAGTCCCAGTGCAAACACCAGCAGGCGGTGGGTGGACTTAGATGACGGGGATAACAGCAATGATGTGTTAAAACTAAAATATATAGAATGAACAATACCTAATTCAAATTAGGGAACAGTGTGAGGCGTTAAGAAAGAAAAATGTGGGAAGATCCTCCAATAAATGGGTGCTGATAAAAAAAAAAAAAAATGAAATGTTGTGGGCAGCACTGACATGCATCTGTCCTCCATTGCATCTCTGGTCATTCATAACTCCTCATGAAGTAAAAACATTCCTAACTCTTAAGTTTATGCCACACCCTGCCCCATCATCTTTTGTCTTCTAAACGTACTCGCACATTCTCATTCAGGTGTCAGTCAGACATCTGATTGTCATGCACTTACTGCCTGCCCTTCATCTGACTCGTCATTGTGAATTCAGCTGGCGCAGCAGTCCGTCAGCGCAGCATGGCGAACACGTATGAGGCGAGCATCCCTCTTTATGTCGGAGCTGTGTCGAAACAAAAATAATGGCAGGTTAATGGAGTAACACCATTCATCTGTGAAGCCAAATGATCTCCTTTTACTTGTTTCTCCTTGACTCTCACACCAGGCGACACAAAACCATCACAGGTCTGCCTCACAGCTCATGTACCAGTGGGATATATAGGCAGATTTCTCATGTGAATGACTGTGTGGAAGCATCAGAGCGATGTTAAGTGTCTTCGTACTTAACTTGGCCTGTGGGTCAGCAGGCACTCTCATTGTTAGAGGCAGAAAACTCAGAGTCAGTTGTTTAAACCCACTCTCTTAAACTGGGGCAGGCCGTTTTTGGTAGCAAGATCTAATAGCGTCTTCTAGGCACCGTACACAATTTTGCGGGTGAACGTTTCGATTTAAAAAAGTTTTATCTACGAGACACAAGACGCTGCTGTGTGAAAAATCTCTCTGTTCAACATCAGTTGAAAAGAAGTCTTTAATTCAGTAACAAGTTGCAAATGTAGAGGCGCTTTGATGTGACGTGTGTCCTCTTACTTCAGAGCCAGAATGGGCTCCGTCTTTGAAGCAATAATTTATACAATTTTATACGAAATCATTGGCGGACCATTTGTGTTTGGAGTGCAGCTTCTTTTTGAAGTAGACATGCAAGGTTTTGCTTACGCTGTTGTGGAGTAAAAAAAAAAAAAAGCACGAGGATAGACACTGTTAAAACAGGAGCAGAAAAGTTGTGTTTATGTCTGGGTTAGAAGATATACTCTAGATGCAATAGTGAGCAGAGATAGTGTTGAATTATATGATCAATACATTAAATTGTGGGTGAAAAATAACAGTTTAGTACGGAAGCCCTAAAGGGCCATGCATTCATACATTTTATTTCCTCCGTTTTCCCGTGATAACGAGTTAATTTAATTTGTTTTCTCGAGATCTCGAGTTATTATCTCGAAATAACAACTGCCGTTTTCCCAAGATAACGGGATAATTTTCTCGAGATCTTGAGATAACGAAATGATAGTGTAGTATATTAAATCATTGCAGGAAACATCATTCAGTGTAGCAATGTCAGAGGAGCAGGAGCATATCAATCACCACGTCACATATGTTTTCAATCAAGGCCTGACACAGGCTGAAATAGCATTATGCCTTGCTATTACAGATAATATACACATTAGTGTACGTAATCTAAAAAGACAGTTAGCAAGGCTTCAGCTATATCGGCGGCGCAATCTAAGTGAGCCTGATGTTGTCGTTAACTACATAGCTGACCAGCTATGTAGTTAATGAGGAGATCTCGAATTAATTATATCGTTATCTCGGGAAAACAAAGTTTCGTTATCTCGAGATCTCGAGAAAATTATCTCGTTATCTCGAGATCTCGAGAAAATTATCTCGTTATCTCGAGAAAATTATCTTGTTATCTCGAGATCTCGAGAAAATTATCTCGTTATCTCGAGATCTCGAGAAAATTATCTCGTTATCTTGGGAAAACAGCAGTTGTTATTTCGAGATAATAACTCGAGATCTCGAGAAAACAAATAAAATTAACTCGTTATCACGGGAAAACGGAGGAAATAAAATGTATGAATGCATGGCCCTTTAGGGCTTCCGTAGTTTAGGGCCTGGACTCAGAGAAAAACACATAGGATGGGTGTATTTCAGCCCAGTCTCAAGCTAAAATCTTGGCATTTTTAGCCAAAATGTGATCTGATACCCCACCACATCAGCCTTTTCAAAATAAATCTGAAGCAGGAAGATAGTTAGCTTAATTTTGCATTAATCCTGGAAACAGCCCTACGAAAAGGTAACAAAATCCATACTAATACCTTTAAAGCTCATTGATAATCACATCATATCTATGTCCAAAAAATAAACAAACTGTTAAATCAACAAGTTATGGTTTTACAAGGGGTTATGTGCTGGACTATTTACTGGTAGGACGCAGTGACCTCGAGGAGTTTTGTTGTCACAGTGAAGTTTTCAAGTAGTAAATTAAATAGCGAGCTTTATTCATTTGTACCTTTTAGAGAAAGCTAGGCTAACTGTAGCCTCATATTACATGAACACGATTGAGGGTGGTATCTTCATCTTCTCATCTCACTCTCATAAAAAAATAAATGAAAAATGAATAAGCATATTTACCAAAATGTCAAAATACCAGAGATAGAGATGGATTGATAGATTACTTTATTAATAAAAGGGAAATTGCGGCGTTACAGCAGCACATAAATCACAAAACAAACAACGTATGATGTAGATAATAAGACTAAAATAAGAAAATATTAATAGCAATTCTGTTTTAATTAGACCATACTAAATGTATTACTAAATATACACAATGACAATAGCCTGGTTATATGCTGTAAATGGCTATAGTGCAAGACTAGTATACATTGTGTTTTGTCTTGTATTTGTATGATAAGGGTCTTTTTTGGAAAAGCACAAATGACTATCAAAAATACATTTGCAAGGAATCTATGTTTATATATACTGTTTATACATGCATATACACTACACAGTATACATATATTTAATATTAAAAGTCTCTCAAGATTGTTATGATTATATGCATTCTCTTCCTCTAAATGATGTAAACGATACATCTTTTTCTTCGCCACTGACCGAGCAGAAGACATGATTTTTCCCTTGTGGAGAAAACCGTCAGCTCCCATAAACCAGCATTAGCAGAAACTGTGGCTTGTGGCTTATAGATTTTCCACATTGAGAAACACTGGATTCATCCACCCTAGCATGTTTCACTGAAAAATATTATACCTCGGGATATTGCATGAGAATATCCCTGTTATTAGGGTTAACATTGCATGGGAGTAAAGCAGATTAGAACGATGTCCTGGGGATGAACACCATCTCATCAACGAGCTTTGTCATCTTGGAGTTACTGGGATGAACTGTGAGTACAAGTTTTCTCTGCAGAATAGAAAATGAAGGAGATTTGAAAGTACTAGGCTTCTCCTTGTCCACAGAGGGTGATTTATAACAGTATGGATCTGTCTCACTGCGGTTAGGGAGGTAGGACCTTGTCTCTTTGAGGATTTTTCCACCTCTCACCTCAGACAGAGGCAGATGGAGGCATTCTGCAGGTGGTCCTGAATTACAGTAATTAAAAAGACACAGACAGCCCTGCAGAGCCAGCCCAACATGAGAGCAGGGCAGTGCCCAGACAGACAAGCAGAGTCAGAAGGCGTGAGTGAGCAGATATTGGATGCATTTTTATCAATCATTATCAGTTGCTTTTTCTCTCCCACTCTCTCTTTGGGGTCAGACTGGGGCAAGCTTTGTTAAAAAGGTATTTGATCTTCTTTCTCTCCTCTCACAGTGAAAATTTGGCTGCTGCTGATAAGATTCCCCGCGGCATCAGCCGAGCTCATTTGAAGCCTTGACACCCTTTCTAGGCAACCAATAATTCAGACGGACGGTGACTGGACGACCTGATAGGCAGAGAGTCTGGACATCTTGTACACAGTGTCCACAACAGGATCTGCGTCAGTATGCACATGAGCGCATTCTATATAAACAAGGACAAGGGTGACTCAGTGACGTCGCTAATGGGAAATGGAAGGGAAAATTTAATAAAGATTTGCTTTCTTGCTATTTTCTTTCTGCAAATATGCACCTGTGAATGTGCACGTTCACCTGTGCTGAATGTTAATTTCCTCGTCTATTTTCTTTTCCTGTCTCTTCTTTTTGTTCTTTAATTAAATTCTTCAGATGGAGATAAACATGGCGTTGCAGCCCACAAATGACACTGTAACTATCTTGTACATACCAGTGGATACCTGTCAAATCGGTGGACGGGGAGAGTCTTCATGGCCAGCATTGCACTGTGTGTGAGCATGCTAGCTGCTTGTAGGGACCATGCTACTGAGCTTGGGTTAGTGACTATTTGCCATGGATTTAAAGTGCATGTGGAGAGGTAAGGTGCCAGAATCAATGTACTGTTTGTGTGCAGGAGTTAGCCCGTAAAGTAACTTATAATTAACCCTAACATGGTAGCCAGGCTTATTTGGCTTTATGCAGAGGTCTCCAGCTTCAGGTCAGAGCGTCTTCTAGCAAAAACTAAATCCTGCACCTTTATTTACACTTGGTCTTCATTTTTCTGTTTAGCATGTGAAAGACGGCACTGTGTAATTATATAGAAATAATAATAATAATGTTACATATTACAGACAACACACTAAATATTTACTTTGTGAAGGATGAGCAAGGGACTGCTTTGTTTTACACCTTGTACCCTGTAAATAAAATGTAATTACTTTGAAATAGAGACATTTACCCAAACAATCTTTAGATTGTGGCTTCTAACTTTAATTTCGTGGCAGCTACCACAGGATATTATATTATTCCTGACAGCTAGCATTCAAGTTAATCAGAAGATTGACACTACTCTTATATGTGTAAATATGCAGCTGGAGCCATAGCTGTTATCTGAGCATAAAGACCGGGAACAAATGGAAACAGCTAGCCTGGTCCTATCCATAGGTACACAAAAAAATTGGCACTTTAAAAGCTCACCAATTAATGAATTGCTTGGCAGCTTCCTGGGACGATAAGACTCCAGGAACTCACTGTGCCCGGTCAAGAAGTAGTCCTGCACATAATCCCCTGTAAAACCAAAAATTGTCATTTTTACACTTCAGTTTTTATAGGGATTGAATTCTTGAGTTTAAGAGGTGTTGGTTTCCGAATTGTTACCTTCAAACAGAGCCAGGTCAGCTGTTCCCCTTGTTGCCAGTCTTTTTGCTAAGCTAAGCTAACTAACTTCTTGCATTCGCATAAAAGTGGCATCAGTCTGCTCATCTAATTCACAGCATGAGATAATAAGCATACTTGACCACATTTTGGACCACCTCCTTCAACAGACAACATATTCTTAACGTCCTGATGGTATTCCACCGCTACAAAAAAGAAACAGCCGTTATATAAGATGGCATAACTGATGCGTGATTTTCTAAATCAAACAGACAAATAAATAAAGAAGAAAAATAACAACAAAAAATAAAATGGAATTGTCATTTGAGTATGATGAGTAGCCACTGCACCATTCTATATCATGTCTGTTGTTAAATTAAGTTTGTTTCAGGATGAAAATGTATTTGGCTCCTTAATTGTAATCTGATTATATGAGATGGCATGTATTATGTACGAAGTAATTAAACTGTCATGTGCTGTGTCTGTCCAAAGCTTTACTGATAGGGGTTATTCCTTATTCCTGACACACACTCGCACAGGTATATATCCCACACGTGCACAGGTTAGCCCAGGTCTCGTCCAGACAAGGTCAGCATTGTTGACGCAGGAGTGTCTGAGCAGTCGGTGTTGGGTGTCCTTAAGGGAGTGCAAACCACGGGTCCACAATAACAGCTCAATCAAAGCTGCCCACCACCTAATCTCCTCTGTCAAGGCAACATTAAAGTTGCATTGTAGAGAGGGAGAGCTCATGTGCCACCCAGACACAGCTGATTGGTACATGGAGTAGGTGTACAGAGCTGGCGGTTCACTTGCTTACTGTTCGTTAGTGACATGGATCCTGCTGCTTGATTCTAATTCCGGTAAGCGCTTATATATTCATGAGCCTAAACATAGCTTTCATTTTGTAGCTTAGATCAAATATTGGATAAGTTTCTTAAAAATCACACCATTATCAAAACAAACAAGGTATTTGTGCAGCAAATTGCTTGAGGCGGGGAAAACTCTGTGTCTTCTGTCATCTAAGGGCTCAAAACAAACCAGTCTTCTCTGCACGGGGATAACAGCGAGCTCCACATTAGGGGGACTTGTAAATCTACTGAAACAGTACAAGGTATTGGCAAATCATTATGTCAAACGGGAGTTGTTGCTCAGGGCCGGAGGGGAACGGGGGAAAAAAAGGACTGAGGATAAACATTTGTTGCACATGAAAGCCTTGAAGGGAGAGGGACATCACAGAAGTCGATTCTGTCAGCCAGCGTGGAGAGACGCGTATGCCCGGGATCAACTAGATTAAAAGGGGCTCTGAAGTGAGCCATTGATCATGTCAGCATGGTCATTCTGCTGGATTTTCATAGTGGTTAGGGATCTAATTAAGATAATGACAACAACAACAACAAAGTGTAAGAGCAGTGGTTATCTAACGCCTCGTTTCCACTTAGTTCTGTCCAACTGGTTGGCTTGCCAGGTGTGTAACCAGTTTTGTGAAATATTATTTTAAAAGACGAATGAACCGCTAACGTTATGTATACACAAAAGTAAATAGAGCTGTCTTGTTTCATCTCTCAGTCAGGTAGTAGGGGTGAAATGATACATTGATCTGGATTGATATATCAATTCAGTTATCAACGATTCAAAATAGCATCGCCTTTATTTTGAAATTCCAGCAGCACGTCTGTGTCACCGTTTCCGTCCATGTGCAACTCCTTTCGAAACAGTGCTTTCTTTTTATGAAAAACAATAGATTGTTTTCCATCTCCATATTTTAGTTGCTTTTTGTGAGTTAATAAAAATGTGATCGATGCAGGTCCCTGTATCGGATCGAATCAAAACCGTGGCAGACTTTGTGATAACGGCAAATATTGTATCGTTGTCCAAAGAATCGTGATGAAACTTTCGATTTACACCCCTATTAGCTAGTTCGTGTTGATGCTAACTTCCTGGTCTGCCTTAACTTATAAACATAAAAAAAAGTTGAATGCATTTAGGCATATTCTGGATTGAAAAAAAAAATGGACACATCAGAAATCCAGTAAAGGAAATTCTCATAGGAATGAATGGGCTGCTGATTGACAAAGCATAAATGAAGCTGATTTAACAGGAACGAACCTCTACTCCAACCACAGATTGTTTCAGATTGAGCATGGACGGACAGGGAAAACAGAGAGGAGAAAGATAATAGAATTGCATCATGTAGAGGCTGATCTTTTTTTTTTATTATTATTATTGCCAGCATATGGGTGCACAATTGGGTCAGGAGATAAGCAAGCCCCTGTGGACTGTGGACAGATGTAATCTATCTCTGGCTGTGTTGATGTCCTCCCCCATCTCGCCTATCTCACAGGCATGTGGGGATCAGACAGTGACCTGTGGAAAAAAAACAGCCATGCCTTTACGATGCAGATGAGCAGAGAGGAGGATACCTGAATGATCCCTGACACCTGCCATCATTTGCTGTCATCAGAGGCCTTGGATATTGTTTTGTATTTAAACGGTTGAAGCAGGGATTATAAAAATCTAAAAGATGTCTGGAAAATAGGCACTTCTGGTTCAGTGAGGTGTATTGGAAAACCATAATTTTTTGTCTTAAGTGTTGAAGGTCACATCCTTCATTTCAGTTACTGAGCTATTATCAGTTTTTAGCTGCAAATTTAATTAGAAAGTTAATAATGCATAGGTTTGACATTTCTTCTAATAGACTTTTGCGATTTAATCAATAAGACATATCCTGCAAATATAATCAATACGAATTGGCTTGTAAGGCAGTCGCACATGGGCGTGCACACCTTTGTGTTGATATGTGAATGTAGCAGATAAAATAAATTATGGCCACGCTCTAAACTTTGTGTCGGTCAGCAATTCAGCTGTAATGATGAGCCAGGTGTCTGTCCTTTGGCCTGCTGCCTGGAAATGGCATTAGATTAGACTGTCAGGCGATGTGGAAGGTGGAGGGGCGAGCGAGTGGGAATATACGGTGCGCTTTGTGAAACAGATGTGGTTGGATTTTCATGAAACGCATCAATCATGATGGCATCAGCATATAGCCCTGACCCATTCGCAAAATCATTTCGGTGTTAGGAGCTGCATTATGACAAATGTCAATATGAAGTATAGGAGAGAGTGTCGTCTATCTATCGTTTACTAACCAGCCCCTCTGCTCCACAGGGCAACGAGCAGCTTATTTCCCACACATCCGATCTTATTATCACTGCAACTCCAGCTTAAAATTTCAATTTGATCTATCTTTAATTTATTCATTACTTCTTCATTTTTTTTCTATTTTGCATCTTTCCTTTTTCTTTTAATGTGAAGCACTTTGTGATGTCTGATCTGCAAAAGTGACACCAAAAGCGGCAACAAAAATGAATTCTGCCACCGACTTTTCTCTTCATAATTAATACTACTAAATGGAAACGGTTAGCTTTCTTAAATTGTACAGTTACACTGTGTATTTGTGTGTTCATGGTGCCCCCCTGTGCAGATCTGTCTGCGATAACTTCTTTATAGGTTGCTCTGTCAAGGGTCAGTCAGTCATCAAAAATGTCCACACCCTTTGGCAGAAAACTGGCACTGACATCAAGTGTGTGTGTGCGTTTTTGTGTTCGTGCCAATTTGATAAAAGGGGGCGTGGCAATGGGAGGGGCCTATTGCCAAAAAATTTGGTTTGCACAAGATTTATGAGGAAAGGTTGGCCATGAGCCGAGGTGTTCATCCCAACTGGCTAAAAGGGGGTGTGGGAGTGGGAGTGGCTTCCAACAAAGAGGCGCCTAACTTCTATGTGGATTCACGTAAACACACACACACACCATTTTTTATTTAGTTTGTAATGTATTAGAACAGTGGTTCCCAACCTTTTTGGCTCGTGACCCTTTAAAATAAAGCAATGTGTACATGTATACATTGTGCTGGCTTGCCTACTGTATGTGAGATACAAGCCATTTAGCCTCAAATTGTTTTTTAGAGGCCTGAAGATGTGAAACTATCCAGTATTTCACATGAAAAAAATAAGAGAAAATTAGATAAAATAGAGAACGTGTAGCAAACATGTTTTAAATTCTTATTTCCTGGCTCAGGAATTTTCTTGCAATCCTTTAGTGGGGTCCAGACCATCAGGATGGTAATGAGAGGAAAATACCTCCAGTACAAAGCAATATATTGGCAGCAACTGGATATATTAGCGTATCTGACTGCTGATTTGATGGGAGCTCATGGAACAGATCAGCGCTCATCATCCGGATTAAAATATATAAGGACTTTACACCGATCCATCCAGGGCAGCCGCCTAATGCCCAGCGAATAATTCCCCAATCAGCACAATGACATGCATGTTGTATATGCGCATGCACGCACATACAAAGGGCCCCGTGAAAAACATCTGTCACTTCTGTGGTCTGCTTATCTGGCCAAGCCATGTCAGCGCTCTCCTGTGTGGGCACAAAGGCAGCGGTGGTGTTTTATGCTCTGCAGATGGGCTTGCTGATTGCCACGCTGCTTCAGTTCAAACAGCGAGAGAGCCGGGAGTGGTGATGGCTGTCTCCTCTTGCTTTTCTATAAAACACAGACAAAAGACATGCTATTGGAGGTAATTAATAGTTTATGTGACACACACAAAAGCAGGATTTGGATTTACTGGTCTGACTAAACACACACCCTCCTGCCCCCACACCTTCCAAAATACACCCCTTGGAAGCCACCCGGCCACCTCCTTTCCTCCCCCATAAACCTCTCCTTCCTCCCTCTCACACTCTGTGGTCTGAGCTGCATGCTCACTGTCCCGAAACATGATGAACCATTCAGCCCTATGGGAATTTCTCCTCCCAGCAAGCTAGCGTCAGCTACATCTGTGTCTGTCAGCCAGAGTAGATGCAACGGCAGCAGCGGCAGCAGCAGAGTGGCACTAGCAGTGACTTGGCTCAGGCGTCAGGCAGCCTCTCAGTGACATTCTGCTTCAACTTGGCTGAGAGGCGGCACACTTCCTCCAGCTCAGCTCACAGTGGGAGGAAAAGTTCTCTCTCTTTCTTTAGCTCTTGAGCAGATTCTACTAATTTATGAATGACTGAGGAAGGATGCCCTGCAACTTGAGGATACTTTTCTCATCTGGACACAAGGTGGACGCACTGAGCAGCTGATGGGGGACGTGATGCTGTGCTCTGCGCCTCTCGAGCAGGGATGACCGCAGCCTTCTGGTGTCCACGTCTCCTCCTACTCTTCGTCCTCTTTCCCCTCTGCCTCTGTGCTCCCCTCTGGCATGCAAGGGTCAAAGTCAGCAGGATTTCTCATCCACCACCATCCTCCCTCCAACTGTGTTGTGATCCTGTTCCTCAGCGCCGCACTTGACCTGAAGGCTTCCCAGGCAAAACAAAGGGATTAACTATGAACTTTGCTCTCGCCAGGAGACACATTCTGCCATTGAACAGAGGACCGTGAGATCTGATGAAAGTCAACTGTGAGTATGTTTGGCTTTTTCTTTTTTTTTTCTCTCTTTTACATAAGTGGCTTGCGTTTTCACAGTCTCTAGAGAATCATGAGTGATTGAATGAGCACTTTTTGAAGGCATGACCTGGATTTAAGGGGAAATAGAGTCATGTGTGCACAAGTGCATGTCTGAGAGGTCTCAGCATGTATTTTTAATGTAGCCTTTTACTTTAATGAGAGCAGCGGAGGATGTGCTGCCGGAAAGATGTGAGTGATTCCTTTGAAAGACTTAACGTATAGAAAAGAGAATATATTGGACTGGATATGTTTTTATTTGGTCACATATTGGATATAGCCTAACAGTTGTTGTTGAATGCCTTGAGTTTCTGAAAGGCTGAAAGTCAGTAAACCTCTTGCCTCTCAGATAGTGTCATATCTGTTTCAAACACCTGATTCTCCGTCTCTCGTGAGTCTTTGTCTCACAGCCCTCATGCATGTTCCACATACACCCAATTCTACGGCACATCATCATATATTTTTACACACCTCGTCTCCCCTTCTATCTCCTGTCAGACTTGTCTTTCAATTAATAGTATAGTATCCTTATTTCAACCGCCTGGTTCTAAAATTTGGAATTCCTCTGTCAAAATGTTTTTTTCATTTCTCACCCGAAAGACCAATCAATATTTTTCTTCAAAAGCTCCAGCACGCTGCTCTCACCTCCTCTCCCCCATTCCTTCTCTGATTAAGTGAAAATGACAAAACAAGAAAGGATTAAGCAGTGAAGCGTGATTTTAACGAGTGCATCCAGTCCCCACAGATCTTGTGAGGTGTTTCGACGATTGCAGAAAAGGTGCTGGTACGACTGCTGGAAGTAGCTGCTATGAAACAATAATGGCTTGGTGGGTGAGGAGAAATCGTGACCAGCTTGTAGACCACACTTGACTGTTTTTATGCAGCGATTTTGACTTTAAGTTGCATTCTTTGTGATTGTAAATTGTGGCTGCAGAGTTTTCCAGCAGGAATATACCACTGCATTGGACCTGCATTCATTTGGCCATAATTTCATATATAGTATGCCAGGGAGCTCAATTTTAAGCTTATTAACAAACTGAAATAGTCGCTTCAGAGGGAGACACATGCAGATGTTTTACCGTTCATGCTTTTGTGAAATCTCAAACTAAAGAATGATATTTGAACAGCAGAACACCTTTGCTTTTGCAAACAAATTTAATATCAGCACAGAGAAAATTGGCCGTGTTATGAACATCAGGCGACCTAGAGTCACAAACAGCGTCAGACACAGGCTCAGAAAACTCTTCATACAAGAACACAAATGAGTTTAAAGCGAGATCGTTATCCAAATGATGGGGCATTAATGAAATGTTGTTGTCGCTCATAAAAACGAACGCCCAGAGGCATTAAGCGTTATGGTTTTATTCCCTTCAGCAGCTGCCAAAACCACTGGGGTGTCCATAAACAGCTCATAATAGTCATCTAATGATCATATTCATCATTACTCTTTGTAAGAGAAATGTAATTCAAGTTTGTACTTGTTTTAAAACCACAGAGGAGATGAGATTTAGGCAGTGAATAAACAAAAAAGCAGAGAGCTACACTTTGCATGACAGGCTATGTATTTTACACCTGGCACTACCCATCCTAATGCATGCCTCTTTGACTGATGGGGCTGTATTCCAACACTGACACACTGATAAATATTTCAGATTGCAAGTTTCATAGTAGGATCTTACATGAGAACATTTTTAATCTTCTTTCTCTCTCCACCAAAGCCTGATAAACAGAATGATTCAAGCAGTTCTTAGGTCCTCACATATGCAGGAATCTTAACCATGGGTCAGTGGGCTGACTACAGGATGCACGAACCATTGTGCCAAAAAGCTCTGGGCTGATTTGCACATCATACATACTCACCACGCACACACACATGGTGTCCTTTGCCTCCTTTGCTTTGACTCGCCTCTGTTTTGCCTTCTTCTTCTTCTTCTTCTTTTGGTCTCTCTCATCTTCTTTCCCTTTCTTTCTCAAATGCCACACACACACATGCTTTCGCTCACACACACACGCATGCACCACTTGCTTTTTATGTTTCTGCTGTACAGAGCAGCTGCTGCAGCCAAAGGAGTGTGTAGAGAAAGGTTATGCATGACTGCGAGGCCCGTTGGGGGCCAGTGCATGGAGCCACTGCACAGGAGTTCTGATGGCCAGGTGCCAGAGGACCTGCAGGAAGCCACCCTTCAACATGTCCGCCTCTGCCCTCAGCACGGGGGCTCAGGACGGATTTGTGCGACCTAGTCTGTCCTCATCAGAGACTGGGCACTGTTAATCACTGGATCAATGACCATTACTTATGCATACTGAGCTGAACACGATATTTCAGGAGCCAGTCGGATACTCTTCAGATGTATTTGTAATGAGGAAGTTTTTTTGGCAAGAGTGAGAGCAAAGACATCTTGGCACTGATTCATACTAATTGCCTCTGTGTAGGCTATAATACTTTTATTCTCATGCACCGTATGACCAAGTCACGAATACAGTATGCTACAAGAAATTTGGCAGCATGTTTGTTTTTCAACTGACCAGACAGCATCACTAAGCTCTCCCCCACCGTGCGTCACATTTGATACCAAACTGCATCCATAAAAAAGTCCGAAAACAGGCCACAACAGACCATATTCACTATTTATAGTGATGCAGAGTCCATGTTTAGCCCACACTCTGGGCTCTGAGTGTACCATTAAAAAGGCTTCCTGCTTCGATTTAGAAGCTATTAGCAGGCTTGACTTGTCCCACCGGTTTAGGTCAAGAGGTAGAACGAGTCCATCTTTCTTCGTGTGTGTGTGTGTGTGTGTGTGTGTGTGTGTGTGTGTGTGCGCGCGTGTGTGTAAACTCACCGACATGCCAGTCATCACTGAGTCAGGAATATCCTCATTTCTCGAACACCATACCTGTCATCATTAATTAATTCTTTTTGTGAACATAATCACTGACGGCGCAGCCTGTCCGCTTTTTGCTCTGAAAATGGAAAACAAAATGCTCCGAAGACTCATTTTATAACAGCTGGTATATTTAGGGTTGAATAGACCATTGACTTGTTAAAACAGGAAAATCAAAGGTGGAATTTATACTATTAATGATGGCTGCATTCCATTTAGGTGAGAAAATACTCCAAACTGCTAGCTACTTCAAGCTACAATAGGTGTCTCCAAGCCATACATCACCATGATGACACACACAGACTTACAAGGTGAATACAATAACAGCCTATGCTGTTGTGGCTGACACGCTAAACACAAAGTACAGCTTAGGCTAAGGGTGGTGTCTTTAGTTACCTACCCCAACAGGGTCGTGTTTTCACCCATATCTGTTTGTTGGTTGGCTGGTTTGTTTGCAGAAAACTACTGATTGGATCTTCACAAACCTTTATTCGGATAAAGGGACGGATTCAGGAATTTTTTCGCAGTTTCTTCAACATTGTGAAATAGGATGTTTTTCCACATTTTTTTCAATTTCTCAGGAATGATGTGTGGACCTTGATGAAAAAAATCCGGTGTATTAAGGTGCCTGTATCAAGACTGTTGGGCCGTGGTGGAGGTATGCGCAGTACTGAGCCATTCTAGTTTTGCAGGTATTTGGTCATTACCTAAGTATCCGACAAATTAAAGTTTTGACCTGATGATGGTGCAAGATGATAAGACAAGGTATCACCAAGTGTATTAAAATTCAGGGTGACATGGATATCTGGACCAAAGTTGATGGCAATCCATCCAGTCGCCATTCAGACAGTAAACTCATGACCCTCCAAACAACCTTTCCTAAAGCCATGCTGCTAGGCCATGAGGCTGAAAGTGTTTTATAGGCTTTGACTTAGCAAGATCAGTCAGGAGGGAGAAGTTAGGTTTAGAAAAACCAATGTGCCATTTCTTTTTTTTTTAACTCATGAAGGTAAGGTAAACAATAAATGGTACATTGCTCAGTTTGTGCACACCAGGAAACAGCAGACAGTGTGGTAAGATTCATGGCACCTCCCATGCTAAAGAGTTTAATGATGTGGGGATTTGAGTGATGTGATATGAAATGCCATTCTATAACAAGATGAGGGACAATCCGAGTCCTGCAGGAGGACCCCCACAGTGACTGGAATGTTATTTGTGAGGGCCTCAGGCTGCCGCTGGCACTCCTGCTAACCTGGCAATGTCAAAAGAATGCCAATGAGTGAGGAATTTATTTCTCAAGTATGGGGAAGTGATTGCGTTCAAAGCATTGCATTGTGGTCAGAAATTGCAATACATCTTAGGAGGATCTCTCCGGTGAGAGAGATCTTCTTTTCACATGAGACGCAAGAGAGATCATGTGAAAGAAAGGAGCAGAATACAAAACTCATCAGGGTTGGGAAAAACATTTATTGACAAATCCAGCAGTTTGGGCTTGGATAAAATAAAGCAACTAAAAGTGTGCGTTCATCTTCAGCCAAATTCATTTCATGCCCAGTGCAGCGAGGAAACTGCAGGATGAAATACTTTAATCGCCCTCTCGCAGAGCCAGGGTTACACTTGGTAACCTGAAGTTCTTGTTTGGTATCTCAGCAATCAAAGAAGGAGTTTATCCATCTTTCTGTGATTGCACTCAAGTTTTCTGAAGCTTACTGTGCTGTCCAGATACACACAACAATGTCCCCTTTGCTGTCCTTCGATGCCACTCCAGGTCTCCACTTTACATGGGAGCGGCAGCTAGGATCTGAATTAATGTGTCTTTGAGAGCCTATGCATCCCCCAACATGGTGCTCTTAAATTTGTTGACTGCTCGCTTCTCTTTTGGCATGTTTTGAGGGATTAGACTGATGAGGTGAGGACAGGTAAAAGCTGTTTCTCTGTCTAAATGTGTGCTATCGCATCCACACCCTTTATCCGACTCTTGCTGATACCCACATGGAGTTTTTTTTTTTTTTTTTTGGTTTCTCCACACTGAGAGCCTCAGACATCTGTGCTTCCCTGATGGTGGATTTATGTCACTGCTGCTGTTTGGGACATTTTCAATAAGTTATGATTCTGAAGGGCGTGGACATTCAGAACTTGGAAGGTCGAACATAGGACGCAGATGCTATGGCACTAAAATTCCCCAATTTTAAGCAGAGCAAGTGGCATGGCTGAAAGTACTGATGCCACAGGGTCCAGTTGACTCAGACTGGAGCGCCTGGAAAGCTGGAGAGAGCTACAAAGAACTTATTATCTCAATTAGCCTCACGCTCGAATACTGTATAGTTCAAATCGGTCCAAATCTGTGCTTTCCCCACAGAGTATGATCATCCATCTGCATATACAAATGTACCTAAACCCATGGGATTGAATGCTGCTACAACACATTTTATGCAAACCTTCAAGGTAAGAACGAGCAAGACCACATGGCACTGTTATGCATTTGTAGGTCATGAAAGCCGAGGCATCAAACCATAGAGATTCCCAGTGGGCTCGTTTCGAATGCACACATCCAGGTTGGCATGAGTAGCCCCATGGCCTCGATCGATCAGTATTTCCAGCAGCACTCAGAGATGAAATGTGCACGCACACCACTGCTCTAACCTGAGAGTGAAGGAACCATGTGTGAAGAAGGATGTGTGCTGCCCTCTGCTGGTGAACTGTGTGTAGTTATGTGTGATTACTGTTTCTCACTGATGGTACATGTCACATAAGAAACTGGACGCTTGTAATTTGCATGGATGTGACTTAGTTATACATAAAAACAACAAGTCCAAACCTTATCAAAAAAAAAACTGAAAACATGACTACATGTAATTATAACATATGCTTTGGTGCTATGCTTTGGAGACAGAGGGCAACCTGAGAGATGTTCAGCCAGTAAATGACCACACAACCACTTCTGCTAACTGACCTCATTCTATGAGTGATCCTATAGACTAAAGAAGGGTTGCCTACTGAAACTTAATGGTGGGCCACGGGCCAAAAGCAAACATATGGAAGCCCATTTCCACCAGATAAAGAAAATAAATAGAATAAAACAGAAAAGAAAACAGTTTCCATGGTAAGTCATGATTGTGAGGTAATTGTTGACTTGTTATCTAATAATTATGACCTTTTATCTCATAATTATGACTTATCATGGGAATATTTTGCATTTTTTCATCTTTAACAGGCTGAAATGGGCTTCCATATAAACATCTATTGTATTATATTAAGATGCAATAGGTACTAGGATTGAAAGTTCCCTTAATTGACTGACTTGATTGGGAAAATATAATAAGTTGCATGTCATCTTGGACAATGGCTCCCATCCACTCCATGACTTGGTGGTCAGCCACAGGAGTTCATTCAGTACTAGACTGATCCCACCATGATGCACCACAGAGCGCCACAGGAAATCATTCCTGCCTGTGGCCATCAAACTGTTCAGCTCCTCGCTCTGAGTGTCAGACACTCTGAGTCATTAGGAGGACTCTGGACGCTTTGTTTCTCAAATAATGTGCAATAATTACAACAAATAATATGTAATAACCCATATTTCAACTGTAGCATTATTTATTACACTGTATATATAGATATATTTCTAGTAGAGTGTACATTTCTTATATTTTTATTCTATTTTTATTATTCTTGCTTATATATAGTCTTTATTTTTCTGTTTATTTTTCTGCATATTTTCTAAGAATGGAAGCAGCTGTAAAGTAAGCAATTTCCCCTCGGAGATCAATAAAGTATTTCTGATTAAATAATTAGGGATCCTTCTTATTCAAAGAGCATTTTAACTAGTAAAAAATAAAACAGCATAAACAATATTATTATTTTTAAACGTTTTTTTTTACTCTGAACATCTGGCAGGCCAACGGGCCGATGGCCGGCCCTGGACTAAAATGCTGCTGAGAAGTAGAATACTGCTGGACTAGGGAGCTACACAGACCATCCACACAGAAAACGTTTGTTTATTTGATTATTTTAGCGCCATCACTCTGCAGAAATGGTGATTTGATGCATGGCTGACAAATTAGCTGGCAGTGAATCTGACGTGTGGGCACATTTGTATGTTTCACCAACCTCTAGACTGCATCTATCATTTTATACACTTTCAACAAATTTCATCACAGCTGAAAGTGCAGTACTGGCTCCCTTAGAGTGCACCAAGGGTGACTGGTTGGGTGCAAGTGTTTAAAATTATATAGTGACTATAATGACCTGTCATGGATACTCACTTTGATTTACTCATCCTCCAAGGTATTCATTTCCTTCCCACAGTCCTCGAGGTTCAGGTTAACTGGATGTTGCCCCTTCACTGTAGGGGTGACTGTGCTTCTCTGTCTTTGTGTCAACCCTGCTAAAGGCTGGCTGCTTTTTCAGGGTATTTCCCATTTTTGTCCAGTGCATGCTGGGAAAGGCTCCCAATAATTCTGTACAGTGACAAGTTTGCTCAGAGAATAGCTGGAAAAGCACCCTCAAAGTTGAACTATTTCTGAACAGAGTAATACATTTAAGCAGATACACATCAAATACTCTGCATAAATGTTACGCATCACCATCACAAGGTGCCCGTTTCTTACCATCAGTCACAACCCTAACCCTACACACTGAGTTTCTAGAACCCCAAAAGGTATAAAGCTATTAAGAACTAAGAACATAAAGCAGTACGACCACAGCACCTCAGGGATTTTATTTTTGTCACAAACCAGAATTATTTACCATAGTTTCTCGTTAATATGCTCACAGAGAAATGGCCATCCTTGTGAATTATAAACTGAGTTCATGTGCTATTAATACGACAGCATGGATTTAGAGCAAGGAATATAATGATGTAATGACCTGGATTTTTGAAAAGTGCCACAGATGTTTGCAGAGATTGCCTAAACCACTCCATATGGGTACACTCACATGAGCTTGATCTAATTATGTGAACTGCATGAAGAAAAGAACTTAATGGCATTTTCCCAGTGGATACAACTGACAAATTATTGAAAAAAACAATGCCTTCAATACCAACTTTACATAGAATTTGCTTAAGTGAATAAAGGTGTTAAAGATGTCTGACCAGGACAGGTTTTACATTTAGTTTTAGAGAGCAAAACAATAAGCTTGTTTGTTTTCCTCCTCAGTGTGAAGCCAAGTGTGATGCTCAACATGCCGAATTGATGTCATCTAGTGGCTATAAATGGAACTGGAATAATATTTTCTTTCTTTTTTCCCAGGAGATCAACCTGAAAATGACAAACCTGAACACTCTCATCATGGTTGGACAGTAAACACAAGACGACCATGGAAGGAGACAGCATATTGAACTCCACTGTGAACACTACAATGGACATCCACCTGGTCACTCACAGTCTCTGGGAGGTGATCACCATTGCGACTGTGTCGGCTATCGTCAGCCTCATCACCATTGTGGGGAATGTCCTGGTGATGCTCTCCTTCAAAGTTAACAGCCAGCTCAAGACAGTGAATAATTACTACCTGCTGAGTCTGGCAGCTGCTGACCTCATCATCGGTGTTTTCTCCATGAACCTGTATACCTCTTATATTCTGATGGGCTACTGGGCCTTAGGGAACCTCGCCTGTGACCTGTGGCTGGCGGTGGACTATGTCGCCAGTAACGCCTCCGTCATGAACCTGCTGGTGATCAGTTTTGACAGATATTTTTCCATTACCAGACCTCTCACCTACAGGGCCAAACGGACTCCCAAACGAGCTGGGATCATGATAGGTTTGGCCTGGCTGGTGTCACTCATCCTGTGGGCCCCACCTATTCTCTGCTGGCAGTACTTTGTAGGGAAAAGGACTGTCCCTGAGAGACAATGCCAGATCCAGTTTTTCTCTGAGCCTGTGATAACATTTGGGACAGCGATTGCTGCCTTTTACATCCCTGTGTCAGTCATGACAATCCTGTACTGTCGGATCTACAAGGAGACGGAGAAGAGGACCAAAGATCTGGCCGAGCTGCAGGGGATTAACTATCCCACAGACACTGGGGTCACCCAGCCTCAGAAGACCATTATCAGATCCTGTTTTAGCTGTAAATTAAGGTCAACTTCACATGACAGGAATCAAGCCTCTTGGTCCTCCTCCAGCAGAAGCAACGCTGCCAAATCAGCAGCCACCACCAATGACGAGTGGTCCAAAGCTGGTCAGCTGACCACCTTCAACAGTTACGCCTCCTCTGAGGATGAGGACAGACCCGTGTCTCCGGGAGGCTTCCAGCCCTCCTTCAGGAACCAGGCCTGTGAGACCATCAAGAGTGGAGTGGGCAGTGAGAGTGAGCAGCTCAGCAGCTATGACGAGGATAGCTTCTTCCAGACACCACCGAAGAGCAACTCCCAGAAGGGCAGCAAGTGTGTGTCCTACAAGTTCAAGCCTGTGGCCAAAGACGCTCTCGTGGAGCACCACAGCAAAAACGGAGAAACCAAAATGGCGTCCTCGACGTTCTCCTCGGCCGAGTCCATGAGCGTTCCGTCCACCTCGTCGACGTCCAAGCCCATAGATGCCACGCTGAAGAACCAGATCACCAAGAGGAAGAGGATGGTGCTGATCAAGGAGAGGAAGGCAGCTCAGACTCTCAGCGCCATCTTGCTGGCCTTCATCCTAACATGGACGCCTTATAACATCATGGTGCTCATTTCCACTTTCTGCTCAGACTGCATTCCTCTCTCACTCTGGCATCTAGGTTACTGGCTGTGCTACGTCAACAGCACCGTCAATCCCATGTGCTACGCCCTTTGTAACAAGACTTTCCAGAAGACCTTCCGTATGCTCTTACTTTGCCAGTGGAAGAAGAAAAGGATCGAGGAGAAACTATACTGGTACGGACAAAACCCAGTGGTGAGCTCCAAACTGACATGAACTATTGTTTTTTTTTAAGATGGTGTATGATTATGGCTGTAAATTATATGTTTGTATTATTGATCTTGGCTTTATGAACCTGAACTCTACATATTAGATGATATCAAAATAGAAAAAATACTATATGAAGGAACTGGTATGATTTCTAGTGTTGCTCATTAATCAGTAGGTCTGCTATAGTGTATGTTAATTACTTCTCCAACTTTGGAAATGAAACAACATTATAAAACTGTCCCAATATAATCAGTGACACTGTAAATAGATTCTTGAACATTAAAAATACCTGTATTTTCCCCTGATGCTCTTATGCAGGAGATGCCATTAATAAACACAGAGTATTTCATATTGTACTGTATTTGTATTCAAGACGCACAATTTGATATTTCTGATGCCATGATAAAATTGCCCTGATCTAATACTTAACACTGTTTATTGGCTGAATAGTATTAAAGGTCCCATATTATGCTGATTTCCAGGTTCATACTTTAATTTTTGGTAAATGTTACATACTTTAATGGATAAAAAACAACATTTTCCTCAAACTGCCCGTTGCACCATCTCTATTCGCCCTCTGTCTGAAGGGTCCGTTTCGGTGCCTCTCTCTTTAAGGCCAAAAATACCTGTCTTCTCCGATTCGTCAGCTCTCACAGGCCTGAACATGCCTGAGCAGGCACCGCCCACCATGTTTCTGCATCAGCTTTGCTGATGTTTTTGCAACCCAGGCTGTGCTAAGGACATAGATCATATTCATATGGCGTCCATTTTGCTCTGATGTCATGGTCAGGGTAGCAAATGCTGGGATAATGCTACGCTGCTTTTTTTTCCATGTTGCAAGTTGTATAAATGTAGGGAATCTGATAAATCAATATCATTTCACTGCTTCCCGATTTCCTTTGATCAGCAACTGTACAGAGAATGGATACTGAAACATTGAGCCATTTTTCAACTAACATTGGCAGTCAATCACTTCTTAGCTAACATTACCGTTTACAGTATTGTCAGAATGTCTATGTTTATAACACTTGCAACTTGAAACACAGTAGTACAACATTTGAGCTTTGAGCTTGGGAGTGTGATGTTGGAGGGAAATGGCCACAGTGTGATTATGGTCTATTGTTGAGAGCGGTGTCTGTATGGTTATGACATTACAATCTTATGGAAGTTGGAGGTCGGCTAGTTTAAAGGCACAATTTCTGAATATGGGCTGTGTCCATTTCTGAGTCTTTTGGTGCTTCACCGTTTGCAATCAAAAGAGACAGGAAATCTCACTTTCTACAATATGGGACCTTTAAAAAAACGCCAGGATCCTCCCCCAACTTGATGCTCTTACACCCAAAATGTAGGTGTTGTGTTTGTGTTGAGGATGCACACTTTGGAACTGCTATTTTATTTTAAAGGGCTAATACGTGTCGTCCTGATGTCAGAATCTGCTTGCTAAGTCAAGATTGTAACTCGATGATAATCAAAGCCTTTTCACATGTGCCAATGTCATTTGTCAGATGAGTGAATATCAATTCAACTTCATTGTTTTTCACATCACACATTATACATTTTCTGCCCAGAGTAATGACACCAAAAGTTACAGAAATTAAGCTTAGCCATTTTATTAATACTACATGACAAACTTGCTAAACAATGTTTACAATAGGAAAAGTGTGGAGGATTCAAGAGCACACATGGTTTATTATTGATCTGTTTATTACTCTTCATCCTCAGGATATTTTGTTTTCTTTGAGTATTGATATACAGTATTTGTTTTCTCTGAATTACTGTTGCTAGATCAATATATCATCATGTCTTCATTGTATTTCTGGCAAACTTGTAATGTACTGTGGCAAAAATAAAATGTTGTTTGTGCAATGTTGTAAGCAGTGAATGGGAGATGACAGGCAAAAGATATTTTACATGTGTCACGAGCTAAAATGTCATGAAACACTGTTTTTGTAACTGTGATGAACCAGAAATCTGCACTTGCAACTTGGGGAATGAAAGAGACGCTTTGCTTCATGTTAGTGTGTGATGGAAACAAAGCTAGATCTAAAACCGTACTGCATTTTTATACTGTGTTCCAAGTTTGTGATTCATTTTTTGTTCTTTTCAGTATTTTGTGATCATGTCCATGCATTTCTGAATAAAACGTGGTGAATTTGACGTCCAGTTTGTTGCAAAGAAAATCTAAAGAAACTAAACTCTTGGCCCTCAGTAGCTGCCAAATCCAGTGTCATTCATTATCACCAATCAGGAGATTGTCCTCCTCATAGCTCATCCTTCTTGCAGTCTCCACTCTGAATCAGTTTGAATGTGTCTGCAGGTCTCACCATCATCCATGCATACTTGCACAGCCGCTCCTTGTTGCAGTCCTTCTGCCAGTAGATGACGTTCCTGCGATTGAGGTTGGCACCAGCGCAGGCATCGTACCACCACCCTCCTCCCGGCACCCCTTGAAACTCCAGCTTCGCACAGTTTTGGAAGTAGTTGTCGTTGTCTCTGTCTTTAGTGGTGAATCTCTGGTTGTCATGCAGGTAGTTCTCTGTGTCCAGTGTCAGAGCGTCTACAGCCGTGCCCTGGAACAACCCCAGCCTCAGTCTGTATGCTGATGATTCATCCTCCACCAGGACTGGATCATACTCCCCCATCTTGGTGATGGCGTCTCGGTCCACCAGTTTCACTCCAAGTTTATAGCGCCCAGGGCCGCGGGTGAGCTGATGAAGGTATTCATTCCCAAGCCAGTGATCGCTGGTTACATGCCCAAAACCGAGCTTGTACTCCACCCAGGTACGATCGAAATTCACGCTGCTGTTGACGGTGATGTGCTGCACCACGGTCCAGCCTCCCTCCTGCATGGCACAGTAGGCCACGATGGCGGAGTCGCGCGGTTGGATCAGGTACACCCCGTCTCTGGCCTGGCCTGAAGATGTCATCAGCATTTCATGGCAGTCTCTGGGTAGCACTGTTGATCAAATTAATATATTAGCTTTCAATAAGTAAAGGTTAATTACAGTGACTTCCTTTAGCATGTCTTTACCCTCCAAACATAAAAAGACTGTTGGTGAGTAAAAGATTGGTGGGCTGGGAGAAAACTTAGAAAACTTAACATAGCAGTAAAATGAGGGTTTACATACCATTGTGTTTTCGACAGATATTGAAATAAATGAATTAAAATTATGACTTGATATTTAGCCGGTGCCCAACAAGCATGTTCCCTTAGGTTGGAAGAATGTGATTTGGCTATTGCACTTAGCCATAGTCTGATTTTGATAATATTGCAAATAATTGTGCAGCTCTAACTGATACTACTCTTCTGTGTGTCTGTTAAATATGAACAACTAGGAGACAGTTCACTGCTTGCTACTGCTTTACTGACAGCTTAGCACAAAGACTGGAAAAATTGGATATATCCAGCCTTATTATGTCCAAAGTTGATTAAGAAATACATTTTGTTTGTTGATCAATTTGTGTGTCAATTGAATTAAATCAGAATTAGCATGTTGGTGTGCAAGTGTTTCTCAATGCCTCAGATAAACATTGTAAAACCCTGATCAACTGCAAAACATTTACAACTGTTTGTCTGACAAGATCTCACTAAGATACACAAATCACCTCATTCAAAGCCCTTATCATTGATGAGTCACTGAGCAATTTGAGTCTACAGCCTGGAATCTGACCCACACCCACAGGAGAATTGGATTATCTAAGATAAAGACAATTTGGCATTTTAAAGCAATTACAGGGCTGAGTTTGGAGGATTCAACACAGGTCATGTGCATTTCATTCCTCAAGAACTGTGAGCAAAGCAAAAAGAGGAGTCAAATTGAAAGTGAAAGCGCACACAAATTAATACCTCTCATTCCTCGGTTCAGGACCAAGTGATGTTCATCTGGAGGAATCATATTCAGGTTCTCAGCCTGGAGATGCTTCATGTCAACTGCAGCCACGCTGAGCAGCAGCAGGGCCACTGCTGGCAGCCAGTCACTCAAACACTTCATCCTTCACGTTTGCCAGCTGCCAAACCAACAGTGTTTAGTCAACAGTGTGCCAAACTTCTTTTGAAATTCAGTGAACTTAATAAAGAACACACAACCTCTGCTGAAAAACATAAATGGAAGATATCTTGAAATGTAAAGCAACGTGCTTACCGTCAGTACAGCCACATGTATACGGTGACAGAAATATGTTGTTCTCTGTACCCAAATCTTTCCCCACACTCCTGTTGTATTAGTCGCCACTGACTGAATGAAAAGCACAAGCGGTCGACTGCGGAGTTCACATTCAAAGTTCACTTAAATCCTCTCTGTGTCCCAGTCACAGCTGGACTTCAACCTCAGCTTCACATCACAATGACACCAACCCTCCACTTATCTGTGTCAAGTGAGATAAATGGAGAGATATGAGCTCTAGGCAAACCCAGAATCTCTGACTTACTTAAATCACTTCAGGACTGAATGAGGTTGAAGTCCACATGAGACCGAATTGTTTACTGAAATGTGTTGCTGGAGATTCAACAGCTTATTTTTCCACCAGTTGTTTCACCCAACTGTACTTTAACCTGAAGTAAAGTACAGTATTTCCACAGAAGTGTGCGATTTGCGTTTGCATTAATAAAACAGAGACATATCAGTGTTGTTTTCTCCCACAGAAGGTGATTACACTCTGTTTTTGATCTAAATAATGTTTATTTCAACACCACAACATTTAAAATCTTAAATACAAACTTTATTCATCACAGATTGTGCCATTAAAGGGAATAGATGCTCACAATATATCAGTCAAACTAAGTTCTAGGATTCATTCTTACATTTTCCTAAAAAAAAAAAGATCTCGATCATAATTACAACATACTTGGTCAATGAAAAGACAATGATTCAATTTACAGTATACTGCACAGTCTCTGTACTTCTGTTCAAGTTGTCCTGTATGGTAATAAATACATAAAACTCGACAGGCATCACCTTACAAGCTAAAAGGCACTTTTCTGTGGAAACAACAGCAGCTCCGGTCTAATGATTCGACTAAAGATTCTTGAGTTTTTTTATCGGGGCTGCTACCAAAGAAAAAATGTGTTGTGGTTCTTCTTTGCCGTCAAGTAAGTTGAGACAGGAAGGAATCAATGACCTGAGGAAAAAGATAATTTTATTTTGTATAAGAAAATTCAAAGCCATTAGTTACTGACAGTGGTGATGATTTGATTTTACATGCAGCACTGACCTTTGCCATGTCTCCTGCAGTCCCTGGAACGGATTTCAGCAAAGGTTCCTGATGCCATAACTCCAATAACTGCTGATTAAAGACCTGGAAATTTCTGCAACAAAGTGGCAAATTCTTACAGTTTTCAAGTGGTGGTGCACAGGTGGTTTAGTGTATATACTGTATTCAAAAGGTCGAGGGATAGAGGGTGGGGGTGATTACAGCTATATGTCTATTTATGCAGTTTTATGTTATTTTGTTTACAGTGTCCTACGATTAAGATTAATATACACAGCTTTTTTCCATTCTTTAAAAGGTGCAATATGTAAGAATTGTCAATTCATGCTCAAAACAAATAAGGGGCAGTATATCACCAGGTAAAAAAATTAAAAAAAGGTTATTGCTTCACATTCTGTTGATAATTTAAGTTAATATTTGAATGTTATAAACTTAAATTCTTACATGTTGCGTCTTTAAAGTATCTCACATTTCATAAAACACAGCAACACTTACTTATCCGATGGAAGTTTAGTCGATCCACGATAGCCACTTGCTCTCAGTTCCTCGCCCCAGTTTTTCAAAACTGAATTTATCCACTTTAAACCAACAGTAAGATATCTGTGAGAAACAAAGACAACCTTAAGTAATTTGCAGATCTGCACAGTAACTATTCTGCTACTCTGCGTACACATATGCCCATCATATGTTTGATTCTTTGGCAAAAACAAAACAGTTCATTAGAGCAGGAATACTCACTCTTCATATGGATTTGTGAGGACTTTCTTCACTAAAGGAAAGAGGTCAACACAACAGCCAATAGTGATCCTGGAAGAATCTTCATCAATACTGCAGAGAAAAGTTGATTCAATTAACATTTAGTCCACTTGTAGCCTGTGCTGCTCAAACTTTTGCAAAATTTAGGACACTCACCTTTTGCTTATCAGTGGGAGAAAATCAACAAACACACCAATATCTTGGATCCTGTACAAAGACAGTGACAAATATGTAACAATATTTCAAATTCCAGTGAACGTATTGCGTGATAAATCTTTGAAAACCAACTACACACTACATACAGTATACGTACCTCAGGAAGTATGTCAACAGCTCTCCTACATTTCTCTGCCAGAGTGTTAAAGACACTTTCAGTCTCAGATTTCTTCCAAAGAGCACATCAGTCATTGTGCTGTGATCCCTTGTGAGCTGAAAAACATTGTTAGGCTCATATCTTATCTGCATATTAATAACAAAGTATTACCAGAAATACAGTCTGAGCTGTGACAGTATGTCTGACCTCAGTGAGCGTACAGTAGTCGGCTTGTTCAGAACCAGTTCTACCAGTCCTGTGGTTGTTATTGACATTTAGCGGAAACTCCCAAGGGTCCATGTCAAATATCTCCTGTTGCATGTCCTGCACGCACTTCATCTCGTTCTCCTTGTTTGCAGCATCACAAGCCCTCCCGGTCCCGAGCTGCTTCCTCCGAGCCACAGTCAGATGGTGGGTCTTCCTCTTACATGACACAACCCGCTTCACTCTGCCTGGGTTGTGGCTAGAGCGACTCACTGGAAACCTGGGCAGTGTGCAACGTTCAAGCATTACGTTGAAAGCCAAAACACATTATGCACTGGCTGTCATGTGACAGCAAAATTAGAAGGCCTACCTCTTTTTGTTGAAGTCCTCCACCTGCATTTAAAAATACATTTTGCATGGTGATTAATTAAACAATTAGGAGGTGTAGCATATAGAAATGTGTGTGTGAGAAGGTGTCACCCATCTCACCTCGTTTGTGTTTCCCCCATGAGTATAGGTCACCCTGTACTGGGATGCATCCTGCTGAAAGGCATTTGCAAGATTTGGGTAGTCACCGTCTTCACTGTTGGAGTCCATTACACCTAGAGACAGAGAAGCCCCTTTTCATCAGTTATAGTGCATTTTTTATACCTAATCAAATACATTTAAACACACACAGTCAGTTCAAGTCAAGTCTGCACAATAAGATGATTACAATATGGTTTATGTATCGCAATATATTTATTATTCACAGCATTCAGCAACATTTATTATATCTTTAGGTGGCAAAAATATGTTAAGCCAGTATAGTAGGAACTCATAAATAATGGGAGAGGTTGTTTAAAAAAGAATAAAGTTTTAATCCTCCAGACTGACAGGCTTTCCAGGCTTAACATACTAAAACACAATTTCCCACAATCCACGTGGGCATCCTCTAGGCATGACGTAGCCAGGAACTGCTCCCGGACCCACAGCTGAGTGTTGCCGTGAGTGTTTTCAGCGACTAATTTGAAAATGTGGCGAACTTATTCGGGCCAGAATGTGTTTGAAGCTTTTGGACAGCTTTATTCGTTTTCTTTAAACTGTTAAGTTTCGCTCGGAGACAAAACTAGAGAGATTTTTTTATTGCGCGTAGCACGTTAGCTGCGTTCACAGTTACAACCTTTTCTGTCGCAAGTCGCAGCAATTTATAAATGCGTGACCACACTTAAGGTGAAGCAAATAAGATATCCTAAGTGGTGTACTCACCTTGTTTACCATTCCTAATGAGCGACAATAGAGTTAAACCTTCCCTGTGATTCTGTCAGGCGACTGCTAACAAGCTTACGTCCAATTTAAACTGATAATACCGCCCAGTATGAGAGAATAAAGCATCCTATTCATAACCCGGTCTGTGTAGTGTGCGACCTCTAGCGACTCTTGAGATATTAAACGGTGCACAATTCAAACCAAACACCTCGTTAGAGCAGTGGGCAACATGTGTGGTTTTAAACATGCTCCCAGTCAGCTGATCTAGACACATTTAACCAGAGAGGCAGTTACCAGAACTGATGGATCAGCTGGTTTCCTGTTTTGACCCTAATCAATTTTTGCTTTTTGCACTTCATGAGCCCTGACCCTGACAGTGCCTTTATCCTGGCCAGTGAGGCATATCAGCTGTTTGCCTTTGCACTTTATTGACCTGAGGCAGGCTGTGGCTTGTGTTGGCTAATCCCTGCTGCACTTGGGCTCACTTTGACAGCAGCAACTTCCCTGAATGCACAATGAAAAACAACATCAGCTGCTTTTATCGACACATCATCTCTTTCCGTTTTGCTTTCGCTGACTCTGCTGTTTTTGGTTCTGCACTTTCATCCAATGTAGAGGTCCTCATCAGAGGCCGAGGCACGGTCTGCGTGTGTGACTGCATAAACTGGCGTTGAGGTCAGGTAGGAGATTTTAAGGCTGTACTGTTATATAATTTCTAAATAGGCCCTTGGTTTTATATCAACAGACTCAGTCATGTGATGTTTTGTATGAAAGCTCTGAACATCATGTGACTAAATTGTTTTATTTTCTGGGCGTGTGTTGCTTCTGCACCTGCAGCTCAGTGTTAAAATGGTGCCTATTCATGCTGCCTGTGCTTTGTTAAGCCTCGCACCCCTGTTGGTGCTTGGTGTTCCTCCCATCTGGACCCAGCCAGAGCAGGTGCACCTCTCTTATCCAGGTAAGTGTTTGAACCTTCTTCCTCTGCCTCATGTGTTTTCATTTAGGGACACAATCCCCCCCGTCTCTCTCTGTAATACAAACCAGTATCCAGGTCATGTGATTTGCAGATTCACAGATGTTTTGTACAAATAACTCAATAGTATAATGATTAAAAGCACTGGTGTATGTAAGCTCTGCAATAAGTCTCACTGAAGCTCAGAATCACTTTCAGTTATCTTGTGTTTCATGTAAGGCACTGATGATATTTCCTGCAACAGCAACATGTCTCTGTGCACGCTGTAAGTCAGGTTAAATACACCAGATAATTGCCTCAACTTCCATACATTTTGCTGATGTTACTGTACCCTCAGTTCACACAGAGTCTGTGCAGCATAAACGTTTATTCGTTCATTCCTCGCGAAGGTGAAACATGGTAGTCATTAAATGAGTTGATGTCTCGGTGAAATGAGTACCTGGCCAGTCGTCAGCTTATCTTGCCAGCAGCAAGATCAAAAGCACCACTCTTGTGCAACGTCAGCCTTTTCATAAGCATCTCTTGGCTTTGATAAACGCATCGATAAGTGAATCCAGTTGTTCTGTCAGATCAATCCGCATCACGATCTCAATAAGTGGGCTTTTCTTCACAGGAGTGCCAGGTTCCATGGTTGTGACCTGGACCACCTTCAATAAGACAGAGAGCAAAGTGGAGTATGGCCTTCTGGGGGGTCGGCTCTTTGAGATGAGCGCCAAAGGTGACGCCACTCTGTTTGTGGACTCAGGAGAGGAGAAAAGGAAGATGTTTATCCACAGAGTTGCTCTCACAGGCCTCAAACCGGCTGTTTCTTATAGTGAGTGGAGCTTTGATATTACATCCTCTTTGTCAGATTGTTTCTCCATATAAACATGTTTTTCTAATTTCAGCGTACCACTGTGGGAGTGATGAGGGCTGGAGCGATGTGTTCTTCTTCACTGCCCTGAATGACAGCACTAGTTTCAGTCCCAGGTTTGCACTCTACGGAGACCTGGGCAACGAGAACCCTCAGTCTCTGGCTCGGCTGCAAAAGGAGACGCAGCTTGGCATGTATGATGTCATCCTGCACATAGGTGAGCTCCACATCGATAGAAATGTAACAATCATTTTTACTGTAAAAGCAGTAAAGAGGCATTAAGCGTTATCAGCTGTTGTTTAAGGCGTTAGTCATCCACAGATACCTGGCACAACACAAATGTGTAGTGAAGAGGTAATACATCATGATGGTAATAACTGTAATCAGCATAATGATACCTATTTATCATTTGTATGTTTTGCTTTTGGACGGTGTGGGTTAGATACCGGTCACCTGCTTGCTCCATCACTTCACAGTTGACAAAATAATGTCAATGAATAGGTGGGCAGTAGAATCTAAACAAAATATGGGTAAAAAATCAGACTCAGTCTCTGACTCTCTTGCTTTTGTCTCGTGTCGCAATTTCTTGCCAGGGAATAATAAGAAACATAATTTTTCTTCTCCTTTTAGTGGCTTGTCAAATGAAACACAGACTTAAATGCTATTTTACAGCTAATTTACAACTTTAGGGAGAATAAAACTACTTGTTTGCCTCATAAAGCAGACCTATTCAACTGGAATGGTGGGCCGAACGCAGACCCTTTAACAACCTCATTCTGGCCCTTGGATCATTTTTTTAGTAGGCTTATTAGCCCATTTATTAGTTCTGTCTGTTGCTAAGCACAAACATACTCTTATTTCAGTTTAAACCCAGGATGTTTAAGCAGAGAGAATTTATGGGAATCAAACTGACATCCTACTTGTAAGATTAAAAATGGTGAAAACTGATAAAAACAAGCAGAGGAAAAAACTTGTTTCCACAAATTTTAATTTTGAGTTTTCCAGGTCAGACGCAGGGAATGTAAAAGTCTCGCCCCTTGGCACTTTATTTCTTTCAAATATGGCCCTTCGGAGAAAGTAGTTTAACAGGCCTGCATTCGTCATTTATTAAAGGAATAGTTTGACATGTTTGGAAATATACTTAATTGCCTTCCATGCTGAGAGGTAGATGAAAAGATTGATACTAATCTCCTGGCTGTATGCTAAATATGTAAATGCATCTTCTCATCTAACTCTTAGTAAGAAAGTGATTAAACGTATTTCCCAAAATGTTTGACCATTACATTAAGCCTTGTCACTATAATACAATCTGAGTTGATTGACAAAATGATTAACAAACTGAGAAACAAACTTCCAAGTAAACACAACTTTTAACACAAGTAAACACAATTTATTTGGGATATTCTGGCACAGTGCACCAAAGATATATTGTTGTTACCCTATGCTGTGGGAGAGTAACAATCTAAATAAAAAACACAGATCTGTTCTAATCTGGAGATGTTCTTGTTGTTTTACAGGGGACTTTGCCTACGATATGCATGAGGTACTTTACTCTTCTTTCTTTACAATATAATGAACTCTGATCACGCTTGTGCTCAGTTAAGGTCACTGACAGCAAATTTCTTTCATCAATAGCATATATTCTTAAAGCCTCTGAAATATTCCACTAATTCCACAGTGACAGATGAGAAAAGCCACTCTACCTTTCTCCACTGCGCTTGCCCTCAGACTCACCACTATTTATTATCAGTGCATAAAAAGGCTCTCAGCTGTGGTTGAGACACACAGCTTATGATTAGCATTACTGTGAAATGCCTTAATCCTGCGGTGAAAGACGAGAGTTGGGCTCATGTCGCTCAAGTATTTCTTGAATAAAAAAAGCACCATTTAAACCACAAATCATGAGTCCCAATAACATTTTCGCTCATCTGAAAACCTCCCAGCTGTCATTTTTGATACCTAGCGGACATACTGGTGACCTTGTCTTGGTTGCTAATATCATTTCTCCTGAATAGAGGTCCTTTTATTATTCAGACTTTTTTTCTAAATAAAGAGAAATGCTAAATGCAATCAGCAGACTACTGCGAAAATTAATAACCATAATTTATCTGGGCTGCGTCTTTTGCTGGAATGTGCTAGTACATCCTGCGGCTTCACTGATATTATAAATAGAAAAACAGAACATTTTGTCTGAAAGGTCATAAATGGCTGTGGCAGGTAAAAGCCATCAGTGCAGACATGAACCGCAGTGTTTTTAAAAGCCGTGTAGAAAAAAGGAAAAAAACTCTCCTCTGGTTTCAGTGAGGTTTGTTTGGTAGGCTGATGATGCATTCCTCAAACTGTCTGGAAAATGGACTAGCATAGTTTTCAAAACTAATTTGGCTGAATATTGGCAGATGGAGAAAAATGAAACATTGTTGTCTAGCGGGAAATTTTGGCTTCGTGTTTACCAGCTGAATGAAATTATTCCAGGACAATGCCAGGATTGGTGATGAGTTCATGAGGCAGATCCAGTCCATTGCAGCCTATGTGCCCTACATGACCTGTCCAGGCAACCACGAGGCCACATAGTAGGTGGATTTTCATTTCCTCTCACTCTATTTGACATTTGTTCAGCAGCTATATAGGTTGCTTAGTCAGTCGGGCGGGCAACAAAAATTTCCACTGCCTTGGCTGCAAAAGTTTTCATCCTAGGAAGCAAAAACTTGCCTGGGAGGGGGCCTGTTGCAAAAAGGTGCATATCCTTTATATTGATTAACAGACTTGCACAAGATTGTGTGGAAAAGTCAATCACAAACTAAAGGACAATTGATTAACTGTTCATGTCAATTTGCTTAAAGGGGCTGTGGCAGTGAGTGTGGCCTATAGCAAGAAGAAGTATAACTTCTAGACGGATTCACGTTTGTGAAGGTGTGTGGATTCGAAGGCATCAACACGTGGTTGCCTTCATATTTGGTGAAAAATTGTTTCTTACCAGCGACCGCTTCAAGAGAAATTCATAGCCAGTGAGTCAACATGGAAGCTGCCTGACTGTTTTCTTTTTTATTTACATTTTTATGCCACATTCTGTTCTGGGGCAGAGTTATAATCAATGGGTTTTGGACAAAAACAGCAGTACATTCTGTTTTCCATATTGGGGAGCAAGATGTGCCAGACAACCCCTGACAAATTGCATTCAGAACTGACTACTGTAAATGTAAAGTGTGTGTGCACGCATGTGTTTTTTGGGGGGGTCAGCCGCAGTTTTTCCGCTGTAAAGAACAATCTTCGGTCTGCCGAAAACTCTTCACTGTACCATCAGAACATATGGGAGCTATTTGGGTCTCCAAAGGCTGGAGCAGCGTCAGGAACCACCAACATCTAAACAAGGCAACACTCTCCAAAACAAACATTTATCTGACTGGGAATCATCAGCTCTCACTATCTGTTTTTCAGTTCCCACAGACAGCCCGTGGTGGTGGTGGGAAGTCTGTCTGTGTTTTGACTCATCTCCACTGAATGTGTTGTTCACATTAAGTCTGGGAAATGTCCTGGTCTAAGGCACAGGGCAGTGAGGAAGGAACAATTTAGCGACTCATTGATTGATTGTCATTTTTCAAGCAAAAATCCTAAAAATCTGCTGGTTCCAGCTTCTCAAATGTGAGGAGTAGATGCTTTTCTTTGTCTAACATGCCAGAACATTGAATTTCTATTAGTTTCTGACTATTGGTCAGAACACATAATTTGAGCTTGGTATCTGAGAAATTATGGTGCAAGATAAAATGTTGAATTGATTAATGGAAAAATGATCTGCATATTAGTAGATAATAGAGCTGTACCTTATGTCATTTTTTACATTCAAAGCTTCTACTGAGGTTTTCGAATAAAGCTTTGAATGTCTGTAGTCATATTTTAATCCTCAAACGAAAGCTTCAGTTTGAATGAAGCAATTCGATTTAGTCTTTTTAGTTAAATCAACGTTCTTTAATGAATATATCCGAACCAAACTGGGTTTTTTCTACAGTTGTTGGTATGAAAGGGATGTTGTCTTGATGGAGCACCGACAGAATACATAATAAACCCCTCAAGTAGTTACTGTAATAGTATTTGAGCCAAATTAGATTTATTGTCATTATGGTACTATAAATGTGTTTATGTTGCTTTTAGACTGCCTCATAAAGTATGAGGGTGTGCCTACTGTAAGTGGCAAGCGGAAAAGGAAACAGCTTTTGATCACAGTGAAAATGTTGTTTTTGAAAGGATAAATGCCAACAAATATAGGATCCGAAAATGCCCAAAATGTTAACGAAAGTGAGAAAACATTCCTGGATCCGTCCCTTTTATCTGGATACACACCAAAAGTTAATGGGGTCTATTCTGTCCCGAGACCCTTCCTCCATCCAAGTTTCATGGAAATGCGTTAGTAGTTTTTGTGTAATCGTGCTGACAAACCAACAAACAAATGGACACAGGTGAAAACATAACCTCCTTGGCCGGGGTAATGAAGCAGAACATTTTGTTAGATAAAAACATGTTAGTTTTGGAAATGAATACATCTATCTCTTTTTAAATAAATGAGCTGGAAATGAAATCTGATTCTACAAATAGCATGACACTAATAATGTTAGTGTAGCCTAATCTGCATCTGCAACAGTGCAGAAATGCCAGCATTTGAAAGATGTAGAATTTAAATCTCAGTGTGATGAATGAAGCTTCGAAGCTTAAACCTGTTCAGTACAGCCCTAGTTGATCATAGTCATTTGTTGCAACACTAAACAGGGTAGCAGCCTTCAGTGCTTCTGTTCATGTAGCGAGTTGTACACTGATATTCTGACATATTGATATTGCGCTTTTGACGAGTTTTTAATGTAATTTGAGTGGTTTTGATCAATGAAAATATACCACCACTGATGTAGTTTGATACAATATAATACTCTACCTTGTGAGTCAAATCTTTTCAGTCCATTTCACTGTTATTTTCTGGGTTAAGTTCAATAGTATTTTGTGGATGATGATTAAAGACGTCCAACAGATGCCTTAAATTCATCAGATCAGCAGCTAATGTTTACCTAAAGTTCAAGCACATTTGCTGGAGTTGGTTGTAACATTTAGAGAAGCCTGATCTTGCACCATAATATTTACTTGCTGCCGCTAAACTGACTGGGACATCTCTCGCCTGGCCTTGCCATGTGCAACGCGACTACAGCCTGGTCTCTATTAAGGAGCTGCTCACAGTAGTCTCTTTTTCTTGGCGCCGCATCTTGACATAAGAACCTGATATCAAGAACCATTTTGCTCGCTGCATTACATAACCAGAAGCCCTGCTCCGCTCTCCCTCTCCTATACCTAAATGTGTATTTTGTTCTGTGGTGATATTCCCAGGATCTGGCCCCTGCTTTTTCTGCCTTGCGCTCTGTTGTCCTCTCCTCCCACTACACTTCTCTGTTCCCCTCTCTTTCCAACCTCAAAACCTAATGGGTGAAAGGCAATCGAAACAGGGCCGACCACAAACGTTTTCAGTCAGCATTCCAGCAGGATGAGAACAGTGGATCCACTGAAGATGCCCCAATCAAGACTGTCTTTGTTCACCATGCACAATATGGCACATCAGGCCCTTGGAGGGACAGCGAAGTAACCGTTGCTGTTTGAAACAAAGTCTTGTGATGGGAGTCTGTGACATGCTTCCTGAAGACTACAACTGGTTCGTAACGACTGGATTAAGCTCATCAGATGATGAAAGGGGAAGACATGATGAGGAGGGAAAGTTTTGTTGGGTCAGTTTAAGAGTCGGGTTGTTCACATTGGATTTGACAGCCACCAGATTTTTATCTCTGTCTTCTTTTAATGGAAAGCAAACACGCATGGAATCAAGCGTGCTTTGAGTTGCAGAGGATGACTCACATGTTGGTCTCCCAGCGTACAGATTAATGAAACAAATATAAGCTTATCGTCTTTGCACCACAAAAGGAGAGACTTTAAAGCCCGCTGTTGGCTTTATTTCTCCAGGCTAATCCTTTCCCTGAGGTAATGCCCAGTTATATCACTCTGTTTGGCTCTGTTGAGAGCGTGTGTATTATTTCAGGGCATAGAAAATTGATTGTTTATTGCTACTAAGTGGATGGTGCCTTCCCAGATCCCTCTGCATGTTTGCTGATACCATTCCTAGCCACAAGATGGGAGTATGAACTCAACTCATGACTGTTCCTGGTTTAGTGCCATGACTGATGACTCCAGATCGTAACTGATTTCCACAGGAGCAGATGTGACCTTTGAGCTTACATTAATTGTATGGTTGGATTAGGATATACTGAAATTTTCAGTTGATGCATTTTAATAAATGATGTGGTTCTTGTATAAAATATATTTCCTAAAAATCAGGAGTTAAGTATTTCAATATTTGATTGTCAAGAAGTATTTTGGGGTGATAATAGTAATAAAGACACCTAAACAAAGGATTCTTCTTCATGCTGAGTGATGACAACACTCAAGTCAACAAGTCTCATTAAACTCTTAGATGTATTCTCCTTTTGTGTCCCAGCCCCTCACTTTGACCTCTGACCCTCTGGTTTCTAGTTCTCCCTAACCCTACATTAACCCAGTCAGTGCAGAATATATGTAAAGAATTTAGCCTTTTTTCTCTTCTTTATGTCAGATAAGAAAACAGTCGTCCCAATCACCTCACTTAGTTAATGGCCCGTTGAGAAGATTGGCTCCTGCCTTCATGCTGGAATGAAAAACTGAAAAGAGACTGGCGGGTTGGCGTCAGTGTGAGCTTTCCATGAAAGTGTTTTTCCCTTCTGCATGGTGCACCCATTGTAATATTTGAGGTGCACTGGTTTAAGATGGATGATGGTAGAAGAACGACGTTCCCACTTTTAATATGTGGCTCAGTAAAATGACCAATACCCTTCACCTCGAGAAAATATGATTCTCTCTGAAGAGTAGAGAGTCACAATTTAACAAGACCTGGCTGCCCCTCATCTGTTACTTGGACGCACTTTGTGTAGTGACTGTCCATTATTACTTTTCATCCTTTGTTTTCATTATTTTCCACCGCAACCTTTTTTATTTAATACTACGCACTGAGCAGAAAGGAAGGGAGGGTAGGTGAGTGTCTTAACAGTCTTTCCTTTCTTATTTTCACAATGAATCAATGCCGAAAAATCCTACGAGTTGGAAAGTTTGAATTATAAAAGTTTGCATTTGAAGTCCACCTCTAAAGATGGACTAGTGAGTGGATGAGTCTCCAATGACATTAAATCTCCCCAACAACCTCTGTCAGCCACTTCTTAGCAACTGCCTTTTTTAAGACACGTTAAAGCTTCTCAGTTCACGTTCGGTATTTACTGACCCCATTTTATGTCATAGAACAAATCATAAAAATGTATTTCAGGCATCAAACCCAAAACCCATTCAGAAAACCCATTGAACTCATGGGAAAGAAGTGCATTTTTGGGGTTTTAGGACTCATTCCTGCAGCCGCATATAGTCCAAAACCCAAAGACTCTTCATTTACTTTCATAAATAACATAAATAAAGCAAATCTTACATTTAAGCCCATAAATGTTGACATTTTTGCTTAAAAATTACTTGATTTCAAAATAATCTATATCAAAATAGTTTGCAACTAATTTTCTTTAATCACAGCGGCTCTAGTGATTGATTGTATAGTTTGATGCATTTCAAAGAGCAAAGAAATTTGTGGCAGTCATTGCGGTAGCAGTGGATTGATCACTACAAGCAACCTGCTATATCTGGATCAAGTAGGAACCACCACAACTCAGTGCTGAAACGGTTGTGGAATAGCCTCTAATGTGATGCAACTGGTCGTTGGATGTAAAATTACAGTGCTCTTTAAAGATGTCATGGTTTTGAGAGGGGTATATTTAGCTGCCTGTTTTCTTGATTGACAGGTGTAGTACTCACAGCCTCAGTGGCTCCTACTCGCTCACCCCGTCTCGGCTCCACCCAGGCTCCCCCGCACCGGCCCAAATTTTTTGATTATGCAGCTCCAGAAACTGACCATGATGTAAAGCTTCAAAACATCCCATCAGAAAGGGCGATGTCACCGAGGCTACGTCCATGTTTTTCTGCAGCCTTTAATTTGGAGATGCAGCCACTGATAGCCTGGCTGGAGCAAAGTGTACGGTTTCTCAGAACATCTAAAACTGGCGCTCTCTCTTTCTGTCTTTCTAAACTTTGGGGCAGATGTCACCACCACAGTTTGATGGTCATCTTTATCCGATGATATACCACCCGGAGTTTCCTGCCAAGTTAAAATAAGACCCGAATAGTGACCTAAAACAAAAGAAATCCACCGAAACTAGGCAGTTATTTTGAGATTGCTGGTTTATAGCTTAGCTGAGAATTATCTTCAGTATATTGTGAAAAGACTGCAGTTGAGCTGTTGTTTGAGATCTGGTGTAGACACCACAAAATAAGAGAGGGCAGAAGCTTGAAGAGTTAAATGCTGTTTCTTAGACATTCAAAGAACGTAGATTGTATGATGTGTCTGTCTAACTACCCTTTCTCTTCTTGTTTGTGCACAGTAACTTCTCAAACTACAGGAATCGCTTCAGCATGCCGGGCAAGACTGAGAGCCTGTGGTACAGGTGAGAAAGGGAGGAGAAAATTTGTCAGTTTCCATGAATAAGTTAGAAAGTTGTTGCTTTAGTTATGACGTGCTTAAGCTGGTGAAAGAACCACAAGCAGTTTTGGTGAATCCAAAGCGGGTGCTAGCTGCACACACACAGAGCCAGGAAAATAAATCATCTCTTTTCCAACAAGGAGCCCCATGTGAAGTATCATGTGCAGGTTTTCTAAACCTCCTACTGTATTTCAGTGAGCATTAATGAGCTCCCTTCTCTTAGTTTTGTGTGCCTCCTATCTAAGGGACATGGTGACTACACAAAGGAGCTATACATCTGATGGGGTGACTCATCGCCCATTACAGACCTCCTCCTCTCAGACAGTAAGATAATACCTTGCTAGACCACAGGCCAGCTGCCCACTTCACAGGCCAAGACGCAGACAGGCCTGCTGGCTGAGAGCCCTTTTCTTATGTGCACGGTTAGGAACAAGAGGGGGCTGACACTGGAGAGGCGACTGAAATCCCGCAACTGCTACTGGAAAGTGTTCAGAACATGCAGTACACATGTACAGAACACATGCTTTTCCATTAACCCTGCAGAGTTGATTCACTTAAGTGGACCTGGCCCCACATTCAACAGCAAAATGTCAGGGACTACAACATCGCCTGGATGTTGGAGTATTTCTCACACGATGTGGGATTTAAAGAGAGGCCTGTTGTTGCTTTTCTGCTGGCTTTCAGCATGCTTCCTCTACTGGGTCAGAGCCGTGTATCATTTTAACGATGTGTGTCCGCAGCTGGAACCTGGGGTCAGCGCACATCATCTCCCTCTCCACTGAGGTTTATTTCTACCTTGAATTCGGCCTAGACCTCCTCTTCAAGCAGTACGAGTGGCTGAGGAAAGACCTGGAGGTTAATGACTGCACCGGTTACATGTGTTGATGATGGCTAAGTGCTCTCCTTTGTTCCCACACTTGCACTCTCTTTTTTCCACTTTAGCACTTTCAAAGTTGTCCAATTTTCTCCTTGTACAATCTACAGTTTTCTCATTCTGTTAGAAATAAAATCTCTCTCTCTGTCTGACACATTCTTACATATGCATGTCTTCTCCTAAACCAGGAGGCCAACAAGCCAGAGAACCGAGCAGTGCGACCCTGGATCATCACAATGGGACACAGACCCATGTACTGCTCCGATGACGACCAGGACGACTGCACCAAGTTTGACTCCCTTGTGTGTAAACCACAGAATCCTATCCATTCATTCATACACTTTATCTAATGCACACAGCGCCCTAAACTACACTGCAATAGAAAGCATTGGTGATCAAGAACCAAACTCATACGAATGACAGGTAGTTTTATAAGAAGCATGTACATCAGGGCTATTCAATTACAAATTTGATTGGACCAGAGTTTAAAACCAGGAAATGTTGATGGTACAGACATTTCCAGCAGCCTATTTAAAGCCTAAAATTCTGAATGTTATTGGTTAAGAAAAAAATGGATGCAGTCTGAGGTGTATGAATGGATATGTGGTGACTATGTACATCACACCTATAAGCATATGTTTGTGAGACATACCTGACATATTCATTATATATGTAGTTCATATATCTTGTCATTGATCAGATTTATGTGTGTTGGGCCACTCAGAGGTCGTTCTGGGCCGGATGTGGAGTACAGACCGCCAGTTGAATAAAAGGCCGAATGTGCACAGAACAAGAAGTCAAGAGAAGCTTTAAAGTCTGGCTCAGTAAAGGAGGATAATGCCACTCACACATCTGTTTAGTCTCAAGTGTGGAAAATCCTGTTGTGATGGCTTAGCTGCTCTCCTGATGGCAGCCATTTTAATCACAAAGCATAATTATCAATGCTTTCGTAACGCTTTAGTGATTCATTTTATTTGATTCCGCTAAGCAAAAGAAATTATTATCGTTACCTTATAACATTTTCTAAATTGCCTACAAAGGGCTCATTGTTTATGTGGCAGTGTGCGGACATCTGTATTGTTTTAGGTTCATCACATGAAAGTATTTGTAGAGTTCATTCTCCGCCGTGTTGCCCGACACTTTAATTACTCCTGGTAGCAGACGTGTCACGCTGGTTGCAAGTTGGCCCGTCCACATCGCAGCCCATAAGCACATTCAGTACAGTCTGCTGTCATAATCACTGTAATTTGGAACCAAATAGTTTCCACTTAGTCTGACTTCTGTCAGCACTTGGCTCTGTTTGGAGTGAGGCTGGCACGGGCACGATGGGGCTCCACCAGGTAGGGTTTCGTGCAGCAGGTAGTGTTTCGGACGTGACTGTTGGTTCATGCTGTCATTATTCCTCTCTGTTATATCTCAGGTCCGACTGGGATGGAACTCCACCAAACCTCCAGCTCCTGGTCTAGAGGATCTATTTTACCGCTATGGTATGAACTCTATTTGACAACCAGCTGTACGCTGCTAATGGGTGTTTAAGATCGCAAATTTGCACGCTCAGACAGACTAATGTCCTCACAGTTGCAGAGAGCAGAGCAATCCAAACATCCTTTATTAAAAAAGCAGGCGTTTGGTCTGGCTGACATCCTAACAGCCCATTTGTAAATGTTTTTCCTGTATTATATTTCTCAGACGTTTGTTTGTTGCATTTAATTATTCAACTTGTGGTGGAACTTTTGAAAGTTTTGGTTGCTCTGATGTTAAGCTTTTGTTGATTGCCGAGAAATCTCAAAATTAAATGGGCAGAGGATCTGAGAGACATTCAGATTACACAGCAAAATGTATTTAATTGAGCTGTTTGTGAAGTTATGTTTTTTGTGGAAAGTTGCTGACTATCATCAAATGTCTTTCACAGGAGTGGATTTGGAGTTGTGGGCGCATGAGCACACGTATGAGAGGCTTTGGCCTGTGTACGGTGACAAGGTCAGCGCCTGCATTATCAATTCACCAAGTTCTTACACCTATAGTGTTTTATAGTCAGTGAAAGAGACTTTTTGTGTTTTTCTCTTCAGGTGTGCAACGGGAGCAAAGAGCAGCCTTATGTGAACCCAAAAGCTCCTGTACACATTATCACAGGCTCTGCTGTAAGTACTTTCACATCACTGCGAACATTTTTCCATAATAGATCATTCCACAAACTGACAGCAGCATCAACAAAAACAATGTTAGCCTTTGTTCACTGTCCTGCCTGTGCAGCAGTTGCTCTGCCGCATGAGTTTAGCACCAGCTGTTCCTCTGGTTAAGTGTTTTCTGATGTGGTGGCGAGCAGCGCAGGGCATGCTTCGTCATCCGACCACAGAGGGGTTAGTCACTGGCATATCAAAATGTGGCCAGACTCACACCGAGGCGCAGCCACAGTTGTAAATGTCACACAGGGCTTTGTGGACGGAGCTGGAGAAAGGCATGTGGCTCATCACTAACAGGTTTGGTTAAATCGCTGTTGACTCCTCCACAGGGCTGCAGAGAGAGGACTGACAGGTTCAATCCAAACCCCAAAGACTGGAGCGCCTTCCGCAGCACAGACTACGGCTACACCCGCATGCAAGTGGTCAACGCCAGCCATCTTTACTTGGAGCAGGTCTCTGATGACCAGGTAAGGACACATGGAAGAACATGCACAAGCACAGCAAAGGTGAAAAGACACATTTGAGAGTATTGCTTGAATGATAAATACTTTTCTGTGTGTTGCAGTACGGCAAGGTGATTGACAGCATATGGGTGGTGAAGGATAAGCATGGCTTTGCTGCCTGGTTCTGAAGACTGCCATCCTTCAAAAATACTGCTCAGGGAATGCACTTTAAACTTAAAACAAGCACATTTTCAGCTATGGACCGATGATAAAAACTACACAAATTTCCTCCCTGGCCACTCAGCCTTTAAAATTAAGCGAATCACTCATTTAATTTCAAACTTTTTCAGCTTTGTTTTATCCAATAAGACGACCTCTTTATAATGATCATCTACTGTGAATCTATATAATGTAGCTGTGATTAGCTGTGAAGTGCTCTACTCGAAAACGTTTTGTAAAGGGCATCAAAAATTGTTTTATATTTGAATAAATTCAGTTTTTTACTTGAATCTCTGGATTGGTCCTTCTTCCAAAACCATCACTGCAGTTCATCACTGAAGTTTGACTTTAGTTTGTTTAGTTTTACTTTTCATCCACAGGTAGATTAAGGTACATTCCTCTCTGCATGAATAATCCATTGACAACAGACATAGACAGCTGTCAGCTGACAGTCTGGCAGACACCAGGCCTCATTCCCTTCTGAGCATATTTCATTTCAAATACCTGGAAATGCACTTACACAGATCACATCTCCTTTCTATCACTCTATCTAGACGACAGATTCTCCCTTGGCTTATCCTATCAGGATATTGAAACCCCGTTTCATTGTCCGTATGTGTGGCCGTTGGGACCCGAGACAAAAAGACACATGGAAGTCTACGCCTACACGAGAGCACTGTTATGTAACTCAGGGATACTTGTGGCTTTGGTGCATGCAGAGAGGGAGAAGGCTCTTTCCCCAGAGGGGTTTCGCTCGCGCCATGACTCTCACCACTATGTTGGCATTAGTCCCTAATAACAGCGTGCTGCTTCTGATGAATACTGGCTGACAACCAGCGCGGATCTGCATGGGTCTGTGTTTTGAGTTGTCAAGCAGTGTGTTAGCGCCACAGTGTAATCATGTCTGCATAATTCTGTTGACACAACATAGTCGACATATACAAAATCAATGACGTGTTGACACTGCACACATGAGTTAACATACAGCACGTTATTTAGCAAGTACATACGTATGTTAATCGGTGATGGAAACACTGCAGGGAAAGCAGCATCGTTTTTTGCTGGAGAAACGTTAACGTTACGCTCGGTTGGGATGTGTCACAACAAGTTAGCCATAAGAAGCTGAGAGTTCTTGTAGAAAGTACAAATGTAGTCAGGCGTCAGTGGCATGTTTTTAAATCTGACCGAGGATTTGTTGAACTTCTCTCTGATGTCGATACCCTGCTGTTCAGTGGTGTCTGGCAGGAGAAAGACACACATGCGTACAGTGATCACACCTCACACTCACATGCTCTTGGTGTGCCTACCCACCGCTAACTGTCACTCACACACTGACTTACGACTGTAAAAGTATCTCTGTAGAGAAGGCCCCGCTCCACTGAGTTCCTAACCTTTGACCGTACTGTACTCTGCATATTGTGCGTCCCACTGAGTGAGGGACACTATGTGTGGACTGCAGAGAGCAGAGGGGGGCCGGAGAGAAGAGCCTTCGCTGCCAGAACGTAGCCTAGATTGAATCATTGCAATTTGTTTACAATTGTGAACGACCACATTTATAGTCCAATAAAAGTTGGTTGTTTTCCAGTTAGTCATCTATGTACAATGTTATAATAAACGTGTCACATGGTGTGCACGTTCCTCATCATTTAGTTCATGTGATTGCCTAAAATCTAGAAAGAAGAAAAAAACATTGATCGCAATCCAGGAAAGAAAGAGCAAGAAGAAAATAACATGTCACTTCAGATCGCACGGCCGATGCTGAAATACGATGTGCTTATTACAGCTATAATTGAGGAACAGCAGGTTCGTGGTAGTGTGGTTATGGGAGTTTTGTTGACAGAAATTGATTCCTGCCTTTAACGGGGCAACAGATTTTCTCGCACTTCCTCGTCTACTCTGCGTTCGCCAATTTATGCCTCTTAAGCTTTGCAGGCTTTGGCAGGTCAGAAGTCAGATTTGTTCGCTTGTTTTAACAAAACATATTTTGGGGAAGTCTGTCCTCATGCTGTCAGACATTTTAAATACCCCGCTTCTCACTGATCATGCACAACAGTAGGTTTATTGCAACTGGTGGTGTTGGCAGTTTAATCTGCTATTTGACTGTAATTTGCCCTGTTAGTCCTCATTCGGGTAGTTCGCCACTGTAATTCATCGCCAGCTGATGACCCAGTAAAACAGGAGCTGGTGTCTGCTTAGACTTAAAATTAAGACCTTTACATGACCACACAGCCTCCCCACTTCAGTTAGCTTCATTGCAGCAGGCTAATTTCTAATCACACATCAACAGCTATTTCTTCTTCCCAAGCTTATGGCTCAATAAACCATTAAAGTAATGAACTCTCTTCCGACCACATGCGAAATTGGGAAGCAGATGTCTCTTTCTCAGCACCAACCAGCAGTGAAGCCTCTCTATAAGACCTCTCAGAGCGCCCTTCAGTTCAACTCTGCGGCGTACCAATGTTATTTATCTATTTTCAAGAGTCTCTAGTAGCTCTCACACTCAACAACAAACCCCCGCTAAAGACAGGATTCGGCTTCTGTGTGGTATTTCTCTTCATGGGTGATCAAGAGCCGGCACTTGATCAGAGGGTTAAACTGTGGAGACTGGGGACATGTGTAATGAATTCAAGGCCCTCAGATGCTGGATCTCAGGGATATTTCATCAATCCAGAAAACTCAGTGTTCTTCCATAACCAAAGCGCCACTATTAGGCAGCCTCAGACCAACACCGAGACAAACAGCCAACTTCAGTCTGCCCAGGCACATCTCTGCACATTCTTGCCATAATTCCACTCTCAACATCAACACCACAATGACTTACAGGGCTTCTGAATATGCCATCAACAGGAACACAGCATGTGAACTGTGAACGCTGGGAACACACTATATTGCCACAGTAAATCTGAGGTAAACATGATAGGGCCCACAGTGAAACTGGGCTTTTGTTTTTGTACTCGCACAAAGCATAAGGAAAATAGAAAACAGGTTTTCTCCATTAGAAAAACGTAAACCAACATAGATCAGACTGGGGTTTGATGAAAGCAGTATATTATTTCTGGAGATATGGGAGACAGACCGCCTGGGTCGAAATAACACTAAAGTGAAGTCGAAGAATCCTCAACGATAAACCACTGTCGGGAGTCAGACAGCACGTGTCCTGTCTCCACACAGCACATTTATATAAGAAAACACATGTCCAACTTCAAAATGTGCAGTTCCATTTTCATTGATTACCATAAACACATAGTAACAATTAGTAAGCTATAGCAGATGATCTTCAGATTTCTATGTTAACTGAATCCTACAGTTAGCCTCTCCTGTTAACCTTCAGCTTCAGATAATGATTACCAACCAGGTGTACCTTTCCCCTAGGAGAGACTTCTGCAGTACTTAGAATGGAGCCCGACCGATACTCAGTTTTTACCGATACCGATATTAGGGAGAAATAAAATCCAGATGTATCGGCCGATATACACACATTTTTTGCCATGATCCCTCAAATGTGGTGTTATCAAACACTATCAAACAATAAAATCTGTAATGGAGGCAAGATATTTAACAGTTAAAAATATAAATAAACAGTTCAAAACACTGATAAATGGTCCAAATGTAGTAGTAAGCTAAAAGTAGTGGATACAAGTAATAGGTAAAAGGTTAAAATAGTGGCCAAAAGTGGTGGATAAATAGTCAGAATAGTTAAAAGTTGTGAAGGTGACACTTTATATTATCATAAGATGCTTACCAACAATAAGATTATATAAGTATTAATAATAGCATAATTAACATGTGTATTGTTAGTTTAATGACATTTATAAGCACTTATTAGAAACTTGTAGTAAAGGCAAAAGCCAATAACTTATAATAAAAAACTGTCAATAAGTGCTTATAATGTATATATATTAATCTTAATTAGGTCTTGTTCTCACTTTAGCTCCAATTGCTGCAGAAAGCATAGTTAACTGTTCATAAGTGCATAGTTAATTATAGCCAATATATGCATAATAAAGTATGTGTTAACCTTAATAAAGCAACATAAAAGCATCGTAAAATTTAACAATGACACAATAGTTTAGTTACTTTAATCTAATAAATCTCTTTGCAATGCTATTATCAACAATTATATGAAACTCCTGAGGTTTTAAAAAACGTTCTTAAGCAGTTTATTTTAAGTGCTTATAAATGTCTTATAATCTAACAATGAATGTGTTAATGATGCTATTATAAACACTCAAACTGTCTTACTAATGTTAGCGGCTTATAAGCACATGAGGGCCTTATTACCTATTAACTGACGCTTATTACAGGGACCTTAATATAAAGCATTACATAATGGAAAAATTGTTGAAATAGTGAAATAATAGATAAACGGTTGAAATAGATGGTAGTCAAGTTGAAGTATACTGCAAACTTCAGTTCATTTGTATGAAAAAATATTAACAATATTAATTCATCCATAACTTCCTGTTTAAAATCAGTTTTGCAGAAACTGAGCTCATTTGCGATGTAGGGGAAGATCAGACAAAGAAGGTTGGGCACCACTGACGTAAAGGATCAGTCTGTACAGTCGTATGATTCAACCTTCACCCTCAAAATAAAATGTCTATAATTTGCAGATGGAAAAGTTTCCATGCAGTTCTGACCACAAGCACTGAACAGGTAACCCAGCAATGGAGCTCACATCAGTGGCAGTACTTCTGCAGTCATCCATCTTGATTAGTAATGCTGCAATTTCTCAAGAAGACATTAGGTTAACTACTCTCCTTGGGTCAAGCAAGAAGAACTCATTAAAGGACTCATCATCATCATCATCATCATCCTACAATTTAACAGTGAAAGGGCCTCTAATTTTTTGTGTCCTCCTATCTGCTCATTTTCAAGTCATCAATCTTCCCCGCCGAGCAGAAGAAGCTCAGGACACACAGGTCATGTTGTTCTACATACTGACAAGGTTGTTCTTGAACGCTGCAGCGGGCCAACCTGAGACTCCTCTCAGTCTGCAGGAAGTGCTTCCTCATGCCAGAGGGCAGAGATTCAACTCATTAACTTTGAGCCTCAACACTCGAGGGGCCTTGAGAGCTGAGCGACAACAGGGGTATGCTACCACATCGGCTGCTGTTGGCAGGCAGAGCTGGGGCATGTCACTCGGTTCAAGAAGTCCGTGTTCGGGTCTGCTAAGTCGACAAAAAATTCTCATTCAGCAGCCTTGTGCGCGAAGACTAAATTTGTTAAGCCTGGACTGTTGACAATACGACGTCGGAATGCGTGCCAGTGACTGACTTTGAAGAAAGCCTTGCTATGCTGAAATGAGCAAGATTATGCATTGTGGCATGCATTGGTATGATTTCCAAAGAGGTCTGTTTATGGAATGGAAACATGTCTTGTTTTGGACTTCCTTATTCCCAAGCTGTCACAACATCAACCTGTTTTGTGATCACACCTAACATATTGTCGAGGGCCACCACTGACAATTACCCATATCCACTAGCCACAAGGATCTAACTCATTTAGCTACTGCACATGCTCTCGAGGCTCGTCATGCCTCCCTGGTTAAGACAAATTGCATGGCAGAGCTGTTTTCTCTCACAGGCTGGCACTGCTGACCAAATGCTCTCACAGAATGCAGCATGCTGTTGAGAACAATGCCAAGCTCATTATTGCCTATCCTGTGTCCTAAATGTTGCGCATGCCAGGCAGTCTGTCTCTCCTTTAACTTTGGTTACTGTTATGTTCTCAGACTTGGCTCCAAATATCAGCGAGGCCTGTCATTGTTGGAAGTTTTGCTGACAATGTAATGTTCTTGCTGATCCATATCCACTGTCTGATACGCAGTACTGTTGAGGTGAATAGCCCACCTTTGTTGTTTCAGGGAACAAAGCCATCACTTTATCATCACTTGAGATCCGATCTCTTGCAAAGGAAAGGTCAGTGAGAGGTTTACAATGTCCAGAATGTTACAGGAATGGTGGTGATTAACAGTAATGGTTTTTGCACTCTAAACTCTTCCCCTCTTAAAACCGTCACAGAGAGAGCCTGAGGACTCTTCAAGTGTTCTCAACCTTCCAGGCACGTGTAGAGGCCGAACTTCACACGCCTGACATCAGGAAACAAATAGAAGGGTTGAAACCGCAAGCCCTTTTGAGCATGCCTGCTGCTACTATTTGACATGACAATCACCCAGTGGTAAGCAATCCCAGCAGTGCCCAAAGGAAATCATTTAGCTCTGTAAGAATGTTATGACAAGGGCATAACCTAGCTCTAGACATAAGACAATATTTCAACACCTAATTTCCCATGGGGAGTTGATTCAGGATCTTTCTGAACTCCAGCAGTATCCACATTGCTACTGGTGTGTTGGCGAGCACTGATGGATCTTTCAGCACTCAGCAAAAAGACAGAAATGTCAAAGCTGCTTTTTCTTCACCTGAAGTAAGTCTGGTGTTTAACACTGGTCATGTGTCAACAAAGTAGACCTCCCCTGGGTTGGAGGGCAGCAGTGAACACATAAGCACTCAGGAGTGCCCTATGTGACCCCTGGTGATGGCCAAAAACGGGTCAGGAACGCAAGTGTGTGTGCGTGTGTGTGTGTGCATTGGGAGGATTGTTGCTTGTAACTGAGCAAGGGATCAAAAAGGCAAAGTTTACGGGCAGCACTGAAAGCTGTCTCTGTCCTAAAAGCCACAGTTCGGGCTGTAAAGGTAATCATCCCAGGGAGATTTTATCCAGTGTTGTTTTTGAAAGAGTGCGATCATACTAGACTGTCTTATTGACGGTGAAGCGGTTTTCAATGTTTATGGAGCAATCCAAATGAATGGGCAATGTAGATCTCCAATGTACCCTGAAAAAAACCCTCCTCTCCTCACCAGCCTGTTGGTTAGGAACTGAGTGACTGGCTCACTACAAAAATACAGATGTCTCAGATCACAGAGTAGAAAGTATTCAGAGCATCTGTCCAGATATATAGCAGGCGGTTTTGTCATTAGAGGACATTCATGTCCTTGGCCTGATGACCGCTGGACTCAGACAGACAGGTATGTACCTTGTCTAGACCTGGGAAGATATCTTACACTTTGTTACCTATATCATCCACATGAATCTGAATATGGCCAGAATTCAAAGGTAGCTCCAAATACACATCACCGACAACTGTTTCTCTTTGCTCACTATCCTTGACTGTAGCTAGCTACTATTCGCTAATTAGCTCATGGCTCATTTAGCCGTGAAGGCAGTGGCCCTAGAGTTGATGGGTGACGGTGCTCAGCTCAACTGGATTTTTGACAACAGGAGATAAGGTACAGAGGTGATTTACAGCAGATCAGACCAAGACTTTGACTTCATGGATGATAGGAAACGGCAGGCAGGGACAGCAGAGGCGTGCAGCAGATGAAACTTGGTGACACTTGCCATGGATGAGATATAAAATAGCCAAAGAACAAGTTTACTAGTTCAAAAATAGCCTGCTCCATTTCAGTGTTCAGTTTGGAAATGCACAGGCAATTTGTTTGCCAATGTTTTTAGTGATGCTAGCAGCATTGGTCCATTTATAGATTAAAATATCTCGACAAATGTTGGATGTATTGCCATGAACTTTTGGACAGACGTGCATGGCCATCAGGCGATGACCACTACTGACTTTGGTGATTTCCTGACCTTTCCTGTAGGGCCACCACCAAGTGAAAAAATATTATTTGTCCAACTTAGTTCATGACCATACTGTAATACCTGCAAAATGATGTTCCCTCAGCTGTATTTTGGTTTTTGTGCTAATAAGCATGCTATCTAGTTAAACTGAAATGGTTAACTTGGCAAACATTAGCCTATACCTGCTACCTGTTGGGATTGTAAGCACATTAGCAGTGAGCTCAAATCATTACTGTGCCTAGCATAGCTTCAAACTCGAAGACTTGTTAAATTAGAAATGATATAAGGATTTGAATTTCTCTTTGAATCCATGAAAGACATGTAAGCCACACACTGACAGTATTGCATTGTGCATAGGTGATAACAGAAACAGGTGGTTGCAGTTAAAGTACCCTTTCATCGCAAGCAACCAAGGAAGCTAACGAAACCATGACTTGGAGTGTTTGTTCTAACCTTACAATAAGTATGTTTGACCAGCCATTCAGTGGACCGAGGCATGAATTTGGGCAGGGAGAAGCAAATCATCCCGTGGCTGGGAATTGGTTTTGTGCGGCCACTGGCCACCAGAGGAGCTTGTTTAAACATACCCAGACTGAAAGACTTAATGACCATGCTGACAGCAGTCATTCGAGATGTCTAGTGAGGCTGGAGCGCTTTGGCTGAAAGGGAGAGAGTCTAACAGCTGCAGAGTGAAAGGGAGGGATGTTGTGGTCACCGTCTCTTTAAGTAAGCTCCAGAGAAAAGAGGTGCACAGGATTCATTTTTAAATCTGACTTCAATATTTGTTCTCCCACCAAACCTAAACCAACAGAATATAGGATATACAGTCCCATGGCAGCCTGCTGTGTTTTTCCTGCCACCTCAGATGTGTTCTGCCATTTGCCCCAATGTCATCTCAATTAAAGCTCACCATGTGGACGGAGAACAGCTCAGACTTAAAAGTAGGTTTGTGTTTTTCAAAGGTAGTGGTGAGTTTGGATTGCATCCTAAATATAGTGGCACATATTTTGGAATAAAGTCTGCTGATTTGATTGATTCCCAGAAACCCATGAGGTATTTACACGTGCTTCACACGTGCTGACCAGCAGTGGATGTGCATATGTAGAGAAAACAGTAGCAGGAGAGACGGTGCAGTTACAAAGAAGCAACTCCTGGACATTTTGTTCAAGTAATCTCAAGAACTGAAAGAGCTGTCCATTTTGTGAAATACAAAGATGACACTGTTGCAATCAAATTGATATTTTCACTTCATGATATCCCACAAAATATCTTTAAATATCTTCAAATCAGAATCTCATACACTGTTCTTCACCCATGATCCACTGAGTTATTCTTATCTTCAACCACGCCATTCCCCAGGGTTTAGCACTGCAGAGACCACATGTGCATGAAATGTCCTCAGGCCTTTAGGCCTTTTTATCTGATAGAGACTTGGGCTGCTGCTACGTTTTGATCCCCCTAACTTGGACCATGCCAAAGCAAAGAAGAGGATCCAGATACCAAAAGCTCTGAAGATCCTCATCATCTGTATTTTGTACTCTGTAGACAGGGTCACAGTATATTATGAAACAAAGTACTTTCATGATTGAAGATATTTTCTTCTCTCTAGTCGGTTTAAATGTAATCTGCCACATACAGTAGACCTCACTGATAGATGAATGACTGCTTTGTGGCAACATCATGAAACTCATGATAAAGAAAACTTAAACACGATGCCTATGAAAACAAAACATTGACAAATGTTCACCTTTTCAGTTGGCTACAGTTGCCTATTTACACATCCAGCAGATACAGAGAACCATTAGTACTCACTGGAAGATGTGGCTAAGTCCAAAAGTCCAGTATTTACTTTCCTTAGCTTTGTTTATGTCTCTACTACAATGCTTAATGTTAAAAACATGTTCACTAGTGAGTCACTAACTTTGTTTGTCTGCTGTTTGGTGTCGGGCAGGTGGCATTCATTGGGTTACCAGAGCATTTGTACCATAAACTGCTGTCTCCCGATGGCAGCGGTTAGACTGAACCAAAACATAAAACCAAAACAATGAGCTGAAAGGCGCCACAGAGTTGGATGATAATCCTCTGGGGGTTCATCACTGAGAGCAACAACTTTAACACAGTGTAGGGAAGTTACTACGGGCATGCTAGTAGCTAGTTATTGAGTGCACACACATGCACATAAACACACACACACACACACACACACACATAAACACACTTTTAGGCTCACAAGTTACTCTGGTGATATGCTTCCCCCTATTGATTTGGAGTTATGGATTCAACAGGTGGCCAAATCTTACATATTGCACCTGTAAGATTACTACTGACCATTTAAAAAAAAAAGAAAAAAAAGAAATCCATGACAAAAAATGTTTGCCTTTTCGGGGGTATGTATAGCTAATTTAGCATTTTTGTGAACCATGAACACAGGTAGGTATTTCTACGGTATATTTGAATCACTCGCAGGCCCTGTTCTCTGCCCAGTACATTGTTGGTGGGCTCGCTCTCTCTTAGGCCCACAGTGTAATTGCACTGTCTGTATTTACGCCCCTGCTTTTACATATGTATAATCTAATGCATCCACATGGCTGCTTTTTGCATAACAGTGCAATATAGGGCCAAGGCATGGTGGGAGAAAGAGCTAAAACAAATGGGAGAGAGGGGAGATAAAGTGAGTCTGCAGAAAAGAAGCAAGCTTCTGTTGGTGATTTAAGACATCCGAGTCTGGATAATCATGGCTATCCTCCACATTCCAGCCTATAAGAGAACAAGATTAAATACTTTTGGAGAGAGGCGCTGGCTGTCCTTCTGCTGTGGTTTGTGCGATCCCCTTCAAAAGAAAGTCACAGGGGTTATTGTGATGAAACTCTTTCTCTATGCTTGTGGAAATCTGTTTCGCTTTATCCCAAAGGTCAATGAGCATTTCTCCCAGACTCAGCAGTCTGCTCCAGCATGACCCCCGCTTCGGCAAAAAATGTCTTCTTATGAGAAGTTTAATAATATGATGTCTGTCTTCACTTCTGGGCATCTGGTTATTGTGAAGGAAGACACAGGTGGAATCTTCAGCTGCCTTTAAACAACAGGGGTACGGTATATCATGTGAGATGCTCATGATGGATCAGGCATGACGAGGAGCAGTTCGCAGAAAGCAACTGCGTCAGACAGCATTACGCAGCTAAAGTGAAACACACAATATGTATCTGAAAGAGCTTACTTTTCCCAGGCTACAGGAAGTGATGGGAGAAATAAACAGTGTCAGCAGCTCATCTCACACAGTTCTCTCATATCCCCTCAGTTTCTAACTTTAGCTTCGTCTGTCCCAACCTGAAGCACGGGCATGGGGTCAACTACGGTTTAACATGAAGGTGAGATGTTCCTCTTGTGTTTGGTTTAGTACTTCCTGTCTTTTCTCTGTGCGTCCACATAATTTGTCTCCTCTGTGGTATGTAAACTATCACTGACTGAGACAGTTTTTTGCCAAATTTTAATCCGAAGAGAAAGATCTTGACTGAACTAAACAAACTAAATAAACAAACTCTCATTTTTCAGTTTTCATGACTGAATGAACTGAATAAACCAACTGACTTTAAAGGACAACACAATTTTATACTGTTTTACTTTGTTTATATGTGGCGGACCCTGCCACCTTTCTAGCTTCAAACAGTGTTCTGGGGACCTTATTTTCCTCTGAGAACAGCTTGTTTATCCAGGGAAGGAAAATGTATTTGTATATGTATTTCTGAGTTTGAATTTCTTCTCCAAAACTACATAGTGCCCCTTTAAATAAACAGTTATTTACAAATAGCTCATAAGCAGAGCTGCAAATGTTCATCTCCAAGTATTGAGTGTGAATAAACATTTCCAGATACAAAAGATTTTATTTGCACGATGCTCTTGCACAATTTTTTACATTTCAAAAAGATTATCATGACCTTTTATGATGTGCTTGTGTCTCCATATTTGTGTGTAAGCACATGTGCGACTTTTGACTTAACGAGTGTGTGGGCTCATCAGCACACACTCCTGTCAAGCATACACATGTGGAGCGCCTTTCCAGCCGTGGCTTAGATTCCAGCCATTTCCACGGCTGTGACCGATCCAAACACCAGTCAGTCAGTCACCCTGCGTGATTCACTCCTTTGTGCTGCGTGACTCAAAGCCCTCTTCCCTGCCTCCTCATGTCCTCCTCTCACTCCCACTGTCCTCCCTGGACTTAGGCTTGCCATTTGACCCTCCTCCAACTTGGACATGCTCCCCTAAATGGTCAGCTGCAGGCTCGTATACGACATTTCTGCATAGCAACAGTTTGTGGACATCCACTCTGAGGCGTACACATGCAAAAATGACAAACAGATGGCTGTGGAAGTGGAGTGATTTGCATTTTTCCAAATAAAAGGATTGGTCCCCCTTTTCTACATACTGACTCCATATACTCTCAATCAATATTGAACCAAGAGAGGCTCTAAATCAATCTGATACAGGCTCAGTGCTGTCAGCTCTGGTCAGAATCAACACGTGCAGATTGTTGCCTTTGGAAAGTGAAGAACTGACTCTTTCATGAGGTGGCAGTTGAATGAAAAAAAAAAATTCCTTCAAATTGGTCCAACAATGAATAAAACCCACAAGTTGCCTGGTCCAGCTGAAGTATCACACGACGACTGAGCCCAAGCGGGCGGATCTACTGCCGGGTGTTAAAGAGGACCAGATGATGGGGCCGAAGGTGTTTTCAGCCGTGGGGTTTCCGATATTTTCTGAGAGGATGGGAAGAGAGGAGCAGAGCTGCAGATGTTTAGTCTTGTTCTGCTACCCTGAGGGCTAATTTGCGTTGCTCTCAATCTGGATTGACGACTAACTGAAGGTGATTACGAAAGATTGACTCCACGGCTCGGAGCTTTGTCGGTTCCCTTTATTTACTGATCTCAGGGGACTTGCCACTGCGGCAGATTTGAAATGGGGTGTGAAGTGATCCCTTGGACGGAGCGGACCCAGGGTGAGATGAGGTTGAAACCAAATGACCTCAGAATCCAGAGACCGAGAGTTTAATCGGCTAGTTTCCAATGAAAAACTTTCTCTCTTGAGGACGCTGTAAAAAGCTTTCCTGTTTCTCTCCTCGTGAGCTTTGAACTTATTTTTCTCCACTTTCTCACCAGAGCTGTAGAAAATTGAATGTAAGACTATAATAAAAGCAGTCACTGAAGTCAAATGAGAGGGAAAGTCAGTCTGGCCAGTTTGCAGAGGCATGGTGTCATGTTGGCCTGGGAGCCAAACACCACAGTGCTGTTCGCACACAGGGAGGGGCGTCCAGTCTCTGTATGTCCCACAAGAACCAGAAAAGTCCCCTTGAACATTTGTAATAGCCCACTTCATACTGTATATATACAGTGTAATACCAGTAAACACCCAACAATAATATCTTGATTTTCACTTACTGTTGTTAATGAAAGGCTCAACACACCCAACCATCCAGAGTCAAGAATTACACGAGTGAACATTTGTGTTAATGGATCAGCAATTACATTTGAGAGCAATCTGCATTCAGTAAGAGCCAGACATCATTAAATACATGCTGAGGTCAAACTGCTACTATTAAGTAACTGTCGGCACAGATTCTTCTGGGCTCGGCTCGCTGAAACCCAAAGAGCCACTGATAGGAGTGACAGAGTTTCTGGCAAGAGGATATAAATAATCAATTAACAATCAAGGAATGATGCGTTTTAATGTGGGAGATGCCTGAATATTCTTCTCTGGAAACAATTCAGTATCAATGTTGCATTGGATTAAAGGAATAGTTTGACATTATGGGGAAAAAATGATGATTTGCTCTCTGGCGTAGCGTGAAAGGATGTGTTCATCCAAATATGAAAATTCAGTCAGTATCTACTCACGCCCGTGCCGATGGAAAGTCAGGTGACGTTAACACTCTTTTTAGCTCAACTGCTCAATGCTGTCTCTATATCAGAGCATTCATTTTACTCATTTATTTATCCATAAATTGGCCGAGCTATCATTAAGACCTACATGCATCACGTGCCTGTTGTTGTCACATCAATGTACTGTAAAGCTTATTCTGATATCTGAGCTTTTACAGGCTACATATTAATCTTTTGTTATTTAATTTATTTTTATTATTTTGAATCTGTTAAGGGGCAACAAAAATCGCATGGTGCCAGTACCTATTTGCCTGCTCATTTGGCTGCAGTGCCAGCCGAAACAACTGTTGTCTGAACGATTATGACTTTAATTACGGTCACTAGTGTAAATATTCACATTTGCATTATAAAGAACAATGTAGCCTCTTTGGAAGGGACTATAACTAATTGCTGTATTTACTTGTGTTTTCTTTTGGTCATTACAGACTACTTCCAATGAGAAAGGAATGATCTTGGGAAGAAAACTGTGCCCAGTCATCCAGAGTTAATCATTTGGATCAGTGAGCTTCTTTGCTTCAAGCAACATCGCCCACAATTGAGCTGGAAAACAATGGTGCACTGTGCTCTGATGCTTAAACATCTTCAGCCTGCCAAAGTCAATAAAGCTGGATTTTTTAAAAGCTAGTCGATCTGTTCCAGGCCACAATTAAAATGCAATCTAAAGATTTTATCTCCCTCTGTCCTGAAGAAGAAACACATTTGGTTTAAACCACTGGGTTTTGCTTTTCTCTTTGAAAACTGAGGACAGATGCGGAGGAGTGATAAACTACCCAAGAAGAAGTGAGGAAAGGGCATCAGGTAAGCCCAACACTACTCCACCTGGAAAACAAAACAGGTGAAAGGATGGCGAGAGATTCGCCTGTCTCCAAGAAATTCAGGCTGTATTTTCCACTAAGTCCAGCGTGGATAAACATCAGGCAAGACACAGGGTGTCTGAGAGTGAGCTGTCAGTGGGCAGTGACAGATCCAGCTCTCATCTCCACCGTCTGCACGGTCAAAAAAGGAGGGACAGGAGATTCCACAGTGCCTCCTCAAATAAGCAGCACGCGGCACGACACCTCCCTTCACAGGAAAAACGGGAAGGAAGATGAGATGGAGCGAGACAGAGACCTGCCTGTCCTTTCAGCCAGCGGAATGGGAAAGCTAAACACCTCGGCCCAAACATTCAGTGATGGATTCCACTCAAGCGTAATCAACAGCCTTTACAAAAACGGAGACCTCCCTTTTGTTTTTATGATTCATTTTTGTTCTGTGCGGTAACATAATAAAAAGTATTCACTCTGTGTTCCAACTCTTAGGATGAAGCGGCAAAATAAACCTGACCAGTCACTGGTCGTCCACATCCTCTGTTCCAGGATTACTTTGCGAAGAATTACTGGCAGCTACAGGCGTGGTTCGGGTGTGACGGCCAGCGAAAGAAGTGACTGTTCGTTTGAAAACAACAATGGCGGCCATGACGTTAGCATAGCTGCTGCTTTAGCATCAGTTATATCAGAATTGGAGAGTATATATCATTGAAGGAATAGCAAAGAAACTTCAAATTCAAATGTTTCCTATCATCAGGCCAACATTTTGATCTATCCATTAATTTAGTTTACGATGAAATACCTTCAAAAGTAATGAGCCACATCTATACTCTCTGTTTTATGCTAATTTGAGAATGTTAACGTGCTAACATGCACACTGTAAGTCGCTGAACGTGGTACATGTGCCAGCTAAACAGTAACATGTTCTGTCGCCGTGGCCGCATTTCCACGCTAGCATTAGCATTTAGCTCCAAGCTCCCCTGGGCCTAAGTGCAGCCTCACAGGGCATGGGCTGGGATAACTGGAGACTCTCAGTCTTGTTTAATTCTGCAATTCTTCCTCTTTATATGATTAAGAACACCCACGATCTCAGATGAAAGTAATGCTTGCCTTTGTGTTTCATGATATTGGAGTGTGATGCTGACACGTCACAGCTAATTAGAAGCAAAGTCACAAGAGATGGCGTAATGAATGGGGATCCCAACAGAGCGTGTTATTTTAAACCCCTGCCCTGCTGTCGGGGCCTGTTTCCTGCTGATGTACAGAGGTGGCCTCTGAGAGAAGAATTGCACCGATCTACAGTATATTATGTACAGTACACCTTCAAGTGCTTCGACAGGGAAAACAGACTCCTGAAAGGAGGCCGTAAAATGAATTTGTAGTATCGTGCTCCCCAAGGTCGAACACAGGGTTTGTTTAAACAAAAACACATTAAATAAAATATGTAAATCAAAGATTGATTTACATGAACAGAAATCTAATAATCGTCGATTTTTATCATTACAGGCCTTTTTGCCGGCAGTGAACATGTCTATAAAAGGGTAAAGGGGAAGTGATGTCGTCAGAGAGCAGCGATCCGGCAGCTGGTCTCCTGTGGAATCCTGGGCGATACTGGGGATGACGGAGACCAGCTGCTGACTCAGTGACTCATTTTTACCTCAGCAGGGAGAAGGAGGGTAGGAGAGAAGGAAATGGGAGAGCAGCAGCTCTCGCCTGGACAAAGAACAGATACAGCCAACCAAACAGTTATTAGACCTGCTATATCGGTTTGTACCTTCCTTTTCCTTTGGCACCGCACTCGGATCATGTTGCAATGCATTCACTTGGTTTATAAACAAGATATGATGGAAAAGGTCACGGTACAAATATTCATCTTTTGGTCATCGCAGTAATTAGAGGGAGAATGGAAGCAGAAAGTTGCGAGAAGCTTCGTTATTTTTGTCACTAAATGACAGTGACCCAAATATATAATGTTTCTCTTTCTTCCCTCTCGCTGTCCTTGTTTCACTCCACAAATGATGTGTGGTAGCCTGCGTTGTGTCTGAATATTGGCATTAGCAATAATTTTAGGCTCTGACAGATGAAAATGGATCAGTGGTTCTCACTCCTGGCAGTCAGGCTTTAGATTCAGGGGTGGAAAGACTATTCCAGTGAATGTTAATTACTTTAAGTAGAGAAAAGATTAACTTACATTTATTGGAATATTGTTGAAACAAAGTTTGTTGCAGCTCTTTTGCAGTTAGCTGTGAAATAAATCCTTTCAAGGGGCTTTATGTAAAAATGTGTAGAAATGTACATGTATTAATCGCTTTTTTTATCCACCATAGTAGCTAATGTTACTAAACTAAGGGCTTCCAGCACAACACAGAATTTCCACAGAGCCCCTTTAATAATAGTGAGGAATATTGTAGCTGCCAGGTTATTTTGCATGCTTTTTAACTGATTTTGAACAGTCCTGCATGTTTGAAAGCTTGCTTGTGACTAACATTACATTGCCCTAAAGCTGCACAAACCAATATTTGTATATAATGGATCATATCCACTGATGCAGTCCTAGCTATATGGAACTTTGTAGCATCTTTCAGCTCATTGTTTTGGTTTTTACGCCCTGCAGCTTTGATTTAATATCACCATTCTGATTAGGTTTCCAGTCTCCAGATGCAACAATCAGCTGTTTTAGCAGAAAAAAAACCCCCTGACAAACCAGTTAGTAACTAGCTGGTGAACACAGTGGAGCACAGTGGAGGACTCAGGATGTTTGAGGGGCAAGGGGGAAGAAAATAAAAAGGGCACCACATGTATGTGTGGTGGGCACCAGGGCGCAGAAAGTTGTTATATACTATATGTAGTGAAGAGAGGGCACTTCATCATGCTTTGTCCACTGGAAGGGCAACCTAGAGGGCACTTTATCATGTTTTATCTACCATAGCGGCATCCAAGTGGGCACTTTGCTGCGTCTTTTTTAACAAGGGGGCACCAGCGATGGAGCATTTATCAGCTAAATAGTTAAATATTTCCCTCAGGAGTTGGTAAAGACCAAAAACAAAGCTAAAAGAGAGTGAAAAATTGGACTTACAGACGCCAAGTGGACACAAACAAGACTTAGGATGAATGTTAATGTTGTTAGCTACATATGGGCTGATACTAAAAATTATAGTTGCATCTTATTGTGCGGCCCTCAAGTGGCCAAACATTAATTATTGCAGATTTAATAAGACTGTTTCTCAGTTCCAGAAAAGTCACAGATCAGAACACTGTACCAACAGGTCTCTATACATTTTGATGCTTTCAAATGTTAACTCTGCTGTGTAAGAAAGTTTTCTACTAGAATCACTCGACAGTTTAAAGCAAAGTTCAAAGAGAACAGATAGCTAAATTTGACTTCTTGTAGCCAGAAAGTGCAGGTGTTACTACAAACAATAATGATTTTTTTTTTTTCCAAAAGTTTCCTACTAAGTCATTCCATTGGACGAGCACAAACAATACCAGGAACCTGCTGGCTCACTTAAATGGAATGCAGCCATCACCGACGTTCTTAATTAAACCAACGAGTACCCTGGAAAAGTTACACAATGCAACAGCAACAAACACAATTTTAATTAACTGGCATTGTAGGCATGCCATCCCAGATTTACCTCTGCTTTCTAAGGCAACTAAGTTTCCAGTTAAGATAGTTAGCATGAAATCCACTGGTACAACAGCTTTGTTGACAGCAGCTGAACCCAATCTAGTGCATGAACTCTGGCACACCCCGAGAGCCCACACACAAACACACATTGTCAGACAAATTTAACACAGATCTCTGTCCCTTTTAAATCCGGGAAAGGAGCAAACGCTCCTGTAAACCTTCAGATTATTGGAGTATCACACAGCGTTGATAGCCGATTGTGCAATCCATTCTAATGCTGCTTGTTCCAGATGTTTTATGTAACTGCTCCAAAGTGGCAACTCCTCTCCGCAGGGAGTCTGGGAGGTGGGTGAGTGTGTGTGTGGGTGTCTTTGGAGATTATTCCAACTGATAAAGGCCCTGACTTCATGGCCCCTACGCATTTCCCAAGTGAAAAATAGTTTTTGATTAAACTCTTCCCACTGCATGTCTGCCTTAATCATCGTTAGATAATACAATGACATGTTGCTGCGGCTCATTAGCTCGTCTTCAGCTGCCACAGCGACTGTGACTCAACCTGAGCAGCAGTCAATCAGTGCATTCAGGAAGGGAAACTCTCATGACATCAGCCGTGACTGCACTGGAAAGAACCTCTTAAGATAAACAGCGTGCAGGTCTCACAGTCTCAGACAAAGACCTCCAGGAAACTAAATAAACTAGATGCGAAACGGACAAACAACAACACAGCGGATGAAAGACAGCTGCAAATTGGGAGTTGTCATTTTTTCTAAGTACATACCATTTCTGTCTGGGAGTGTGTTTTCAGGAGATTTTGGGAAGCTCTGCGATGCCACGGTAGCCTTGCCCTTATAAGGTGGCCGATGTCCTCGCTCGTACTGTGCCCCGCTGAGAGGGACAGCCACTGTTGAAGTCTCAGAAACAGCAGACTTCAATTACATAACAGACTTGGCAGTGACGAAGTATGTATGCTAAAGGCTAAAACCTTGAGCTGCACAGGATTTGTCAACGGAGGTGGCTGGAATGTCTGGTATGACTGGTGGTACCACCAGCACACAAATCAGAACAATCTGTTGTTTGTTAATCCAGAAAAGAACAAAATGCTCCTTTTGTTGCCCAGTGTGAATTATGAAGGTTGTGTAACCAAATCAAACAAAAAGACAAACAGAAAAATGAACATGCCAGATGTGACGACGATACCAATAGTCAGTCTGTAAAGACGTGGCGTCTGCAGTCGTCAGTGGATTGACTTCTCAAAAATACGACAAATCAAACTTTTCCATTCTGCCTGTAATGTCTGAAGAGGCCCTTTAGGCCTTCATTATCTGATTTTCTTTTACCGAAATCGCCATGAGTCAGAGGATTTCAAAAATAAACGGCCGGTTTTCATTATGTTTATATATAATTTGGTGCTCGTCAATCCTTTGTGCCTGATTGGTGCACTCCTCGGAACAACATATCCGTAATGACAGAGCGATTCCTCATTTTATGATAAGTGATGTAAAAACAACACTGACGTTGATTCCAAAAATGAGAGATTATGACACTGTTACTTTCGTCTCTTGTAAATTTTATTGTTCAGCACCAGACACAAGAATGTGTGATTTTGTTGCTATAAAATTACATTTCTTATCACACATCTGCATCTAGTTAGCTGTATGAATCCACAGCCAAATAGAGTAATACAGATGCCTTTTAACAGTGCTGAAAGGCCTTGGGAGTCCGTGTTGAAAGGCATGAGTAAACATGGTTGCTAAGCAATTAAGGAAAATGCTGCAGCTGCTTCCAGCTATTCAGGTATCTATGTACACTTTATAAATAAAGAGTCACATCAGATTCAATTTGTTAACCTCATACAATGGCCTACAGTCTCGGATTACCAACAAAATCTTGCTTTTATAGTTCATCAGAAAAGAAACTAAACATCCAAGTTACAAGAAAAGGCTATTTTATGAAGACCGCCAGTGGAAAGGGCAGTAAGTGACACAACACAAAAAATCCACCGCAGAACAAACTTAAGCCTGTCCAACAATGACTGGACATGAGATAAGAACTACATTAAACTCCAGAGAAGTAATGGAAAGTCAACCTTCCTGCTCAGGATGCAGTGTTTCACAACAGCATGTTTCAGTAAAAACATGTTCCATCTTTTTATTGGACAAGTCACAGTGCTGGAATTTGCCGCAGGAAGTGCAAATGTTTGATGAAAGGAAGAGTGTGGCCGGCCATTTGTCATTACTTTATCGATTACTGGAAGTGCCTGTCTTCAAGTCCAGTAACTTTAACTAAAACCACTGCGTGAGGGATCACTAAAAGTTCAGAGTGTTCTTCTACAGAACAGGAATATTATTGTTGCATGGTTGAATGAACAGTCAAGAGTTTGATGAAAAGCTTGAAAAAAAAATTGAATTTGCATGCTAGATATGACAACTGAACAACAGATGTTCCTCCATCAATTTATATGCAACACTGTTAATAGGAAACCGCTATTTGGTTGGGTAACCCCTAACCCAGTACCAGGAAAAAAGAAAATTTATCAGATTTCCCTCTTAAAGTCGTTATAATTAATATTTTAATATTGCAAAATGCAAAATTAAGTACATTTTAGTGTATTTTAGCTCATTGTTTTGGATTTGGTTCACTCTCACAGCTCTCATTAGCATTGTTTCCAGCAAAAAAACTCTGTTTAGCATGTTTTTCAGCATGCTAATGTCAAAGGGCAGAAATGACTGTTTTGAAGTATTTTATATTGTTGCATGCTGTGTTTTTTATTTGCACGGGTTTGTTTTTATTGCATGGTTTTATTGTTACAAATTGGTTTGTCTGCATTTGTCACTGCTTGATGTCTGCACTCCCCTTTAACTCACTAGATTGCTTGATAACCTGCACCTGGAGACCTGCTTGATTTTGTAACAGGCACTGGCAACCACCAGTTGGGTTTCTGAGAATGGCACGAGGGACCAATGGCGTGGTTTGACTGGTGGGACCTACCACCTGGCCAAAAGGTTAAAGATGAGGAGACTGCCACAGAACGGCAGAGGGAAAAGAGAAGAAAAAGAGGGAAAAGAGGAAAAAGAAGGCAGAGGCTTGGAGAGACAAAGAGACCTGCAGAACCATCACAGTGGTGTACCAAGTGTGGAGTTTGCATTGAATATACTTTAATGCAAACTCAAATGTATTTGTCCTCTTACAGAAAGAACTCCATTTAAAAAAACAATCTATTTTCTGTGAGTATAGTCAATGTTTGTCAAAATCAAACAATGAGCAGCCATACTAAACTCTGTACTTTTTATGCATGGGTAATTTACCTTATAGGTAATAACATAATATTCTGTTGGTACTCTTCATCTTCATTAGGGATAATGGGCTCAGAACCGAGTTCAAATCAGCCTTCACTTGTTACAAATATGGTTTGACATACAGTTTATTTAGCAGGTTTGTACACTGGAATCAATTTAGTGTAAATTGCCCGTTCATGCTGTTAAAGTAAAGCTCTCAATGTGGGACGTGACTTTGTGCATTCAGTCTGGAGAGGTAACTGCTGAGCTAGGTGCAGCAAAATGTTACACCAAGTCCAGGCAGCAAATTTCATGTTGAAGAAAGAGGCTTTATTTTCCTCTCCAGCTGTGGCTGTTCTTGTTGGCAGCGCGTTTTCTTCTTGAGAAGAATCCTGGCCGCGATCTAAACGGTCCCTCCAGCTGAAGTTTGAACCCCGGGCCGTGATAAATGAGCGAGAAGTGCTGTAATTCACTGCTACTCTCTGGTGGGTCCTTAAAGGCTGGTGGTACTATTTTCACCCAGACGATTTGCCTGGTAGATGATGTTGTCTCAAAGTGTTCCTAACATTGAGTTCGGCAAATGATGATCAAATGAAAAAATCATTTAAAAAATTAAAGTTAAATCCAAAAAAATATAAAGTTAGAGGCTGAAAACACTGACAGGTTGCTGTTTGTGCATCAGTTGACGGTCCGCACATAAACTCTGGAAAGTCAGACAGTTGACTCAAAGCCCAGTGAGAAACCTGACATGATATATACAGTGTTAAAGCTGTCTTGTTTAAATTATATAAAGCTGGATTAAAACACAGCAGCCGTGTTTATGTGAAGCTTCTCTCCATCCATAGCTGTGGTTAGCCACAACATTCCTGCCACAGATAGCGTTTGACTCATACCTGCTTATATGAACAAGCCGCAGGAGCAGACAGACACCCAAATAATTATTCCATTTGTCCAGATGACTATACCATTCAGCCACCCAAGAAATGGCGCAAAGTTGAAAACTGCTTATATTTAACTGAGGGAAAGTCAGAATTCTTAATCCCAATGAATAACTCAAAGGCTGATGAACTCTTAGTAAGAGTTGCAGCACTGATTCGTCACAGCGAGGATCAGAATACAATGCCTTTGTCCCACATGGAAGTTTTGCTTGGTTTTACGACGGATTTATGGAAATGAGAATTCTATAATTATAGCTCCATAAAGGGAGCATTTGGGGAAAAATAAATCCTGGTGGTGTGATACGCCTTGACTTTAAAGATGGTGCGGCTTTTAATTCCTGGTGTGTGGCATGCTAATAAATGTCAAAGAGGATATGCTATCTGAGAGCCAATATGCTATTTGTGGGCAAATTAAACTGATTATCAAATTATTTCACACTACTTATGTGTATGAAAACATTCCTTCTCCTTTCGTTTTCTAAAAATAAAGTTAAGTACTAAGAGAAGTCCAGACTGAATGAGTGACTACCTGATATGACGATAAGGCTGCACAGGAAAACTCCCTTGTTTGATTATTCGGTACTCCCTAAATAATGGACACTAGTTTACAGTGAGCAGTAAACTCAGATATCTGACACATCATTATCACTTTGTGTCATCACTGACACAACTGTGTGTCAAAAACGGTCTATTTTCTTATCTATAAAATGTGGCAGAAAGCCCAACTGAGTCCAAGAAAGTAGTAACTGAGCCCTACCTGAATTCAACAGGCACATGTTTTTACTGCACGTCTGAACCGACTCGACCGCAAAAAAAATGTGAACATCCTTGTGGCACTATATGAAAAGTCAGTATAATTAATTATTTGGGCACCATGGATATCTCTACCGGATTTAAATGACAATCCATCCAATAGTTTCTGGGACATTTCAGTCTGGAACAAAGTGAAATGGCCAACTGACCAACAGGCCAACATTTCCATCCCTTAAGTTGCCAAAAGCTTGCTTCTATGCTTTGATACAGCTCAGCTTTGCATGAGTCATTTGTCCCTTTGAGAGCAGCATTCACCTTCACAGCTGAAGTCTTTTCCTTTTTTTCACAGAACACAGGTTGTTCTGAATATCACACAAATGAGGTAATGACCTAATACTTTTCAAGCTATTTAACAACCTGGAAAACCTATTGAAGAAGGTGAATCAGTATCTGTGATTAGTATCAAAATTCAGCTTGTGGTCCTGTGGGGATCAGGTCCTCTGCTACTGAATAGACTGTTATTTCAAGAGGTATTACAGACTTTGTTTTGGCTTTGAAAGGTCAATATGTCATGCGGAGTATTGAGTAACACGTGCCACTGTGACATTTTTATTTCTGTAATACAACACTTTTATTTTATGTGCAAAAAATATTTTCCAGGAAAATCACCATGACTTACAAATTCAGAATTGAATAGAGCGTTTTCATTTCTTCCTTTCACTCACGTCCTTCACATGAGGGCAGAGACAAGATTCATTACTGCAGCCTTGCGACCACATGCGCCGATTTTATGTGTGATGAATGTGGATATTTGAATTAAATACACTCCTTCTCGCAGACACGCAGTGTTGTGCTTGTGTCGCTAGGCAATATAAAGATATTACAGTGGTCCCTTAATAACTGCTGTTATACAGGTCTGCTTTTCATCATTTTGATCTGACGTCTTGGAGTTTGTCATTTTTTTACTAATGGCAGTTAAAACATCTTCTCTCACAGAGGCCTGAAGCATTTAAGGGCGATTGCACTTTAACATACAGAGAGCAAAGCTATCATAAAAAATATAATATCTGGAAATAGATGTTATATCACATATATAAAAATACATATAGAAGCATATGGCATCTTTAACACGTTCTTGGTTAGCTTAGCTTCACACAAGGACCAGAGGGGAGAACAACAAGCCTAGATCTGTCCAAGGGTAACACCACTAAAAATGGCTAATGACTACATCATCTCATTTGTTTAATGGGGACAAAAAACAGTGTAAAATTGGGGGTTTCAATTCAACACAGAAGAAAATTCATGTACGAGTGAAAGTGTTATAGGTATTTATTGTTTCCTGCCATTGCTCTTTTAATAATGCAGCCATCACTAGTCACTCTTTACCAGTTCAAAATAATTAAAATACCCCAAGTCCATAGTAATTCTTTGGTAAGAGTTGCTCAGGACATCTAATTAGACCAATTTCAGAAGCCGTTCTGTGAGTGAGTCCTCTGTCTTGAGAAGTGAAATGTGTGCCAGGAGCATTTACATGATACAACAGAGTATAATTTCATGGGGAAAAGCCATGGAAAGTCTCCTTATTAAGCAGGATAATTGAGCTTCTGTGGTCGTCTCATATTTGCTTCCCCCTGTTGTGTCTGTTTACAATGAGGCCTTCTTAGTAGACAGCGAATAATGTGGGTGTTGATGAGTGGAACATTTTATCAAATTGTGGTGTGTTTATGACTGTCCTCTCTTCCTCTTATTGTTCATATAATGAATGTAGTCATCCTCTGAGGGAAAAAGGCCAGACCGCGGGGCCTGCTCATGCACATACTCAAACCCCTCTGGCTCCACTCATGTAACACTCGGGCCTATCAAATGTCCTGAACAATTTGAGGTTTTAATTAATAAACATTACATAATGATGACGAAGAGCGATATCTATCTGTTACAGTGCCAAAATGCTATCTGTCAGATGTTTTCTACTTCTCTTTCAGGAGCACACACAAATAAGTTTGTCAAAAAATAACCAAAAACTTTACAATTCATTTGGTATTTATTTCATGTGTTAAAGCAGCTGTAACCTTTTTATTGGCTACTTGGGTGCAACTTTTCAAAAAGCTTAACATCACAACCACATATTATGGCATTGTAAGGCTAACTTGTCTGCAAACAGTTGACTGTTTACATCCAGCAGATTTGGAGCAACATCCCTCCTACGCACAGGGAAAGGAAGAGGTGAGGGGTATTCAGTCGGTTGGACCACTAGATACTTCTAAATCCTACACACTGGTCCAATATTTGCATTTCTTCTAGCTTTGTTTCGGCCTTCAAGGACTCCTGTCTTCTTTGGCTGCTTGATGCATTTGCCAATTTCACAATTTGTGCTGGGCAGCACAAATTGTTTTTCATTTTTCATCTGCTGCAGCTGCAAACAGGGTTATGATCAGATCAGATCAGATCAGGATCAAGATGCTGAAATACAAAATACAAATACTCCACAGGGCTGACGGAAACAGAAGAATCAGGTGTTAATATGTGTATTCGTCACTTTGAGCATCACCTTTCACATTAGCCCTATTTGTGACCTTAGCACACCCTGCTGATCAGTCAAACTGTGTACTTTGCCCCCAATCTTAAAAGTAAAAACATGACCCTTATCCCACAGTGGACTGTGTCTTCAAAGGTATTTTTATGATCTCATATAAGTCTATTCTCTGCCTGGAATGATAAAATATTTTAACAGGGGGAAACCAATGTTTAAATCTAATATTTCCACAGACTGCGGTCTGCTCTTCTTCGCTCGAACATACATTTACTGCGGTTGTGTGTGGCGCTGTGGAAATATTGTATTTAAACTTTGGTTTCATGTAAGAAAGTAAGTACGTAAGTACCTGCTGCTACACCAACTTCCAACACAAGTTGCTCTGCATCAAGTCCATTTTATTATGTATTGTTGGTGTGTAATAGTACTTGTGAATTATCTTAAAATGTGTGAATTTATCTCAGACATCCCTAATGGACCTCCCTGATAGTTGAGCTAAAAGTGTTTCTGCTAGACATAAAACCAAAAAGGCAGCATGTCCTGTGAGAATGGGCTGATCAAAAAAGCATGTGTTGTTTTTTTAAGTGAGGAATGGAATAACCGATAAGGAGCCATCACTCTGTGATCTGAACCTGTACATGTATTAAATGTTTTTCCCTTGTGTCTCATGTGATGTTATTGAGACTACAGATGCAGAACAATCCACAGCCTTCACTGTTCTGGTTGCGGTGCACATGTAATCCACATGTGGTGTCTTTTATCAAGATCCTGTTATACCGAGGAAACCACAGAATGAAAAAAGCAGCAGGCCTGCATTGAACGAGGCTGAATGGGGACTTGATGCAAACTCACAAACAGCCACTGTGAAGCAATCTTTGAGCCTCAGACATGACGTGTCGGAGACAACCTGGCCGCTTAGCAGGCTTCAAATGTTTATTAATGAGCTCCTCAGACTCACCACAGTTATGTTGCTGGATGCTCATAAAGACATGATCTAATTCTGTAACCTTCTCGAGTCGTCAGATTACAGCTTTTGCTCTTCGCTGTGCAGCCTGCGGATCACTTTGTAATGTCATCTAAGATGGTTCTGTCACAGATGTTCATCGTCATGATAGGTCGAGAGGATTTGGGAGCGAGTCAGCGGTCGCATTCGCGGAGTTTCTTGAGCGTGCTGAGGAAGTTGTGTCGGAAATATTATCATGAGGCCAAAAGCAAGTCAAAATCATTAACGGTCCGATACCCGGCATTTGTGGTGCAGATATCTCTTTCTCTGTGTCTCGAGAGTGAGATCAACACAAAGGCAGCGAAGCTATCGAAGCACTAAGTGATTCAGCAGAAGGAAATTGGTTGTCTAATGTCTACAGAGAGGTTTGCACGGAGGTATGCTCGCAAGTTTTCCATGATTGCATGTTCAAATCACAATAAATATCCCTCTCTGCTGAGCTATACCGAGCCCGAGGTTGAATGTTCTGTTGCCCTGCCAGCTGCAATTGCAATTTAGAGAGCCTGGTGAGGTGCTAACAGTGTAAAATACCTGCAGTGGTGCTCACCGCTCGCACCACTTGAGGCTCCGATCTGGGTCGTCTGGCTGCAGAGCTGAGAGATTCAATATGTATCATAGCTGATCATATAGGAGCTACGCTAGGTGTTAAGCCTTCATAGAAAGCGTGTGCATCTCCTTGACACACATGCCCTCCACATTAGTGTTCACAATATATCCAGTCTGCAGGAAAGTTCACGTTTCCTAGAATCTACAGTGAAGGGAACTTTTTGGCCTCTTGGAGAAAATAGGTGAATTCTTCTTGAGTTTACATTTCTATTTATTGCCCCTGCTGTCTGCGAAGATTTTCCTCACCATATAAGAACTGTGTCATAAACTCAGCCGTACGGTAAATGATATCATCGGAATAAAGACAGAAACGAGGTATAAAACCGGCTCGTAGCAGTCCTGAAATTCTTCTTGCTGTAGATAATTTGCAGCGCAGACAGACACCATATGGGATTGTATTTGTGGGGCTCTAATCCCAACACAGCAACAGCAGAAAAAAAACGTGACGGTATATTCTTGCTGTTTCATGTTCTGAATCTGTGTTTAACACGGATATCTGAAAAAATAATCTTTGCCTCAATTTTAAAAATTGTGCTCTGAAGACCCTTGAGGTCGACACACAGCCACAGAAAAGAGCTCGATGCAGGAGGCTGCTCTCAGCGTGTTAATCCCACAACTTTCCACAAGGTTTTTTTCTGCCTGGTTGAGTAGACTTTTGGCTGTTAGGTCCCCTATTACTGTAGAGGTATAGGCACAATCAGCTTTTCCATGTGGTGGACATTCCAGCCCACATCTGGTTTCAATATAGCCACATGTCCAGCTGTTTCAGACCTATAGGCTACCAGTCTTTTCCCCAGTCAGTCAAGCTATAAATGCGAGTGGCACCAAGACTGTACAAATCCATGCAGTGCTGTGTTGTCATTGAGAATAGTGTTGAAAAAAGCAATGAAAAACGATAAAAAAACGATATTTTATTGCAAGCACGAGATTAATGCTTAAAGATTTACACATCTTAACCTGCAAGGTTGAAATATGATTCAAGACAGCAGCAAGTAAAGGATTTATTTAAAGGTATTATTGATGACACTAAATATGGCATTCCATCCCCCCACTTCTAATGCTAGCTAGCCAACCTTAATGGTGTAAACGCTTAACATTTTTTTCCTACAAACCGGCAACTACCAAAACTGTTGAGCGCTGATGAAACACGTGATACCAACAGCGTCTTACTATTGGTTGACAAACCTTGGTAGAACCTGGAACAGACATATATTTCATAAATTCTGAAACAGACATTAGCAAAACAATCATTTTGGACCCAACAAACATTTTAAAATGATTATTTCCTAGTCATAATAATGTTTAACAATGTATTCTACACCTTTCTACCAGCTCTGCAGATGTATTATTTTTTTAGAAATGGACTGTCTACATAAAAATGTTATCAATATGACCTTTAAAGGTGCAATGTGTAAGAATTTTGGTTGAAAACATTCAACTTCATTAAAATGATCAACAAAATGCAGAGTATTGTGTTGCAATGTTAAGCATGCTCACCAGCTAGCCCCAGCCCATTCTGGGTTCAAAGGTCCTGTGCTGGCGGTGTAAACAACACCGACACTTCCTCGCTGCTCTGAGCTCCGAGCCCACCCTCTGGTGATATGCTGCCCTCTATTTGTTTGGAGCATGAATTCAAAAGGTGTCCATTTCTTACATATTGCACCTTTAATTGCAGTTTTTCACACATTTCATGACACCATAATCACATTTAATATTAGAGCGCCCAGAGGGTTCTCACTGGCTTGTAGATGAAAAAAGAAGTTCTCTGTGGAAGGAAGTGAGCGCGCATCTTAGTGAGACATCTGCTTCTGACGTACATTTTAAATCAAAAGAAAACAAGCATGCCTTTGCTGGTCTCGCCACGGCCACCTGATGAGCCTCACATCCCCTCAATGTGTTATTTCCTTCATCTCTTCCACACGTGCACTGTAACCGCACGGGACAGTGTTGTGAGAAGCTGATAAAATCTGCATCAGATATCAGCAGCTACCGCCTGGCCTCAGTCCAGAGCTAAGCTAGATGGAGACGAGACAAGAATGTATACAGTGAATGCTCCTGGCGGACCACAGGGGAATATTTTCATGCCTTAATGTAGACAAGATGTCTTATAGATCTATATAGACCCCCAGCAGATTCATTCAAAGTCTCTCTTAACTCAAAAATGTGTTTGGCTTATTGTTCCTGCACTTCATTTGGATGTTTGACCTCACTGTGCAGAATGATGTATGTGCAGAGTTTTACACCAGGAGCCTGTTTTCACATTCATCTGCTGAAGGGGGAAAGTTTCTCTGTGCTCACACTAGCTCTGTTTGGGACTAACTTGTCAACCGCGTGGGAGACAGTCCCGGAAGGTTCCCATAGAAAAGCTCTGGGAAGGTTTCTGCTCTTTATGAGGTGTGGAAGTTAACCACATTCACAACATTCGCCAAACCAACTAGTTAGTCATCATTCCTGAAGCCTCTTTTGTAAAACCTAAAAACACTATTCTAACAAGCCATAAATCTAGCTCAAAGTTGCCTTTTGTGGGTTTTGACGGATTGAAAAACCTACCATAAATGGTGGTTTCTCACTAACCAGCGAGTTCCAGTGCGTGGTTTCCGTTCTCTGGCCTCTGGAGGCAGTGATGAGACTGGCTCGGTGCACCACAATGAGGTGAAGAAGATGCAGCACTAAAACCCAATGATGACACTGTCCCAAATGGGGCTATGCTCACCTTAACTCTTAGACTGGACTGTACATGCATCATTTTGTGACTTAACAACCAGTTTGGAAGACAGTCATGGTACAGACATGTATTTGATGACTAGCTTTGTTGCACAGGCCCTTGATATAAGGACTTTATTTGGCTCAAAGTACATATTTGTCACAAATAACTTATAATCCAACACACAGAACCAAAAAATCCCATGAAATATCTAAATTAATGTGATACAATTGGTCACCAACAATGACTTAAGGGGTTCGGTGCTTTTTGTTGTTCTTTATTAAACAAACGTCACAACCTCGTATAGATATCAGGTGTTACAGTTAAAAGATTTGAAGATAAATAAATGAAAATAAAATAGTTTTTTGTGTAGTTCACTTGTTCTTTCTTTTCCACTGCATTTCATCCCTTTCTTTCTCTCCCTCTCTTTATGTCTCATGTGCCATCTTACTTTCCTCTTTCCTGTCATGTTTCCCTTCTTCCTACCGCGTATACTCTCAGTGCTCAAGGTGATGTGGTGACAGTGTCTGCAAACTAATAATTTAAAAAAGTGGGTGGGACTTGTCTTATTATCATGGCTGCGACGCCCAAGGTTTCAATCCATGTGTACGTCACAATCATGAAGACAAGTGAACAAACCACAGAGTTCCTAGTTCCTAGCACTCTGGTGGTCACCTTTTAACTCAGCTTTTGGTCTCCTCCACCAACTCCTGACAGAAAAATACAGCTGTCAAACTGCTCAATACTCCACTATGTTCATCTGCGAGTCTCTAACTTTTTCTGTCTTGATGCTATGCAGGCAGTGTAACTGATTCGATTAGAACTTTTTTCAGAAAAACAGCCACTTGCTGCCGCCTGAAAAAACACTGAGAGCTGTGAACCAAAACCGTAGATTTGTGGCCAGAAAACAAAAATATTCATAGATTCTGGAGAAAGACTTAACATAATTTTTAAGAATTTTTAATATGTAATCAAACTTTCTGTGGAAAAAAACATGATCATAGAGTATTTATAAAACATGTCTGGAAGGAATCTTTCATAGTTTACTCGCAGTGTGTGTGTGTTTCTCAGCAGGTCTGACTGTGGAATTTGATCATTTTATGATTCATTTTTCGAGATTTCTAAAGAATGAAGCTTCTTTCAGATACTTCATGAATGGATTTGGTGTAACACACCAGACCAGTGCGCCAGAGTCTTGTTTCAGTCTCTCATCACCAACCTTCTGGCAGAACCCCAGAGGAACACCTCTAATGATTGTTCACACACTGAACATGCCAGCTGTTTGCTGAAGACAAACACCGTAATCACAAACGCTATTTTAAGCACCAAACCATAACACCATAACACCATAACACAGTTCATCTAAAAATAAAAATAAATGACTCATTTGCCTCTTTTATCCTCCATTTCACTTACTTGGCTGGCTGGTTAATGTATACCTTCTTGTAATGAGTCCATTAGCACCTTTATCTTTGCACAGGCTGTCAAGCAGCTATTCCCTCCCCTCATCAGCCCAAAATAGCCCTTTGCCATCAACTCGCCATCACCGACTTGAGAGGCCATGTGGTGATAGAGTCTGGACTCGTCTGACCCTGGTTCTCATCTGGACTTTGGAACTTAGTCAAGCTGCCCTGGAGGGGAACTGGTCAGACTGGAAAGAACCTTTCCTGGGGTGCCGCGGAGGGACTGCAGCCAATTGTTCTGTAGCTGTTTATTTGTCTTTTCCCAAGCAATCCTTTACACATTCCTCCACTTTTCCCATGTTTGTTGCATTTATGATAAGACTAATTATTAGATTTTCCTGCCTACTGGACAAACGGCTGCTTTTAATGATATGGTGGTCAAACTGAATCACACAAGTCTCAGTGCAGGGGCTCCAGTCCTGATTTACAGTAGTAGGCAAGCTATGCAAGTATACATCCAACTGCTAAAGTCAATACTGCCTTGATCTGCATCCAGCACAGCCTCCCCAATGCTAAGCTGTTTTACAGATGAGCAGCACAATGCTATTTCTTAGCAGATAAATTTACCCCCTGAAGCAGTGTCAGCATTTTTAAGGTGACAGCTGATGCTCACAGGTCAAGTTCTCTTGTGTGTTTAAAAAGTCCTGTTCAATCAAAGGGGCCAGTCTCCTCTCTGATCCCTCAGGCCAGAAGCATGCCGCAGCTTCCACTGGTCAGTGCAGATGGTGGGGAGTCACGCCATGGAATCTGTTGTTTTTCATCCAAGAGGAAACACACTTTCAGCTAAAAGTCAATCGGATTAAAAAAGAAAAATGTTGCATTGGCCACTACATCTCTTCTATGTCCAAACTTGAGCTTGTATGATTGTCAGGTGGACAATAGATTTACATTTTCCACTCAGGAAAGGCCTTTCAAAATAAAACACAACTATGAGGAACTGTAAAACTGTTGCTGTGTCAGCAGTTTAAAAGCTGAATTCCAGATAAAGAGCGCTCCCATAGGGGAGGGAATTTCCATCTTGAAAACTACTTGTTTTTGACTCCTCGAATTGCTTGTAAATCTAGGAAGATGTACAGCATCGATGTTTTTCGCTCCTCTAGGTTACTGCAGTGCACAGATACAAACTGCTTCCATACATCGTGAGCTTACATAACAGAGTGAGAAGTGTAAATGATAGAAAAGCTATACATAAGGTGGTGCTTGGCAATAATGGCGGAAAATGACTGAGTGTGGTTAACACTTCCATATGCCATGACCAGAATATTTACTAAATTATAGGTTTACCAGCATTCTTTCAATTCATGCCCCAGACATGCCATCCAGGCTCTCATCATGTAGCTTAACAAGTTGGCATGATGATTTTTTTCAAGTGTGTCACTCCAAAATACTGTCATAAGTACTTTCTACAGCTCAATTTGTGTGCATTTCTCAAGTATCTGTGACGTCAAGGAGAGGAGCAAAGACACAACCTTCTTTTGATCCAACACGCAACCATACAATGTGTTGGTCCATCTCTATAGATTCATTTTTAAATGAGGCTAACTCATTTCCTAAATCAGCTGGGCACTGTAGTTTTTAGCTAAAGTTACTTGAACAGAAGCAAATAGTAATCGTACTTTTTCATACTATATTCAGCTGTGGATTAGCATACAGTTGCTGGACTAGTGAGTGTTCATGACTTCAGGGTGGTGTATTTGGGATTGGCTTAAAATAGTTATAAACTACAATGCCCATGTTCATTGTACTGAACCGGACAACACAGTTGCCAGAATAAATGCTGGTGAGTAAAAGTATTGTTAAAAGTATGTGAGTTTAATTTTCAATTTTTGTCTTGTTACAATGCTGTGCTTATGGTCTGGTTAGGTTTAGGCACAAAGACAACTTGGTTAGGGTTAGGAAAACATCATACTTTGGCTAAAAATGGGTTAGGGTTAAGGTTAGGGACATTTCCCAGTTGCTTGCTGCAACAAAACCGGCTGACTTTAAGGAGTGGTCAGGACAATTCGAGCTATTTGTGGCAACAAAAAATGGCCAAAACACTTAAGCCAAAACATGATCTTCTCCTAACCTTCACCAACTGGTTTTTCTGTCTAAACCAAACCAGACATAAGAAAAGCGTTGTCCCAACAAAAACTGAAAATTGAACCTAAAGAAACATAAAGTTGCAACATAACAAAAAATAAAGTTTCAACTAATACATTACGTGGTTTGCAGAAATGTATTAGGTTGGGACTGGAACATGTGCTGGAACTGGAACGATGTGACTCACTGATTTTTTTTGGCTACACAGACAATATATGTTTGTAGGATTAAGTTAGTGTTGGTTTTGGTCTTTTCATTGGATTTTTTAACAATAAGAAAAATACTTAATATCTCTAGCCACGTGCTTCAAACAAAGAGCTCCTCTGAGGCTGAAGTCAACAATCTGTCCCATCTTTTCTGTCAGCACAATATAGTGTTTCGAGAACTGTTTGTAATCCATCATTTTGTGATTGCTATCCTGAGTGGCACTTAAGCAGGAGCTTGTCCAGCTATCATTTACCGTCATCAAAACTGGAATGTCCATAACTTCAATAATTCCTACTTTGGAAAATTTAAGGACTAGAAGCCACATAAAATCACATCCCCATATTTCTGCAGTTGCATAAAAATATCACTCACTCCTGACCACAATCCCTAGATGGGCTTAAAACAATATTATGATGGAAACTGAGCAATACTGCCCCGTCTAAATGTGAGACTTCAAAGCTATGCATTTTAAGATGACATTTTCCAGTTACACTCACTCGAGGGTCTTTTTAGTCACAGATTACAACACGACTCAATTTCTTTGCACATAGCCTTACGTTTCAAACCACTTTCAGCAGTTGTGTTGATACTATTTTATTTTGGCAGATATCTAAATCAGTTTTTTTGTCAAATTAAACTCATCTGGATAGTAAACAAATGAAAGCATCACACATCTGTTGGATGTGTTGTCTATATTAAAAGAAACCTAGTCAGACAGTGGAGTAAGGCCAGGTTAAAAGAGCACTTCCTGTCTGAGAGGTAATACCAACAGATGTTGCAGTGATTCATGTGTTGATCAGGGATGTGAGGACTTTTATTTGTCCTTTTCTAACTGTCTGCATTCTCCTGCCGGATAGCTGACATTCCTGACTGCCTCTTAGACCCAGGATCAGTCAGACATGATCTGCACACACAGGACACACACGCCATCTCTATCCCTTAGGAATACTGAATGGCTATTTGTGTTAAGCTCCCTTTTATTTCATGGTTATGGAGGTTTCCTCTCTCCTGACCTTCTCAACAATGCAATACCTTGCTTGGAAATTAAAGCCAAAAGAGCATTAGATAGTTCTGTTGCACCTGACTGCCACTAGAGAACTTTTATAGACGGTTATATTTGAGGTATACTTAAATGTTTGAGAGTAAAACCTCTCTCATAAACTGGAAAGCTGGATTGTTCTTTAACGTACTCCAAGGAGTATTTTATAATAAATATAGCAACTTCTTCACAAACCATATCAATTTCAGGCCTATACCAACAACTGTTCATCCCCACTTCCCGTTTAAGCCCTGCCTGTTCCAAGCACGTATATGGATACAGATCATTTAAGTGGTCGAACAGATACAGATATACAGTAGATCATTGTGTACTAAGCTCATGCCTAGTGTGCTAGGCAGAACAAGACCTTTATTACAGGAGGCAGTGGTGCTCATACTGCCTTTGTCCACAGGGAGCGCCAGAAACAACAACAAGAAATCAAGTTTGTTGCTGTTTTAATGTTGCAGAATTTTGTAAATCCTCCTTATTTATGCAGATGACACAATCTTGTATGCACGTGGCTCTCCTCCAGTTCAAGCTGCTGTATGTCTGGATTACAGTCCGCTTTTCTGTTTCATTTTTGCATTTTTGCAACCTCAAACTTGTACTGAATGGTAAGACAAATTGAGTTTTATTCTCAAGATGAAAGTTAACGATGATGTTTTTGTGTGTCTGTCAGTACAGGTAAGATTAGACAAACACATACAGTAATCTTGCGATCGAGGTATCACAATGGCCTGAACACACAGAAATATAAGAAGCAAAACCTTTGCTAAATACACTCAAAGCCTGGGATTTGTATGCAAACCTTCAGTCTACACGGTGGCCCGCACTGGGAGACCTCACCTCTTATCTACTACGCCCATCAGACATCCAGTCAAGTCAAGCATGCACTTTGCTACAACACAGCCTGAGACAGACTGCACGCCATATGACCAGTCAACAAAGGAGTGAGACAGATAAGTGTACCTTTACACAAATTCCCTTTTGCAATCATTCTGACAGCATTACACAGAGGTGACTCAGTGAAAGTTTGCTACAAAGGACGTGTTGGAGCCAAGTCTGCGAGACTACTCAGTGAGTGACTCAGCCCACAGCTGCTCAAATCAATCTTCACCCTCCGATCCAAGCTTGTCAAGTTTAAAACAAAAACAATTACCAAATAATAATGTATCTTGTAATAATGCACATATTATATATTTATTTCTTATCATAAATGTTCAATATAGTGTCTAGTGTCTATAAACTGTCACTACACTCAGGCAGGCATAACAGGCAGGTGTAGCCTCCTGACAGACATGGTGTATTTGATGGGACCTTTCATTCAAAAGGTCAAACTTTACTGACTAGTTAAACCTAACAGTTCGAACAACAGGTTAACGTTTTACAACCAGACTACAGAGCAGTTTTTTTCCTCGGGCTGTGAGTTTGTCCACACTTCACCATAAAAAATAGTTTCTTTTCATGACTTATTATTCATCTATTTATATAATTGCTGTTTTGTAAGTTGCATGAAAGGACTAAAACATGCATTATGTTGTACAGCCCTGTGTTGCAGAATGATAAATAACTGAACCTTGCACCTTGTACTTCGGACTGGCTGTTATGAATCCTCACCTACCACACAACTGTGGCCCCACAACTCAGAAAAACCCCAGCAGACACATATATAACACACAGACACACACACACTCCTTGAGGCTGTGGCTGTTTGTGTTGCTGGTTTGTACAGTAGCAGCGATCCGGTGCAGACAACAGAAGCTGCGGCGCTGGCTGCGAGACATGAGAGCCCCTCAGGAGGAAAAAAGGGATTCTAATAAATCCTTCAGCCGGGGGAGACGGAGCTCTATAAAAACTGCCCTCCATTAAAACCACTCAGCTGTCATGGCTCGTCTCTTCACTCGAAACTGAGAGTGATTTCAGTGTCGACCTCTTCACTGCTGGCAAAAGTGAGCAGGTAATTAAAGTTGCTGTTTGTTTAGGCACTACAACGCACAGTTTTGGCAAAGAGGACAGTTATATAACTCCATATGATAACATCTGGGAAGTTTTGTTGTCATATGCAGTAAAGCATTTGCATGTAAAATGAATGAGAGACATGCACATATGTAAAATTAAACTATTTAGCTGTGCTAGCAGTATAGCTGTTTCAATGGCAATGTGCTGCTCAAAAACTACTCACTACTATGTATTCAATTATGATTTATGAACATTTCCACTGTTTATCATAATTACTATAATTATATCTGACCTGTTTGATTAAAGGACACCAATTATGCTTTTTATTTTCCCTTCCTTCAGTGTTTTATAAAACACTGCTCCCGAAACATCTCGTCAGTAGTCCCGCCTTCAATGCTGTGACTTTGTGACAACACTATATCACCATGTCACACCTTTGCATAATCCATGCCTCGCAGCTAGTTTGGCACGTAAGAATTGATTTAGCGCAGCTGCTCTGTTGTTGTTAGCGATGCTGGGTCAGGCGTGAATGAACTGACCAATCAGAAGAGACTGGGTTTTTGGGAGGCAGACCTTAAAGAGACATAGAGAAACAGAGTGTTTCAGACAGAGGAGGCAATATACAGGCCTGTACCCTTGATTTTCTTTTCTTTTTTCCAAAAGAACATTTTCTTTGATTTTTTTTGTTTTTGTTATTTTTTATTAAACTGGTAATCCAGCCCAGAAAGTTTCCTGTCCATCCAATGCGTTGAAGTGTTCCAGCTGTGAGTTACATAACATTGTCTATTGGTAAAATAAACGTGACTTTTGCTACCTCCAGAACCAGGCGAGCCTGAAACAGCTTCAACCACAAACTATTCATCAACTTGCGTGTTAAAGTGCAACAACAAGTCTAACCCTGCATAAAGAACGGATGAATTTCATCCACTGATCACATTTCAATGGATTTATTTCCCTGAGATTTTTTTTTTGCCATTATAAAGGCTGCTGTGGCCGACGGGCATTCACTCTCTTTGTCTTTTGTACAACAAACAGAGTCGTGAGGGCAGATTAAGATGTGAGTGATATAATCTTTGTTTAGAAAAAGCAACGAGTGGAACATGTACACACCATTAAGTAGTTATCTTCCAACTTGTCTTGAGGCTGCTGACAAGGCTTACATAATCCTTTTGTTGTCTCAAACACTCGGGGCCTGCTTTTTGTTTCAGGCACCAGGATTTAGAGCTTTAGCTGTTTTGGGTGTTCCAACACTTCAAATGTCAATGTCACATTTTGAAAGTGCTAAGATCAAATTCCTACATCACAACCATTATTCCACCATAGGAAAATGTCCTCTTCCTCTCTTCTCTCTGGCGCTGTTTCCTGAGAATACAAACCTGCTCTTGTGTTGATTGTCATCTCTTTTTGTCCTGTCTCCATTTTCTGAATTGCTGTGTTAGTAGTTATCACATAATGCCACCATGACCTTCAGTGGCAGGAGAGTGACCACATGGCCCTGTCCAAAGTCTGGTCTTAGTTTCCATTTATTTTGGACACAGTTGTTTCCGTGGTAACCCATTAATTCATCAGTTTCACATTCCCCAGTGGCACTGAAATGGTCAGATTCAATTAGAGGCTTTCTGGGATACATCGGCGGAGACAGCAAGCTTTAGTAAAATATTATGAAAAGCTGTAATGAGATTACCGGGATTAATGGGAACTAATTGGACTCTGTTGTCATTGTTTGGATTAGGGGTTAATTCGTCAAGATACGCTGACTTCTTGACGTGTGCTTAACTTGGTCAGTGGGCTTATGTGTCAGAACCCAGACGTGAGAATGGAGGCTTTATGAGCAGGGTTGGGAGGGTTCCTTTTAAAATGTATTTTGATACAATTATTAATTACCTGTTAAAATATGTTATTAGTAACCTGATCCAAGTTTCACAATATTTGAGTAATGTTACTTTTGGATTACCTTAATACCAGACAAATGCAAATACAGACAAGATCATTTAAATATCAATAAGATTACTTTATGTAATCTTAATACACAATTGTGTATGGTTTTGTATGGTTTTACTCAAGATTTGTGTGAGTGCATGTGTGTGTGTGGTTACAAACTAGTATATCATTCTTTATTTTAAAATTGTAATCCTGTTAGTAATCCCCTTTTTTTACTGAACAAATCTGTAATCTAATTACATCTCATTCTCTGGAAATTTGGCAAAATACAGTTAGCTTTTTTTGTATCCTAGTTACGTAATTTTGTAATCCGACTACGAGACTTCACCGATCAATAAACTGTAGCTGCCCTTAGCTAGTTAGCTCAGTTAGCCGTGCAGCTAGCGGTCCGGACCGCGTGCTAGGGGACCAGGGGATTGTTAGTGTTTACACCTCTAGCATAGGAGCTTTAGACCTGGACGGGCTGTGGCTATTTGGTTAGCATGCTAACTTTAGTAGATATCTCTGCAACACAATACATATCATCAAACTGTCGAAACTGCTATTCATTCATATTCTGTTGATAATTTTAGTTAATTTTTGAATGTTTTCAATTAGAATTCTTTAATTTCCAGAGCCAGTTTTGCAAAACAAATAATACACTGTAACCCAAAGTACTTAGACACGTTTCATGATCGAAAAAGGAGCACGTAGAACGAAAATACTTGTATTACCTTCCCACTTTGGAAATGCCCTGTTGAACTGACTGAAAATTATATCACTCATGTTATTTTTATCCATAGGTACTGAAGAATTGGAAGCTAATTCGTGAAAAGTGAATAACACGGGGCTTTTGGATTCTTCTGCAGGGCATCCGAGCTCTACCAGCAGCTTTTCTTGGCTGAGTTTCTCCCTCCTGATGGGGTCTGGAAAGCATATATGCATGCGAGGGGCTCCAGTGGATGCTGCTGCTTCATTGCTGCGGCGCACAGGCAGCGCACCCCTGTATTATGCCTCCCAATGGGAGCACCACCGGAAAGTGTCAGTCACAAGACTTTTGGCATGTGCAACGTGAGGGAAGCAAAACACTTAGCTTCTGTTTCTTCACTTTCCCTGACACAGCACATTGCCGAGGGCACATGGCCACTGCACAGGACCTCCGGTGGGGTGGAACACACGATGCAGGGGGCAGGGAAATGGTAGCTGGACTTGGAGAAACTGCTCTGTGTCACGTCATATTGAGAGTCTCATCTATCAGCAGCCTACATTTCTTCTCAGCAAATACTCTCACAACATACTCACAACATTGGCACCATTGAATGTCAAGTAAAGTGCTTCCTTGAGCCGCACAGAGCTTGGTACCGCATACCTCCGGAGCGGTGATGTTGATTCTGGTGCATAGTGTGGAAAACCTCTGAGCCTTTTGATGTGAATATCAAAATTAAACAGACATTTCAGAGGAAATATTCCCTAATATAAGTGACACAGGGGTTGAGATGTTTCCTGGCGCACTTCTGGTCCAATCAGTGCTGTCGGAGTAAAGTTGTCAGGGGAAAAAAGAGGGCTTCAGTGCAGGAGTGCAGTGTGGGGCAATCTCTGACTGATCCACCAGTTTGTCTTCATCAGTATGTAGAGGAGTTCGATGAAAGAGGGTTTGACCTCTCTGCTGATTTGGAACATGACTTTTCCTCTTCCATCCAAGATCATCTGTTGAATAAATCTCACTTTTTGGACAAGATTTGGGTCCATGAAGCTGCACCAAGGACCTGCGCTATGGTTTAGAATAAAGCTCTGTCAGAGAAGGCCTTTACTGAGACAGAAAACATTATATATTCGCTAGCAGTGATCTGGCATGAGCTATAAACCAAAAAGGTACAGTAAATCAAACTGTAGCTAGTCTAATAAGCCCAAATAATCATGTGGAATAAGCCTTTAAAACCAGCATGATGTCAGGGGGCAAATGCAGGAATGTGTCCCAGCATGTGTTTTTGTTTAGTGGCTCTGTTACCTTTCATAAAGGAAGACAGGGATTACACTGATTCCTGTTCTGCTCCACAAATTCATCCGATGTCAGCCTGAATCAAGATGTAATGGAATAAATGCACATGCAACTCGTGTTTGTTTTGTTCAAGCAGCTGAAGCTCCCGATCGGAAAAAGTTGCATGCAGCTGTCAGGTGAGCGGTCGTAGTGTTTCAACATGTGCAAAACAAATCACACAGCTACATATTCAAGATTCAAAAACTTTATTGTCAATTAATGCAAGCAAAAGGAGAAATCTGTCTTTTGCTGGTGCATGGCTCATACAATGTAAAGATGCATACAGTAAATATAAAGAGGCAACACAGTAAAATTTCATGCAGTAAAACAAGTAAAATGCTGTCACGAACAGGAGAAAGACTCTGCAGTGGGGATAAATTATTTTTTTAAAGCAGCACTTCCATGTCAGGGGTGGGATGTGCCTAAGAGGATTTTGTGGACCCGTCTGTTTATTGCTTTTGCATCATGTTCTGAGAGCTAGGTCTGTGTAAACCCTGTGACTTAAGTTCCCTGGCTGACTCTGGAGAGTTGGGCTTTATTTCTCACATGCAAGTGACCAAACCAGGACACAGTAATGAAGGTTAATGCACTTTCAATCAGGGCTGTGTAGAAACTGCTCACTATCTCATTCTTGATATTGAACGGAGCAGAAAAAGTCGCCGCTGGGCCTTTTTTATCTCGGTATCTAACATTGCTGGCAAGTCTTCAGAGAGTATTTAATTGCCTGTGTGACTGCAGTGCTCGAAGTTGAGATCTTTAATCAACTGCCATAAGGAAAAATAATTGTGTGATCATTTTCCAGGGTTTCTGCAGGCCCTTAATGATTTTCTTACAATTTTGACAGGTCTTAAAAATTGATTGGATTACGAAATTAACATTACTTTAATACAGTCACACTAACTTCAGTCTCAATGTGTTTTTTCAAGCAATCTGTTTTGATCACCCTGAAACAAAACTGTAAAACAAAACCAACATGGAACAAATTACCACAAATCTATTGGAGCACACCCTGCTTGTGTGTTGCAATGAAGTGTGGGATCAAATCTTATCAAAAGAAGACATATGGATGTAATATGTTACTGTTACTTCATCTTATATGGGTAAGTGCACCTTCTAAAAGAAAATGTTCAAATGGGGGTATAGAAGCATTGAGGCCGCATCGGAAATGAGTGAAGTCAGTGTAAAAAGCCACCAGCAAAAGCCTCCGATAACCCAATATTGTCTTGTATTTACATCTGGAGCATCACCAAAGTCTGGCCCCAGCTCAACCCAACTCTGCACTAACAACCTTAAATCCTGCAACTCTGTTAAGCGACCTGGAGGCAGGGAGTTACGGTTAGGGTTTTTGTTTGTGCCAGTATGGATGGGAAATAGGTCTTGAATTAATAATGGTCTTAAAGGTGCAGTATGTAAAAATTGGCCACCTGTGGATTTCATATTCAAAACAAAGAGGGGGCAGCACGTCACTGGAGTAACTGCTAACTGCTGTTAACTGCAGCCTAGTTAGCTCAGTTAACACCCCTAGCACAGGAGCCTTGGACCACCAGGGCTAGCTGGTTAGCATGCTAACTTCAGTAGGTATCTCTGCAACACAATACAGACAGTAGACGTCTTTGACACGACATCAAGACTAGTATGAACATATATTTTTTTATGTTTTAAAGTAAAATTCTTACATTTTGCACTTTTAAAAAGGTCTTAAAAAGTCTTAAACTGACATTGTTGAAAACTTTAAAAACCCTGATGTCTACTTTTAGCTTAAAAACAATTGTAATGCTTACAAACTGTACAGAAGCAATGACTTTAAAGCTCTCCTTTTTTATGGTATAATATCTACAGTAATCTTGTTCAGCTGCAACATCACTGCAGTGATAACATTTTTCCTTATTTGGTCAATAAGCCCCCCATCTTTTTTGTGGGGAAAGCCTTTTTGTGCCTACACATCCAGACGGACGCCCACCCCTCACCTCACTACAAAACAGCCACACAAAAACATGAAGTCTCCATTTGGTCCCCAGAGACATAGCTTGAGCATGCCTCAGCTTTACCGTAAATGCTCGGACATGACAGCAAGAGTTATAGCTCCACCAGTGGAGGGAACCTCCGATTTTGCGGGGCTATGGAAAGTTCTGAACAAATGGGAAGGGGGGAAAGGGGTTCCCGGTACTCTTAAAGGGAGATGACGCGATATATCATCCACCTTTTCTTGGAAATCAACTTTTTTTCTGTGAGAGAGGGAAGAAGCCCCCAAATTCCTCAGATTCTTGCTTTTTCGAGTAACTCTAGTAGGGTGTTCAGCATGTTCTCCTATTTTCTTCTCTTTTTATAGCACACATTGGTGTCACGTCTGTTTCCAAACCTCCCCCCTCTCACCCAAAACAATTATGATCCAAATGCTGGAGAAATCACTGGAAGGTATTTATTGACTGATTATCTGGTAAATTTAGCACACATGTGGCAAACACATGGAGTCAGAACTTATCACCTCCTAACTCTGACTCATTCTGCAAATGTTTGTTTTTTTATTAATCACCTTAAAAATAAATGCTTTGTAGTTGTGATACGCAGTGTCTTAAAATAAAAATATCCCTAAAGTATTGGTGCTGACGTGTCTAAACTGACCTGTACCAATAAAAGTGAAAGAATATCTTTTATTTGCATAAAAAAAACATATTAAGCTGTGTTATTTAGTAAATGACGTAAATCATTTATAGCTGACAGCAGTCCAGTGAACATCTGCCTGTTCTGGCGTGTCCCACATTACGAATGACTGGAAGTGATGCACACGCCCTCTGAGACTTGCAACAACTGCTGGACTTTGGAATTAATATGTTTTCACAACATGCTTGTTGCCAAGATTGCAGCCAGTGCACGAGTCATCAACAACTAATACCCACAATTCGACTCACAATGTACTTTTATGGACGTGGCGTTCAGAACATCGGTCCGATGAGACGCTTCGTCGGGAAAAGTAATACAAACTCCCGTCACAGGTAGCACCTGTCGTCTGTGTCGGGAACCTCTGAAAATATTTACCCTGCTAAATGGATTTATTGCATGCCAGGATTTCAAATAAAACCATGATAAATATTTTGGCAGCACTGGCCACTATGGCACTGAAGGAAATCTCTTCAACGACCTCAAAGAAATCTCATTTTTATATTCTCCGGATGTGTCTGAAACTTTGTTTAAAGTGCACGTGAAGATGTACGACCTGCTACACCTTATTTTTCATTTTAACTTGACTGATTACCCAATAGTCACGCTCAGCTCTGTATTTATGGCACTGCTGTATTTTAAACACCGTGCGTTGGTTCACTGCTGTTGAACCACAAGAAAAATAATCAGACGTGGTCTGTTTTAGTGCCCTCCAGAGCAACCAAGACAGCACGAGGCTGAGCTCGTGCCCCGGCCTGCTGCTGAACAGGACTCATGCTTGGTTGAGTTATTGTAGGTGAGCTGTTCAGCAGTTGTACCTGGCATTACAGTAAATCTTCCACATATTGACTTGGGCTTTCATAACAATGCTGTAATGTTGGATGTAACAATGTGAGAGGTGTAAGGCCGGTCATTTAAAGCATTTATTTAATCCGTCTGGCTCAGCAGTCAGTGTGATGTGCTGCAAAGTATTTCTCTCTCATCACGTTTTTACAGTAAAACAAGTTAAATCACACCAGTCTTTCAGTCCCAAACTATAATTACTGAAAGTATACCTCTCAGAGAGCTGTAATAACTCATCTTAATGTATATGTTACGCCTGTGGATGAGAACCTTCAGCTCTCAACGACCCCCTGCAGCTGCAGCTGCAGGAAGAACACTCAGGGAGGTGCACTGATAGATTTTCAAGATGTCGGGACTACAAACGGTAGTCAGCACTCCCTGAAAGTACTCTCCAAGCTGTTTGAGGCCCTCGCAGGCCGAATGGTAACAGATTCAATTGGGTGAAAAAAAGCCAAGACAATATCTGTGTTTGGGTACATTCTTAGGCAGCATTCCCAGACACCGACAGCGGCTTCAGTGGGGCTCCGAGGCTGTGCTGGCTTTGCCAAGTTTATTCAGAATACAGGGACAACTGAAGGATTGTCCAAGTAGGTGATTGATGCAAAGGATGAGTGGTAAATGGAGTAGATGAGAGAAGATAAGGACATTTTTTTGATGAAGAAATCATGTCATGCACACCGCCGATGAAGGTGCTGAGAGTAATCCACGTGTGTGTATGATGCCAAATGGCAGAAGAAAGCTTTTTGACTTAAAATCGCTGTCTTTTGATTCCTTTCCTGTGAGACTTGGCAGATAATCTTGCCGCTGACTGGAAGAAGCAGCACAAGCGGCAGTAAATAAAAAAGGTCTTTATCAAGCACAAAGAAGATAATAAAAGTAAGCGCTGCCATTAATTCGCTTCTTCATTGTGACCTTGACAGACTCTGTTGATTAGTTTCCAGGAGAAGAGCGGTGGAATGGCTTTAGATGGTACGCTATCCAGAACGCAGTGGACACTTACTCTACACAGCCAACTGTTTTGAATCAGCGGTAGATACTACATGGTACATTTACAGACCTTAAAAAGGTAAAGTCAATTAGGAAAAAACCTCCAGGGAAAAAAGGGGAGTGCATGCAATCAATATTCACATGTGAATGTATGGACAGGGATGTGTAAACAAATAAGAAAGGTTTGCATTATGTCTACATATGAGGGAATACATATATTTCCAGAGGGTCTTAAAGTTGTACACATCAGGTCAGGAGAGACGAACTTGATCATGTGCCGTCTGAACTGGGAATTCCAGGGCAACTCGTGCAGAAGTGTATAACCTATAGCTTAAGGCAAACCTGTGCAATAAAGCTACTGGAAAACATTAGCATCCCACCTGGTTCTTCTCAGCAAAAACATCTGCAAGAATGTAAAGAATCCCAAAGATAGGGCTGCTTTTACCCCGATTTTGCGTCGTAAAAAAGATTTTAATCAGTAGCTAGGATACACACACAGTGTTTACCTGCAGCGTGACTCATGCAGAGCACCCCCAGAAATTGGCAGGCATTAGTTTTATTTATTCAGGTCAAAAATGAGAGTGAGTATGCTTTCAAGTTGTACTGTTTCACTTGCTTCTTTTCAGTTATCTCCAAAGTAGGTCAGACATGTGCCGTGGATCAAAGGAACATGAGTGACACATTTACTTGCAGAGGTCCCCCAGTGAGCTGAGGTGGGGAGTAGAGTCATGTCCCGAACCTGCCCCTCATCTCTGATCTTCTCACGGAAATGACAAAGAATGTTCGTCTGATATATAAAAAGTGATGTTTTCAGCTTAATTTTCACACCCTGTTATCTCCGAGCACACGTGAGCAAGTCAGGGATGAAAAGTGCAAGTAGTGCCCAGGAATGTATATACAGATACTCCACATACCATAAAGTTGTATATTTCTTTCCCACAGAAGAAAAAGTATGCCAAAACAGAGATAAATTAAAAGCTGCACTGATTGATATGTTTGTATTAACAATAACAAAATACCTACATGTAGGCTAAAGTGAAAGAGGTGGTTTGCGATGATGACCTCCCTGCAGTTTCCCTCAGCTCTACACTTTGGTTTTACGGCCTGCAAATGTTACTGTTTTGATTCATTCCCACCACTTTCAGCACCATTTCTAGCAACATGATCGTACTGTCTGAATAATGTGCCCTTTAAATAGCAGGAATAATACTGCGCCTTTGACTTTAGACCAGATTTTTGTTGGACTCTGACTCGGTCGCTTCAAGATAGCGATGCGCCATCAGTTCGCCTGACCAGGCCCCATTTTAAGACCTGTAGGGCCAGGGGCGCACAGGTAGGCACAAGTACATTTGCTGATGACACACAGTGGGCGCTGAGCGTGAAAAACCAGTAATGACACCTTGCGCACCGCTTTGCTGCACCCATCCAATGGAAATTATATAGATGTCGACATACTTTGAAGTAAAACTACTAATACTTTGAGATTTAATATACACATTTTCATTATATTTTACCCTATTTTGTTTTGAAAACTTTGGGATCTTCACTCCACTACAATTTAAAAAGTTTGCCTGCACTGCATGACTTTGTACTGACACCATTTTTTCCATGGCATTGAAGAAGACTATATCTTGTTTATGATTATGCTATGTCTATTTCTCTTTTGCATATTAGCAGTGGGTCAAGGGGTCACTCGGTTTAGTCTGTGTAAGCTCAGTGCTCCTGTAAAGAGCCAAACAAAAAGCATTGGAGGTGTTTAAAGTTACAGCGTGGCAGTACTGAGCAGCACAGCTCCCTGTGGGCTTGTATCTAACTCCATTAAGTTATTTTGACAGAATCAGACCATGTGCATCATCGCAGACCTATGATGTCATGGGAAAGATGCAAAGTGGCATACTGTATTCACTGAGCCCTTTAAATGGCTGTTTAGTGTCTGAGTAGGTGGAAGTTTGGCTTTACCTGGCTGCCATTGCTGAAGGTTGTTTCACTATGAGTTTAATATCCTTCAGGGCCGGCACGGCGAGAGCACACTTCCTAAAGTCGGTGTGGAATTTTAATAGAAGGCCAAGAAAAGCAGGGTCGCGTAGCAAACTGGGCTTTAAGTGTGTGTGTGGGAGGATGAAATAGTGCCATTAATTTTTAGTTTGTTCTCCACAGCCCAATGCACAATATCATCAGTGAGCTATTTTCTTTATAAAGCTACTATTTCCTACTGAGGAATTGTGGGAGAGACGGGCTCCAGTGGTGCTCTGTTAGAAGGGTTTGCCTGGGATCTCTTCTCTCTAACATCACCACAGTGTCAACGAACCCATTTCCATGGTAGGCGGGTTTGGATTACACTAAACTCAGCTGAAATCCTCTCTCAGTCCTCCCAAAACAAGAATAAAAAGTAACCATAATTTTTAGTGAAATCTTGTGTTTTGCAATATAACATGTCCTCCAAAGAGCTGATGATTGATGATTCCAGCTGAAAGAATCTCAGCAGCCAAACTTGCACAAACTGTACTGAGCTCAAGTAGGGGACATGACGACTTACAATTCAATGTTTCCATTTTTGCATCAGAATATTTAACGTTTGACACTGAATTAAATGTAACATCACCAGCTGCTTGTGATTGTTCGCATCTCTCCCTGATGAAAGACGAAGCAAGCCCTTGAAATCTTTCCAAGAGAAAACCGTGAGCTTCTTGACTTGTTCTTTTGCATATTGCACTTTTTATGACCAGATATCTTTTTATTTTTTAAATTTTTATTAGCGGTTTCAAAAAGCCTATATGTATGTAAGCTAAAGAGAAAATGACCCTTCTTCTCTCTTGATTTATTACCTCAGTGAACAGTTTCTTGATGAGTTTAAAGTCTTCTTCAATACAGCACGATGTACATGTTGTATATTATGTTCCCATTTAGCGTAAAAAAGACAATAAAGCAGGGTATGCTTTAGGGCGTGGCTAATTTAGGATTAACAAATCGCTTCCGTGACCCAGCTCCACCGTCTTGTGCAAATGTGGTCACTTCTGTCTCAAATAACTGGGATGGCTGTTGTGCCAAACTCTAAAAAGGTAGCCCACAAACCAAGGCTGACATCCCGGTGGGTTTACACTTGGAGGAGACCAAAGCAGAGCTTAAAGGACAGTACATATTGTACTTTTTGCATTTGTCAGGTGCTCAGACACACAATTCCAAATGATATTATGGCTAAAGTTAGCCTAATACCTATGCTGGATGGGTATTTTATTAAAAAAAATTTGATGTTGTACTTTATGAGCTGGTAAAAACCCTTTAAGTCTTCTGAAATAATCTCAGACAACACAGCTGCTGCAAGTTTTCGCTCTATTTTTACATTCCTCCATTTTCAGCACTCTAATATTAGCTGTCTGACCTGTGTTGTCTTACAATGGACCTTGAAAATTAGGTCAGAAGAGTGTTTGTTGAATCATTTTCATACACTTTCCAAAAAGCCATTATCCACTTGTGTGGTCATCAGGAGCTCCAGTGTCACGAGCCTCGGTTCTTTCACAAACACAACACTCTTGTGCCTCTTTCAAAAGGCCTTTAACATTCCTGCGTACAGTTTTCTTCCTACAGCTGAGTGGCGTGTGGTCTGTCAGCTCATTAGTCAAAGGTGTGCATTAAGCGGGAGGAAAGCCACAGAAGAGCAGTGAGTGTTTACCGCCATCATTCCCTCTCTCAACCTAAAGCCCTCCGTGCTTGTACAACTGGCATGCGAGGAGCGCCACGGATGACTTGGTGTCGGTCAGTAAACAGTGAATGAAGGCCAGCTTTCAGAGCGTCTGTCCAACATAATCAGACCCTGACATCACTTGCCGGAATCAAGTGGACTCACTGCAACCGATTAATCATTTTCTTCCACGGATACATCCAAGGATGAGCTCGCTTAATGCCAACACAAGAAGATCTAATCCTCGTCTGGTTCTTTACAGTGGCGGTGTTTGGCACAACAGACTCCCTGAAACTTCAATCCAATTCATTTTTGCATATGCAGCTAAACGTAAACATCAAACATGATTGATTGATGGATAAGTGCTAAACATTGGAAAACAAAATTGTATTTTACAGACAGAGCAGGTTCTCGTAATGCTGTTTCACAGAACATCATTTTCATCAAGTTGCCGTATGCCAGCTCCAAAGCCACCGGTAATATCCATATTTCCCTCTTTTATCCCGCGGAGGCCAAGCATGGATTACGATCAATGATTTACAGCAGCCAATGGGTCCAAGTCATTTTAGTGTTCTGGCATGTGTCGCAGACAAAACAGCTGAATGCATAAAAAAATTAGTTTAGCTCTGGCAACATACTACTGCCCCCAATTCCTTTCTTAAACGACATCTTTTGATTCCCAGATTTCCTTGGATGAACAAACAGCCTCTCGAGATAAGATGATTGGTTACTGTTACTAAAATATGCAGCATACAAAGTTCAATGTAAACCTGTTCAGACAGGATTCAATGGATGCTGGAAGACTAATTGCTCCTGAATTAAAAACATGACCAGTGGTCAATAATCAGTTTGCTGCAGACCACACTTTCTAATAGTTCGTCACTGACTCACATTGTTCTCTGTGTGACTAGTACCCATATGGGCCTCTTACTCACTTTCAAGCCGATAAAACATGATTTGCACACGCTTGCTCCCTCGGGGCATGTTTTGTGACAGATAAAGTGAAGAACGATGCGTTCAAGCAAGGCCAAATAAAAGTTGTTATTACACGCAAGTCATTCAAACACACCTTTCTTTGTAAATGCTATACTGCTGAAACTACAGCTGCAGGGGACAGTGGAATGTCTCCAGATTAAAGGGGGCACTGACTTGAAATGTTTGATTGCTTAGTCACCGCAAATGATAGTAAATTTCAGGAGAAAGTCTTAACCTGTGGGGGCAATTCTCTGCGTCATACCTTACCTGATATTATTCCCATAAACTGCCCATCCTCTAATGTTGGTCCAGCTCCAGGGTGCTGTTCCCATGCAGTCGTAAACACAGAAGTGATGCAGCTGTATGGATGGAAAAAACCCACAGCGATTGGCTTGAAGTTTTCAATAGACCAACAAACAGCACAGATATATCATTTAGACTTTTGGATTGTCTCTCATGTAGCTGGTTTAACCAGCTGAAGCCTGAGGCAAAGTAAAGTAGCAACTGTGAATACAGTGCAGTAATACCATTTAATGCCATTAGTCATCACTTCACAAATGTATTGTATATATAAGGGTGTAGCTCTCACTTTTGTTTGTAAGATTGTCTGTGCTGCCATGGAGTTCTTCCTTCATTGATATTCTGACAGCCTGCGTCAATCCTTTGGATTTGTTCGACTGTTTTGACTGCATAGCTACACGTTGCCAGTTTTAAGCCTCTTGACTACTCTTTTCATAACAGAAACAGTGCCAGAGTACGCTCAAGATCATCCCAAGATATGGTGCTTGGAGTAAATACAGTTTGTAATTATGGTTTGTAATAAGCTACTTTCACAGTCGATCTATCGTGCATATGGTGCTTAAAGAACTACTCCTTTAAGCACAGTCTATGCAAGCTCCATGTACATGACCTCTTTGTTTTATAGGCAGCACTATGATATTTGTCTGAAGGCCATGGTAGCTATTGTTACTCATGCAAACCCTATTAGAAATCTTTGGACGGACTGGTACTGGGTTTTAAATCATAAAAGTAAAAGCTTTTGTGAACTGGCTTGCTTATAATGTCATGTTATACCATGCTGCAAAACAAAGTTGCCAAACAGAAATACATTTTTGTGGTTGTTAGAAATTATTATATTCTGGGGAAATACTTATCCAGTAAGGTACACAAACTGTGGTAAATATTTCCTGTTAGTATCAGGTGTTTTATCTAGACCTCACGCAGAAAACAGCAAAAACATTTTGCAATTACTGTAAACATAAATGAACTTTCCACTCAACATAAGCTCCCCCAGTTGGAAATAAACCCTAACACACTCTGAGTAAACACCATCTATCTATGAGCTGTCTCTGCTGTACTTTTGGCACACTTTAGCGGGTTGGCAAGTCTCCTCACCTTCAACTTCCCAACACTGTCCTGTCAGTCACACCTCCCACGCTCACGGTCACGCCCACAAGGATGTGTCCAGTCACACCTGCCTATGATATCTCCAAAATACGTTCCCGTGAAACCAGAGGCTCTTATCCCACCTTCATTCCATTTCACAGCCTTGAAGCCATTTTCCATTCGAATGACAGTTTGACCACTGAAGCAACGCTGCCTTATCACTTCCTGACGGCTTAGGTTTCATTGAGGGGAAAACTACATGTTGTAAATCCTGTATGTCACTGACATCGTAAACTAAATCCAAGTTCATGTTGGATGATTAGACTGGCTGAAGAGCAGGTATCCAGGTGTTGTGTTTCATCACAATCAGAGGTCCATATATCAAACCTATTTTTAGACAGTCCTCCAAATTCAGAGCGTAAGTCATCACAACATGTAGGCGTCCATGTTTTTCCGGAGGGCTTTCATCTCCGTCACACACTCACTCTCCTTCCTCAACTTTCCTCTGTATTTACAAGTGTGCATGCTGGCCTGATTAACAGAGTTAGAAAACCCTGAATTTCAGTGGAAAAAGCCAAATGTTTCTTCCGTCAGAGGTGATTTAAAACAAGTCGTTCATGAGGATTCTGTCTCTTTGGCGGTGGGAAAGAAGAGCGAGAGAAAAAGGGCTCATAAGTTAAATTCTCTGCCATAAACCTCAAACTTCATCGGCATGCTGGTGTTGTGATTTGGAAGGAATCTGTGCAGTTCGTACGAATTTCAAACTGCTATTAAATACACTGGTATTGATCAAATGCTTTGGAGTACTACCTTTTTTCCAGATAGTTTACAGTTCTTGAGTATTTCCATTTTCTCCCACTTTATACTCCTACTTCACTACATTTCAGAGAAACATATTGTATGTTATAAAGATTAAACTAGTGTTTCCAAATCGTTTTAGCTTGTGTCCCCTTACAAAAATAAGTCAGTAGGGTAATCTTGTTTTATATGTTGTTAGCAGTTACATCAAAAACCTCAAAACTTTTCAGAGGGTTTAATTCAATTAAACGTTTGAGGCCCAAACTTATCCAATATTTAATTTAAAAAGTCTTAAGTTTTATGTGGCCCTTTGGAGGGGGCCAGACTTCTAACTTTATATAGTTCTTAAAAATAAGTCCAACATGACCAGCTACAACCAGTAAAATGGTGCAAACAGATTGATGCATCAACAATATTATAATGTTATATATAATAATAAATCAGGCACAGGAGCCATTACTTCCATTTCGTTTTACAGAAAATACTTCTGAATGCAGGATTTCTATTTTCAAATAAAGGATTATACTTCTACCACCACTGGAAATGGCATTTATTAACATATTCGATTATTTATTAAGCTATTTATCCATTTCTTTATTTAAGTTATATTTGGGCAGTTTTAGTCCTTCATAGCCCCGAAGAAAAAATCTCTCTAAGCCAATAAAATATGGCAGAATTTCAATCAACTCTACAAACCATTTAAACAAAACCAAATCATTTCTCAGAAAGGCACCTTGTTCGTGTTTTTTCTTATTCTTACATTAACATATATGGATTTAAGCTGTGTGCTACGCATGCCAGTTAATTCCCTTATTTTTCACAATATAGATATATTTTCTGTTTCAAACTCAAAACTCTTTAATCTATCTTATCGAAGTCGGCCTTTGGAACTTTAGCACTTACAATACTGACATAACAAATGTATTTTATATATTAGTATTTTGATTTAATTCATACCTTTCAAGCTTAAAAACATGCCACTTTTGAACACTTTATAGGCATAAATGTACCCAAAGAGAAGCATCAGACCCTCTTCACACTTCCATTCATTACTCAATGAGTCCCCTGGCGGCCAGACTCGGAACTGCAACATGTCACACAGTATAACCAATATACAAGCTTCTGTATGTCATAAATATGAGATGAAATGAATACACGAGTCTGGGTTATGGAATATAATTGAATATTTTATGTGACTTTTAAATCTACTCATAACTGGTTTTGTGTTACCAGTCTACTGGATTAATTGGTCGTGTACTGTTTTAAATAAATCTTTATATTTTCAGAAAACGCCAGTTCAATGAAATTAAGACCATTTGGCGAATAATTGAACTTTTATTTGACCGGAAACGACCAAGTCTTGGCTCGGGTGCGTGGATGAAATATTTGTCCGGTGATGGAAACTCAGCTCAGGAATGCATTTTTCCCTCCTCTGTGTGTGCGTCGCGGATATTACTGTGACTGGCTGTGAGGTAAGAAAACAAGTCCGTCCCCCATCTGCTGCTGCCACCCCATTGGTCCGGAGGAGATCTCAGGAATGTCCTTAAACTGTTTAAATAGCACTTGTATCGGTAGGATAAGTCAGTAGAATAAGTCCAAGCACCGGAATAAAGACCGGAGAGGAGCGCAAAGAGACTTTAACTGTCTGCTTTACACTAACGCGCTTCTAAGAAGAGAAACGGGATACATAATCGGAGGAGAGAGGACTTTTTTCTTCTTTTTTAAAATCTATTTTCAGAGGGAATTTTCATTTCAAAGGTTTGTGGACTGATTTGTGTTATTATACATTATTTATAAACGACGTACTGTAGCCTGGATGTGTCCCATAACTTTGTGTTTGTTGTTCTTGGTTCAAATAGGGATCACTTGAGATTTCAAGATGATGCTGTGTGGCATCTTTTTGCTGTTGATGCTTTGGAGTTGTGAAGGCGCAAGACTGGCAGGTAAGAGTTTGTAAACAGTGTTTTAAGCCGCAAAAAAATTGAGTGTTAACATATATAAATGAATAATTCAAGTTATAGTGTTCTTATTTGTCTCTAGCCTGTAATATTTGAAGAATATTCTATAAAAACAGGTATATTCTTATGATATTTTGCTGCTACAGTCCTAGTGAATGTGTACTTTATCTAATTTAGGCTGTCTTTGTGTTTTCACACACACTCTCATTATGGGAGACAAAAACTGAACAATGCTCCTCTTTTCTTTGACCACAGAGAGTCGAGATGATAACAGTGTGTATGACTTATTTGACCTCGCCCGGGTGAGCAAGAGAAACAACGGAGTGAGTTTGGTCAGAGGTGCAGATCCCTACAGCCCTGCATACAAGGTCCTGAATGCAGACCTGATCCCCCCAGTCCCCGACAGCGCCCTCAGGGACCTCCTCGACTCCATCCAGGCTGAGAGGGGCTTCCTCCTCCTCGTCAACCTGAAGCAGTTCAGGAAAACCCGGGGCAGCCTTTTGACCATCGAGAAGACAGACGGATCAGGACCCATTTTCGAAATCATCTCCAACGGGAAGGCGAACACTCTGGATGTGGTCTACTCCACCATGGACAAGCAGCACGTCGTGTGCATCGAGGAGGCAGATTTGGCCACGGGACACTGGAAGAACATCACACTGTTCGTTCAGGACGACCGGGTGCAGCTTTTTGTCGGCTGTGAGGAGATCAATGTGTCGGAGATGGACTTTCCCATCCAAAAAGTGCTGTCCCAGGAGGTGGCTGACATCGCCAGGCTCAGGATTGGAAAGGGAGCTGTGACAGACAAATTCCATGTAAGCTCAAATCTAATGATGAAAAATTATATTTAATGGAAGAAAATTAAGATTAAATACATTAAAGTGTGTCCTAACTTGAATTTATTGTGTCTCAGGGAGTGCTTCAGAATGTGCGCTTTGTCTTCGGGACCACTCTTGATGCCATACTGAGAAATAAGGGATGCCAGAGTGGAGGTAAGTCTGGAAACATTTAAGATATATCATTTGCCTTTAAATGAGTGGATCCTGTGTTTAAATATACAAATAGACCACCACATTGTGCACCAGTGAGCAGAAATTAATTTGCCACCCCTCTTCTTTCCCCCCTGCAGCTGCCTTAACTGATGTCATGACCCTGGACAACCCAGTCAACGGCTCCAGCCCCGCCATTAGGACTGATTATACCGGCCACAAAGCCAAAGGTGCGACCTCTCCCCTCCAAAGAGACACGTGTGTTCTACTGGCCAGTTGTAAACTTTAAGAGCTGAAATAATTTATGACACTCTTCTCTCCTATATCCAGATCTGCAGTCTGTCTGCGGCTTCTCTTGCGAGGACATCGCCAGCATGTTTAAGGAGCTCAAGGGACTCGGCGTGGTTGTTAAACAGCTGTCGAACGAGCTCCGCAAAGTGGTAAGCTCCAAGGGGCCATCACGGTCTGCTCTTTGTCATCATTCACTCCCTCTTTTCCTCTCCTCCTCCTCCTCCTCTTCTCCCTCTGCTCCCAGTTAATGCATTCCCAGTGCGTAGCCACTTGTCGCTGTAATGGCAGCGCCTGGCCAAGTTCTTAATGAGACCCATGTGAATACACAAATATGTTTGGCTGTCGGTTGCATTTGCACTGCTCCGCTAGAGTCAAGCAATGTCTTAATCATGGTGTCGGTCAGTGATTCATTTGTATTGGAACCTTGGCAAAGTGAAAGTTTTCCATCCTCCATCCTGAGCAACCCCCTTCTCCCTCTCTCCCTAAGCCTAACCTCTCTTTCTCTTTTCCCCCAGTCGGAGGACAGCGCTCTGCTGAAAAATCAAATAAACATCCACAGTGGCATTTGCATCCACAACGGCATGGTGTACAAGGACAAAGATGAATGGACCGTGGACGGCTGCACTGAGTGCACCTGCCAGGTAAGTGTCACCACACCTGCTGGAATACAGCTAACACTTACCCTTTAAACAAATCAGCTGAGGAAGATGTCGATCTGCTTCCTGTATCCCTGCTGCGATGAAGTGATAATAGTGTTTATGTTAGCACCTCCCTTCATAATCACACTGCTTCTGTCTCAAAGCCATCAACACTTCTTCCCAACTACAAACAAAGCAGCATGTGGCCTTCTGCCCCTCCAGAAATGTCTAGTGAAGGTTTTTTATGTGCTGAATAATTAGTTAGGTGTTAGTGAGGATTATCTTTTCTAGCAACACAGTCGGAGTGTCATGTCCCTGATAAAGATCACTCCATTGTAAAAACACACCAATTAGGCTTGGAGCAGCACCAGTAGCCAGTCAACCGGTCAGCTCACTCATTATTCTTGTACTAATTTCTCCATCCAGAACTCTGCTACTGTGTGTCGCAAAATCTCCTGCCCTCTGATCCCATGTGCCAATGCCACCGTGCCCGACGGAGAGTGCTGCCCTCGTTGTGATTCGCGTAAGCTCCTTTTTTAAAGCTTTCAGCAGATATTCTGTCTTTATATCTGATCCCCAAGGTAACAATACTTTATGTCTTCCCCCCTACAGAGAGAGACCAAACCGAGGATGGTTGGTCCCCCTGGTCTGAATGGACCCACTGTTCTGTGACTTGTGGCCGAGGCATCCAGCAGCGCGGACGCTCCTGCGACCGCATCAACAGCAACTGTGAGGGCACCTCTGTCCAGACCCGTGACTGCTACCCCCAGGAATGTGACAAACGCTGTAAGTCACTCAGCATTCTTGCGACAATGAATATCATATCTCAGTTAGAGAACGCAATGAATTAATAGTGTCTGTGTTGCTCATAGTCAAACAGGATGGTGGTTGGAGCCACTGGTCTCCCTGGTCTTCCTGCTCTGTGACCTGTGGCGAGGGGGTCATCACCCGGATACGCCTCTGTAACTCACCCACGCCCCAGATGGGTGGCAGGGACTGCCTTGGAGAGGGACGTCAAACAGAAATCTGCCAGAAGTCACCTTGTCCTAGTGAGTTTGAATTTCAGTATATGTGGTGTGTTTGAGTGTATGGGTTCAGGGGAAGATACTAAATGTTGTTTTTATGATACTTTCTAGTCAATGGTGGTTGGGGACCTTGGTCACCGTGGGACACCTGCACTGTAACCTGTAATGGAGGTGTTCAGTACCGCAAACGTCTCTGCACTGACCCCGTCCCCAAATATGGAGGAAAGGATTGTCAGGGTGACGGTACTATGTCTCAAGTATGCAACAGCCAGGCCTGCCCTATTGGTAAGTATTTAAGATGGAACACATTTTGAAGAAATAAATCATTTCTTTCAATAGATCGCCTTTTCAAAGTACCAATTTGTTTTCTCTACAGACGGTTGCCTCTCCAGCCCATGCTTCCCTGGATCAAGGTGCACCAGCTTCCCTGATGGCTCTTTCAAGTGTGGCAAGTGTCCACTTGGCTACACTGGAAACGGCGTCACCTGCAGAGACATTGATGAGTGTAAGGCGGTCCCTGATGCTTGCCATACACATAACGGAGTCCACCTCTGTGAGAACACCGAGCCCGGTTACAACTGTCTGCCCTGCCCCACACGTTTCTCCGGTCCTCAGCCCTACGGAAGAGGAGTGGAACAGGCAACTGCTAAAAAACAGGTTTGAGTTATTACATATTGCTGTGCAAGTGGTTAGTAGGCTAGTGGCTATCATTTTCTTAAACCCTCTGTAATTTCTTAAAGGTTTGTAAACCCCGGAATCCTTGCCAAGATGGGAGCCACAACTGCCATAAAAACGCAAACTGCATCTACTTGGGCGTTTTCTCCGAGTCCATGTTCCGCTGCGAGTGCAGGCCAGGGTATGCAGGGAATGGCCATATTTGCGGAGAGGACAGCGACCTGGACGGATGGCCCAACACCGACCTGCTGTGTGTGGAGAACGCCACCTACCACTGCAAGAAGGTAGCCAGACCCCACATGAAGGCCATTATTACCCATCTGCACTCTATTATTGTGATGATTGCATCCTTAACCGCTCTTTTGTTCCCTTTACAGGATAACTGCCCCAACCTTCCCAACTCTGGCCAGGAAGATCATGACAAAGATGGCCTGGGTGATGAATGTGACCATGATGATGACAATGATGGGATCCCCGATGATAGGGTGAGTCATCAAAGCAGCTTATTTTAGCCAGAAACTGTGCTTTCCCTACAGACCATACATAGTAATCAGCAGCAGCCATCCTTCCTCTGGGCCATAGGAATGTAAAGTCTCTGTGTTTGTGTGCTTTCACCAGAGAGTCAAAGTGGAAACCAAGTAGCTTAGGAATAGTGTAATATAATTTCAGCATAAAGCCAGAATTAAGGAGCATGTGGCTTGTTTCCCATAATTCTTCGTGTGGATTTGGAAAGTTGGGCAGGAAAAATGCTGTGGTAAAAATTACCAGCTCGCTTGCAGTGGAATATCACATTCCAGCAAACGTGAGAGACAGAGAAGAGAGGAGGCCTTGAAAAGTCGAGTTTTGTTCCTATGAATATTTCTTTGAGTAATTTAATTTTGGATATTTCTCTTTAATTTTAGGACAACTGCCCAAGAGTGTACAACCCTGCCCAGTATGACGCAGACAGAGATGATATTGGCGACCGCTGTGACAACTGTGTGTTCGAGGCTAACACTGACCAAACCGACACTGACAACAACGGAGAGGGTGATGCCTGCGCTGTTGACATCGATGGCGACGGTGAGTTATTACCCCAAATTCCATCCAAGTTATCTTTAAAGTCTATCCTTCGGCTCACAAAGCATTTGCACAGTCCTGAAGGCTTTTTATGTTTTGACTCAACAGGCATTCTGAACGAGAATGACAACTGCCCATATGTTTACAACGTGGACCAGAGAGATACTGACAGAGACGGAGTGGGAGACCATTGTGACAACTGCCCTCTGGAGCACAACCCTGATCAGGTAACTTCAGATCTCATTTTTCACTTTTAGCTTGATCTGTCATGTAACTATGTAGACGCTCCCTGTGGGCACAGTATCAAGGCCACAAATTGCACCTGCTTTAATGAAAGAGAGGAATGTGACAGCTTTGAGAGGAGAGTGCTCCCTCTTCGCTATTCATGAATGGGTAATTTTGCAGAGGTACAAGGACACTGGACACTTGTCTGAAAGGACATTGCTTGCATGCCTGAAAACAAGGGGCTACATTTAATTCACGAGTAGCACCTCTCATATTGAGGCTGCTCAGAAAACAGTGAAGGGAGTTATTTGAAGTGAGGACAAGAGTCTTATAGTGCGAGAGCTGGGAAATCTCATCGTAAAGGAATCCTGTTCTCCTACAGATCGACTCTGACTCAGATCGCGTAGGAGACAAGTGCGACAACAACCAGGACATTGACGAGGACGGTCACCAGAACAACTTGGACAACTGCCCCTACATAGCCAATGCAAACCAGGCTGACCACGACAAGGATGGCAAGGGTGACGCCTGCGACCATGATGACGATAATGATGGCATTCCTGATGACAAAGACAACTGCAGGCTGGCCTTTAATCCTGATCAGGTCGACTCTGATGGTGAGTCTGTCATATATGGTCTTCTGAAACATTAATCCTTTGGGTTTAGTTTTGAAGCTCCTTTTCAATAGTTTCCATCTTTCTGACCTCCATGTCCATATCTTTCTCTCAGGTGATGGACGTGGGGATGTGTGCAAAGACGATTTTGACCAAGATAATGTTCTGGACATCTATGACGTGTGCCCGGAGAACTTCGCCATCAGTGAGACAGACTTCCGCAGATTCCAGATGGTTCCTCTGGACCCCAAGGGTACATCCCAGATCGATCCCAACTGGGTGGTCCGGCATCAGGGCAAGGAGCTGGTGCAGACTGTCAACTGTGATCCTGGCATTGCTGTTGGTACGTAACAAACACACAGAGATCGCGCTGCAAACACATGGACACAAAGCAGTAGGGAACTGAGTCTGAACTTTCTCTTATCTCTTATCAGGTTACGATGAGTTCAGCGCAGTGGATTTCAGCGGGACGTTCTTCATCAACACGGACAGAGACGATGACTACGCCGGGTTTGTGTTTGGCTACCAGTCCAGCTCTCGCTTCTACACAGTCATGTGGAAACAGATCACACAGACTTACTGGTCCCACACGCCCACAAGAGCTCAAGGCTACTCTGGCCTGTCAATCAAAGTGGTCAACTCCACCACCGGGCCTGGTGAGCATCTGAGGAACGCCCTGTGGCACACCGGAGACACCCCAGGACAGGTGAGAGGAGATTCATTGACTCACTACTTGAGACATACTTATAGACATATAGACATACACATAACACAATGTTTGACACTTTTCTCATTTTAACCATTGCAATTCATCCCTTTCAGGTGCGCACTCTGTGGCACGACCCCAAGAACATTGGCTGGAAGGACTTTACCGCTTACAGATGGCACCTGACCCACAGACCCAAGAGTGGACTTATTAGGTGAGTTCAAAACCTCAGAAGCACATCCCAAATATGCATAATTTATATAAAAATAGCAAAGAGCTCACATGATTGCATTTGCTCTTTTAGAGTGGTCATGTATGAAGGCAAGAGAATCATGGCTGATTCTGGAAACATCTACGACAAGACATACGCTGGTGGGCGACTAGGCTTGTACGTCTTCTCTCAGGAGATGGTTTACTTCTCAGATCTCAAATACGAATGCAAAGGTAAGCACATAAGTGATGGTTTGATGTTTTAAAAAGCAAAGTTTCATCACCTTAGGCGTTATTTGTAACATGTTTTTCTTTCTGTATTTTTTTTCAGATATATAAATGGACCACAGATCCTTCCAGACACAATCAGTCTGTCAGTATGAATATATAGTGCGAGACCTGGATCGATATCTCTTTAACTTTTTCTTGTGAGAAATGCACATTGGAGGAATGACGAGCAAGTGAGATAATGTGAGGTAAAGTGACCTCAGGACTTTAAGCCAAATGAAAGTTCAATGATGATTCTGCACCACTGCACCAAACTCAAATTGTGAGCGCAGCTCTGCTCAGAAGAAATTGGCCCTCTCACTTTGTTGCTCTGATCTGCATTGAAGGGGGGGGGGGGGGGGGGGGGCGCTCATTTTATTGCTTTGCACACCTGAACTGTTGTTGGTTGGCGGTATTCCTCTGTGGATGAGGGACCAAAGGGAAAAGTGTTCCATGTTTTTAATTTTTTAAAATATTTTTGAGCATTAATGTACATCTGCTGTGGACTCAAAGATCGTTGTGTCAGTATGAAGAAAGCAGCAGGAGGACTAACTTAGGCTGGGGTGAATATTCCCCCTTGAAGGAACTGTTGAGGGACCATGGACAGTATGGACTGACTGTTACTATCAAAGAGAGTGAATGTTGTTTGTGTGTTTGCGCATGTGTGCCACCCAACGAGCATAGTTATGAAGACAAGTGCGACAATTTTTTTATATTTTGATTTCTCACCCCACTTTTCATGCAGACCTGTATATACAAGGTCTCGTACCTATCCAAGGCTTAGAGCTGGCCCGAAACATTGATCTTCTCAGGAAAGAGCACTAGAAGAAACAAGGAGAGCACAAATTCAGGAAAGCACAGGGCCCCGAAGCAGGCACACTGAACACTGCTTTGGAACAGTTATTATTCGCAAATATTACTTTAATATCTCTCATTTTTAGTGACAGTGTCAAGGGACGTGAACAGCAAGGGCCAGTCTATTTCCTGCCATGAGTAAACCATTGTAAGTAGCTGTTTGTATTTACTTTTTCATCATAGAGGCTTTAATTCTCGCTCATCTCTGCATCTTGCCATCTTAAAATGTCAGCAACCTATTACAGTTAACTAAAACCAATATCCACTAATGGCAAGATATATCACATTAGATCGAAACAGTAAAATATCTCAATATTCTGCTTCTGCACAGTGTGCATGACTTGTGTGCCTGAGCTTGTGTGTACATTTCTGACAAGGGAAAATCAAACGAAACCCTTTATGTACAAATATTACCTCATTAGTTCTTTTTGTATTGAGACCAGCAATACACAAGAATCACTTGTCTTAGCAACAGAGTATAAATTGGTTGGCTTTTTTTTTTTTTGCAAGACTTTAGTATCATTTATATGCTGTATATAAGATATTTTTGTAGCGAAAAGACGCCCAAACAGGAACGTAAAGGATTAAAGAAATGTTGTCTTGACTATGTTGTGCTATATGTATTTCCTGTGCATTTTTTTTTTTTTTTTTTTTGGTAAATTATTATGTTTGTTTCATGTTGAGGTTATTTCATTGTGTAGATATATGCTATTTAAATAATTTATCTAGAAGCGTAGCCTCATACGGAAGCGTTTCTGTCTGTATAAACTTATTTGCACACTGACATGAGGATGTCTTTGTTTTTTTATTTTGTTTTTTTTTGTATGTGTCTTTTTTTTTTAATTATTAGTGAAGCTTTTCTATAAACTTTGTACTATAGTTTCTACCCAAAGTGCTGTTTATACTCCTACCTGGTATTTTGTAATGTAAAGTGAACAATAAACATTTCAGGAAAAAAGTCACTTGGTCTGGTTGTGTCTTTTTGGGCAGACAAAAAGCTGAAGAGTCAGTTGTAACAGCTCAAAACTTAAAGGTGCACTATGTCGTGGTATTATAACCTCATTAATATATTGCAAATATAAAAAATCTGAGTTTGAATTTATTCTCCAAAACTACATAGTGTCCCTTTAAACATCTTTCTCAGTGATTTTTTGGCCTACATATCTCCTTTGATGAAGATTTTCTCCTTAGAAAAGCAAAGAGAGTCGAGCCATGCTGTGTCAAGCGACTGGAATCCATTAGTTGAGTCTAGCGAAGCCTCGGAGAAAGGGAGTATCCTTGGGAGTCAACAGCAGGGAAGCTCAACATGAAGTATAACCCACTTAAACAGCTCATCCATACAGATCTGATTTCATATTACACAGGCATCGCCTTACACCTTCGACTGACAACACTCCACGTGAGAGGTAGACATCAGGAATTTCACACTGAACTGGGGAAGTCTGTGTCTGTGTCTGTGGGCCACTCTTCCTAGTAAGAATGTGCATTAAAATTCCATAGTTTTCATAAAAACGTCTCAATAAAACTTGTCAAAGTCTGACAAGATGAGCTATCCATACTTTGTCTGCAGTTCAAAACCTTGCACAAGTAGCTACATCGTCAGCAGACAGGATTCAGACTGCTAATTGAGATCTTTAACAGGGCCAGAAAGAGCTGTAATCTAAGGCACCAGTGAGGGTCCTGCCAGAAAAGCCAGACACTCTCAGTATGCCGCAGGTCTCTTTACATTAGAAGTGACCTCATTCTTACCATACTGAGCTCACTGTGTTTCCATTACCCTACATAAGTAAGCAATAGACTCTATCTCAGTAACAGATAGTTTTGTGAAATGGACAAAAACACTACATATGCTGCAAATATATCTATTAAAGGTGCAATATGTAGTTTTGGGGAAGAAATTTTAATCAGGAGAGATGGATCTTCATTGCCTGTTCCTTTATTCCTAAATAAACAAACTTGCTTTTTGTTTTTTACTTTATTTTGCTTATTGTTTTACTTTGTTTATATTTGGCGGACCCTGCCACCTTTCTTGCTTCAAACAGTGTTCTGGGGACCTTATTTTCCTCTGAGAACAGCTTGTTTATTCAGTTATGGAAAAGATAAATATTTCTTAGTTTGTATCAGTACCTCTTTAATATTGTAAATATTATAATTCTGAGTTTGAATTTCTTCTACAAAACTCCATAGTGCCCCTTTAAATCATTACAAATGTGTGAAACAGAAAAACAGTCTAATCTAGTGTGGTCAGTCTGAAAAGGGTTTGCGTGTGCTGAGGTGTCCGCTGAGATCCTGGGACAGATAGCAGGGCTCTCATCTGGGTTTGACCTTGGAGGTTCACCTGGCCGACGTGTTTTCAGCCCAGAGGAATGTGAGATAATTCCTGCCGTTTAGACGGGGTCATGTGTGGCTGAGGTGTAGAGTGAGGCAAACAGGCCCGTAGGTGTCCCGTGCAAGGGGAGAGGAAAAGGCAGGACCTCTGGGCTGAGGTCAGCCAGGTGCAGACTAGCTGACTCACACTGTGCAAGCAGGAGCAGATAGGAACCGTGTCAACAGCTCCACAAATCTCCCCAAACAAACCAAAAAGCATAACTCTCAAAGCTGGCTACCTTTTGTCAGTAACTTTAAATGAAAATGAAGCTGAAAGAGGTCACACAGGGTCCAATTTCAGAAGATCCCACTAATCTGACCCACTGAAGCAGATCACCTATAGAGGCAGGAATGAAAGGAATGCTGGGAGCCAAAGTGGATCTGACTCTCCCTCCTGGGGAGCACGCATCATCTCTCTGTCCTTATTAAGAGCCAAGTACGATGCTTGACCACACATTACCAACAGAGACATACTATATTTCATAGGAAAGGGCTTAAAGTTGATTCAATTCAGTGTACCGCTGCTATCAGCCTAGGGTTTATGTGTGCAGTAGAACATTCTGCGGCCACCGTACCCAGTTATTAGATTTAATGACAGCAATTTTCTGTTCTCATCTATGATACTTAGGTTAATACAAAGGGCTGCCCTGCTGCTCTGTTTCCTCATGCAGAGTTACAAACACAAACAAAGGCAGTGGGATGCAATCCAGCTGCATGTTGAAGACAGGGAGGCCAATTAAAAAAAGTTAGCTCATTAACCAAAAGTTAGATGTTTTAATACAGACACATTATCTGTGGTTACATGGACAGTATTTCTTCGATCCGATTGAAATCATTCTGATTTGAGAACTTACCTGATGTGAGTTTACATGCCCTAAAGCATTTAATCAGAATGTAACTTGGTCGTTTGTTCGGTGGATCATGGCTTTGTTCATCTTTTCCGAAACTTATTGAACAACTTGTTGTTTCAGGCCTTTCAACAATTGAGGTGTTCAACAATCCTCAAAGGTCTTACTGATAACATTCAGCCACTAAATGTGGCAGTCCATCTCCCCCCTTCTACTGCATTCATCCGACAACACCGCTGTTGTTCAAATCATCTGCCCCGTTGCTCACGCTAGCAAGCAAACATTCACGTTGCTAACACTTGATAACGTTAACATTACTAACGCTAGCAGTACAGTATGCTGGGATTCTGCAGATATCAGCCATTTTTACGTTTTTTTCCACAAACTGGCAACTACTAAGACTCTTGATGCTGACGAAACACAGAAACCACATAATACCAACACTGTTCGTAGCTGGAACCAATCATCACTTGCAGATAAACAAAACAATCATTTTGGACAAACATTTTAAAAATGATTCATTCACAGTCATAATAATGTTTTTAAAAAAGGGGATAGTTTTATTATGCACCTTTCTACAAGCTCTGCAGATGTGTTATTTGTCTACATAAAAGATTTGATATTTCAATATTTTAAGCTCTCTAACAAACTAGAATTACTGCCTCCAGGCCGTATGCCTCTGCACTCCAGTCAAGTTGCTTTGAGTTATGGTGTTAAATAATGGCCAGCTCTTTTCTTGCAGAATATTATGATGTCACGATGAAGTTAACCTTTGACGTTTTGGTCATAACTTCCACATTTTATCCTATTAGACATCAGTGTGAGATTACTTCAGAATTATCACATGAATTGCTGAGTAATGGCCAAAAATGTGTTTTGTGAGGTCCCAGTGACCTTTGACCACCAAATTCTAATCAGTTCATGCTTGAAACCAAGTGGACGTTTGTGCCAAATTTGAAGAAATTCCCTCAATGCTTTTCTGAGATAGCACATTCACGAGAATTGGACACCATGAAGTCACAGTGACCTCTGACTTTTGACCACTAAAATCTATGCAGTTCATCGTTGAGTTCAAGTGGATGTTTGAGCCGGATTTATAATAAGTGGAATATTAGGGTCCATGTAAACACAGCTAGTGTGAAACATGTTCATAGTCAAACATGTAAGGTATATCCTAATAAATCTAAAAGCTTAACAGGATCCCTTTGAGTGAATTCCTTCACTCAAGTGTTCAAAAATGTCTTTTGTGTCATTGTAATATTCTGTTAAGACCCAAGCGACGATGCATTTTTTGACAGCAAGGCTTCAGACGGAGTCTTTTTTAGGGTCTCATGGTGTCATTTGTCTCCAGATCCTGGGTCCAGGTCTCTGTCAGCTCACAGTCCTCCAGCAGACCATGTAACTGCTCCTCAGTCAGGTCGGGTGGCTCATTCTGGGGGAAGACACAAACATAATTTATGTGTGACTTGAAGTTTTTCTATGTTTTGTAGCTATGGAAGTCAACATGTGCAGATGTGCAAAGCTTTTACAACCAATCAGACACTTCCAGTAGACATCTGGCAGTATTGAGGTCACGTGTCTCCATTATTACAGAAGTGACGACAGAATATTTTTCAGATCTCTTCCTAACATCCTCCTTAAATTCTTTCCCATTAGGCGCACCCTTTCCCGGGATTAAAACTCAGTTCTTGACAAATCCAGACAATGTGTTGGACTAATGCATGACCTGTGATAACAGTGGCAGTTCATAATAATATACTTCACCACTGCAGTCGTCCCCCGTGCCTATTTGGAAGCTTTCCGGGAAAAAACACTTCCAGTTGGATATAACTGTTGTTTTTCCACTGATAAGTCAGACTCTTCACAGGCAGCCCATAGGGAGATCATGTGAGTTCAAGGAGAAAAGCCAACCTTCTGAAACTAGGTTAGGAGGAAAAGGGATCAGGAGTTAAATAAATGCCAATATCTATTAATGGGAGTGATGTGCTATCTGGCAACAACAACTGTAATCTCTGGTTTCAAATCATCTGGCTATGTTAACTTTTATTCCTTTATCGTCGTATAAGGCGAGACGTGATTAATTTACCTTAGCACAAGCGCTCAGAGACCGTTGCCATCTTTCGGTGCGAGAATGCTGTACTTTGTTTAAACAGCTGCAACTCAATGGTCAATTTGTTTCCAATAATATCATCTCATTACCTTTCACGACATGAGCGTTACGCCAAAAACGTGTCGAAGAAAGCCAGACCTTTAAATCTCTGGGTGGAATCGTAATCATTGTCATCATTCTCTCAGCATGCACCCGTGTTTCTAGCTGCCATCCCACAATGAACAGAATGTCCCTGGCCTTAAAGAAGGGATGTCCTGATCCAGATATTCTGTTCCTGATCCTGATGCGTCAGAAGTCATTAATTTATTCTTTTGGCCACTTGGGTGCAACGGAACAAGCTGTTAACACAACATTGGCATATAATCACCTTATATGGCTGAAGCGTTAGCAAACACATCCAGTGGATATGGAGCACATGTTTGAGTCTACCTGGGGTATCTAGGTCAAACGTGTGCGTTGGCTGTTTGAGGCTGAGCTAAGCCATTTAGCTTAGCACAGAGACTGAAGTGAGGGGAAAGAGCTTGATAAAGCTAGTTTGCTGTTATCTTGACACGATATTAAGTATTAATAGCTTTGGAGGCGCTTGACACTTCCCGATCTGAGTAGCGCATTCACAAGGGCGTCCGCCATCTTGGACAACATGCATGTTTTTCGATGTTCATATTCCTGTTACTGTGAACTGTCCAAGTACTTGGAAAAATTGTGCTTTTATGCTTTGGCAATATTGTTCTTATAATTTCCATGTCAATAAAACTTTGAATTGGATTAAATTGAAATAAATACTGTGCTACCAGAGGCATCCATGCATCAAATAACCGAACAAATTTCCGGTTTTGCTGAGGTTATGTGTGTGCTTGTCCAATGAGTGTTGCCGGATAGTGACAGTGCTGTTTGGTGGATCTTGTTACATTTGGATAGAGCAAGTCCAGCTGTTTTCCCTCCGTTTCCAGTCTTTATGTTAACCGTAAGTGACGGGTTGTTAGCTGTAGCTTCATAATTAGCATACAGACCTGAGAGTGGTATTGATCTTCACATCTAATTCTCGGCAAGAAAGCGAACAAGCATATTTGCCAAAAGGTCATTTTTATTTACATTTATTACATCAGCCAAAACACAAGCACTCTTTCCTGAGACAGAGAGAATATTATGCCCATGAAACTGTTTTCACCTCTTGCCCACATCCTGCTGAGTCACCCGTAACAACATCACATTCCTGCGTCTCATCTATCCCCATTGGCTGAAGCTAATACTCTTCATCGATCATCTGTATTCCTCCTCTGACCAGACCACCCTCTGAAACTCTCCAGCCACTCACCAGGACCCAGTTGCTGATATACATCTCTACCAGACGATCCTGTCCATGTTCAAAGTCCTCCAGATGGTAATGACGCCCCCTAAGGTCATGGCAGGTTGGGCCACGTTACTCAATTACCCAGCCGCTGCATATCATCTCCTACCAATGGAGAGGAGACCACAGGCACCATGGGCACATTCCAGCCTTGATGCCCCCTGCGCATGTTTTTGTCCTTTGACATACATGTAGCAAGATACAGCCCTTTGCCTGTGGACTCACTTGACCTTCACCTCTAATTGGTGGAGGAAGACGAATAGAGTCCATGTGTTTGGTATGTTTATTTTTGTGCACGTATATAATTGTATGGGTAAAGTAGTCAGCTTTTCCTCCATGTTTATCCTAGAGTAAGTTTTTACAGGTATAACTGACACCCCACTCACAGTAAAAAAGAAAATGATTTGCATGGAATGGCAACTGTAGCATAAATTTGCACACACACAAGTGAGCCATTACTGCAACTTGAGACATATGGCACAGAAAAATCCACTGGTCGAGTACAGTCATGTCAGTGTTTGAGCGGTCATGAATGGGGCAATAAAAAAGTGCCCCACTGGCTGGAGAATAAACAGCCAGAAATGCCTTTAAGCAGCACCAGCAACCTTGGACTTGGGAGCTACAAGTTAGACTTTCCTACAGAGTGGAAAGAAAGTGTTTTTTTTACAGCTGTGACAAAACGCTATGACTCCTTAAAAGTGGTTGACCTCAGGTGCCCTTAATACCAGGGAGGCCAAGGGGTGTCTGTGGGTGACTGATATGTGTTTTCCTGTCTGTCTGTCTGCTCTCCACAAAGGTCTTACAGCCACTTCAGCTCTTTACAGTCCAGGGCTTCCCAGCAGACACCACATTTATTTCAGTAAAAAGCAGAGTAAAGAGCTGTGAATGCAAGTGAGCTGTCCAAAGGAAATACATGACATGTTTGATTGAGGTGGTTCCGTAGAGCACCCTTCTTCCCCCGGGTTATCACTGAGACAGGAACAAGTCTGGTTGGAAGGTTTTTTTAATAAACTCAGCATTGCTATCAGGCTGAATCCACAAGGAAACGGATGAAAAGAGCGGGAGAAGATACAACTTTTGTCAGAACAGGACAAGCTTCTGTTTTTAAGCTGCCATGTGTGGCCTTTGTGCAAGCATGTAAATACATAAATTAGTGTGTCTTGGAACATTTCTCAGTAGGAGAAAGTGAACAGCTGTGCGATCTGCTACGCTCAAGGCTGCTTTTGGAGTTATTCCCAGACATACATCCTCTGGCATCAACATGTGAAATACAAGCCGGAGGTGGAAAATCTATAGAGTCACTTAACACTGACAATTCCTATTGGGAACACGATCACCTATGTTACACTAACATTGACTTATTGAGTTACTCTGCTAAGAAACAAAAATGAAAGAATGAAATAAACAGAAAAAAACAAACATATTAATTGGGATAACATGCTTAGCGAGCACTGTGTTCTGTTCAACGATGACTGATCTGATCAACAATTAAAGGAGGCATATTTTGCTCATTTTCAGTGCCATAATTTTATTTTGGGCTACTACTAGAATAGGTTTACATGCTTTATCGCTCAAAAAACACATTAGTGATCTCACACTGTCCAGTGCTGCAGCACTGTATTCCCCCTCTGTCTGTTTTAGCTCCTGTCTATTTAAGGCGCCCCCTCCAGAATGTCCAGTCTGCTCTGATTGGTCAGCTCACACATGTCTGAGCAAGCAATGCTAACGACACAGCAGCTGTGCTCCATCAATTCTTACGTGCCACACTAGCAGCTGGGCATAAATGTGTGACATGGTGATGTAGTGTGATGTCACTAAGTCACAGAATTAAAGTCAGGACTACTGGCGAGGCGTTTCAGGAGCAGTGTTTTCTGTGGGAGAGAGGAGCTTCTGTTGGTGCAGACTATGACTTTTTTTAATGATCTTTTAATTGCACAAGAACATATAAAACACATGAGAAAAGCAAAAAACAAAAAGCATAATAGGTCTCCTTTAAATTAATCGCCAAATATTTTGGCATCAAAATACTATTTCTATAATATATATACTATGTTTATTAAGAAAAATACTCCAATTCTGGCTGTGGCTCAGTGGGTAGAGCAGGTGATCCCGAACCCCGGCTCCCCTGGGCGGACCTGAGCCACATGCCGAAGTATCCTTGAGCAAGATACTGAACCCCGAAATTGCTCCTGACGCGCAGTTGGCACCTTGTGTGGCAGCCTCTGCCGTCAGAGGGCCCTGCGATGAGCTGGGGACTCGTCCAGGGATATACCCTGGCCTCCGCCCATATGAACACTGGATTTGGCCCCAGTAAGCCCCGCAACCCCCCGAAAGGGGGGATAAAGCGGCAACATTCCCGCGACCCTCACGGATAAAGCGGTCAAGAAAATGAACTGAACTGAACTCCAATTCCAGTTCTTTAAATGTGAATATTTTCTGGTTTCTTCACTCCTCTATGACAGTAAACTGAATATCTTTGTGTTGTGGACAAAACGAGACATTTGAGGACGTCATCTTAGGCTTTAGTGATGATGATCAACATTTTTCATCATTTTGTTACACTTTATAGATCAGCAACTAATCGACTGATGGAGAAAATAATCGACAGATTAATCGACAACAAAAGTAATCATGAGTTGCAGCTCTATTCAGTGGTAAAGTGCATCTCCAATTACTCCTCCTCACTGACTGTCTGCCTCCCTGCTGCTCAGAGAGTTGTTGTGAACATTTTTTTATTGATTTGTACCAGAACAACAACACATCAACCAGGAATTGGCTTTGACGTGGCTGCTCGTGAACTCGACACATTATTAGATAATTATTTATTATTCCACGAAAAATAAGACCAGCCATTTCCCTGGGCGCCTTGTTTCCCTTTCAAGATGAATTTAGTTCACGACTGAGTCATCACTAAAAGTCAGTCAGTCTTAGACAAGACAGAGTCAAATAAATCCCCAAGTCCTATATGTCTGGTGGTACTTACTGCTCCAGACATCTCATACTGCTCCCGTGGTCTCGCTCCCCCACCTGCTATCCAGACCCAGCAGGCTTACTGTATCTGTCTCAGTCTGGCCTGTAGCCACATAAAGCCATGTGCAGAGTACGTAAATGTAAGGGAAAACCTCTATCACAGCCCTGTTTAGCTACTCTTTGCAGTGTAATTTGTCACCTCTTTCTTGTGACACAGGTGACATAGAGTTCACGTGTTCTTAGCCCTCCAGACAAGGGAGTCCAGTTCCTCTCCCAACAAACAATGGCAGGGTGGGCGAACCCCCAACCTTTGGTAAAAGATCCAGCTTCATGGTCACTGTTCTGTATCGGTTTCCCACCTGGAGACGAATCAGACAAAGCAAGAGCTGTTCAGCCCTCCAGCTATCTGCCCCGCGATGGACCACCACCTCTGCACAGCTCACTGTTGGCTCCTGTACACACAGGGTGCACGACCGGTTTACCACAAGCGTAGGCTGCTCGGCTTTCAAGGTCACTGACTTCACTCACATACCTCAGCTCTATCGGCCACAGACCCAGGGGCCAGTCCTCCACTGACAGAGGGAGGAATTCTATTCATTACACTCCCATTGAGATGTCGAGTCCAACTCACGACTGTCACGTTCTGCTATAGTACACACATGACATCACTGTGTATGCATCAAGGTCAAGAGAAAAAAAGTTTGCCAAATGTCAGATTACGAAGACAATAGGCAATAGATAATATGCTCCAGGGGCTCTCTGCAAAACCTCATTAAAGTCAGTTTATAGGAGTCATTCCTGGCTGAATCCCAGTAGCCTCATTTTACCCCATCCTTTCCCAAAGAGCACCCTGCACATGTACTGTTTGAAAATATAATGCACACGGACACACCCTGATGTCTTTCTGCACATGTCACAACACCATGCTCTAGTTGTCGTGACTGAGCCATTAAAGGAAGCCCAGTGAGAAATAAAGTTGTCCATTTTCCGGTGATTTAGTTTTAGAACAGGTGATGTAACATGACCGAAAGGTAGCGACTTGCTTGCTAACTTAAACAAGTTTTGCTTAAGCTAGGCTAAGAAGTCGAAATTTCAGAGTGGAAGCCAGTTGGCTAGCTTCCACTTTCTGAGAGAAACTTAGAGCAGCAGGGATGATGTATTTTTATAGGCTAACCCGGAAGTTAGCATCGCTATTTAAACGCTTTTTAATTCACGTGTGGGGGATTTACTGATCTAAACCCAGTGACTTGGAGACGAGGGAACCGAATGCCAAATTTTGTTGAAAAAGGCGGGAAACTAGCTAGGCTATCAGGGTTGGTGAGCTTTACAGAACTACATACCCAATCACATTGTCTGTTTACAATAACTTCTGGGTAGAAAATCCCTGCATCACGCGCTAGCTTACACAAAATAATACCAATCTAATTTAATTAATATCTAATTAGGTTGGAGACCTAATTTGCTTGTTGGCCACTGGCTAAATAAAATGACAGCTTGAGTTTACCCAAAACTTGCAGTTAGTCCAAGATGTCACCGATAGGTACATATCAAAGACGCTAGTAAAACAATACAGTACATAAATTAGGCACGGCAGAAATGTCAGATAGGTCGGACCACCACGTTTAAAGGTGTACTTCGTAAGAAAGTAGATTTTTGAGTCTCATTCCTGACTCGTCTGACGCTTTGGGATGGCAGTCAACCCGATCTACAGTCCCAAAGCGTCAGTATATGACGAGCAGAAATAAACAAATTTGCTGATTTCAAACATCTCTGCAATGCAAACCAACCACCAGTTGTCTACTTGGTAGTGACTGCTGTTGTCAGCGTTTTAGAAGAGGCTCAACAACAGCAGTTTTGGGATTTACCACTGCCAATGCACATATCAGGAATACCTTTATAACAAAAACCATCTAAGGCGTGAGTGGGAGCCTAACCCTAACCCTACGCTCTTCCAGTAATTAGAAGCAGTGACACAGGAAAAAACGGCGAGTACTGTGGAGACTTCTTTTCGTCAAACTGTCTCTATTTCAGGAGATCATAAAGTGGCAAATGAGAGCAGACAGCATGACAAGCCAAAGGGAAAGAGCCAGTAGCCAGGATAATGCTGGCATCGAGTAGAGAAGAGGGCGAGACGAGCTGAGAGCGAGAGAATCCTTTTTCTCCATGGCTCCTCTGTTCTGGCAGAGCTGACTGTGGAAAAAGAGTTGTGAAACTGCAGAGCTGGCACAACAGTGAGGCTCAAAAATGCCTGAACAGTGAACCCAACAGATTCACGTGTAGGTTCCCTCTTTGACTGTAGGTGTCTGTTCACGTAATACCTGGCTCTGCTCCTCTTAGCTGATTCTATTAAGTGATACGATCTTTCAAAATCTGACTGTTAAAATCAGATCAAGTCACTGTCTGTTGTCTACTGTGGCCGATCCAAAACATATAAAAGCGCTGTTTGTCTGGCATAATAGACAAGTGAAAGCTAATTCCTGAGTACTCATGAGATTAAAAATTTCCCTACTGGAACAATCATGTCTAACTGTAGATTTTGGGATCGTCCTTCCTTTTGCTGTTGATCTGGGAATGCAGCCAAATAAAGTTGCTGGAAATTAGCACCGGATCAGCAGTGGAAAATCACAGATTTAGTTCTTCTTAGTAAAGTAACCATGTTGAACTCCTGTTTCCTCTTTCTGGAAATGATTGTTTTATCTGTAGTTTTAAGCACTATTAACAGAGAACAATCACAGTCATATCAGTAATACTTTCCTAGGAGAGGAAAGGCCAAGACCTTGCTGCTCAGGCAAATATATTACTAATAGAGAAAAAAAGAAAATGGAAAATCAAAGGTGAGGGGAGAGATTCTTTGGCATGGAGATGACTTTCACTGGAACGGGGGATTGTTTGGATTGAGAGAAAGGAGAAGCAGAGATGACGCACAAAATTACAGGTCTCAGAACCGTATCCAACACAACACAGCTTTTGTTTAAGTAAATAACAGCTAAAAAATAAATAAATCAGGTAGATCTCTAGACAAACCTTTTGTTAACACACGGGAATCTATCACACTGAGCAGCGAGTCTGTCGACACTGCTGCAACGAATTAGTCTTAACTTTTGAACATTTTCCACCGTAACAATAGGTTCTACGCTCCAGCAGCAGGCCAGACTAAACATTAGAGTGTTTCACTTCCCATTTGGAGGGAAATCATCTAATATCCAATCTATCATAGTAGCTTTAGAGAGGTATGGCACTTCAGTCAAATATTTTTATTTCAAACATGTTTCTAAAACAAATTCGTTAACAATCAACCTCTTATGTTCCCTTCCTCGTCTGGAATTCAGGATTCATTGTCATTTTCTAACTCTTAAGTGTTAACTGTTAGTAGACCCCGTTTCTTAGAAAGATCTGGCAGACAGAAAGAGAAACAGCATTATCTGGAGCACAGCATTACAGCTTACATACGTACGCTTTTGGACTAGATTTTTATAATCCGTCCAAGAAATGATATCACTTTCTATACGGCAGTATTTGTAATTTACAAGAGCTATGCATGCTAATAGGGTGGAATGGGGTACTAAAAAATAATTGAAAATGCTACAAATACTAAGTAGTTCGTATTTGTATTTAAGTAGGTCACTCAATAATAGTGCTTAAAAGGAATAGTTCAATATTTTAGGGGATACACTTTTTGTTTTCTTGCTGAGAGTTAGATTAGAGGAAATCAAAAGATTTGTACCGCTCTCTTGTCTGCGTGTTGAGTTTGGAGCTGGAGCCAGGATGTCATATCTCCCCAGCTAAGTGTTTCCCTCTTATTTTGTCACTTTCTGTCTTGTGCTTTCTGTGTTATATTTTGTTACTCACCCTGTTGTCTCTGTTCTAGGTCCGTCACTCCCTTTCCCTGTGTCCTTACCTCCTGTGTGATTACCTGTCCCCGCCCTGATGTGTTTCACCTGTGTCTCATCGTCTCACCCCCCTGTGTGCTTAAGTAGTCTGTCTCCCCAAACTCCCGCGCCAGTTCGTCTTAGCTTGTCTAACGTTCCAGCCATTTCCTAGAGTTCCGAGTGTGTTTTGATTACCTGACTTTTTGCCTGTTTCTCCGACCCTGCCTCTGCCTGACCCCTTTGGATTTGTTTGCCTGTCTTGGACTGATTATCTGTGTACCGAACCTGTTTTTGCATTAAAGTTTTTGTCTTCTCTGAGATCTGTGTCCTGCATTTTGGGTCCACCGTCTGCTCGGTCGTGATACAGGAGGCCATTATCCTAGCTTAGCTTAAAGACTGAAAGCAGGAGGAAACGTTAAAAAGTAAGCCTAACAGCACGTGTAAAACTCATTTAAACACACTATATCTCGTATATATATATATATATATATATATAGCCCTGCATAATTGAGAATTTGATTTCTTTCTTTTTCTTTTTGAAGCCCGCAGAGTTGGTACACACTTCAGGTGCAAAAAGAGTGCGAGAAGACATTTGAGTTACGGACGATGTACAAATCAACTTTATGACTGTGCTGGAGCTGTGTGAGCCTGCGTGAGTGCCCTTCCAGACAAATTCCATACAAATAAATCTTTTCCAACCATAAAACAAGCCCCCGTGGCACTAAGAATATACACTGAAAGTGTGCTGTGTGCATTGCAGTCGTTGGCTTGGTTCAATCGCTTGGTGACAGTATATAAAATGCAGTGACACATAGCTAAATGCAAAGAGCGTCTAGCTACACCAGTATTTAAGAGACTGGTGGTTTTGATGTTTCCTCAAACGGAGTTTGGCTTAATTAGCAAAAAATTCCAATTGTGTCTCCTTAATTAGGCCAGGAATAGGTTTGGGTTGCATGGCATGGTGCCTTGTTTGATGTGCGGGTGTGGCTGCCACTTAATGGTTTTATTAGCTCACGGTTTGTGAGCAAGATGGGCATCTTTTATGTCTAAATAAGGCTTATATGCATCATGTTGTGGTTCATCAGTGTGAGAATTGATGTGTTGGGAAAGTTTAGGATAACACTTTTGAATTTGTATTCCATCGAATCCATCCTGTTTGTGTAAGTACGCAAACAGGATGCTTGTTGTGCAAGACTGGGAGAATCTGCCCATTCAAACACTGACAAAGTCAAACTACAACATTCATCGCAAATGTTTTTCTTTCCTCTCGCACAAAATTTAAAGTCATAAATGTCAGAGGAAGCAGAAATCAGCGCTATCAACCTTTGTGCTTGGAACATTCTTGTGTTGTGCCTTTAGCTACAGGGTTTGGGGTGCGAGTGACAGTTCTGCTGGTTGTAATTCTGCAGAGGCTCCTAAAACCAGACGGAGCTCAATGGTTTCTAGGGAACGCTGTGGAGAGTGGGACATCAAATCTCAGCGAAGAATGCCAGAGAGCAATGAAACACTGTGGAGGACTAAAGGCCATCAGTTGAGTAAACTACCTCCCTCGCTCTCAGATGGAATCCGTGTGCAAAGCAAAGCAGAGAAAGATATTTAACCCAAAGCTAACTGAAAATGTAATGTAAGTCAAAACACATATTTTACACACCACACATTACTATGCACTGTAAAGTGAGTAAGAGAAAGAAGGAGAGAAGAGAAAGGAAGAGAAAAAAGTGAAAAAATATGGGCCTGCAGAGACACGAATATTGCATGTGATTTCATCGTCCCATTGTGAGAATGACTGAGGACGATCTTGTAATAATTTGTCACACACGTGTCTACAGATAGAAGCACTGAGGACTGCTATAATGCACAACACAGGCACTGTGTGGATGTCAGTACTTGTGTGAATTTGAGCATGTGTTTTGTTGTGTGTGAACGATCGTAGCTGCTTTGAACTCACAGTCATCTCTTGGCCCCGGCCCAGGATCTCCAGCTGCTGTTGGATCTCTTGGAGCCGCCTCTCCTGCCCTCTCCTCTCCTTTATATCCTGCAGGACCGTCTCTCCTGGCTGCGGGTCCCCATCGCACTTCCAGCCAACGTCTGAGCCATGGGCCTGATACACAACAGACACGACCGGTTCTCACGGGGAGCAAACAACTCATCTCACGTGTGGACGTGCTTGGGTGCTCTCCTAAAGCTGCACTCACAGCTTATGGCCGTCGCTCAGAAACATTTAAATAGCAATCAAACCCGTATAACAGTTCATCACAATTCATTTCTGTGAAAGTTTTCCATTCCTCTAAGACTCCCGAGTTACCGTATGCTTATCTCACCATGATGGTGTTGTGTCCTTAAGATGTAGAGATCAACACCAGTGGTTTACTACTTCTTTACTACTTTTTTATACACTGCACAGTAAAAGCAGGTACTCATTATAAGAGCTGAGAAAGCCCAAAAGCTACAGCTACAGTCCACACGGGGTCCAACATAAATCACACATTTATGGCATCTGCGTGCACTGTGCTGACACAATGAACCACAAGCTGCATCCAAAGCAAACTTCGAAAATGGGTCAGGAGGAAATGGGCGAGTCCAACCCGGTGGCCCAATCCACACAAAGCTGATAAGTGAGAGGCTTGTCCTTCCGACCACACGATGGATCTTTTTTGTCGGAGAGAGAATGAAGTCATCAGGTTCAAGTGACAAATATTCAAACCGGTCATAATTCCATCAGAAACTGCGCTGATGCTGAAATGCTATGCTACGATGATGGGATAGCTTCTGTTGATGTAGCTGATGGACAACAAGTGCTGAAAACTAGCACAGATGTTGTAATTCTCAAATGTACAGCAGGTCAGCCATTGGTTTGTGGACTTGGCTATTCAAGCCTCCAGTTTGATATCACAGCTGTTACCATCTTGGTTTTTCGCAGCCAGAATTGACCATATTTGGACGAGAGGGTGGAGCTCTGGAGGGTTTTCCTGAATGGATCTGACCAAGAACGAAAGGGCATGCCATGGTTGTGACCAGAGCCCTTGATTAGAGAGTCGCATCATCTCTGTTTACTCCAATGGACCTTTTTTTTTTTTTAAAGGAATGGCGTATCATGGAGCCTCTCAATAGTTCCTGAAAGTTAGCTGTAAATACTATCAGCCCAGTACTTTAGACTTTAGACTTTATTTATTCATCCCACATCGGGGAAATTCACTTGTGACAGTAGCAGGTAGACAGACATACAATAAGTACAAGGGACATTAAACAAGTAGACTTAAAAATACTAAAAAGGATTTAGATAAGAGAAAGAAAATATAAATATGTAAAAAAAAAAAAAAATTAAAAAAAATTAAAAAAATAAAAATAAAATAAAAATAAAAAATGGTACTGTAAATCAATCAATCAATCAATCAGTAAATCATGTATTAACTACAAAGTGCAAAACATCATACTTCTGTCTCTTTGTATTCATGCATTTAATTTGCCCGCTTATAACTTCCTGGAACTATCGGAAGTCTGTGTGAATAATATGACGATCTGCATTTTGAACTTGCGCAATTTTTTCTACTCAAGTGCTCTGGTTGCGACTTGTCCATCAGAAGGTAGTCACGCCCTGAAGCATACCCTGCTTTATCGTCTGTTTTACTCTAAATGGATCATAATAATTTACAAAATGAACATCACACTGTATTAAAGAACACTTGAAACTGGAAACTGAGACCATAACCTCATTAGGAAACTGTTTACTGAGGTAAAAGAAATCAAGTGAGAAGTAGGGCCATTTTCTCATAAACCTACATACAATTGGACTTCTTTTTGAAACCAGTGGAGAATAATGTTTGCAGTGCAGTGAAAACAAAGTGTTATTTTTTTCCCTTTTCTGTTAATAGGTGCCCCTAAATCTTTTACACTTGATCTTTAATTTTCTTCCCTACCGCACCCACAATTAATTTCTTCATGAGTAAGGATGGAAAAACATGGCTAAATGACCAATACTGTAGTGACTGACCAGTGAATGACCTGTGGTATGGTCATTTTGTGACCTCTAAAAATACACAGCCACTCTATAAAAGCAGCAGCTAGGTTGAAAAAATTGTTGGGTCTGAGAGGATGTTGCCAACCACAGGGCTGTTTTGGAGTGTCAGTCCAGCGCCGTGTGGTTGAAATCTCCATCTCTCTTGGTTAGTCTGGATGGCAGGCAGGCGTACGTATGAACTTATAATGTCGAAATTGATGGATATTTCATAAAATGTCGACATCTCAATAGGGACTTGCATACAACCAAATAGTAGGTTAGCGGAGACAGTGGGACCCAGCAGAAATTGTGAACTTAAACGCTGAGTTACTAAATCTGTTGTGACATATTTATGATAGGATGTAATCTTAGTTAAACCCAGGGTAGGAGGGGAGTTCAGTTAAGTTGAGCCAGTGGGTTGTCAAGAAGAATGAGTGCTTCTCCCCTTATTAATAAGAAAAACAGACATGTCTACTCCACTAATATCACGTATTGCATTTACACAGATTTTAGGCAACTGAATGATACCAGTGCGACATCATTTTAATGTTCAAATCTTGGCAAAAACAAGAATCTTCTCAGATTTTCCTATAGTGTGTGTGGCCTCACCTACCAGTGCCCTCTGTCTGCCTATAGGGAAATAATGACAGCTTCTATCTGAAGCCTCTTTTAAGTGGTCGTTACTAGAGCCGTTCAGTTAAGACTGCCTCATCCAGACTACAAAAGCCAGGACCACGGACTCAGACTCCTGTCATGCACCAGAGTGAGAAATACAGCATTCCAACCAGGAAAAATAAAAATTAAAGTCTAGCTTTACCACCATCCTCACACCACTAAATGCACGTTTCTAAAAAAGCCCAAATCTTTGGGTAAACGGTTTATTTAATTTGGAAACAACAGCTGCCCTACTTTTCAAGAACTATAGACTGCTAACTTTTAGGGGCTTAGCGATAATAAAGCTATCACTGACCAAGGTTTGGATGAATTTGGCACTTATGTCACATATTTTAGTGGACCAATTCTTTGTGGCTAAATTAACACTCAATGAATTCTGGTGAGTGTAAGGGGAAATCCCACAGTCTCATTCTATAAACTTTACTGATGTGACCCTAATTACACCAAAGATAGATGGTCCACAAATTACACATCATCTTTCCTGGCTTTCACCTCCTCATCACTGCATCTCTGTCTCGTGTTAGCCTAGTTACAACAAATAAAAATCAAGCAAAGCTGGGAGGTTTACATAGTTTGTTGAATACGCTTAGTGACACCTGGTCTTTCTCACACTCCTCCTTAGGTCCCAAGATAGCCTTCTCTCTTTTCCACTGACACCACTAATGAAATGTACCCCTGATGTGACCGTTTATTGGGTCCAAGACATCAATCAACTGTACTTAAGTAAGCAAGGCGTGTTTACGAATGACATGTTTCAGCCGTGATTTGCAACCGTCTGTCTCATGTGGGTCTGACAGGACAGATGCACTTCTATTGTTTTCCAGCTGTCTACAGAGGTCATGTAATGTCTTGCGTTTTACACGTCAAGTCTTTTTCTTCTGTTTTACACGCCAAAAACGTAGGTGACAAAACTCTCAATACTGTGCCTGAATGCATCCCGTGTAGATATGGTGTTACTCTCCTGGTTAGTTTTACTGTTAAGGCCTTTACACACTGTTTTTTTTAACTGATATTTTTGTCATGGGCACTCTCGCACAAAAAGCAAATATTACGTGACAAACATGTTTTCTGAGCCTTTAAAGGCATCACCCAGTCATGGTGTGCAAAATGGACTTCATGAAAGACAGCTGTAATGTGTGTGTAAAGGCCTTTACAATTAAGACTCCATCAAAAGCTCTTCCCTTTGTTAATTATAATATTCAGATTCAGCCAGCTAAATTAGTATTATTTTACTTTGACAATGCTAACATGCTGATGTTTAGCGGATATAATGTTTACTTTATTCTAGTTTAGCCTGTTAGCATGCTAACATTTGCTAATTAGCACTAAACACAAAGTACAGCTGAGGCTGAGTCAATAGTTTTGCAGGGATTTGGTAATAAAACTAAGTATATTCGACTTTATAGATCAGATTGTGCATGGCATTACCAAAGATCACCAAGAAATGATTGGGATTTATTCTTGGGGAACCAAGAATGTTCCAGTCTGGACCACAGGAGTGGACCAACAGACCGACCAACATGGTTACTTCTACAGCCACGCTGCTAGCATGGCTAAAAATAGTTTTATAGATATCAATGTCATGTAAGGTTTGTCTGCACACAGAAGTTCTAATGCTTGAAATTTATTGCTAAGATAAAACAGATTTTATATGCTTTGAAATACTATATGGGAATATAATTTTTTTGTTATGACAAGTGAAAATTTAAAGCAGGATGAGATCATAAGTGATAAACTGAGACATGGTTGATTTTCACACCATAGCCTATAACTTATTCATTGCAGTACTTTGTCCACAATGTTTCTAAATATATAATTGATTAAGCAGTAATAATAAATGCGTGCAAGAAGTTCAGATCCATTTCCAAGTCAAACAGTAGATTAGTCTCATCTGCTAGTAAAACTGTAGCAATGATTCACTTCTTGGAGAAGATGTTTCTTGACCTTAATAGACTCCATTGTTTGAACACATCACAGTATTTGTGCTTCTCCTGAGATGTGTTATAGCCTAAACTGAATATGAGGTTAAACTGAGTGACTTCCAAACGGAGCAGAGGAGAGAGAGACCAGGGTTATCTGAGAATCAGCTAAATGCTGGTAATCTCTCCTCGGAGCGGCCACTTCACATGCCGTTGAAGATCTCCAATAATCACATCACCGAAGTGGGTCACGAGACCGCTGGGAGGCCATAAAGATCCAGACTTTGTTTTCTTTAAGTTTGAAAAACATGTCAAACATAATTTGAGAGAAGTATGTCGGCCTATAGATGATGATCGATTTGGAAAGGAATCTGATGTTGCATTAGTGTCACAGGTTGAAGCATTGTAAACACAAAGAATAACGTTGACTGCCAAGTGCACCTTGAAAGAAATGATATTAAAACAGAGTGAAAGCTCACTCGTGCATGATATGACAGTTCCTGGGAAGCTGTCCTTGTTTTACCTTATGGCTCAGATTTTGCTTTCCCACAATACGAAAACGTTAAGGATTTGCCAGCTGCCATTAGCGAAACCATCGTAAGTCAATTACTTGTATGACTTTCAGATAACTCTAGTGGCTATTGAATCGTGTGATCAATTTTATGATTTCCAATAGAAGCGATGCATTCCAGCCTGAGCTTGTCATAGTGTTTGTGTGTGAAACAGCTGCAGTGGTTGATGGATGATCTGCTGTTGTCCAAAGTGACAAAATGGGAACTATACCAGGGACTATTTTATGTTTCTAATTCAAAACAAATCCTGGCTGCCAAGCGCTAATCAATAATGAGTGTGCTATGTCTTAATGTTCCCATTAAAAGAGACATATTATTGCATCAAGTCAATCATATTCGTTTTATTCGGCGGTGGAGGGAGCCATTGGGATTGGTAGCCTGGAGCTCCTTCCCTGCTCCAATGTGCTTTACATCTGGGGTGTGATTTGCCAAATAAAGCAGCTGGATCCTCTCGTGCAGACGCATTCTCAGATTCATCTCATAAACAGCGAGACAACAAGACAAATGACTCAGTCACCCGTATGTAGAAGTGCTCGCTATTCACATGGTAAGAGGGCATACCAGCCCTTTCTTTTGCCTCAGGTTCCTTCCTCACATTAGGTGTTCAGAAGACTCACTGATGCCAGAACCAGAGCCGCAAAGAGAGCTTGATGACCTTGTTCACACACTCAGACAAGCTTAATAGTGAGGCGTGCTCTGAGGCAGCTAATCCAAGGAAGTGTCAGGAGTAAAATCATTAATGCTACTGCATACTCTAAACAAACTAATTTGTAAAAACGTGTGGTCTTTTCAACCAAGTTCATACCTTTTTCAAACTGGTTCAAGTCCAAAATAGATGGAGAAGCTAACATGTCACAGGAAGGAAAGTACAAGAGGCTTTGGGGCGTTTTTTTGCAAAGAGTTACGCAAATCAAGCAATGGATAAAATACACAATGAGTTTTTCCTTGAAAAACACTTATGTGATGTGGACGCCAGCCAACGTTTCAAACAGCAGTTTGTTTTTGCATGCAGTGGCCACAAAGCGGCTCACTGGCCTTGACTCTGGGGGCCTTTGTTATATTAAAAATGTCTGTTGATGAAATCAAGTCTCTCAGTCATTAAAAAAAGAGGCTACACAAATAATGAAAACAGCATGTTTCCGTTATAGACTTAGTTACCAGTTTATTTGGTAATCAAGGCAATACAACACAATAGCCCTCAAATAATTCCTATCTTCTGAGCAGCCCTAAAAATACCATAAATCTGACAAAAACTGAACAGAGGAGCCTTTAAAAACATAGATTTAATTAGATTATAAAGATGAAGAAGATGCACCTGACTATTGGTTAATCACTGTCACTCCTTATAACACAAATCATTCCTATTTAGTGGAAAATATCCTCCCCTATGTTTGTGGACAATACATCTTGCTAACGACCTTTGGCTACACACTGCAAAGGGACAGTTCTGTTTTGATGAAAGAGAGCCAGCCATGCTGATTCACCCGGGGATGGCTGGTGTTGTTCAGAACAGCACGCTCCTCTCTTTCGGCCTCTCTCTCTCTTTCTCTCTGTCTCTCCTAAAATCTGAAGTATAATAGGAGCTCTGGCTGTGCCACGTGGACCCAGGCTACCTGCCAAGGCCTGTCCACATGCCTTGCCACGAGCACTCCCTGTGAGAGCTCGGCAGTAAGCTGTTCGGAAGCTATGGCTGAGAGACTTTTGACTCCGTCTCTCAGATTGTCGTTTTTGCCCAGCTATGACCCGTGGTCCTCTGCCAAGTTCGGAGGCAGAGGTGCTGTCAGATGTCTCCCGTGCACGTTATACACCCACCTGCATGTTGACACTTGGGTAAGCGAGGTCATTCAGACAAATGTTTCTGATGCTGCACAACGGCATAGTCTAACATCATAATTCCTTCCCCTCCCACCTCTTTAAAGTTGGACCAAAACTTTCTCCAACATTGCTCCATACGAGACAATGTGAAGGTTTGTCGGTTTCTTAAAAATGACCCAGATATAAAATTTGTTTGAATCCAAGTTCTCTTTTTCCCTTCCAGAGATCATGTTTTGACATCAGTATTTTGGATCTGTGGTAGATGACTTGATGATTGCAGAACATTCCTGAAGTATTAGAAGATTCACTTGTGGGTCATCTGGACTTTTTTTTTTTCAGAACTGAGGGTGGTCTGGAGCAATCACTGCAGCGCAGATCAAAACCTCCTGGTGCATCCTACACTCAAAGCATGCTGAATGTGATACTGGTTTAAAATATCTACGCCACCTGTGTGTTCTTAGTATCTCAGCATCATCCAAAGAACAATCAAAGGTCGAAAAAGATTTGATCTGCTTGAAGTTTTCACTGTTTTGGGGAAGAAAATCATGCATTTGTTATCCTTCCAAACCACTGTCAATACTTCACAGTCTGTGCTTTTTATTGTGGTAAGACTAATAGGATCATGTCCACCAAGCACCACGTTTCTTATATAAGGTAATTTTTGTTTTTGCCAAATAATGACACAGACAAAATAAATGTGAACAGTGCTTTAGAAGCAGACCATGTTAAATATTTATGAAAAGCATCTGGAGGGAAAAAACGTCCAAGCATCTTTTTGCACTTGTGGTCCCCGAGAGACGCATGCTGTGTATTGTCAAATACAATATCTGACCTAGATTTCAGCTGCTTAATGTCTTGGTGGTACTTTGTCAAAGAGATGAAATATAGGACTGTGAGCATTGCCAATGCAATGTTTCAATATAAATAATAAATAACGAATAGTTTGGCAGCTTACATCAAGCCTGGCTGTATCAAAACCACAATGTTGTTTTTTAACACTGCCGGTTTTAATACGGGTTCAATAAATGAGATATGGCGTGGTAAAGAGATTAAAAGTGCCTTCAAACAGGAGGCCTTGCAATTTGCACATGTTTGACTGCTGGGCTGTTTGTGCCGTCCTTGTTGATTCATTAGCTGTAAACTTGCTCTACGTGGACTGTGACACAGAGAGCCTGTTAGTGAGTTTTGCTGCCTTCATGGAGCTTGTTACGACATGGGAGGTCGTGCACATGCTATGCTTGGCCTTTTAATGGTTAAGTCCTGAGAACACTGCTGCTAGACGACGATGTGTAGAGGCCACTGAGGCTGACAAATTGGAAAGCTAGTGAGCGGTAACGTAATGCAGAAAATGTAGATGAAGCCGGTGGCAATATATCAACATTTTCCTCAGACATATAATATTACGAACAACTCTACAAAACTAAAATTACAATTTATTTACTTACCGTTCGCCAAAAAATGAACTTCCACAGCAGCAAAAGGCCACACCTTGTAAACTCGCAGCTTTTAGCAATTTCCATTACAAGGTGGTAAATACCAGAAGAGGCAGTCATTCATGCGGACTCTCGTGGACACGGTATCATGAACGAGGTAAAAACAACTGTGTTGAGCTCTGACTGAAGTAAGCACTCACCAGTTAAAACATGTTCAACTTGTGCAGATGCACTTTCACATCAGTTTGTACCGATTTTGTCTAATCGTATCATTCCAATGACTTTGTATGCAACCGTGCCACCTAAAATATGCCTTGAACACATAGTTAGAGGTGCTTTTAGGCAGGTTTTGTTACCTTTGGACAGAGCCTGGCTAGCTGTTTCTGCTGGCAGTAGCAGTATGTACTGCACAGAGTGGTACTGATCTCCTCATCTAAATCTTAGCAAGACAACAAATTGGCATATTTCCCCAAAAATAAAAAAAACATGGTGAGCTCTGGCACGTATTAAAAGAAAAAGAATAGTGGGTTGTGATAATATTCTAAAATGATTTAATGTTAGTTCATGTGGATCATAAAGAGAGATAAGCAATTATTTTAAGTATAGTTTATTGTTAGCAGATTTCTTTTGACTGAATTATCTTCTGTGGAGTGACATAATGAGTGGAACAGTCAAAAGTTAGATCTCAACCATGGCGGGGAAAAATCTCGCTAAACCACTTAACACAACTGCTGCTGTGGGTAACACCAGTGGGAGAGGCGTTTATAAGAAGACAATAAACTGGGTCTCACATGAATTATAGGGTGGGGAAGGGTGTGGAGTCTTTTCTTTTCAGCCAAGTTAACCTTGTGAAAAACATCAAGTGTGCCACATGTCAAACCTGACATCTCAGTTCTCACCATGCACAGATGTAAGCCCACAAAGCCTGCAAAGATGTTACAGTTTGTGTAATAGCACACACATTGAATTGAATGGTTAAATATCAACATTTTAATGCTAATACTTTGCTAAGTTGGTTACCAGTGTGATGAGTGCTGAGAGCTGCATTCAGCCAAACTTCATTCACTGGGAAAATATAGTCAAATCTTTTCCTGTTGTGAATTATCATATTTTGAATATTTCAGTAGGGACATGGACATTGTATTCCAGAGAGGACAGTTTCTTCCTTTGCAGAGGATAAGATGTCTTTTCCTGCTGTCACTGCTACTAAAGAGAAACATATTGCTCTGTGAAGAATTACACCGCCTGTTTTTTTTGTTTCTTTTTTACTCTTTCACTTTCTAGTTCTGGGTTTAGTCTGACACCAAGGCACATGTATATTACATATACACAATCTGCATCACATCTGTGAATATTATGAATATATTAAAGGTGCACTATGTAGTTTTGGGGAAGAAATTTTAATCAGAAGAGAAAGCTCTTCATTGATTGATTTCATTTAAATCACACTAAATAAAGAAACCTGCCACCTTTCTAGCTTTAAACTGCCTTCTAGGGACCTTCTTTTCCTCTGAGAACAGTTTGTTTATTCAGTTATGGAAAAAAATAATATTTCAGAGTTTGTATTATTACCTCTTTAATATAGTAAATGTTAGAATTCTGAGTTTGAATTTCTTCTCCAAAACTGCATAGTGCCCCTTTAAGGTCAACTGGTATCCTGACTGTCTAACATGAATTGTCACACAGCTTACACTTGATGATATAAAATAGAAACTAAACTGCATTTAGATAATTATAACGTGACCAAAGCTTTTCCACAGCTGTTTAATTATATGACCGGACCAAATAAGATAAATTTGCTAACTAACTGCTGACCGCATTGTGTTGGTCAAAAGGGCGTTTTCTGTCCAAAACTCTGCTGTCTCACTTAACATTCGCTGTAGTTAGAATTATGGGTGCTCATCAGCAACCACACAATGTGACTAAATGACCTCATGGTCTTACATCAAAATATAGACAACCGATACACAACAAAAACACAGCTGGAGTTACTATGCAAACACAGAGGGAGTCGCAGCCCTGCTGATACAGTGGGACAGTGACTGTATAATACTATTCATTACTTTTCATTGTAACCACACTGTCTAACCCACATTTGAGAGAATATCACACACACTTACACCCATGTCACCAAACGCCTGACACCATCTAATTCTCATGACAGAATCCCCCTCTATTTGCTTCAAACTGGGTGGTGCAGGCATTACCACACAGTGGTACAGTAGGAGGGGTGCACTGTACATGAATCCCACGTCCTAACAGATGTTTTTTAATGACAGAACGGCTACTTCAGCTGAAGCCTGTCAAAATGGGAGAAAATGTAGAATGCACAGGGAGCGATGCTGTCATTAGCACAACATCAACGTCGTCCAAGGAAAACACTGTTCAGAGCTGTGTTTTGATTCCATTGAATCCAGATCATTAGAGGAGGGTTTGTAGCTACCTGACCCTTTTCCTATCATCAGAAATCATCAAAAAGGAGCCAGAGAGCCAAAGAAAACAAGGTCTTTTCCTCATCAGGACTTTCACCATGAGTCATCGTGTGGCCATACGATGAGTAATTCTATGCTTCCACAAATACTGATCTGGTGGTTTAAGGCATTACAACATGGATTTCTCTAACCCTTATCATGCGGTCAGTACAGTGTAATGTGCACCTGCCACTGCATTGCCTCAAAGGAGACCTATTATGCTATTCCTTTCCTTCATTGTTTTATACATTCTTGTGCATGTAAAATATCTTGAAAGTTATAAAGGCCAAAGTCCACACCAACAAATCCCTCTTTCTCCCACAGAAAACACTGCTCCACTTCAGACAGAGGGGGAATACAGTGCTGCAGCGCTGGACAGTATGAGAAACCTGATGTGTTTTTTGAGCAGGAAAGCATGTAAACCAAATTACATTTATGAACCTGAAAATTATCATAATATGTCTAGGTGGTCTCACTGCACTTATTTATCACTAAAATGCAGGTCCAAATCCTAGAATCCACAGGTGACCACCTCCCTCAAAGAGCTGTACAAAAATGTACTGCCTCAAGCAGATGACAATATATGGGCTATTCCTATCCAGTACACTGAAGTCTTTACTGTACATGTACTAACCCTTTCCGCACGTGTTAATAACTCCAAATGACAGAGAATAACTTGTTTCCTTTTCTGTAGCTGGCACTGCACTACCTCCACCAGCTCTGTAATTAGGTTCTGATGGGGGGCTGACTCTCCTCTGTGGGAGCATCCCGGCTGGTGCCAGGCCTCACAGACTGTAATCTACCCTTGCAGGATCACGCAAAGGACCTGCTTAGCCGGAGAGGCTACTCCTGAAGGGACTGCACAGGAATGCAAGGGCTGCTTTCTCCTCAGAATATCAATCACGACTTATTGAGAAAGGACGCCGCCAAGTTCTGAAGTCACAGACTCAAGTCCCGACTGATCCTTCGTGAGTGAGTGCTCGCTGGGGAGAGGTGTATAACTAAAATGTGACAGATGATGGATCTGAGACAGCAGCAAACATGGATTTAATATGCTGGGGGAAAAACAGTATGAGTGGTGCTGAAACCCCGGTATGATGATCTCATTTGTGTACATTAGATACTTCCCTGGCATGAGCAGACAAACAAGCAGGTTCCTGCTTTGCTGTCCAAATGGTTTCAGTTAGTAACTTTAAGTGGCGCAAGCTACCGCCAAGAAGAAAGCTAACCGCGAAACAAAAGCATATTTACTTTTATGACCTTTAGGATTTACGGGCACTGATGTGGATGAATGACTGGCTCTGAAAGAGATTTATTGTCAGTGCAGTCTATCTTTAATATGTGCCACAACAGTGAGACGGGATTAAGGGAGGGTAAGGAAACAGCTACTTTTAAAGCCATACAGGTGTGTGTGATGTTCAAAACCTCACATCTTTCCATTTTTTCAGCGCACGAAAACGCAGAGATACAGTGAATTTTTATTTTGTTTGTCATGTTAGCAATCTGAATCATCTGCAAATGGTTACTAGAGAGCAAGAGGTTTTGTGTCATTGTTTAATTCACATTTTACATCAGTTGAAAAGGAATGCCTGCATTAGCCATTTCAGCACTAATGGAGAGCAGATGATGGATGGATGATGTGGAATTTTACTTTCCCGCAAAACTCTTTTAACCAGGCAGGATGATTAAAGGGTGGGAAGGGAGGGGAGGTAGGTTACACAAAGTAACACATCCAGCTGCCCAGTAATATCACAGTTTTATACCGTTGGCTCGAAATCCAGTCGACATCATGTAGGGAGAGCACAAGGGAGGTTGGACTCATTCAAGCTAAGAGACAGTCCAGGTTTTACGACTAGTTCAAATGTTAGTGCATGAAGTTTGGGAGTTTTTTAGCAGCAGTAGGTCATGTCTTTATCGAAATACTCCCAATCACTTTTTTTAGATGAATCAATTCATCAGTTTGTTTATGAAATGCCAGAAAACTGCTAACCAGCTAGTCCCAGCCGGTCCCGGTCCAAAGCTCCTGTGCTAGCAAGACTTCCCCCGTGCTCCGAGCTTCTAGTCCTAACCACTAGCTGCATGGCTAATTGTGTTGACTAGCAAACGGCAGCTACCGTTAGCAGCAGTTAGTGGTTACTGTGGTGATATGCTGCCCCCTATTTGTTTTGAGGATGAATTTGACAGAAATGTCCACTTACATATTGAACTTTTAACATATTGAGAATCCTGATCATCTTAACAGACACCTACAAGGCAAAACATAAATGACCTCAGCGCCTCGAACTTCAAATGTTTTACTGCCATCTCCTTTTAAACATCAGGCAGATGACTGAGTGAATTTACAGTGGGAAAGTGAAATAATTAGGCCAGCAACATAAATATTCTTGACCTTATGACATAAATCATGAAGCTATTATAGCACTGGGATTCTGAGCACTGCGTTTTTTCCTTGTCTACATCCAGTAGTGATAGTAGCGAATGGCACCCTGGATTCGCAAAACTGCTTTGTAAAGTTTTTATGACTTCAAAAACATAATTTTCCACGGAGAGGCTGCCCAAGTGATGAGCATGCCATCTGGCCATTAAAATATAGGCAGATAAGGTCCTGAGATAACTCACTGAGCTCACGTCTAGGAGCAGGGCCCAGACTCGGGACCGAGGCCTGGAAAAGAAATTATAGTTAGAAATATCTGTTAAGTTGGTTCTGCGCTGTCTGATGTGGTAGTGATAGACAGATCATACTCTCACAAACTCAGACAATGTAAAGTAGAGTGTGAGGATTACAAGCTTGTAAAAACTTAAAGCAAAATTATGCAACTATCTTACATTAGAATTAGAGTGTCAGAATCACAGATGATGTCTCCATCAGTCCCACTGTGTGCCCAGATCTCTTGTATTTGTACTTGTATGTAACCTGGGTGAACGGGTAGGTGTGTAACGCAAGTGCGTAACGCTTTACAGCACTACATCACACACCAGCAACTATATGACTGGTGTAATCTCACCTAAACCAAGCCTGTAGCTGTAAGTAGCTAATTGGTCCATACCACTGTGGTTGAGCAACAAGCATATAGCTTGAAGCCTGGCAGGATGGATTCTCAAAATCACATGATCACATGATCTTGCGAATCCAACTGCCTTGCAAGCACAGAATTTTAGAAATCACAATAAACAATAGAGTCTAATGGACCAACCATGAGCCACCTCAACATGTTATAAAACATTATAAATGCCAAAATGTATCAAATTTGCCATTGCTCATATGGAAATAACATAATCATTTTAATAATAAAACATTTGTTAGCGTTTTACATCAAATTTACTAGCAGCAAATAATGCACGAGGGGCTTTATAGTATGGCCTCCATACGGAAACATGGTGGAAAAGTGGACGGAAAACTGAGGCAACCCTCACTTCCAAATTACAGCATCTTACACAATACTATTTTCCCTTCCTTACCCATACGGGTGAAGCTCCCTGAGGGTCAGTAACAAAAGGTTTTACAAGATGTTGCCATCGATGCCCCACTGAGCTGACTTTGTAATGAGACTTAATGACCTTGCCTCAGAGCAGTCCTGGGTGGTGTCTGGAAGAGTTAATAGTGCTTTGTATAAACCCATTCTTGTTATTATGTAATGACGGCAGTGCTGTTTAATACATACCTGGGATAAGCTCAGGTTTGTGCAAGAACTTTTCACTGAGAGAAATTCCTCAACAGGAAGGAGAAGGCGAATTCTGGAGTCGATGCGGATCAGCTGCTCCAGGTCAGAGGGCTCCGGGGTGTAACCATGGCCTGTCAGGACTGACACAGCCCGCACGTCCTCCTGGAAATAAGAAATGATATAAAATGAAATAGGTCATGGCCCATGGGTGTAAACCTGCTTTATTTTGTGGCAACCTAAATAGGGGACTGAAAACATTATCTCTCTATTGCTTACTTAGCAACTTCGTGACAGTGACGTCTGAAACAGGGATGAGGTACAAGTCTGACTGTAGCACTTGGTATTCACTTCTGGATGGAGAACAGGGTGCAGATCGTTCTTCTCAACACTGCATGCCAACTGTACAGTCAGATGCCAAAACTTTGGCAATTGCCTCTTCCTCACAGTGACTGTCTATCCAGTGAAACTCCCATTAACCCTATGGGAAACAGTGGGTGGGTGGTGAGCTCATCACAGCCCAGTGGTGAGATAAGATGTTGCAGTGAGGCTTTCATGCCAAAGAGGATCACAAGTCTGTAAAACACAGCTGTGACCTCTGAACACTGTGACGGGGGAGCAGAAGAAAACTGGCAGAGGACAACAGCAAACAAAGGGGTCTATCAACTAGGTGGGGCACCGTGCAAAGCCAAAATTTGACGAACGAGCTCCACAAATTCTTATAACACTGATTCCTGTTTCACATTTGCAGATTTATTGCCTTGAGCTAATCCAACGTTAACCACTGCAGTGGTTTACTTGGATGTGGTAGAATACCTCAATCCCAGGTCTCAGGCAGGCCTTGGTTTGTCCTTTGTGTTCATGTAGGTCTATACATACATGAGTGCGGTATCAATCTTCTCTCGACAAGAAAGCATATATAGGTATCAGCCTACCCATGTGGAATCTATCTTTTAATAAAACATGGATTCTTTTTTTCACCGCTGAAATATCATTTTGACAAATCAGAATGCCTCTAATAACACTCATACAGGTTTTTCGTGAAAGCACTTCCATACAGTTGTTCTTAATCCTTATTATAAGAACAAATGTTCATCCATTTATCAACCTGTGGCCATAGATAACAGGTGAATGTAAGGTAAAAGAGAATAGATCCATTATTACAGCAACAAGATGTTCTACGATTACTCACCGCTACTGATTTACTACCTCGGGTTACTACAGCTACATCAAACTGTGGAGCTTGTTAGGTAAGAGACAATAATATCAAAATAAGTGTGTGAGGCCAACAGTGAGCAGCAGCTTATGACTGATGTGTCCTGGGGGATTTCGCCAAGAACTGGTTGAAGTCCTCAAAACGAGAGACACATCACTGCCAAAGTCCCGGTGACAAAAATGATGTGCATTCCTTCGTTACGGCCATTCATAATAGCACGTCTCGCAATAACAGGAAGTCTTCCTCCAGCCAGTAAAAAAACTCAGAGCATCTGCACTCCCCTCAGTTTGGTATCTGCCACCACAATTACTGCGGTATTGTTCTAAAAGTCAAGGCAAACATCATAAATAGAGAAGCAAGACATAAAAAAAAACCTCTGGCAGGCTGTCCCACGGATGCAGAGCTGTCGGGGTCAGGCTAAATGGAACCGTATGTGAAAGGTAAGTATGTTCCCTCTCGCTTCCCGAACAGGCTTCATCCCATCTGACTTCAAACCGGCCTCACAGCTGCCAAAAGGACTATTAAAGCAAATTAAGACTGAAATAAAAACATTTGAAGTCAGGATGGTGTAGGTGGGTTCACAGTGAAGTAGTGTCCTGCTCCAGGTGGCACTGGGTCTTAGAGGAAAATCTTCAAAGACAAACAAGAGGCCAGTCTCTTGGAGCAGTTCACCCAGAAATTTAAATTATCTACTCACCCTCATGCTGATGGAAAGTTGGGTGAAGTTTCATAGTCCACAAAACATTTCCGGAGCTTTGCAGCACTGCAGCATTCTTCTAAACAACTGAAGTAGATGGGGATTTGTTTTTAAACATAAAAAACAGCCAAAAAAAACCCACACAAGTCTCTGGAAGCCCCAAGATCCCAAATTGATTTGAAAAGACATTATTATGTATTATTATATAAGCCATTTTTTTTCTTTATTTCTGGTTGTTTTTTTATGTTTTAAAACAAGTCCCCATCTACTTCAGTTGTTGGGAAGATTTATTTTGCTGTGAAGCTCCAGCAATATTCTGTGGACTATGGAACTTCACCTGACTTCTCATCTGCTCAGGGGTGAGCAGATAAGTGTGAACTGTTCCTTTAAGCTCAAACAGCACACCCTCACTGTGAGTGCAACCGTAGCTTATAGAGGATCTATATGAAAGATCCTGGCTTTTTGAATTTTGGCAGAAAACACTCCAGAGGGAACTCTTGAAAATAAGATAATAAAATGAATCCATAATGCACGGCATTCCTTGTGAGCTGCATATGGCACTTGACATCTGGTTCCTAATCTGAACTGCTTTGAGGAGTCAGAATCTTCTGCCCAGAGGCCGTCTCAGCTGCCAAGCAGTCATCAAAACATGGACCAGTGCTGCTCTACGTGCTTTTCTGAGGTTACTTAATGTCATTCAAAAGGCCAAATGTAGGGTAATGACACAAGTTCCAACAAATAAGATCACAACATTTTAAGAAACAAGACTGAATTAAGAGGATCCGACTAAATATGAGATCTAAATGTTTGTAGCAGGAGCAGTGGATGGGATCATCTGCTGTATGACTTGTGGACGCGAGGGGGAAGTATTAAGGAACTTGAAAAAGAGAGAGTCATCCTACAGCATGTGTTGTCTGTTAGGGCTTCATGTCAGCCTACCTCGCCGTCTGCGCCTCTGGCACCGTCCTCTTCCTCTTCGTCTACTTCTTGGAGGAGCTCGGCCAGACGCTCTTTCTCTGCCTGGGTCAAAAGCACTCGGTCCCCCTCACCACTTACTAGCTATTGCATTGCACCACATTAAGAAAAAAAAGACAGAATTAAAATCATTAGTTGCATAATATTTCTACTCTTTCTGTGGTGCCATAGTAGACTCAAAACACGTCTGATCTTGGAAAAACAAATAGACCAGAGACTTGCTCCAAGTCATGCGATATGCCCCAGCACTGCATTTGGCCTGACGTGAACTTTGACATACCTCAATGTTTCTCTTGACAAAGTCCTTCTGTTTTTTCTTGCCTTTGGAAGCTCCACAGCGGCCGCCTTCAAATTGCTCTTCCCCAGTGTCCTCATGGCCGACTTCAAATGATTCTGTCAAGCTGTTTGGCCTCTTTTCACCTGTCAGGCAAGCCACACTTAAAATTCCAGAAGATGAATAATAAAAAGGCAAAGCTCTAACAATAGACATGAGGCAAATCTGATCGAAATCACAAAGTCATTTTTTCAACCACGACTTCTTATTCGACCATCTAATCCACAAAATTGTTGAAATGTTTGAATCTTGAAACAGGGTGAAATAAAAACAATTGACTTTGTACTTTAACGCTATCCCTGCAAGGAAGTACAATGGCACAATCGAATACATTGTTAAGAGGTTCAAGCCTCCGTGATAACATGCAGCCAACTGCTTAAGTGTCTCTGAAAAGAGCAACACAAAGAATTCCTTTAAGTTCCCGGGCTGCTGTTTTCGGAAATAATGAGATTTTTCTTCCCTTTAGGGGATCAATATGATAAAAAGCCACTAGATCTTGATCATGAAATTGTTTTATGAGTCACATAGTGGGTGAACTGTTGAAATATTGGGGTAAGTGCACTACTGTCTGCAGCAGCCTACCATTAAAGAGGAAAAACAAGGGCTTTAAGTTCTTCGAGCTCATGGCGCCATCAAGTGCGCAATCGACGCAGTACATCTGAGACCAGTTACTGAAACATGTCGTTTTTCACTGACTCACTTTGCTCCAAGTTGAGGTCTCCGTTGTGCTCACAGTCAAGAAACTGAGTTTCAAAAAAAGGCACAAAGCTGTCCTCCTCTTCTGTCCCTTTGAGATTAAAGAACAGATGTAAGATTTTGCACAGTGTCTGATTATACTAACTAAACCACTCAACACACTCCTACACTCACCAGTGGGGGCTTCCAGGGCCAAAAACAACCTTGTGTTCAAAGCTTCATGGGCGGATTCAGAGTGACCTTCAGGCTTATTCTGCTGCAGAAAAGTTCACGTTATAACATTACAGCAAAAGTGATAAAAGTGACCACCTTTATAGTCAAAAACAGGATTGGTTTTGTGGACTGGTGTCTACCAGGAGCTCGTGCCAGAGTTTTGCTTGAACCTCTTTCCTTTGACGCCTGACTTCTTGTTCTTTGCAGATCATGTCGGACAGTATTTGATCAAGTCGTCTCATTTCCTGGATGGCTTCCTGTAGTTGTACATCATCCCTCTCTTCATCGGTAACACCAGCCTGGTACTGGCCTAAAAAGATGCACAAATATTGTATACAGTGTGGGGTAAATTCACTCGAACTGGACGATCCTAAGTGTTTGCCTTCCACTCCAGTGTACAGAAAACTTACCCTTGTCATCTCCGGCAGAGGAGTTGAATATAGTTTCTTCAGATGTGCTCTGAAGATACAGAGGATTATTTTTCCAAAATGAATGGAAATTATTCAATTTTGTCATTTTTTTTTTATGTCACTGTATATTTGCTTTTACTTTACCTGAACATCAGCTGCATCGTTGGTCAAAACAACGAGGGCAAATGGAGTTGTAGGACAAATTCTGTCAGGATGAGGCAAAGACACGCTCGACACACGACTACCTGTCTGCTTACTCGACGTAGGTCGGGAAATGTCCTCTAAACTACCTCTAATAATTTCCATGGTGTGATTTTGTTCAGACGTATTCAAGAAGATAAAACGACGATAAAGTAGAATAAATTATTAAATAGTTGGCTGCGTACAACCACTTGTCAACAGAGACTTTGGGACATTGGGAATGTTTTACTTCCGGTAATTTCAGTAACTATGGATACAAACACTCTGGGATGTTGTCACTATGGAAATATGCATTTGTTACTATGACTACCGGACGAAATCGAGGCAGCTCAGCTGACGCTTCAATCGAAGCAGCTAGCTAGTGTAGCGGGTTGCTAGCCACCAGGGAGCTAGCTAGCGGTTAGCCGTAGTGGCACCCCTCTCCTAACCTCACATTTTTGTTGTGTCTTGTAACGTTAAATGTCTTCGGTAAAGCTGAGCTATTAGAGATAAATGTCTACAGCGTGAAAAAGCGAGGCTGGAGGTTTTGAGGCCGTGTCTTTGTGGTACGTAACGTTTACCAATAAGCTATTTTAACGTCTAGCTAGCGCAAGCAAGCTAAAAAGGCTAATATTGATTATCTCATGTAAATTAGCCAACCTAACAATGAACATTTGGTGTTATATGCTCTATTGGACGTGGGTTTTCTGTTGGTGGTAGCACAGTTGCTAGCTAGTTATCATCAACACCATATACTCTGCATGTCACCGTGGTATCTATTGTTTTGGCCTTCTCTGTAACGTTATCGAGCTTGGCTATCATTGCTATACGGAAGCACTGAAAATGGGTGTGTTGTCGCTTAGATGGAACTATTCAGTGCCAGAATTAGCTATATTTTATACGTGGATAATGTACCGTAATAAGCTGAATAGATTGCTTCGCTAGCTTTGATGATTAACGGTAGTAAAAGTAGGAATTCCCATCGGTATGTAATTACCGCTAGCATGCTAAATGCTCACACCATTGTCATTTTTGCTGGTGTTTTTTTCTCTCAGTCGTGTCATTGTACCACTGCCCCACAATCACACCCATTTCTCTGGCAGCTTTCCGAGCTCTGCGGAGTACCTGCGCCAGGCAGGTGCTAGCATATGGCCCCGGCTTTTTCATCACGATGCACTGTATTTCTGCCTTTGCAATTACATGCTTTTCTTGACTCTGCAGGGGAAGATGTGCAATGGAATGATAGAGTCAATATCAAAAGCCTTTTGGGTCCACACCTCAGACACTAAACAGCCCTTGTTGTTGCTGCTGGTACTGAGTGTAGTGTCCACTGGGCAAGGGTCAGGTAAGAGGCAGACATTATGATCGCACAGCCATGTTTGTATTGTTATGTCTCACTTTTCTCAGCTGCAGAAACATTATCAGCCTTTTCATGGTTAAGACCAAATTTGTGGATGTCAGGGAGTCTGACACTGAAAGGATGTATTACTCATAATCAGCTGCCTCTTAACATTGATTTCAACATAGGCCAGTTTATGACTTATCATTAGTAATAGTCCAGCCCTAATGAAACAACCCTATAACTATGAGTTATGATCATGTTGCCCAAATATTGTATGCCGTCAGTGTCATTGATGTGTTATCTCTTAGTAAGCTTCACTTATTAACGTTTTATAATTATATATATAAATATATTTTATAATATATCTATAAAAATACCTACATGCATTCAATTGGAGTGTGGTACAAATGTTCAGATTTTTATGGCCACCCCCTGCATGTGGCAATACCGCAAAGCCTTTCTTATACAGATGGTTACCATAGGTCATTCTGTGTCTCTATTGCTGTGATTTACCAAACCAGGCTCAAAATATTTGTCACAATAATTCTACTGAAACCTGAGCAGTTTCACAGAATTTCCTTTTCTTTGACCTTCTCTTCCCAGGATGTGTGAGGCCATATATGGTCCAGAACAGCTGGGTAAACCTCACAGAAACCAACAGGGGCTCGTTCCCTGTGGGCACAGTACTGCAGTACAGCTGTGACCCTGGTTACCTGCCAGACGGACCCAGCATCCTTACCTGCACCACACTGGGACGCTGGTCCTCTGAACCTCCTCACTGCATACGCAGTGGTGGTAAGATATTCTGTTTTTCATGATCTGTAAAGTAATGAGGAGTCACTGTGTTGCTACTAGCCTTATTACCACCCTTTTATCATACAAAAAACAACTTTACGTACACTCAAGTCTCTGTATTAAGTTGTAGTCTGTTTTGCTAATGTATAAACTTAGTACTTTTACATTTCTGGCACTTAATACCTTGTGTTTTTTTCCCATCAGCATGTCTACCCCTCTCCAAACCTGAGAATGGGGGCTACACCTGCCACCCATCCCCCTGCCGAATGTTTGCTCATGGCACTGTGATTGAGTTCTTCTGTGATGACGGCTTTACTCTCAGTGGAGACTATAACTACCTGACCTGTCAGGATGGACAGTGGGACGGCCCCATGCAGATCAGTTGTGTTAGCCAAGGTTGGTCAGTCCTCAAACTCAAACCTATCAATAGAGCTTAAAACTTTTGTTTTTTTTCTATTTTTAGCTTTCTTATATCTGTTCTACCTTCACCTATTAAGCACTTTGTAACCCACTTATAAGTGTGTTATATTAACAAAACCTATATTTATTATTTAAGACTTATATTAACTGTATTTTTGTATGTTGTCCCTTTTCAAGGTTGTATAAGACCCTCTACAGTGCAGCATGGCTCAACCAATCTGACAGATACCAACAAGAGCTTGTTTCCTGTGGGCACAGTACTGCAGTACAACTGCGACCCTGGTTACCTGCCTGTCGGACGGAGCATCCTCACCTGTACCTCACTTGGATACTGGTCCTCTGAACCTCCTCGCTGTATACACAGTGATGGTAAAGACAAGCTCCTTATATTACTGTATGCAATTCTAAACCCTCTTTACACCTGGTATCAACATGTACTATAACCTGAACAAATTGAGATTTTTCATTATTTTTTATTTTGTTTTCTTTTACACTTTTATCGGTTAAGATTTGTTTTACCCTTTTCCTCTGTAAAGCACTGACTGTTTTTCTTCTTTAAGGTTGTGTAAGACCCTCTACGGTGCAGCATGGCTCAACTAATCTGACAGAAACCAACAGAAGCTCATTCCCTGTAGGCACAGTACTGGAGTACCGCTGTGACCCTGGTTACCTGCCAGATGGACCAAACATCCTCACCTGCTCTGCACTTGGACACTGGTCCTCTCAACCCCCACGCTGTTTACGCAGTGATGGTAAATACATCATAGTATTGTTGCATTTTTTCACATTTTGGCAAATGTCCATTTGTAGATTCAGTGTTCACCTGATGATGTCATTATATAAAGCTGTATGACAGCATGAGCTAGTGGGAGCAATGGAAGAAGACTGAGAATGAAGCTTTGGGGAACTCCACAAGTCAAGTTTGAATGATAAGATCAATACAAAGTTGTCCCTGTACTTCAATTGGGTATCTCACAACATTGTTTTCATTTTTTTCCATGGACAGTATGCCAATCTCCATATCAACCAGAGAACGGAGGCTACACCTGCCACCCCTCAACATGTGGAAGACTTACTCATGGCACTGTCATTGAATATTTCTGTGATGAAGGCTATATTCTGAAGGGGGACTATAAATACCTCACCTGTCAGTATGGGGAATGGGACAGCCAAGTGAAGCTCAGCTGCCTCATGGAGCAAGGTAAAAAAAAATAGAAGACATATTTTCACCCTTTAATAAATACAGTCAGTTCTGTACACATAATTGTGTCGACTGTTTATGTTTATCTTACAGACAGTGATCCGACTTTACCATTAGGGATGCCTGCCTTGTCCATTGTGGCATCCACAGCCAGCTCAGTGGCCCTAATCCTGCTCCTGGTGGTGCTGTTTGTGCTTTTGCAGCCAAAACTCAAGTCCCTCCATCGGTGAGTCCGCCCTCGAAATCATGCTTTTATCCACCAACATCTTGTATTTGAAATCAGAGGTTATGGTAGGCACTTTATATTGAGCCAACTAGTCGTAGAATTAACAAGTCTTCTGGTCCTCCATGTCCAGACGTGATCAGGGAGTGTCCGGCCAGCCTGTGTCAATCATGGTGGAAGGTGTCCAGGTGACTCTGCCCTCGTACGAGGAGGCTGTGAGCGGCGGTGGAGCCTCAGCCTCAGCTGAGTCCCGAGTCCAGATAGTGCTGTCTGAGGGTCAGCATGCCACAGCGCCAGAGGCTGGCCCCTCTAGGCCTTCTTCCCTCAAACAGCAGCAGTCAGAGATGGCTGTGGTACACCCCGTACCTCCATCCTCATCCTCCTCGTCACCCTCACCCTCATCCTCTACCTGGGTTCTGGAGCATGCAGGCGCTGCAGCTCCTTCAACCTCACAAAGAAGGCCGTCTGCAGGCAGCGACCAAAACAGCATCTCTCTGGACTCTGAGATGGACTACTCTGATGGTAAAGCCCTCTTCAGTCACACTTTTCACAGGTTTAAAAGGACCACTTTGTATTGATGAAAATGTCCGTCTTCTCTCTACAGATATGCCATTGCTGAAGGAGGCCTGAAAAGTGCATCAGGCTTTGGACTAACCCGAGGCAACCAGCGTTGCCACTGACCTGCACTGGTGAGCGGGATGCCTCTGGAGATTTTGTCAACACAGCTGTAAACACAGACAAGCCCGAGTGAAGACGCTCCGAGTGAAGCTGTGGGCCACAATAGTTCATCTTACCATCCCAAAGGAGAACAGAGAAGGGATGCACATGTACATACATGCTTACATTTTTTATAGGAATTCCTACACTATGTATGTACGTCTAATGTCAGAAGCTCAATTTGAAAATGTAGAACAAAAACAGAAGGAACAGACACCTCTGATCGAGTGTCTTAAAGGCTGTTTAAAAAAAAGACTGATGTATTTATGTTGAGTGGGCAGAGCTGCAAACTCACTTTGAGAGCTAATAATTTCATCAGTGTCTTAATTACTGTTAATTTTCTTTAAACACATATCACCGCATTCAAGACACACACTGGCAAAGATGCATGAAGGCCAGGTCATCTAGATTGTTGTCTCAGTCATGCTCACATGAAACATCGTCTTCAAAGATTTTTGTGATTATAAATCATTATTTAAGGTGTTATTAATCATGACTCACGTCATTCCACGTGTCACTGTACAGTTTAAGGCTGCTTGTCCACCCAAGTGTTCACTCTGTTGCGTTTTTCATTGGACTGAGAGCAAACTTGTTGTTTCAGGCCTGCATTCAACACATTTCATCTTTGCAAATATATTCTCTTCACACCCTTGTCCCCAATGGCCTTAGCTTTCCACTTCTATGCACAGGTATCTATATGTAAAATAAGGAATTTTAAAAATGAATGTCAGTTAAATGCCTCCGCTGCTTGGTGATATTATGTGTGGCTTTGTCAGACACATCACTTGTACACCGGAAAATATTATTCTCTTAATTTATGCAGACTGCTTCAAAAAGTTCCTGTCTTAGCAGGAAACTAAGTTGTGTATTTAATTTATTTGTGTCCAGAACGCTGTTGATCAGCCATGGCTTCTTTTGATTGATTCTTCCACAGCTTTTGGAAACTAAAAAAAAAGAAAAGTAGGTCTTTTCACTTTGCTGCTTCAGTTTTCTTTCTACTGCAGGCACGTTATATGTGACACTGTAAACGTGGTTGGGAAGATCCAACACAAAAATGAGTAAGTGTACAGATTAGTGTAATGTCAGTGTTCACTTTGTTTGACTGTCCATTGAATATTTCTTTTGGACCAAGGAATGGAGTTTTTTTTTTCTTTTTGTGAAGATGGTATTTTAATATATGTAAAAAGTTTTAAGTTAAGTTTACTCTGTATATACCATATGATCATTTTGATTAAATATTATTTGAGATGTTCAAATTGCTTGCATCCTTTGTTTCATTAGCCTGCTTCGAAACATCAGAGATGGACTTAAAGTATTTAATAACATAAACCACAATGATCCAGTCTCAAAACAGCAAATAATGTAAATAATAAATTTTTTTACTCATTCATAAAATTAGAAAATTTCAGTCTTCATATTTTGAATACAAAAATATAAATACAAAATTACATTTGAAATCCTTGATTCCTACTTCAAGATTGCCATTACCTGACATGATGAAATAAACAATTGTTAATGTATTAGTTGTTACACATGCTCTAACAATCTATCTGTGAATATCACAGGCCTGAGTGAAGAATATGCAGCTCATATTGAGACAGTGAGGGGCGCTGAATAGCATCTTCAGTTGGTCAATGAAAGAAAACTCCTTCATTCCCTCTCCAGCACTCGGTTATCATCTGTGATGCTGTCATGGCTGCTTCACCGCCACTTGTTGAAAGTCCACGCTTGCACCTGTGTAAGAGAAGCGTGATATTAGACTTTGTCTGATCTAAATTCAAGACCAACTGGCTGAACGCATACACGTGCTAATATGAACCCTCCGCCCCTCATCCCAGCCTCCCTCTCTGAAAACACACAGGCAGCTGTGACATTTACCCTCAGCTGGTGGCTTGAATGTTTCGTAACATCTGAAGCACAGGGCCAGGAGAAGGGCCTCAGTACACTGCAGGGTGATGTAAATCAGAGGGAAGAGAAGCATCGGTCCGATGACCTGCATGGGAAAAGCCACCTTTAGGATGACAAGGCACAGCTGGATGTTTTGACACCCTGTTTCCATGGAGATGGTCCTGCTGCATCTAAACGGACATGAGTCATTAGTTCCTAATAATGATGATGATGATAATTAGAACTTTATATTCATAGCACTTGCACAACCCAATGCAGTAATAATAAAAAATTAAAGGTAATATTTGAGGTAAACAGATACAACTAAAAACACACCAGAATATAGAGATACAATTAAGAACAGATCAATACTTAACATACAAGTATGTGCTAAAAAAAATGAAAAATAAGAGTTGAAGGGTAGTTCAAGACGTAGGAAAGACAAAGACTCTTCAGTGAGTCCAAACTCCCGAACAGCAGTGAACAAGGAATGACTCAGAAACATGGCCCCTGTGAGGGTTTACTATTATATTATATTATTGTTTCTGATGCATTAAAGCTGCAATATGTAATTTTCAACTAAATTGGAAGAAATAACAGTCTATATATTGTTTTGCAGAGATATCTACAAAACGGTCCCCATTCACTTTTGGTGCGAGTACGGATACATAGGGCGTTTTTCCACATTTTCGTTCATTTCTCAGGGAAAAATGCATGAATCTTACTGAAAAAAGATCAGGCTTATTTAGGTGGCTGGTATCTATGAGTGAGTATAATTTGATGCAGATCCTTGATCTAGTGAGCTTAAATTTTGGTGAAGCATTTATGGCTAGAGTGATACTGGGCTATCGAGTCTGATATTGGATTAGGCTTGATTGAATTAAAGTTGTTGGGCCTTTGCGGAAGTATGCTGTTTTAGAGTGCCGTTTTAGTTTCATGAGGAAAAAGTATGGGACACAGCTATAGACGGGGTGTTTGCAAACTCAAAGACAGCTGTATATCCAGTGTGTTTTCACTTACTGTGGACTGAGTTTGCACACGATGGACAAGACGTATCCCAGCGTAAAGCCAATCAGCGGCATCATTGCAGCCGCGGACATAATACCAGGTGTGAGAATCATCCACAGTAAATCTTTGACAGCTGTATAAGACAGGACGGAAACTATGATGGAGGAGATGATCAGGATGCCGATTCCAGCCTGGTGAGAGAGTGAAAACATGTTGTGAGAGTCCATCTATCCCCAGCATCAAGCATGAAACTTCTCTCTTCTTCTCTCTTTCCAAATGTGGCAAACAGCATCTGGACGCATCAAAATCTGTTGTTTTAAATTAATGACGGCTGAATTTCATTTGGCTGCTTCACTTTCAGGGTTCTGGTATTGTTAATGCTGCCTCGCTGAGACACATGTGATTAGTAACCCAATTGCTTTTCCTGCTATAACAAGTCAAAATGTCTGCCGTGGAAAAGGCTTATCTAGGAGTAAGGAGTCTCACCTTTGTCACGATTTGTGAGTAGTTTGGTTTGTAGTGGTTAATGATAATGCCAACTCCACAGGGCACCAGGGTGAGCGCGAGAGCTGTGATAATGCCCTTGTAAGGTACAGCGTTTTCCACACCGGGGAAGCCATGGCTTAAGATAAAGAGCAGCAAAGGCATCAGACCCAGAGACGCGATGCAGGAGCAGGTAGTCATTACGATGCTGCATCAGAGAGAAGAAGAAGCTTCATTAGACTGACATGCCTGTACTTGAAATGGCTCAAATGATACAAACATTTTTCTGACTTTTGATTTCATAATTTTGATTTCTTTTTTTTACAGAAAAGGCCTTCCATTCATTCATGTTTTGAAGGAACGTCTGCTCATCGACAGTCTGTGCTGACGCAGCTTGAGTAGTAAATTATTGTCTGCATTTGTAATCTTCCAGCAAGACAGGAATCAATACATCAATGAGGGGTTTACCTGAGGTTCATGTCACCCTTTATTGCCAGGGAGAAAATGTTTGATAAGGTCCCCCCTGGACAGCAGCCGCAGATGAGCAGCGTTGCGGCCTGGATGGTTTCCAACTGAAGGATCTTGGCCAGACTGAAAGCAGTCAGGGGCATGATGATGAACTGGGCCAGTAAAGCAATGGCTACTCCTTTAGGCTTGAGGAGATGGGCCTTGATTTTAGAAATCTCCATCGAACAGCCAAGGGATATCATGGTGATGAAGAGGATGGTAATGGTGAGGATATCGAGAGTTCGGCTTAAGTAGGAGTTTGTATTCATGATGCCCATACTTCCATTGCCAGAGACATTGTAGATGTTAGCTGATCCCTTGTAGACTACCGTCACATTCATTGTGGCAACAAACTGTGTTTGCTGCGCGATGGCTTCCACCTGTCACACAAAGCAAAACAGACACATTAACTGCATAGGAATTACAGTTTAAGGTTCTCCATTAGACTTTTATACACAAATAAATGAAGCCATTTACATCTCATTTCCGCGAAGGGTTAGTCTAAGCACTATTTCATTTTATCAAATCAAATGTTACTTAAAATAAGCAAAATTATCTTCCAACAAAAAAAATTTAAATATCTAGTTTTAAAGAACCTACAGATCAGCTCTCGGAGTGCACCAAATGTTAGCTCTTTCACACAAGTCACACATGTAGCTGGGGGTCCGTGCCAATGCCCCTCTGGTGAGCCCAAATGCGACAAGTTTACTCGAAGAACCACTCTGTTGTGTCCCTGAGACAAAACCAACCTGTGTTCACTACGTGATATCAAGTGATACTCTGGAGGAAGTTAAGCTGCTCGATCAGAGTCCAATCAGTTGAATGGTCGACAAGACACACTTGTTATTCCAGGCAAGTCTTCCCAGTTGTTGTCTTTATATCCGGATAAACAAAAGAGCCATACTGTTGAACTGCAACAAAGTACACACACACATTTTTTTTTTCTTTTTCTTTTTTGGTTCTTTCCATGGAAATTGTTAATGATAATATACTCACAAAATAGTGCCGGTCCTCCCCTTTACAAACAAAGACATTGTGATAAAGTAGCTTTCTTACCTTAACTTTCGTCCGACTTCAGCTTCACTGGGCTCACTCACACTCTTGTTTCCAGCTCCTCACACATTCTTGCGTCTAACCCCTTTTCTCTGCATTTGGACCCCCTGCCCTCCCCTCCTTGTCACATGGGCTCATGACAGCATGGTAGGTGTAAACATAGCAATGGACTGCAGAAGCAAACAATCAAGCAGATCTGTTTCCATTTCCATGTGTTACTTCTTAGGAATCCGGCTTTTACATCACTTACTGGAAGTTGCCTCCTGTCCTCGTAGTGAGTTGTTCCCTTAGTTTCTCTTTTTCAGACCACCGTGGGAAAGTTTAGCATTGGTGGGCTTGACAATGTGGAAGAATTTAATTGCTGCTTTATTCATTTGGCCTCACTTGCACGTGCATAATATTACGCAACCGGGCAGAGGATTCAGTTTGCCTGGCACAGATCAGTCTTTTCAAAAGGGGCCTTCTTCTATTTATGAGGCTGGGGTGCTTTGTACACCGAGACCTTTTATTTACAACTCGCACAACAGATCAGAATTGTGAGGCAGGGCTCGCATGTTTTTGCCCTAATCTCTAAAGCATGGTCGAGATTAGAGTCTCAGTGCACCTCAAGTATTTTAAGTTTTATGTAGTTTCTTTTTTATCACACTTTATTCCAGTAATTATTTTTGCCTTAGTTTCAGTTTCAAGTCACAGAAACAATCCCTGCGCTGAAATTCAGTGGAATCCCTTACAGGAACAACAGCCTACGTTATGCTGCCTTGCTTTTTTTTTTTTTATGCAACAAAGCAAGATACAACAAAGCAGCTGTGCAGGACATGAGAGCAATCCAGCTGGATTTTACAACATTTTCCAGAGAACAATAAAAGTCAAACAACAAACAGAAGGGAAGCAGTAGTAAAAAAAAATAAATACAAAAAACTAAGATGGACCAAGGCAACAATTTGATAGCTTCACTTGGCCGGTGATGTTTCAGATTATGAAGATGAGAATTCATTCACTAAACTCCTGTGTTTTGTGAGGTGAACTGTTGAACTTCATAATTTATTCAGTCTGTCAGTGCTTAACTGAGACCAAGTCGAGCCCGAGACTCTGAGGGGTTGAGGCCGAGTCATTTACAGTAAAATATGGAACATGTAATCTGCAAGGCTCTACTACAATGTGTCTGATATTTCCTAAAAAAAATCCAAAGAGGTCAAATAATGATTCCACTTCAAGCCAGTTCCAAGACGTGACCTTTAAAAAGCGGTCTTCAGACCAAGACCGATCTCCAGCACTACAACACAGTCTGTATTTCTATTGTACTGCACGTGCTTTGTAAGTGTGGATCCAAGTATCATGTGACGCTCATGATGTTGTTCAGTTATGTGCGGCCTAAAGACATCCTGTTATCTGTTAAGCTTATGATGAACTCGTGAGTCTCTTCTGTTAATGTTGGTGTTAAAGTACACCGTTTCTTAACATAGAAGGTCACGCTGCCTCTTTTATTTGTTCACTGATTATAAATGTCGGGTTCTTATTCCATCCTTTGAGACACTTCTCACTAACTTCCGTATGAGGGTATGTTCTCAAGCATAACGTACACAATATATTTAATCTTCGGCTCATCACTGTTTTGTGTGTTTGTGCTTTTCACACAGTTTTTCCACATTTTCCACTTGAAAATCTTAAGACAGTGGCAGACATCTTACAGACAAAAACAGCTGCAGCTGAGGACAGTCCAAGCACACACACACACACACACACACACTTCTGTGTTAGTTCAATGTTGGCATGAGTTGCACATTTTCACTCCTCAGTGGTCAGAACACAAATAAATCCTTTTTCTTTTAGTTATTTTCAGTTGTCCTTAAGGATTTACACTTTTCAACTTGTGGCCACTTTTTACCATCAGGAAATGTTTTATTGCACAAGCAAAACATTACATTTCTGGTGCTGCTGATGAAATGTAATGCAGATTGTAATCACTTGATTGTGTGCTTTTATTGGCCACACTTATTTTTTTTCTATTTTTGGTGGCTTGACTGATGTTTCTTATCGGAGATGAGAGAGTAACGAGGGTGTAGTCGAATAATCGGAAGGTTGCTGGTTCGCATCCCCGGCTCCCTTGGCTGCATGTCCAAATATTTCTGAGCAAGATATTGAACCCCAAATTGCTCCTGATGAGCAGGTTGGCACCTTGCATGGCCTCTGTGTATGAATGTGTGTGTGTGAATGGGTGAATGTGACAAATATTGTAAAGCGCGATAGAAATGCATGTCCATTTACCATTAACCATGTATATATACACCGAGCAATAGCAGTACACATACAGGACCCACAAATATGCTGTAGGAAGGAAGGCTGTGGTAGGCACGGCATGTGGGAACATCTTTTTTTCCCTTTTTGCACCCTCTGTTGTTTAAACGTAACATGAAAATTATCATTTGATAATAATATGAAATGATGCACACATAAAGATCACATATAAGGTGTTGTGTTTTTAAGTAATACAGCCAGTGTTTAATGTTCAATAACTATCTTATTCGAATGAAACAAAGCCTTGGTAATGAAGCACGTCTTTGTGGTGCTGCAGCAGGTTTATGAGCAGTAATTGTTTGCTGCAGAAGCTATTTAAAGGTCCTATGGAGACTAGTGTGCAGCCATGGATGGTGAGTGGGGGAGGGCAGGCAAAGTGTGAGCTAGGCCACCATCTGGCCTCATAATCATATGCTGAGAGGAGAGCCTGGTTATTGTGGCACACTGCCCTGCTGACAATGACCACTAAGACGACAGACTTCAGCACAATGTGTGTCTGTCCTTAATTCCACAGTCATGTTTGCATGAAAGGTATTTTTATGGGGAATACGTTCGTTTAAATATAATTGTATATATGAAGGCATCGCTGTTTTTTTTATGACATTTTACATAAATGCTATTTATAATATATCTTGATAACAATGCACCAAAGCACACATGAGTAATAACCCTGAAGGTCCGAAGGGTACTGTGTTTGCAACTTGTTGGAGATAACGGTATATTTTGGTGGGCGCGTCCAATTCCGTGGCCTTGTGGGAAATGTAGTTCCAATTCCCGAAAAAGCACCAGGGCTAACCGAGCCAAAACTTCATCACCCATGAGGCCTCATCTCGTCGCGCATGCGCTGTTAATGTTTTCCCGTCCATGTGTAGGCGAATCACGTGTAGAGAAATCGTTGGTCGTCATGTATCTGCTGTAGCCAAGCTCCGTGCTAGATTTTGTTATTTGCCTCCAGTTGTCGCGGCACTTTGTTTTGACAGCTGCCTGTTTTCTTTTCTCGTACTTTTTACCGAAGAATGAGCGAAAACGATGACATCGAAGTCGACAGCGATGTATGTGGTTCAGTTTCCTCTACGTTAGCTAGCCGAATGTTTAGCCAAACAGCAACTTTAACATTCCTGTCAACCTACGCTATCCGACAGCGCTAGCTAGGGAGCTAGCTGGGCTTCTTAACAAACATTACATTTTAGGACGAATAAGGAGAAAGCTGTAAGAACAAAAGTGTACTTTGGAGTGCTGGCCGACTGGCTTGTAAAAGAAAGTCGAGCACATCGGTCTGGTGAATAAGTTACGTCGTTTAACTGCTGTGTGAGCGGTCGTTTGTCAAAATCCTGCTAAGCCAACCACTGGTTGGATTTTTTTGCGCTTCATTCATTGTAATTACGGTACCGGTGCTGGGAGAGGCCAAAAAGGACGTATAAAGGTTGCCGCTGAGGACTTGATATACCAGGAAATAGCAAATAATATTCACATTAACGCACCTATTGTAAATGTAATCATTTGAAAATGTGTCTCCAAGGAAATGTGAAAAATATGCGATATATATTCAAAAGTACAATGAATGATAAATGCACCTCCATTGTGAAAACGCATTGTAATGTACAGTAAAACCTATGTTTCGACAGCTTCCACACAGGTCTGCTGAGATTCCCAAAGGATTTCTGCTCACAATGCCCTTGACTTCTGCAACACTTAATATATGTCAACTTTGAAGTATTATTTTAGAGGAAATAACATAAGGCATATTGCCTGTTTAATTGAAAATATTTTCTTTAGAAGGTTTGCTGAAAATCTAAGTGGGAGTCCAGTTCAGAATGACCCTGGCTATGAGTCGTTCTCCAGCAGTCTTTGAGTAGATAACAGAGAAAGTCAGATCTGAGAAAGTCTCTAGTCAGGTTTGATGTCAACTTTGTCCAAGTCTTTACCCCAGTGTTTACACGGCCATTTTGACACCAGTACCGTAATTGCACAAATAGATGCGCAACACACCCCTAACGACGGCTCACTTGACCGCAGTGCAAAACAGGACACTAGAGACGGCTCATGTTTGTATGTTTTGTCGATCAGCCATCCTCAAGTAGACCTGTTATTCCCTGCCAACCCTCTTAAATACCTTCTCCTACAACGAGCATCCAGTGCTGCTTTATATTTAGAACATACCTGTCAAATGCAACATCAGACATACTGTAACTTGCATGCAAATCTAAATTCCCCATGATGTACAGACCAGCTGCACTTAATTGCCCATACATGTGCAATGGTGTTTTAATTGAGCATGCACTTAAAAATCGTGGCTGATCCTCGATCTGGTCACATATATCTCAGAGCCGTGGATTCCCCTCCCCCCCATTTGATTAAGCTGGGATCTGATCCTCATAAAGCCCCAGTATATATATACTGGCAGGGTGGTTAAGCCTAAACTGTTGAACATTTCTAATGTTGCAGGATAGCAACCACGTTCTCATTTTAGGGGCAGCACTCTTTATTGTGAGAGATTTTTTCATTTTATTGTATATTTTTGCAATCATTGGCAGCTTTAATGAATGACATACAGCCATACATCTGGATTTAAAATGGGTACAGCAATGAGTTGCATGAAAAATCTTATTCTGTATTTATCTGCATTCATTTTTACTATATTTGACATGTTCTTTGGTTCATTTTGCCATTTAAGTGTCTTAATGTTTGACACACTTCACAAATCCATGTCCGTCTGTAATCATTTATTTAAAGAAATATGTCTGCACCTTCTTAACCATATTGTTGGCAAGATTTAACATGGCTGCACACTTCTCTCATTGTTATTGTTTAATTTTTAACATTGCAATCTGCAAAATGTTTACTTTGGCAAGAAGAGTGTTTTCACTGGTTTATTGCATGCTGTCTGGTGTCTTGCCACTACTCAATACAGTATCTAGTGAGGCTGAGCTGTCGTGCTACAGCAGGTGCTAAAGAGGTGGACTGTAAATGCAGGTGGATTTGAGTAAAGCTGGTCCAACCCTTTAACGACTGAAAGCAAACAGATCACATCCTTGTCAGCGTTGGGCCTATACTTACACCACAGGTACCTGCTGTATGAGGGAAATTAAGTGTAGAGCCCTCTGAAAGATAAGACTTTGCTTATATTCTAGTTATTTGCAATTTAAAGCTGCAGCATTTGCATTTCGCAGCTTTGTTTGTCTTACTTATACGTCAGAAATCACACGGACATAAAGTGACAAACCTTCCTTGTGAATACCTTGGTTTTATCTTGTGTGTGTTTTGGTATCTTTAACCTGTGTTTAAACGTGGTCCGTCTCTTTGCAGGCAGACAAGCGTGCACATCACAACGCACTTGAGCGTAAACGCAGGGACCACATTAAAGACAGCTTTCACGGTTTACGAGATTCTGTGCCCGCATTACAAGGGGAGAAGGTGAGAGGAACATTTAATCATTTTCTATTTCCAACAAAAATAAATGTTTTTTTGAGTTAAGACTTTTTAACTTTTTTCACATGAAATGCTAATTTAAGATAAACTTAACCTGCAGATAAGATAAGTATATGCTGCTGCTCATTTCCAAGTCCATAATGTTTAACCACTTTTTAAGCATTGTTACAGATTGTTTCTCTCAAAGCCAATGCTATTCTTTGGTGTTCTGCTTGGAGGTTCTTGGAAATAGAGGAATGATAAAAATCATTCCTCAGTCTGTATATCATTCAAATTAAATGTGAAAAGTGCAACAGGCACTTTTGGCATAATTCAGGATGCAGGTGGGATGGTGCTTCTAGTTATTCTTTAATATGGAATGTGTTTGGTGCCTAAGGTGTAATAGTTCTGTTTTTTACCCGTATTTTATAATACAGAGTAAAAATTAACTGGAACATGAATGCTTAACACTGTGATATCTGTGTATGTGTTTAAATGAAAATGTCCTGTTTGACCTGAACAAATCCACACTGCGGCATTGTCCCATGGCTCTCTGAAATTTTTGCTGACAGAACTCTGTCAAACAGGCTTCCCGAGCACAGATTCTAGACAAAGCCACCGAGTACATCCAGTACATGAGGCGAAAAAACCATACCCACCAGCAAGACATCGATGACTTAAAGAAGCAGAATGCACTGTTGGAGCAGCAAGGTAAGTAGAGGAAGTGTTGTTTTTTTGTTTTTCTTACAACAACGTGTGATGTGGAGGCTGTTCATACCTTGCATTAACATGCATCTAGGGTGATCGATCACAAGAAGACAACTCTAAGTACGTCAGTTTGTCACAGTGTCTCCACAGTCCTCTCTAAATGACCTTGTAATCAGATCTCACTTCGCGCTCTAAATGCAAAATAAACACCAACGCCTTTTCTTTTCAAAGAACAAACGTGTTGTTGTTTTTAACTGGCGGCCCCACAGTAGTAGCCAACACACACTGTTATTTGTACACAAACACAGAAACTATTAAATGTCTAGCATTTGTTAAGCACTTTAGACTTTATCTTGGCATGAAAGGTAATATACATATAAAGTTATTAATATACTATTATTTTATTTTACAAACATTAAACACTGCTAAAAGAATCTGTTCACATCCGGCCCAGATCACCTCTGAATGTAGTCTGAGTGGTCCAATCTTAAATTCATCCTCATCTCCCACGCCCGTACTTAGAGCTGTCCACTCGTGATCAGATCACTCATCACGGATGTTGATGTCAGGTATGGACAGGGCCGTAAACTTTCAAAAGCAATATGAAATGTTTGATGAGTTCAGTATTTTCTGTAGTATTTTTTTGTCTTCCTGTCTTGTTGTTGCTGCAGTTCGTGCCCTGGAGAAGGCCAAGGGGAACACTCAGCTCCAGACAAACTACTCTTCTGACAGCAGCTTGTACACAAACCGCAAAGGCAGCGCGGTGTCCGCCTTCGACGGCGGCTCTGACTCCAGCTCCGAATCAGAGCCAGACGAGCCGCCTAACAGAAAGAAGCTGCGCATGGAGCCCAGCTAGACTCGGGTTGCCCCCCATTCTCCAAACAGACTCTTTTTGTCCACCAGCCCCCGACTCCTTCTACCTGTCCGCACTCAGTCCTGCCTTCTTGCGCCAGTCGAGGAGACGAGGCGGAGACTGTGTGAGAGAGGTGCTATTATGTATAAAAACGCTTCTACCTTCCTATTTCCTCCTGGCAAGCGTCCTGTCACTCCTTTTGTGGCCCAGCAACAACTTTTAAGACCCCCCCCCCCCCCCCAAAGTGAGGCAGCTCTGCAGTTTTGAAGGACTATGTGCTTTTCAAACCTCATGGTAACCATTCATAATCAAATGTGGAGATGACAAGGAGTGAGGCTTTAGTAAAGCTACATAAAATAAAATGTTTTTTTTCCCTTCGTTGGAGTTGTGAGACTTTACGACCTTTGACACATTGGTAATTAGGGATAGTTTACCTTTTTAATATTCATACTTTTCCAGAAAAGAATGTGAAGTTGCTTTTGAAAAAAAAAAATGTCTGTTATGCAAGATGCAACCCTCCTTATTCAGTGTAGATGGCTGAAGTTTTTGTCTTTGAAAATGTTTGTGTAATCAAAGGAATCCCTCTATTTATATTGATGCACCCAAATTGATTTCTTACCCTCATGTCTGAGCTCCCTCATGTTTGGCTTGAGATTTTCCAGAGAACACAGGAGGATGAACAAGTTGACCCTCTGTTTTAGTGGATTTTCCACAGGTTCAACTATTTATTTTCCTCTATTTTTATTATTATCAAATAAAATGTGGGTATAAAAAAAAAGGATACTGAATGTTACGCAATGCAGTTAAAGGGCAGTGACCTTTATTTTTGTTAATGGAAGTCCATTTCAGTGTGTAGTATATAACACTGTATACTCTTAAATGGTGTCAGCTCTGCAAAGAAAAGCCTTCCCTTGATATATTTGCCTGTGCTGGGAACGTTTATCTTTCTTTTTTTTTTTTCCTTTTTGCAGAGGTTAATTAGTGTGTACGTGATCAATATTTGTTTGTTCCATTCCATGGAAATTACAGGTATGTTGTACATACTGCCAACGGTTGTCTTGCAAGTTGAGGCATACCTTTATTATGAGACTATAAATAAAACTATTTTATCCTTTTGGGATGTATTTGTGACTCAACATGTTTTTAGTAACATCTTATAATAGCCTTTATACATTAAGCTTCTTCATTGTTAAACTTAACTGGTTCTTGTGTTTGGGGTTGGGTGGAAATCGATGCTTGATGGAATTAATCTTCAATCCCGGTTTATATTGGTGTATTTTGGGGAGGATGGAGGAAAACAGGTTCACCTCAATATTCAGAACACCTGCAATAGAAACAAGAAAGTAGCAGAAGACTTTATATATATAATGCACAATATAAAGATACCATTATTTGTTGAATAACCATCTGGTGCCTGCATTTTGTGCTTTCCTTACCATGAACAAAGACATTTCCCATATAAAATGATGCAGAAAAGGCACAAATTGGTGCTCAGAATGCAGGAAATTAAGTGTTAAACATTTAAAATTTCCTGCGGGAGGATCCCCAGCTTAATAGGTGTGCTCCACCAAGGTTGAAAAGATTCCTACGCCCCTGCCGGTTAATAATCGGATTTGTTTAATCAAATTAAAGAAACTGCTAATAGAATCAAAACAATCAAGAGGGATAACTTAAGGATGTTAACCTTCTCAGTTTCAGCTAATAAGTAGACAACAGGAGCATCAGGAGAGAGGTGCCTTCATTTAGCCTACCAGTGGGGACACACAGGTCACATCTTTACCAATATTGCAGGAAATCTTGGGTATTATACTGCAAGAACTCAAGATCATAAGTATTTTTGTCTAAATTAAAATCGAAGTATATGTTTACACTTGAAACAGTTTACATTGAGGGATTTCACACATTTTACACAATATAAATATTTATTGATATAAAGGAAAAATGTTACTAGGTGGGCGGGGTTACGTTGGAGACTTTGCTCTCATGACCTCAGCATTTATGATACCTGGCTACGGCTCAACCTGTATTGTTAGTTTAAATATTGAATTTAGGTTGAGCTCAGGGTGATGTGTCCCAGCTGACACTCCCACTGCAACAGGCTGCCTCTTCAAGGATGCAGGTTGTATGATGCCTTCAGGAGCCGTCAGGTGAATTTTATTATATTTTCCTATTTTTCATCTCTTTTTATATTTTAAGTATATCTTTTAATTATTTTTATAATTGTTTGTTGTTTTTGCATCTGCAGACCACAGCAAACTCCTCGTATGTGAAAACTTACTTAAACGTAAGTCAGTTAATCAGCATTGTTAACGTTCCTACAGTATATTTTACACACTAAAACGAATCATGAATTAACCTGCTTTGTTTGAAAAGAAAGAAAGAAAGAAAGAAAGAAAATAGTCCGAGTTGTTGAAAGTTCTGATTTTTTGCGTATTTGCAGTCCCCTTGTTCAAAATGTGGAAGTTTCCGAGGGGCCTTGAAGGCGGCACACAGCCACAGTGCAGTGAACACATCAACCGGTGGCAGCTCCATGAAGGAGTCATGCTCAGTTTCTTCTGTATTTTAGTTTATGGCCATGGCTAAACAGTACGACGTGTTGTTCAGGCTGCTCATGCTCGGGGACTCGGGGGTTGGGAAGACGTGTATGCTGCGCAGGTTCACGGAGAGTGAGTTCGATCCCTCACATATCTCCACCATCGGTGAGTAAGTCATCCAACAAGTTTTCAGTGACGTCTGTTTCCAAACTCATCCTATGGCTCTGTGTCAGCCTCAGGTTGAACCAGACACAAAGCAGGGAATACTTTTTTTTTTTTTTTTAACAGAATGAATGACTGTTTTTATTGCACTCTCAGAACAATTTACTGTAATTTTCCCTTTAATTCAAAGTGTCTAAGCAGGCCTACTTAGCTGGAAGGATTAGTACACACTGCCTCAGGCCAAAACAGCCCTCAAAACAACCATGTACACAATACTTGCAGAGCTAAAGTTATCACTACTGTGCAAAAATAACAACATTGTCTAATAGAGATATGGCTCTGAGAAAGATACTAAAGGGTGTAGAGGAGGTCTGAGAAGGCAGGTCTGTGAAATGTCACAGTAACAATGGAAAGGAAGGTCAACAGGAAAGAAAACATCACTTTCTCTGCCAGTAAAGTGTATGATATTTGATCCTGTTTTTTTTGTGTTTTTTTTACATTAGTGCTCTTTTCCTGCCTGTGTGATAGGCTGATGACTTGGAGGAAAATGGTGGGGCTGTTCTATTTTCCATGGCAGGCTTAAGTTTGTTGTGACTGTAAGAGAAAGAGCTGTAGTGTAGACAAAGGTTTGTGGAGAAAGCTTGAGAGCCTGCAGAGTGAGAAGGCTTTACGTGGGATTAAACCTAGTTATATGAGAAAGTACACGTTAGGCTCTCCAGATCTGCATCCTAGCACAGTGTGTTTCATAGAGATGTGTATTGTAAACAATACATTTGAATTTGAACGGGACTCAGAGGGATAGTATTGCATAGTGTAGTCTAGTGCAGCTGTATGAATGGAATGATCAGCCAAGTAATTGATTATCCGATTGATTAATCTGCAACTACTACGTTTATTTACATTGTTTTATGTGACATTATATTGAAACCTCTGGGTTTTGGACTGCAAGTCAGATAAAACAAGCAATTTCAGGATGTTAACGAAGGATTATCTTACCTCTCCTTTGGATTTATGAAAGTGTGATGGGTATCTTTCATTATTTTGTGACAATTTTTCACCAAAAGATTAATTGAACAATCAGGGAAGTAGGTCCTAGGGGGAGGTGGAAGGCTAAAATAATGAGCAGATGAATAATTATTAAAACATTTTATACCGTATATAGTGTAGCATACCGCATATATATCCATAGGCAGAGAACTACAGGTGACGTAAAGAAGTTTTTTTTTTAGTTTTCAAGTTGGATGGCAAACTGTAAAACGGAGAGAGTGGTTGTCATGTTTTCATTTTTAGTCATTTTAGGGTGATCATTTTATTCCAGAAATATCATTGCCATAAAACCCACACAGCTCCTATAAAATGGAAATACTGCACGCCGCCTTTGAATAATTGTCCCTGGATGCCTAGAGGAACAAAAAGCAAAAACAAAATATGTTTACTCAGCTTTCTTATCTAATTCAATTGGTTTGTCTAAGATATGATAACTATTTACAGTGTAAGCTTATAGGACTCCAGTGTTTCTGTGTGCAGCTAAGTTTCCGTCTTTGCCTACTGTTAATGATACATAAATGATAAAATGAATACATTTAATGATGCGATTTAAATGTACCTTAACCACATAAAATCACATGATCTGCTAATCTTGCTCACTTCAGCAGGATTTAAACCCGGTCATTATTTTTTTTTACAGAAACAGTGGCTAGGCTGTAGATAAAGGCTATAGCTACATTTTGACCAAATATCTAGCTGCTGCAGTTTGCCTTTGTAAACATATTGAGGATAAAAAAAACAGAATGCTACAATATACAGTTTAAGCCTCTAGTAATATAAATATCATGTGGCATGAATAATAGAAATAAATGTGTTGGTTAGAGTGGACTTTGAATTGTAGTGGCAGCATAAAAAATTAACAAGTTGATTAACAAACGCATTACAATAAACTGTCTTTAATATAAACCAGCGGAGTGATCACAAGCGACACATTCATGTTGTTGGAAGCCGCATTTCGTAGCTCTCCCTCGTCCTGTTACCTAGTGGAAAGAAAACACAGCTCACATCAGTTACGGCGCCCTTGTGGAGACACAATGATTTAAAAGTTGACACTACAGAGTGCCTGAGAAACTATTCATTAGGCATAATGGTGTCTCTGAGCAACACTCGTTAAGTTCTCACAAACACACAAAAGCCCATGTAAAATACCACAGAGCAGGGTTGTTCACCGGTTGCTTCAGCAGCTCCACTTTGCATTTGCATCACATGCTGTTATGTTGTGTTGACCCTGATCTCTGTGATATAAAGTCTAATTTTCTTCTTTCTTTCTCTTGTTAGGCGTTGACTTTAAAATGAAAACACTAGAAATAGATGGAATCAAGGTGCGAGTACAGATATGGTAAGTTATACTTTATATTATTTTGTTGCATTTATAGTAAGCCGACGTGCGTATTGTGCGATCTTCTGCTGACGTGTTTTGTCGTCTTTGCAGGGACACGGCTGGTCAGGAACGATATCAGACCATTACCAAACAGTACTACAGGAGGGCACAGGTGATGATCCCTCCACATGAACAATCACTGGAGTCCAGCTACCTTCACGTGCTACTGCAGAATTCATTCTTTAACTGTTCTCTCTTCTTTAGGGTATCATCTTTGTATACGACATCACATGCAAGTCGTCCTTTCAGCACCTGGCCAAGTGGGCGAGTGATGTTGATGAAGTAAGACGATAAGCAGTCTCGTTTCACTCTCTTGAACTTGTTGCCCTTCACAGTGAGCCAGTATTTGTAGTATTACCTCTCAGTGCACTGTTTATGCTCGCCGCACACCCAGTGGCTTAGTGTGAGCGACAAGATGATGAAGTTCCTTATCTCTGTGCCATCTTGTTGTTTCGCAGTTAGCCCCAGACATGGTGCAGAGGATACTGATAGGGAACAAGTCTGATGAGGAGCTCAGGAGGCAGGTGACAAAGGACCAAGGAAGCAAGGTTTGATTGAACCTTATTTTGTGGTTTATTTGTTATTAATTAGTTTGTATCTACTTTTTTATATCTAACTTACTTAGAATTGTTTTCATTGTAATGTACATTCATTAGTTTCAGTGTTGGGGAAGCTACATCAAAGCGTCACACTGGAATAAGCTGAACTGCAGCAAAGCATCCCCAGGGAGAAATGTAGTTTGGTTAACAAAAGCTAGTTGGAAAAAATGTTTGCTACTAGAAAATGATTGAATTGTGATACGAAAAAATAAAACTGACTATGACAATAGCTATGAAATACCTTTTGCTGTACTTATTTCTTACCATATCTAACTGGATCTTGCAGCTAGCAGAGACCTATGGGATGGACTTCTTTGAGACCAGTGCCTCCACCAATATTAACATCAGTGAGGTAGGACAAAGAAACTGTCGCACTGGAAATGTACGCAGATATTACAGGGAACTCCCTGTCAGGCGCTTCTTTTATTATCTGTGGGTTTATTTTGCACTTCCTCCTTCCTTCAGTCCTTCACTCGGGTGGCAGAACTGGTGCTGCAGGCTCACAAGAGAGACGTGGACGTCTTGTTGGGATCTCTAGATGATTATCTGGAGAATGCCGCTCTGGAGGAAGAGAAAGGCAGTCAAGATACCAAGGACAACACTCAGAAGAGCTGCGCCTGTTAGAGGCCGATCACAGTGCCATACTGCAGCTAGAGACATTGATCCACCTTCCTCATAGATGCTGTGATCTGTTGGCCCAGAGGGCGCAGTTAGCAGCAGCAGCCAGCAGAGGGCCAGTACTGTTGCATGATCACTGAACTCTGTAGCCAGTGAAGAGTAAATCTACAGTGCACGAGTGGCTCTATCAGTGCACACGCTCTCTTCATTTTCCTTGGTGAAATGCACTATAAGTCTGTTTAATCACTTAACTCTATTTCATCACTTTTTCTTTGTAGTTACTTTTTAGAATTTGATACACAGGAAACACATCTACAAATCGGTTGGTAACGTGTGGATCCATATCAATGAAATCTGTTTTTTAAGTTGCAATGAGTACATTTTCTACAACAAGGTAGCCAGAGGACAGAGTTGAATTATTTACACCTCGAAACTCAAACCAAGCAGGGATGGATTCATTTACACAATGGACTTATTTCCTCGAGGGAGACAGTGTTGTGCCATGTTCAGTGACCTTTCTGACTGCAGTACATGTTTATTTACCATCCTGAATGTATGTTTGTAGTTTGTTTTATGAATGTCACAGACGAGCCTACTATATATTATGCATTGAAGCAGTGTTACTGCTGCTTAAAGTAATGTCTTCAGGGTCTGCCGAGGTGCCACATACAATGTAATTTTAACATAACGTTTCAAACTCAAGGATGTTGCAAAAAATCAAGTAACGTGTGAGTTAATAAACTGAAATTGTCATAATTGAAAACAAATTAACTGGGTATCCGAGCTGTGCTGTGTCACTAATTTTGGATTGAGAGTGAAGTGAGGTCCACGGAGAGTTCACACAGTAGGTTCATTCATTTTTAAGCACCTGTTGTGAAGGGCAGGTGATCACATGTTAAATTTTTGATGACTGAGAAAACAGATACATGTCCATAAAGTCGAATGCATGACAAAATGCATGCTTATTCACACAACTTTTTGAAATGATGATGTCAGAATAATGACGAATGTTCCAAAGAATCCCAGTGATTAAAAGTCTGACATCTGGGCTCAAAGAAATTATAAAATGTAAACAATTATCAAAGCTTTTCCACAATAGGACAACACACATTTTGTAAATCATGCAAAAACTACTTCATGTTCTTGTGTGGCTTTACAATCACTTACATCCATCTATCTGAAACTTGTGATCAGTATCGTATGTCAGGTGTGGATCAGTTTCCTGCAGAGACATTTGACACCCATGAAAGGCAGCTTTCTGCCCTGAGTGAGTCAGGTGACCGAGCAGCGGGATACAGTCACACGTTGAGATCCCGTCTGCATCCAGTGTGGAAGCATAGGAGCCGAGATGACGTTCATCGCCAAGACCTTCTACGACCTGAAGGCCACCACGCTGGAGGGAGACTCGGTGGATTTCAATGTGTTCAGGGGACGGGTGGTCCTGATAGAGAATGTGGCCTCGCTCTGAGGCACCACCACCCGGGACTACAGCGAGCTCAACCAGCTGCAGAGCAAGTACCCGCATCGGCTGGTGGTCCTGGGTTTTCCCTGTAACCAGTTTGGATATCAGGTAATTCGGTGTGACACAATATGATGCAAAATCACATAAAATTACTTTGTATGCTGAGGATACTGTATTACTCATGTCAGACCAGTGTCAATACGAAGTTCGCCAAATTAAGTGCTCTTTTAGAGCCCAACTGATATATTAGACAGCCTCTTTCTGGCCTATCCAGTGGCGACTCAGGATATTTCAGGGGCAGGGGCAAAAACAACAAAAAAAGGGCACCAGCTGTATGCAGTGGGGCACCCTAGAGGGAACTTTATCATATTTTATCTACCATAGGGGCATCCAAGAGGGCACTTTCACTTTTTGAAGACAGGGAAATATCTATGTATATGTTATCTGATATATTCTGATACGAAAATGATTGTGACAGAATGTAATGTAGAAAAAGATTCTTGGGGTAATTACTTATCAAATTCCAAGCCAAGTTTGAAGTTTCAGTGCACTGATGTCATTTTGGACGATAAAGTTTATTGTTAAACTGTAAAATATCCTGCCTTCATTACTTACGTATCGTTGTCCCAAGTGCTTGATAACCACATTTGAGGAGTGGACTATTGCAAAAAAAAGTGTGTTTATGTATTCTGTGTATATCAATATCAGGATTTTGTTGGATGGTCTGTAATTGTATTCACCCATAGAATCATTCATCATTGCATAGTGTGCAAACTGCATCTGGTACTTCACCTTTGAAAGGACAAGTACTACCTAACATTCTTATAGAGAGTGATTTTGTTGATGATAACTGACTACTGCAGCGTAATCAGTGTAATTCCCGCATCACCAAACTTTGAGGCCTTGAAGCTTGTACAATATTGCTGTGGAGTATAAAACAGCTGTACAATATGAAAACGGGTGCTTGTGTTCTGCAGGAGAACTGCTCCAATGGTGAGATCCTGAATTCCCTGCAGCATGTGCGTCCTGGCGGAGGTTTTCAGCCTAACTTCACCATCTTCCAGAAGTGTGACGTCAACGGAACAAACACACATCCAGTCTTTGCCTACCTTAAAGACAAGCTCCCCTACCCCGATGATGACCCCAACTCCCTCATTCAGGACCCCAAGTTTCTGATTTGGAGTCCCATCAACAGGACGGACGTCTCTTGGAACTTTGAGAAATTCCTCATCGGGCCAGAGGGAGAGCCCTTTAAAAGATACAGCAAAAAGTTCCCCACCATCGACATCGAACCCGACATCCAAAGACTGCTGAGATTAACTAAGACCTAAGAATAGACCTCCACCTCTTAACGACTTCTCATCCATCACAGTCAAAGCTGATATGCTGTCCTCCACACTTTTAAGCCTTTAATAAATGAGGGTGATATTCTAAAAACGATGAGGGAATATTATCTGAGGCCTTGTAAGTGCTTAAGAGCAGTGGATGAGTAAATTAAAAAAATATGAACGGAACAAATGTGGGTATTCTTCAAAAAATGATGACTTGAGAAAGCAATCCTTTGCATGTCAGTTTGTTTCATGTCATACGCTAGCCTGGCCAGCAGATGGCGCTGCTGAATTGATCATACAAACAGATAACTTCTGTCATGCTTTTCCGAATTAACATTCACATCACACACACCCACAAAATGTTTGCACTGGAATAAAACCCTAACAACCAATATGCTCTCTCACTGATGCATCTTTTAGTTGGAACACGTATACGCTGAGGCACCTGTTATAAAGATGTGTGCCTCTGATGCAAGGTTGACACAAATAGATGTTGTCATGTCTGAAACAGCTCTGTGTGGGCATCCTAATGAGGCTTGAAATACAGTAGGAAGGGGAATTATAATGCGTGTTGTCACGGCACACTAAAATAACTCACAGGACAATCCTTTGCACTGTGCATCCTCTAGCCTGCTGATTCATTCTATATTTTGTGCATTCATTACGTTTCCAAGTAAGATGTGCTGATCCCAGCCGCAGGGATGCTTTACAACCACAGTGACACCTGAAGACGAGCCCTAAATCATGCATTTAGGAAAGCATCAGCCTTGCCACTGTGTAATGAGCTCTTAGCCAGCTTTAATTTTCTATGCACAGTATGCGTTGTTTGCAAGGTCTGCAGATTAGCAGTGGATTTTCTGCACATCCACTCACATCCACATCAGCTGATGATGTCAGAGCCACAGGCCACACAGGCCAGGCAGTGCCCTAATGTCTTTGGCAGGTTGCTGCAGAGACAGCAGTGAAACACTCAGTCGCCTAACACTGTTTTATTTCTGTTTGTGGATAGCCTGACTCACTGTCTTTGCATACTGCATTTGAATATTTGTGTTGTCACGATACACAGGGAGATTTAATTTGAAGTCCACTGGTCTGTGGTTGACATTCGGGTAAGTAATGTTGCCTATTAGAGGCAGCAAATATTGGAGGAGGAATGCCAGGGGCCTCTCCTCTGCAATGCTCCCCTGCACACACAGCTTGCAGAAAAATACCACCAAAGATAGTTTATGCTTGAGTGATGAATCACTCAATTCAATTCTCGAAAATAATGTAATCGATTAAAATAACAGAATAAAACAGAGTTATAATTCACATCTGAATTTGTATAAAATGGGACACACATTCTAACTTAATCTCTGGACAATACTTTATAACCCTGGATGTAACAGAAACAACA